>NC_046639.1:1121717-1721717 GCF_900324485.2 Mastacembelus armatus | reverse complement strand
CCAAACAAGGGAAGACCGGCTCGCTGTCCCCCACAGGTAAAACCTTTACACGACTTAAGCATCTTATATTATGGGCTGGGTGTTTACCTGTGGCATGGTCATGTTGTTCAGCACGATTAGACTGGTCTTACCACTAAGAACCATGTGAATCGCAACTTCACCAAAAGTTGCCTTTTAATCCAACCAAAAACCTAAAAACCCTAAGAGCAGCAGTTTTCAGCCTCAGTCTGAGTTTTCAGCTGAGAAGCTTTGCAGTCAGCAGATGTCTGAGATGTGTTGTAGAGCAGGGTAGGCCGTGAAATGCGACTCTGGCTGCAGTTGAACAACAGTGGGTTTTTGTTTAGTGTGAGATCTGAGACGCAGTCAGCGTCGGTTTTTCACTCGGGGTTAGGAATGCAACCCTGCAAACCTCTTTCAAGACATGGCATTACTGCAAGAGGCTTTATACAGATCCACCAAAACTGAGAAACGTGTTTTAAGATGCATGGGTGTTCCATGGCAGCAGGGGAGTATCTAGTTTACACTATCTGCCTGTCATTTTGACTGTTTTACTGGCGTATACTGATGACCTCCTGACCTGTGTGAAACGAATCAGGTATCATTTATGACCCATATGAGAGACGTGCAGCCAAAGCAGGAAACACTGACTCCTGAGAATAAAAACCTTAAAGGCTGCATCTGAAAAATAAATCCACAAAACACAGAGCTTCAAAAATGGACTATCCTCAGTTACATTTTAAATTGATGTGTCCTCTAAAGGCCTCATTTGTCCCTGGACCTTTGCTGTTTAATCATCAGTTAAGAGAAAAGAAGAAGTACGTCGAACATCTGGCTGGAGAATATTTCTCAAACACATGAAAGTAAAGAAACACAGAGTGATAACCTACACAGGCATGTTGAAGGGGCAAGTCAAGCAAATTACAACAAGCCATGTTTTCTCACTTACCCTGACGCAGAGAGCTTTGGTTCATTGGCTGAGGTTTCACTGTACTCAACCAAAAACTACATGAGAAGTGTAACTTGTCGAAAGTCACAATCGGCCGTTTCTCATCCAAATCGAGATGATCTTCAATGTTTAGTCTTTTGGTTTAAGAATGAAATGTATAAATGATTAACGCAAAATAACTTCCATAAAGACGCCGTTCACCATGTGGCGTGTGGAACTGTGGTGTTTCATTGTTTCAGCAAAGATGTTGCTGTTTTAATCTCAAGTGGCAGCAGAACGTTCAGAGGAAGATCTCAGAAATCTCAGTGCATGAAATGTAACTAATCTGCTCAGCTTTTTTTTATTATTTATGTTTATGTTTACATTAGAGAACCTGTGTTAAGGCCATTGGTCCTTCAGTCACTATGGGAGACGCTGCTGTTTTCTTTTAAAAGTTATGTTTCATATTCTTACTCTTTATTGATGAAACCCTGCTACATGTGTCACAATATGGTGATGAGCATCATGTTCTATGAATCACCCAAAGGTGTTAAAACATGCAGGCTGTGTGTGAAGCTTAGAGACAAACTGGTAACTGGTAACAGAAATGATGTCATGTCTGTCTCCCTGTTTGATAAAAGGACTGGGAGACATTTGAGTTTAAGACCTGTAGTAAAAGCTTCAAGGTCTGCTAAACAAAGACTCATTTCTAACTGTAATACAGTTCAACTGATAAAGACTCCCTCTTATAACAGATTATTTGGGCGTCTTTGTCCGTCACAAAGCAATTTTTCTGTATCGGATAAAACGGCTTCCCCAAACTTAAAGGTTCATTCCGCAGTTTTTAAAGCCTTTGGAAAAGCACCTGTTAAAATAACTAATAATGAAACTAACAGCACATAAAACCTTGACTATTAGCCTGGCTATTAGTGTGATTCAGGTTGTTTGTTGTTATTTGTCTCACTGCTCTTAGGAACATGCTCAGGGTAAAAAAAAAAACAAAGCTCAGTCTCAGTATTTATTCCTGTTGCATCTTCATCTCTGGCTGTTCTCAGTTCTCATAGTGCATGTCTCTCCTCTTCTATCAGGCTTCAGTCCGCAGCCTTTGACAACAAGCGGCGAGTTTGGAACATTCAAGTTTTCACCATCCAAAGCAAATGGCACCTTCAGCCGCAACAACTCCACCATGTCGACAGGCTACAAAATGGTAAAATGTTTCCCTCGTGCAAAAGCCTCATATGTTGTTGTGCAGATAAACGCAGCACAGATATTTCACTGTTCGTCACTTTTACTGTTTTAGGTTTTCTATTATCATTTAGTCATTTGCATTAAATAAAACATGCTTGTCATTACAGTGAGTTCAGAGATATGCTATTCCCATATTAGTCACTGTACATAGAAAGTTGCTGTTATACAGTAATTCTAGGATGATTTGGCTTTTAAAAGGAAACTATCAGTGGTAAAATATTAGAAATGTGAACTACGCTGAAGTTTAAAGGAATAATTTGTAGTAGTTGTCATCTTACCGTAAAGGATGGAAATGGGGAAACAGCAAATCTGTCTAAAAGTAACAAACCTCTAAAGCTCATGTTTTATCTTGTTTGTTTAATCCACACAAGACCCAAGTGTAGAAATGTAAACTTGTGATTTTTATAAGCAGCGTACATCATGTTAGGCTGAAATAAGCCAACTTCTTTTGTTTTTTTTTTTTCAAGGAAAACAAAAAACGAGCGCGTGGTTTGAAAATGTGGTGAAGAATGTGAACGTTGTTTGTTTTTTTGTTTTTTTTTTAATTGACTAAACTTGCAAAACTGCTGCTGCTGCAGCCTTGTAAAGATACACTCCCCGATTATTAAGATGCGTAATAATTCACACACATGCCAGAATCCCTTCAAGCTGACTGTCAATGCTTTGAAACTCATCTGTGAGAAATTTGGTGTTCATGGTGCAATTGGGCACAGGGAAAGAATCAGTGGGTGTCTCAATAGTGGGTGAATCTGTTCAAACCAAATGGGAGGGCCTGTTTATTCATGACTGATTTATGACATTGTTTAGTGGAATATTGTGTCATAATGATGCTGGTTGAATTCATGGCGTTGTCACGTGGCTTTGCTGCTTGGGAATCAGCCTTTAACGTGTGAGGCCAGATTGATTAATCTGGTGTCGTGCCAGTGCACAAACCCTAAACCAATTAACCAGTTATTTTTCCAAAGTCTGTTTGATTTAATTACATTAATGAGAGGGTTTTGTGTAGGTGCATGTATGCACTCGAGTATTTCTTCATATTGCTGCACTATAGCAGCACAGCTCCTGTGTTAATGTAAGATTGTGAGCATCTTTCTCAATTTTGAGTCAGAGTCAGTTAATCTCTTTTGCAATACTGGACTAATCCAAATTCCACACAGGAGTGCTGTTGGATCCATTAGTGTAGTTTTTGTGTGCATATATTTGCGTGTGTATGTGTGTGTGCGTGTGCGTGTGCGTGCGTGTGCGTGTGTGTGTGTGTGTGTGTGTGTGTGTACATTTTTTTTTTTTTTTTTGCTCTGGGTTGACTTGACCTACTGACACTGAGCTGAGACATGTCTAGAGACTGTGATGATGTGGTCTTGTTGATAAACACCATCACTTCACCCTTTACACTCTGTCACCTCCCTTTTTATAATGTGTGTGTTGATTTTGTCACTTTATCTAAATTCCACAGGCAAAACTAATGAACCGATGCACTGCAGAGCTAATAACCATAGACTCTAGCAGTTCTCCCTACTCTTTATTTAAATATTAATATGTCGTGCCCATTTTATGAGATACTCCTATTAACTTAAGTAAGAAACATGTATTAGAATTTTATTCTCCTTATATGTTTATTTTAATACTTGAAAAATGCTTGTACTTCATCAAATTAATTCAGCAGTACAGGTTTAACACGAAGCAGCAACATTGCCTGCAGTCAACTGGGGATATCAAAGTAATATCTGTGTATGAATGATGCAGAAAACATTTGTGTCATGTCTTTGTATATTGTCATACTGTTTAACCTGCCAGAAGCCACACCAGCTTTTATTTATGGGCTGTGGATTTTATGTCTGTGTCTAGTTTTCCAGGCTGAATGAGACTGACAGTTTATCTGACCAACAGAACAGCAGAACCACAGTTCCATCAAAATACAAACCAAATGTGAGAAACATAAACCAAATAACAGTCACATTTTGTAGTGTTGGTGTTTTGGGTTGGTGCCTTGTGTTGTTACTTTGCTTTTCTTTATGCAGAACAAAAAACAAATTCAGATGCTTTGAATATGTATTTTTATTGTAATTTAATTAATCAATCTTCATGCTTTCAATTGTTATTCCTATTGCACTTTATTGATGGTAGTGTAGTTTTTTGCAGCCATATCCAGCTCTCGTTATGTTTCATATCTAAATCCCAATATTAACAACAGGTAAGGTCATATGTTATTATCTGTAAGACACAGAAGCATCCTGCTTGATGTCTGACGTGGGGAAGGCCCCTGCGTCTCAGTCAGGCTGCATCCAAAAGGAAGGGAGCATGCAGGACGTGCTGTCAGTTCTTATCAAACGTGTTGACAGATTTCACCTTCGTCAGGCTTCTGTTTCTAAGTAGCACGGCTTGTGTACACCAGGTAACTGAGCAACCAGTCCTGTTTGCAACAGGAAGAGAGTCGGTGCGCCAACATAGGCCGGCACAGTATGGAAAAAAAACAAAAAACCTGTGTGTGTGTGTGTGTGGGTGTGTGTGTGTGTGTGTGTGTGGGTGTGTGTGTTACTATTGCCTCCTTATTAGCCAATAGTCGTCCTGACAAATTCCATCAATCAAATTGTCAGCGTCAGGTGTAGTGATTAACTGTGAGAAAGTGAGTTCTTAAGCGGTAATGTTTGTGTGTTTCATGCAACAGTTAAGGGGCAGATTTGTCATTATCTGTCTGGTACACACTTAAATAACGTTCATTGTGTTGAATGTGAACGTTTTTTTCCTACCAAAGTTGAGTTTTCAGTGGATCCCAGAGCAGAAGTCAAGATTTTATTTTGAGAATGGCTGAACGTTAAAGCATTAGAAAACCATTTTCGTTCTTTTTGCTCCGTCTCTGCTGCATTTCTCTCTTTTCTTTTGTTTTTCTGAGGTGAAGACAGGTTTGTCAGACCATCAGTCTTCTAAATTAGCAGACAGCTTTAGTCAGTCTTCAGGTGTTATGTTACCTTGTTCAATGCACCTCAGCATAAACTGAGAAAAAGAGGAAAAAAGAGATTTGCAGGCATTGGGTCAGGTTATTCTTTTTCTGTGGTTTGGGTTGTCGCAGCAGAGAAGCCTTAAGGTTACACATTGTTTTAGCAGGGAAAGGTCTTTTCATTTCGTCACTGTCACCTGTGCTACCTAAGTCGTGTACCTTCAGTCTGATCCAAAGTGCACTCTTAAGAAGAGCATTGATTTACTGTATTTTGTTGTTTCTTTTCAGGTAAATGCTCAAAGAAGTCAGACTCTGTCTGCTAAAGCAATGGGAGGAAGAAATCTGAGCACCTCAGGCATACAGCAAATCGCAACTTCCACCTGGCCCAACAGGCTGAAACCCAGTCGCAGTGACCCTGCCTTGGCTCCCCCATTTTCACCTGCTCCTCTGCCTGCAACTCTCATGGTAATCATCTTATTTAATGGTGAATTACTTAAGTACCTAAATGTTTTATGCAATATGTAGTACTGAACAGTACCAAAACTAGCACTGTGGACTGTTCTTATTTCAGAGGAACAAAGGTCATGCCTTGCAGACTCGAGGAAGCAGACACAGCACCTATTCCATGACCAATGGCATGATGACCAACAGCCAGACACGCACCGCCCGGCCGTCCTCTCTTCATTCCCAAACCGATGGCAAGATGGGCACAATGAAAACATCAGCGTGAGTCCACTAAGCTCCTTAGAGTTTAAATGTCCTCAGTATCTTTTAAATGCATCCAAACTGTTTCCTACTATAAATTTAATGCAGCTTGTTTACCAAACCAGTGGTCTCAAATCGATAAAGTGTCATTTTTCTGTTTGTGCAGAGTAAACAGTTCAATGAAGATGCCAGACATGACCCTGAAGGATGCTGTCGAGTTCTTGTCTCACCCTGAAGAGGATTTTCAGCTATATGGAGCTTCCTACATCCAACAAACCACCTTCAAAGAGGACTCTGCCAAACAGGAGGTCAGAGCGCTCACACACAGATACACTGACACACCCTTCAAACATGCACGTATGCACTGCAGTGTTATTTTCCCATTTTATCTATCACATTAGTGTGAAGAGTGTCTTGTATTGTTGTAGTGCAAAGAGAGGAGCATTGTGTAAAAACCTGTGTGGAACCTGCCTTGAGGGAAAGGGAGGAGAAGGAATTTCCTGTATCATCACGCTTGGCTTTTATTTCTGTTTGTATCTCACGTTGTTGTTACTGTTCGATACTCATTTGTGCCGCACAATTTATTTATACCTTCCTTCCACATTTCTGTGTCTCAGGTTTTTGAACGAAGGGGCATCCCCCCTCTGGTGGCCCTGATGCGGAGCACTAATCCTGAGGTGAGCCAGACTGCTGCGGGGGCCCTGAGGAACCTGGTGTATAGACACCAGAACAACAAGCTGGAGGTTCAGCAATGTGAAGGTATAGCTAAGGCCCTGCAGCTACTAAAGGAGACCGATTCTACTGAGACTCAGAAACAAATCACAGGTGGGATATTTTTCTCGATAGAGGTCCTGAAAATATTGGGTTTAAGGCCTGAAAAAATTTAAAATGCTTTGTAACCTCATATGTAGGCCTGCTGTGGAACTTGTCGTCTGCCGATGAACTGAAGGGAGAACTTACAACAACAGCACTGCCTGCTCTGACTGAGCATGTGGTGGTGCCATTCACCTGCTGGTCAGACAACATCACTAACAACAACATACACCCTGACGTCTTCTTCAACGCCACAGGGTGCCTGCGGTGAGAACAGTTAGCTCCAGTCGGCACCTTTAAATAAGCTTGTGTTGTCTGTTTTGTAGCTACAGATCAAACCGCCAACCGTTCTTAGGTTCAGGCTTCTCTGGTGCGTGTGTGGATTTAAAGTCAAATGTCATCTCATTGATGGAACAATCAATTAATCAAAGCAACAAATGGTCGAATGATACAGAAAATAATCTTTAGTTGCAACCATTGCCTTTTGATCCAACCCCTATTCACGTCTTTTATGAGATATGCACAAATATAATATTGTGCGTTAGAGCGTAGCTGCAGACGCAGCTACCTGACAGTATTTTGGAAACATCTTTGCACCACGTCCCGAATCACCACAAATAAGTTTGCTAAGAGGGCGTGACAGCACATGTTGAGGCACTGCTCTTGTTTTCTAGACATGCTGTTATTTCCATGCGGTTTTAAATGAATGACTGAATGATGTGCGCAGGAACCTGAGCTGTGCCAAGGAGAAGGAGAGGAAGGCGATGAGAAGCTGTAACGGCCTCATCGACTCCCTCGTGAGTTACGTCCAGTCCTGTGTGGCAGAGGAAACCCCCGATGACAAGGTAAACCTCTGAACACACAGGTCCTGCTCTCGTCTCCACTAACAGAGCCTTTCCACACTAACCAGTTGGATCTGTAAACAGAGACCTGTGGGCTGATTATTATCCTGGCGCCTTTGCTCATTTTTTTGTTTTCCTTAATAGGCCACTGCAGAGAACATCCTGTGTTCTCTTTCACCGTGATGTTTGTATTTTGGCTAAAGCTAATTGTGGTGAGCAGCAAAAAATCGGTAATAAATTCTTAAATAAGAACTTTAGCAAAGAATTGACATTAATTGCAGTATTGATTTCTGAAACTTGATACCTGTGTTTTTCTAGCACCAGACGCCACTTCTTATCTCACAGTCTGAGTTTAGTCCAGATACGAAATATAAGCACATGTACCTGGATGTATAACACAGTGGCATGCTCTCACACACATCCATAAACACAGTGCAGGTGGAGTCATATTTAATAGATGGCTGCATGTGTATCTGCTCATATGTGGAGGTTTTGGGTGTGGATGTGTGCTTAATTGCACGTCTGGGCTGAATCTGTTTACACAAGCTGCTTTTAATGATGTACCACAGTGTGACTGGTGTCGCTGTCGTATTTATCTGTTGTCTTAGAGACAGAAAGAAAATAATATAGCGGTGTCAAAGTATTTCAGACCCCTTCCTTTTTACACTTTGCATTTTTATACCATTCTCACAGCCTCTCTGATCTATCATCCTGTCTGATTAACGCCTTTCTTGCTCAGTTACTCTATTTGGTGGGAAAAAGTCCTGGTTCCAAACTTCTTCTATTCTCTTAAGAACATTTAAGCTTTAGAAGTGATTGTATTCCTTTGTCCTATGCTTCACCTCATTGTTATTGCAGTGAGCTCCAGAGACTATCTATGTCACGTCATGTGTCATGTGTCTTTCTCAATTATGTCCATTAAATTCAATTTGCCACAAGTGGACTCCAGTCAAGTTCTAGACACATCTCAGGGATAATTAAAGCAAATTGTGATGGTAAAAATCTGCTTGTTTCTTATCAAATGAACCCACTTGCTGACAGATGCTTAAGACGTTAACGGATGTTTGCTTAATGTGAACTAAAGCACAAATTAAAAATAGAAAAAGAAACCCAAAAAACAAACATTTACCACAATGAGCTCGACAAATGGACTAAAAGGGAAATTGCATCGTTTGTTTCAACCTGAGTGTTGCTCTTATATTTTAGTTCATTGGTCATAATAACATTTTAGTCATTGTAGACATTTGGAAAATGCCATGTTTGTATATTTTTATCTGTAATTCCCATGAACTCTAGATTGAGGTATGACCAATAGCCAAAGGTGACAATAGGAAGTGCTTTTTGAGAAAATGGCAATGAAAAGATTGAGTAACATGTCTTCTCCTCTCTCCTAGTCTGTGGAGAACTGTGTGTGCATCCTCCATAACCTGACCTACAAACTGGAAAAAGAGAACCCTGACTGCTTCGAAAATTTTCGTACTCAGTCAAAAAATGAAGTAGAGAATAAGAAAAGCCCCACGATTGGATGTTTTAGCCCCAAGAGCAGCAAGACTCAAAAGGAGGTGGGCATCAATCACTGCACTTGCATTCATGTTTGCTGACTAGCTCAGGATAGACCTTTAATCTAAGCCCTGTTTCCATTCTCCTGCCCTCCTTGTTTCTTAGTTTCGATTTGATGCAGTTCAAATGCCAGCGGAGAGCACCCCAGCAGGTGTGAAGTGGTTATGCCATCCTAAAGCTATGCAGACCTACTTGTCTCTGCTGGGCTCGTCCCGGAACGACGCCACCCTGGAGGCCTGCTGTGGTGCCCTGCAGAATCTCACTGCCAGCCAGGAGCCGGTGAGTACACTGGAGTAAATCGATGGGATAGCACACTGCGTATGTGATTTATTTAATTGGGAAGACAGATACAAAGAGGTGGTGAGTTAATGACACAACAGCAAAATTCACAAGGGGAAGTTGCTGGTTTTGGGAGGAAGGTTGTTCAGCTATAATTAGAGAAAGAAGGAAGTCTAAGAAATAAAGAAAGGTTAGAGGCACACAGCTATTTAATAATAAATCTGCAATGCAACAACTGATTTGTTTTCCTCTTCCTATGTTGTGGTGTTTTCATCCAGGGCTCCACTGCCATGAGCAAGATTATGGTCCAGAAATTGGGGGCTCTGCCTCACATGTCCCATCTGTTACAGTCACCTAACAAGAGCCTGCAGATGTCTGCCGTAGCCCTGCTGGGTAACATGTCTCGGACCAGCACTTTGTCGCCTGCCATGGGTAAATGATAATGCCAGTCGGTTTTATTGCAGTTACTCAAATGCACATAAGACTGATGAACTATTTCCTGTGTATCTGTGTAGCAAAGCAGATTCTCCCTCACCTGACCAAAGTGCTGACCTCTGGCCCACGGGAAATAAACTCTGACGAAAGTATAGCATCAGCCTGCAACACAATGCGGAGTCTGATGTTGGCGGACGCTGAGGCCGGCAAGAGCGTCATTACTAAGGAACTGGTGACTTCACTGCTTGACCTTAGTGAGAACGGGTGAGATCTTGCTTAGCGTTCATAGCTGTGACGAACTTAAATGGATTTTAATGACTCACATAAAGCGTTTTGAAATGCGTCTGTGTTTTTAAAGGCAGTATACAAAGAAATCTTCCCTTTGTGGTATTTACCCATGTCTGTGTTTCGCGGTCTCTCTGATATCTTGTTATCCACCATAACACACAGCGATAATGAATGAATTGTCATTTCTCCTCTTGTTAGTCATTCAAGCTATTGTCAGCTGTTATCTCTAAACTATTTTCATGGCAGGATATGACTGAGAGGAGTGATGGATGGTTGTTATTCATTCATTTAGGTTAACCATCCCTATGAGGCAGTGTAAACAGAAAATTATACACTTACCCTTTAATCTACCGTCACTACTGAAGCTTAATGTCAAAGGGTTGATTTGAGCACAAACACAATCCCTTGATTAACGTTTGTCTGCAATCAAAATATTTCTCTTTCTCACACTCACACTCATGTTTTGCATGATTTGCTTTAAGTGTTGTTTTTCTCCTCACGTTTTCCGTTTGTCTAGCTGCTCTTTCTTAATGACCTCTGCCCTTCTGTCCCAGGTCCTGCCCCAAAGGAAGCAAAGCAGCCTCACTGCTGCTTTACAGCATGTGGAACAATAAGTCTTTGCAAGGTTTCCTGAAAAAGGTAAATTAGACACAACTGACATGCAAAAACTGTGGCAGACTGAATTTAATCCGCTAGGACAGAACAAACATATTGTATGTGTCGGGCTACAGATTAGCACATGCTCTCGCTGCCTTGCACAAAAGCAGCAGGAGGGCTCAGCAGAAGTGGGTGGGTGTTTGTTATTACTCCTTGTGCGCACAGTCACTTTCCCTTCCCTTCTGCCACACCCAAGAGTTGAGTGAAACAGTTACACTGGAATCCTGGCAGACCCGTTTTGAGCATTCACTGTCTATTATGGAAGGAGTAACACATGAAAACTGGGAAGAGAAATGAAGCAGACATCGAGGCTGTGAGAGTTTAGGGTTAGGGCAGACAAAATATGTGAAACATCTGATTAACATATATGTATAAATGAACTAGTTTGTCATTATATTTGTCTTATTAAAAGTAGTAAAGCTTATAAATGTCACTAGAGTGAACATGTGACAGAAAACACCACACGGACATACTCTGGCTCCTCTAAGTTGCTGACACAGTATATTTCCGCTAACGATTACTGCAAGTGTGTTTTGTGTGTGTGTTTTATGTGTGTGTGTGTGTTTGCATCTGGATGACATCCTTAACTGATTTCCTAACTCTCTGGTTCACAGATTGGATTGCCCAAATCATCTTTTGTCAATGACCACACCATGTCCCTGCACAGGTCGTCTCAAATTATTGAGTGAGTGCCACGGACCAGATCGGCACCACACAGCTTGAGAGGTATGATTAGAGTCTGCGTGCTCGGTGCTGCGTGTATTTGGATTTTAAGGCTCAGTGGGGCTGAAATGCATCAATTGTGTGTCAGGAAGGATTAAAACCTTTTTTCTCTGTGCCTTTTTCTCTCTCTCTCTTCCTGCGTGTGGTCGTGTGTGTACTTGCAGATGGAAACTAGCATGTTTAGACTGCTGTGGCCACACCCTTGCTACGAGGAGAGTAAAGTTCTTTCTACACATAATCTTGTTGAAAGGGCCTTTCAATTATGAGTCAATCATATGTTGTACATACTATAGAGAGAAGAGCTTCTAATCATACCAATAATCCTGCACTGTTGTATGTATTTAATTTGCTTATGTTTCTGTGCATGTATATAAACAGGTGACTGCACTTTTGGTAGGTTAAGAGTGTGTGTGCGCGTGTGTGCGCGTGTTTGCGTGTGTGTGCACGTGCTGTAACCTAGTTCTTAAGGCCTGTGAGACACAGTGCACCAGACAATGTGTGGAAAGACAGTGTTATCTGCAATGAAAACATTACTCAAGGCAGACCATAATTGTTCTATGTCATGGATGGCATCACTGTAGAATGTGTCTGTGGAAAGGAGCTTCAAGATAAAATGTCTGTTGTGGCCTTGGGAACCGAGCTACATACGAAACTAACAACGAACATGTATGAAGAGGCAAAAAGAAAAAAAGAGAGAGTATATTTGTGTAGTGTTTGCTATGATATTAAACCTTGTGCATCCAAAGAGCGTGCTCTCTGGTTCTAAAGTAAAATAACAGCCTTTTTTCTCATATGCTGTGTCAAAGCTAATAGGCCTATAGTCTAAATATACCTACAGTATATAAAATATTAAGCAAACGCTTAGTTCAAGTATGAAAAACAACACATTCGTGCTTCTTTTCTGATGTTTAATGCAACATGTTTCCTGCTTTGTTCAGTTATTTGTTTTATTCTGTCATTTAAAGTTGTGTTTTATGTAAATGAGCAGAAACTGCTTTGAGTAGAAGAGTCACTAAATAGTTTGACATTTTGGGCACCAAGCTTATTGCCAGGAAGAAGATTGATACCTCTCTCAGTTAGAAGCTGCTTTGACTTGTCACAAAGACTGAAACAGGGCTCTGTCCAAAACTAACACAATCTTACAAATGTGTTGTTCATTTAATCAGGACAAGAACGTCACTTGAACTCATGTTTTTACGCCGATTTTCTTTAGTTATTTTGGTCAAACTGAATATATTGTTAGAATTCATAGAAATTATTTTGATTAGCTGTTCGCTTCAGTTTTCAGTCTCTTACTTGTAGCAGCTTCACGTTTGGTATCAATTTTCAGGTCAGGAAGTAAACATGACGTCCAGCATGTCAAACTATTTAAAAGACACTCACCATTTTTGTGCACAAGTGCAAAATCAGTGTAACCAGAATGGAAAATGTTAGTGCTCTTCAAGCCTAAATGAGCGTAGGTGAATTTAGGTCACTGTAGCACAAGCGTGGTGCAAATGTAAGTTTTGTTTTGTCTCACCTATTGTTGTTGTTTTTTTATATATATATAGAATTAAAAGAGGAAAAAAAAGGCATGTAAAAGTGGCTCCACTAAGGCTAAAACGTCTCATGGGTGGGACGGTGTCTTTTAAAGGGTTTTTAAAGGGCTAAACTGTGTTGTGTTATTTTGCTTTGTCAATAATTTACCTTTTGAAATGTTTTTTTTTTTTTTTTTCCACCACTGTTGTTTTTTTTCTTATATAA
Source organism: Mastacembelus armatus (assembly GCF_900324485.2). Taxonomy (NCBI): domain Eukaryota; kingdom Metazoa; phylum Chordata; class Actinopteri; order Synbranchiformes; family Mastacembelidae; genus Mastacembelus; species Mastacembelus armatus. Next base: position 1,708,564 of record NC_046639.1, on the reverse strand, counting down.
ACTGAAGAAGTGGCTACAGAGAAGGACTGGAGTATAGTTTATGATATGAAACATCTGCCCACAGCTGATGCCCAGTCACTTTGATTGATCATGTGTAGAAATATACACAATTATACATCGTCACTGTCTAATGAGGCATATTACAGTGTTGGCTGCTGAGTGTTATCTAACACGACACCGAGCATGTGTTAAAGGGGCTGTGTCTTTGAACATTATAATAAACTGTGTGCACCTCCTCATACATAGAAATCTATATTTTAATGTTTAAAAGGTGACTTATTTAAATCACTGAACATAGATTTTAGATTTTAACACCATTAAAAATATTTCAATCGGATGGCAGGCGGCTGTGGGGACGTCCCATGGTCTCACCGAGCAGTGAGGACCAGACCTTTTATGCTGGAGACATGTAGTCGTGCTGAGGTTCATTTGCCTCAGGGAAGATTGATGTCAGTATTGCCTGGAATGTATTTTTGGACAAATGTGTGTGCGACATGTAATTAGGAGTGTGTGCTCATTCAGCCTCCACAGTTCATAGAATAAATAAGACACTTGCAGACAACACTACAACTGGTGGTCTTTTCTTCATCACCCAGCTTGAAAACAAGTCACTGTGCTAACAAAAGTCTGTATTATGTGCCATAATAGAAGATCCTGGATTCACCATTTACTGTAGGCATCTTGAACTAATTAAACTCAGAGTTTTACTCCAGAAGGGTTTTTGTGGTATTTGTGTGTGCATGCCATTCTCTGACTAAGAGAACTGTTATGAAAACAAAATCAGGATCTTTTCAGCTCCGTTTTCCAAATCGGGGGAGGGTGTGACTGAAGCAGATTGTTAATGTTTTTGCACATTGATTCATTTCCCTATGTCCTGAAAAGGATTTTAATGTTTCTGTGATTTGCATGTGCTTTTCCCTGCACCCGTTTACCTTTAGAGTTGTTCTTCACTGACAGAATAGTTCACATTTTTCCTTCTTTCTTCATGAGTCAGATGAAAAACTCTTGACAGTCTTATCTTTCTGTCTTTCCTGTCTGCTGACCTTTAACACAACTCCTACAAATCCGTGTCAACTAGAGCTGTGTTGACAGATGATGAGTAAAAGGAAAAACATCTCCTTGGTCTGTGGAATTATAAACTGCACAAGTGCCTTGAATTTAGATTATTTTAGGATCTAATAGAGTCATTTTTTTGTTATCTGCCTGAGTGGTGAACATGAACAGATGACCTGTTGGGCACAAGCCCAAGAACCCAAGAGGTCATGGGGCCCCTGGATCTCTGTACGAAGTAACTGCAGGTCGACACTGAGACACACAAACTGATGAAAAGGATGATTACGAAGATGTAAATTGATCACGGAGACACCAAACGACACGGACACAAAACCTCTACAGGCACAAAATATTCTTAATATTAATAAAATCATCTCCAGGCACTTTACATAAATACCCAACAAAGGACTTGGCAACAAAACTCCTTCATACAGACACAGCTCTTCCACACCAGGCGCCTTTTTGTGTATGTGCTTTTAATTAATCGAGATATATTTAGTGAAATCTGCCCACAACTGAAAAAATCTTACCATGAACGCTTCTTCAGTTACAAGTTGTAAACTTTCCAGGACATTTGGTGCCACATCGGATCAACACCGGAGACTAAACTGGTATTTAATTTTGCATCTACATGTCTGATCACAACCAACAATGTTGTCAGGTAAATTCACTTCGAGAGGAGCTTTTGATAAACTTTTTGGTAACGTACTTATTGGAATTTGGAAGAGAAACGTCTTTTTTCATAAAAATGATTCTCCCACATTTATATTCATATATATAAGAATGTAAATGATTCATTCTCTTCGAGTTCCATGTGACTGTGATTGTGTGTGTGTGTGTCTGTGTGTGTGTGTGTGTAATGGGTGGAGGTCTGGGTGTCAGCCTGAGAAGCATCATCGGTCGTGTCTGAGCCTGTCTCTGAGAGGGAACTATCTTCCTGTCTTAGCTTTCTGCATTCATGTCTTGTATTCACTGCAGAGGGATTTTCCTGTGTGTGGAGCTTTGAGTGCCAGTGAACAAACACATGTACCCAGTCTCAAAGATCAAGAAGCCAGGAACTGAACAGAGATGGTTTTATTTACACCCTTAAACACAGAACATCTAATTCAAACCATGGGAATAAGAGGGAAACAATAAAGTGAGATGAAACTGGTGATAATTGGTTCTGTAGGTAGTGGAATTAGGGGAAACAGTTAGGACTAAGGTGTGGCAGGGATTTGACAGGACTCAGCACTGATGTGCCTATTTTCTCAGGCCTCTCTTGGTCCTCTTGGATCTGTTGAAAACAAGCAAGTGTCACATGAAACCAAAGACTCTGGCACAACTTGTTCGTCTACAACAAACATAAAAATCCACATTTAGCTGACACTTTGAGGTTTTGAAGTCCTCTTCTGTTCGTTTGAAAAGCAAAAGGGTAAGGCACATGGTGTGACACACATTCAAACTTTCACTGTCAGCATGTCTGTGACGGGTGTGATAGGTGACCTGCCTGCCCCACCCAGACGCTCAGCCAGCATACTCACCTAAGAGTGAGTCTTGAGCCTCAGGGGACTTGTGAGCTTGTGAAATCGAGCAAAGAGAGAATTGGATTGTGGCAGGGACTAGAAGTGGGTGCGGTGCTTTTCTGGTCTGAAGAGTGACGAGGACATGAGGGCCACCACATGCCCACTATGACAACAAGATTCTCTTAACACTAATATTTATATGAAGATGGATGCACAGTGTTGCATGTTGTAATCAGTGGGTCCAGTTAGAGCTTAGGTTTGGACAAGTCACGACTGTGATGCTCGTTCATCTCTGTAACTGTTTATGTCTCTAGTATTTACAGTGTTTTACTTTCATACGGCAACAGAACATCAGTCGTTCTATCTGTATTGTTGCAACCTGAACTGCAGGACACAGTTTCTCAGTATGCAAGTTCTCTGAATAACAGGCCTGTTGATGAATACAGTGAGAGGCATTTGTGCGAAATTCTGGCAGCCTCAGCTGGGGTCAAAGAACAAACTCCACAAAGCGTTAACCAAGTTTGTGTCTGCAGCCGAATCTTAAAGGGGCACGATATTGCACACTGTGCTGCTACTTGAGTATATAATTCAGCCACTTTGTTAGACTTGGTGCTTATTCTGTGAGCAGGTGTTCAGGAGGGTGGTCCACCTGTGTGAAAAGAAATATGTGGCATCAGAAAGAAAAAATGAGATTCTCACGTTTTCTGATGGTCGCTGACACGGTTCCTCAGCACATTGATCTGGAACAAAGAAAAACATCCCCGGGTGAGGTTTGTTATCCCCTGTGCTACTCTCTTTAACGATGTGTGTTGGCTACCACAGCACACACACCTCATATTTTTGTCTGGTGAACTGATACTGCAGGTCAAACTTCTCTGCCTCCAGCTCATAGATCCACTCCCACAGCTCTTTAGCTTTCTCCCTGGGACATAAAGAAAAATTACTGTATAATTGCTGCTGTCATGTTTGTTATGCAGAGGGATTATTTTAATTACCTCATGTGTATGACAAAGAATGTTCCCAACAACAATATTTAATCTTTGGTGTAGCACAGTCACACATTTCTTCACCTACTTGAGCTTTTCCTGACTTAAGTTGTCAATATCCAGAGATTTGCGTCTTTCGCTCAGGATCTTCTTTTTCTTCTCTCTCTCAGTCTGCCTCTTACCACTGCGTTTCTCCGTCTGTGGAAAAAATTCATAGCTCCAATGTACGTCCTTCGTATTTTACCACTTTAACTCTTTGAAAACCCCCAAGATAAACCTTCCACCTCCTCACCAGCTTCTGCATGTAGCCTCCAAAATGCAGGCTGGTGAGGGTTTTCTTCTTCTTGGCGTCATCTTCTGCTCTTTTCTTGGCCTCCTCCTCCTCTTTACGCGCTCTCTCCTCCTAGAGGACCATGTATCCAGACAGGAAGGAGAGCAGGGGTGAGATCTCGGCAGCTGTACAGATTACATTACAGCGGCTGAAGAGGTGACTGTACCTCAAGTCGTTTTTGTCGCTCTTTCTCTCGCTCGCTGCGGATCCTGTGCTGCTCCGCTCTCTCAGAACGGCGTTTCTCCTGCACCACAGTTCATTGCACCTTAACAGATCTTGACAAGGAGCTATGACCTTGAGAACAGGTTTACATAATATTGCACTCACAATCCTGTCCATGAGCTGAATGAGCTCCTCTTCTTCCTTCTTTCTGCTCTCAAAGTGAACCTCAATCAAAGTCTGAAGCTCCATTAGGTCCTTCTCCATCCTTTTTCTATGGATATCCTTCAGAAACAGGGATTTAGGTCTATGTTTTTACTGAACACATATTTCAGGTTTTTATGTTAAACTGGACAGGTCCAGGACAAGTCTAACATTAACACTGACATGTAAGCCAAACCTACATTTGTTTAGGGTATAAATGACATGCACAGTATGTTACTGTAGGTAAACAGCTGCTCTCTGTTCTGATTCTCAGTCTGTCACTCACATCAAAATCCACCTTCTCTCCATCTGGGATTTTAGGAGGGATGAGGTTTGGCATGAGGAACGGCCTAGAGATTAAAACAAGAAAGTAAGACAACCTGGGCGGCGAGTGAATAACAGAGGATAAAGTCAGAGAGTAATAATTTGGGGAAACAAATCACTGGTTGCTGTCACTGTGGATGTCAAATGAGAATACATAAAATAATCCACAAATAATCCAATGTCCCTTCATTAGATGTGTTTGCCTGTGCATGTTGTGAATTCTCAGAAGGATCTGCAGTACAGTTTATTTTGTTTGGTTGAGTTTAAAACTATAATTATATGGATTTAGGATTTAGCAATAAGGATTTAGCACATGGGTGACATTACCTGTTCATTACCGCATCTGCTGTAGGTTTTACAACTACAGCTCCCATAATGCTTTGAGGGATGTAAAAAGGAAGTGTATGTTGTTGCTTTGATTTGCAGGTGTTTGCAGTGTGTTATGCTGTAGGCTACAGCTTGGGCCTAGTAGTTCTAGGCACTAATTGTTTAATATTTGCCAAACTGGTGCCTTTAAACGTAAACTGACTTAGCTCTTCGTAGTTCCTCATTGCACTGTACAGGTACAGGTAGAACAAAGTGATTGAAGTACTTTAATACTGAGTGATACTTGTCAGGAGTGATCTGGAGCTATAAGGAGTATCATGGACATTATTCCGGACACATTGGAGCCCTCAGGAAGAGTAAGTCACACTAAAACTAAAATTCTCTGTGTACGATGTTTCTGAGCTTAGTATTGGTGGAGTTATGTCTTAAAATGGGTATGACAGCACATTATGGCTCTAATAACTTATTAGCCTTAATGAGCTGTGTGTCACAGCCACTGCCTCAAGCCAAACTGCAACTAACATCCCAGTTTTAGAGCAGTTACATGTTATTGTATCTTGTGTTTTTTTATTCGCTGATTAACATATCCACTGTCATAAAAGTTAGTGTAAATATGTTATGTGCCAGACTAATTTATGACTGGGCGGTGAGCTTTGTAGTCTTTGTGATAAGCCAAGCAGCTGCTTTACAGTCCTAGGAAAGATATTCATCTTAGCACTTACTTCTCTGGAATAAAGGTTCCCTAAAACCATGAACTTGTTAATTTCAGAGAGTTACATACATGAGATAGAATTTGCTTTACTACAAATTTTTAGTTTCCACAAAAAGAATACTGTAGAAGAATAAACATGTTGCATCCACATCAGTGTGTTACTCACTTGAATTTGGGTTTGGCTTCCTCTTCTCCTGAGAAAGATATGAAAGAGTAGACAGAGATAAACTAGTCCAGACCACACACATACACACCGAAACCATTCCACAATGATCTTTGGCAGGTTTTGACAATGCCTTTAGTGTAATTTAGTAAAACGTTCATCGGCGCTTAATTGAGGGTTATTCTCAGGCAATTTAGAACAACAGCGTTACCTTCTCCCTCTTCTTCATCCTCTTCTCCATCTAAAATTAAAACAAAATGAGAGCTTAATGTGTGTTTGTGAGAGTCAGATGTGCATTATGTGCATAATGGGACAGTAAATTGTTGTGTTCAGATCAGATAATCAAGTACATAAAGCCTGAGCACCCAGCAAATCTAGTGTTGTTTCCTTGTCTCTGCTGGGCGTATTAAACGTGAAGTTTTGCAGAAGTCATTTTTCAAAATAGCACTTTGGTGAGGTGGGAAAAGATGTACAGCTTGTTTTCACCCATTGGTGGTGGACAAACCGGTTGACCGACCAACAGAAAAAGGTTGCAGTCCTTAAAGATATGCTAGTTTAAACCCACTCTGATGGTAAACTGGCATGAGACATTTTAGCAAATCAGAGTCACCTTTTCCTGCCCATTATGTGTCGCACATACGAGCCTCAGAGGGAGTTTGCTGATTTATATGCATGAACCACACTGACTCTAACAATCCTCCAGTTTCATATGATTAGCAGCAAGAGAGAAAACAACAGGAATTACCAAATTCTGCCTAATGAGCAGGAGGCCTCCCAGCCCTACGGCTGCGAGACTGGGAGCCAGGGAGGATAACTCTGACTAAGCTGTTGTGTCTTGTGTGACTATGAGAAAATCCGAGAGGTGAAGAAAACGCTTGAACTTTGCAGGTAACTGCTGCCTGTCACGTAGTGTGACTGAGACTGTGGATAATCATAATAATCATTGCATCAGTTTGTTGTCATCTCTACACTTGAATGATGTCTTACCGAGCACTGATTGGATAATAACTCTGCATGTCTGCACTCACAAGACCCAAACACTGATTTACATGTTAACCCCCTTGACCTTGTTCTCCACTGGCCTCCTCCTCCGTAGCAGGTTTGTCCACTTTCCGCTCAGGCTCTGGCAGAGGAAGAAGTGAGAGAACAATGACATATCAGTGAGAGTCATGCAGGGTGTGAAAGTGATTCATTACTTTACAGAACGATCACTCTCCCTTGTCACTGACTTGCCATTTATCGTAAGTTCATGGTAAAAGTAATGAGATGCAACAACAGCTGCTGAACATAATTAAATGCCCCCGTCCCTCTTTTTCCTCTTCATTAGTGTGACAGCATAAGCTTGTTGTTTTTGAATCTGTACCCTCAGTATGTTAGCTGGATTAACAAATGGACTCCGCGCTCCAGAGGAGGGTAGATAAGCGTTTGTTCAAACACCAGGGAAAGCCTTGGACAGAGATAGTGAGCGATCAGTTCAGAATGAGCTACCCACCTCTGGTATTTCAAGCAGACGGCACTCAAGAGCTGGTCAAGTGGTTTTGCATTAGTGTTGGGATCAGATAGATGTGATGACACTAAACTTTTTCAGCCCAAATTCATCAACACTATTGAGCAATATTAGAGTAACTGAGAGAGAGAGAGCTAAGTCCTAAGGATATAATTTCATCAGCTGATACTTCCTGAAGTATCATCATTACTGACAACAACTGGAGGGATATTTGAGAGGTTACAATACTAATCCAGGAAACTCAGATCAGGGATGGTCAAGTCCCGGACAAACAAAAGTATAAATGCTGAAATGAATACACTAATGTGCGGTGAATGAAAAAAAAGAATGAATACGCAAATAAATACTGAAATACAAAAAAAGAAGATGACATGCTAATGTAATATGATAATCTACTAATATGGATAGAACATCTGAAGAAAAAGTAGATGTTTGTTGCTGTTTCGTACGAATGTGCAAAACTAAAGTGAAGAGGTTAAGTTTAAATGTAATTGCAGTAACTTTAGAGCTGTTGGGATTTAGGATAAGTGCCATTCTTCTCCTTTGTATCTTACGTTCCCCTTGTGCAGCCCAGAGTTCAGTTACAGCAGCTGTTGATGTGATCGATGTGGAGATTTGCTGCACAGGATGTATCTGCTTTAGACGAACTATGCTCCATTCATAGCTTTGATCATCTGTTCTTTTGTATAGTGCCGAACAATAACCAACACACAAGATGAGCGTGTTTTCAACATACTGACCCAGAAAATGTTTGAATGAAATTATAGAAATGTGGCAGCTAAAACTTTCTGTCATCTCTTATTCTACGTGTTTATTTTTTAAGGCTGTAGTTCAGTCTGTGCAGTGTGTTAGTCAGTTAATCACTTACTAACCTCGCTCTAAAGCAGAATTAGTCACAGATAATTCAGCCTGCTTTGCCCAGATCACTAATCCCGCGTTAGAGTGAGTAGTTTGTGCCACCTATCTCATCAGACAGAGAAATACATTGATGAATAAAAAAAACCTGACGAAGGCAAAAACACACTAAGAGAACTATGAATTCATAAATACAAAAATAGTCATAGATATCACCTCTGTATTTATTAATTCATTATTTAGTTACATGTAAGTATTTCGATGTGTATTTATATTCTTATTTATTTCTATTTCATTGGTCAGTAAGTCTGTTTTTCCTCACCCATACATATACTGCTGTGACAATTTTAATTATTATCAAGTATTTTTTGTCATTAATATTCAAAAATAGTGAAATATTATAATCTGCATAGTCTGCTAGAATGTTTTATTTAATACATACATATATATGTATGTGTGTGTGTGTGTGTGTGTGTGTGTGTGTGTGTATGTACCTTCCTCTGCCTCCTCCTCCTCCTCCTCCTCTACCTCCTGCTCCCCTAATGACCAAAGCACAGAGCTGGTCAGTGAAAATAAAAACATTTCTTTCAAACCCTGGTGAGATCAGCCATGACTAATTCAAATAATAACTCACTGATGTCAGTCACAGTTATCTTATTTTAACCACCAACACCCTCGCTCCACCTGTTGCTGTGGTAAATGTGGCTGAACCATGAACAAAGAGACATTCGCTGATGACACACGGTTTCATTAGTAAATGCCTGGAACAGTGTAATTTCACAAGTCTCATACCTTCAGCAGCCTCCTCTTCAGAATCACCAGGAAAAACGCACAGAGAAGGAAATTACAAATACATTAAATTACGTAAGATGAAATCTGCAGTGCAGCATGTTTTACACACACATCTGCTGTAAAACCAGCAAACACAGCTAACAAACCATAATCATAAAGCCAGTTAACACTGTACATACTGTATAATTATATTACCTCATTAAGATCTCTAGAAACTTCGAGAACACATATCTCTTACCAACATGACCTTAGTTTTAGCAGCAGGTCATGACTGTCAGTGCTGTAATTGTGCTGCTTAGTGTGAGTCATGATGACAGTTCTTACCTTCCACCTCCCTGTGAAATTCAAACACACATAGATTATCATTTTCATCCAAAACCCAACAATCCGTCATCACATGACAGTAAGTGTAAAGAAACGGTGTGTGTTATACACCAGGCTGTATTTTTACATGTACACAGGGCTCGTGCTCAGATCAATATCCTTTTAAGCAAAAAAAACATCAGAACCTTTTCTATGATACATGAAAATGAAAACTAGCTTGAACCTACTCCTCATACTCCTCCACCACTTCCTCGATGTCCGACATGGCAGTGAGCGTTCAGGTGTAGAGAAGGGAATCTGAACATTAAACGTTTTCACATTATTATTAATAATAATAATAATAATAATAATAATAATGTAAATTTGACATAATCTGCTCTAATTCTAGATTCCTGGACACATGATTAGTGAGACTTACCCAAGGATCCGTTGGAGTGAAGGAGAGACTGAAGAGTCTAAATGTGCTGCATAGAGGTGCTCAGTTTCAGGAACGTGAGGTGAGTCTCAGAGGGCAAAGGGATGGACTGCATAGCGGGGAAGAGGCTTTAGGACCCACTTGTTGTGTTATTAATAACTTTTCAGATAGCATGTACTCTCCATTATCACCATTCCCAAAAAAGGCCACTGTGTGCATGACTGCAGGTTGCAAAGATCCAGATAAAGCCACAGTTGCTCACAGAAGATGACTCACACACACACACACACACACGCACACGCACACACACACACACATTCCCTCACCCTTGTATGGCATCCTGCCACTGACGAAACACAGACATACTGTTCAACTCTTATCTCCACTCTCCCTCCTTTGAAATAAGTGCTGTATGTTAGCATTTAAGACTAGACGCTGTTTCCGTGTTATGTGGGTGAGCAGGGACAATAGATTTATGACTGACATATGTAGGAAAACATTTTATTGCTCAGGCAGGCAGCATCTTGCCCACAAAGACTCACAGAATAAACATTGTTTCTGGTAGATAAGACAAAATATACAATTACAACTCCAGAATTCCCAGTACTGTAATTCATCAGACATGTCATTAGGCTTAAGACCATCACCTGTTTAAAGTGCTTGAAAAATTACAGAGTTAAGTCAAACAGCTGAAACAGACAAATATAGCATCGCTTTGCATAACTTTCATTGCTTTTAACGCTTTTCCTCACTCAGCATAGAAACATCTTCCTCTCACATTGTAATATTTAAAAAATATTCAGTACTTGGAAAAGCAAAGTGTTTGATAGAAGTCTCCTTACTTTAAAAGCATAATCCTCATTTTCAGTCGTCTAAAGCTACAGCTCAACTTGCTTTTTTTCTCGGTTTCTCCCACCTTTTCCTCGTGTGTGTTTTGGCATTGAAGAAAAAAAAACATAAAAAGCTTAAAGAAACAATCAGTCAGCTCCATTAATCTTCCAGTTCTCTTCATGTATTATTGCTGTCTTCTTAATCCTACAAAAAAAAAAAAGGCACAGAAAAGCAGGAAATTACTACTGAAGCAATGCAGCTTTACTTCATATTTACAGATAAGGGTTTGTCAAAGCTCTTGTCTGTTTCCACAATAATGACCAGGAGCAGACTGAAACAATTACTGAAGCTGGGAATTTGACCCTAATCTAACCCCACTCTGTGAACACTGTAGGTTAAGGCTGTTTGCTGATATGACAGACTAGTTGTAGATTTGGCCACGATGTTCATCTGTGGAGGAAAGTTATTTAGGTTAGAAAAGCATTTGGCACTGACCATTAAGGATTCCATTTAAATACTAGGTTTTCAGTTTATATACACTGTGTCCACTTCCCACATAGGCTGTGACATAACCCAGTGCTGACAAGTCCATAGTCCAGGTTTACTCTTTTATACTAGTTGAAATATAACTTTCCCTTAGTGTCATGGCTATGATATAATTCCTCCACATAGTCATAAACTGTGCTTTGCAAACCTTGTAGCCTGCCGGCTATCGTTTCACACTGTTATTATCCATTTAGCTAGCCATGCTGGGTATGTTGTGTTTCAGTGTATTTGACGGTTTCTGATCTGGTCTGTGGATTTGTGCTGCCTTAGGGATTACTCTTTTCAGCTGTGGATTTCCCATAAAGGAGCAGTTCTTCTTTCATTACAAACAGGGGTTCACTCCACGTGCAGATAACTGATAACCAACAGCACCAGAGCATATTGATTTTAATGGGATATTAAAATAAAGACTTATTGAAACCGTGAGTGCAAAACTCACACTGCTCCACAGAAAGATTGCACAGATTTATGGCAGTGGAAACAGCCCAAACTTGTGGGTCTGGTCATGTGCAGAACTTTTGAGCAGCAGATCTCGACAGGTAGCACAAATCGACAGAACACCTGTTGACGTATTCAGAGCGAGAAGCAGGTGGACGTCTGCCTTGCCCTGTGGTTGCTCTGTGTCTCAAAGACAGACCCAACGGGGTCTTTTCTGGCACTACAGCGAGACTGAAGTCGCACTTGATACTAATATTCTCAGAGGTCTGTCAGCTTATATTGCTGCTACGCTATTTGCTCGTCAAATTGACTGTCCATAGCAGGCAACAAGCCGCAGACCTAATGCGCAGTGATCTAACCTGCTCGACGTCAGATATGTGCATCCTTTACTTTACTTTTCCAGGATTCGCTTTTGATTCGTCGTCCTCCCCTCTCTTCTCAAACAGGCTTTTTTTACTGGTGATGTGCACATGTCTGAGGTCCTGTAAACAGGAAATAGAAAGCTGATCACACTTATTTACCTCTCACCACAGCAGGAAAGCAGAACAAAGAGAAAACATATGGTCTGATGTTTATCACATTCAGTTCTCTGTGAAATCTATTTATAAGACCAAATAACAAAACAATTCTATTGACTGTGTGACTGTAGCTGCTGATAAACTAACGGTAACCTGCTTATGTTACACAAACTTTAAGGAACATATGAATTAATGTTAGAACTAAACCTCTGAAGTTAATTCAACCAGATATCCAGTTAAACTCTGATTAAACCTCTGCCCCCACAGGTCGAACATCAAACCCCACCATTACAGAACAGAATAAACAAAAAGTTACTGTGAGAACACAAATAATAATGTTCCATCATGCACCATATGCACAGTTCAACAAGCAGCAGGAACAAACATGTACATTCTGCTTAGGACACGGGGATAAATACAGTGAAAGAGTACTATTGCCCTCTAGCTGTTAGAGGCTTAATTTTCTTAACATGTGCCAGTTTTACCAGACATGTAACATTGCAAATAGTCTGATTAGTGAATGCCCTTACAGTAGGACTCTGACAAGAACCAGTTTGGTTTGTCTTGTTGAGCCAGCGGTTGATCCGGTCCGACATTCCAGATGTGAAGCTCCGAAATTCCTGATAGCACCAGAGATGTGATATAATTACAACACAATGATATAAATACGTAGCTGTAATATTACACATTGTTGTAGGTAAATCTTAAGCTGGTCTGTATTTCTTTAAGCGTCTACACCAGCTGTGTAGAGACTTTCATCAGTAGTCTTCTTTAATTCCTGAGAATCCGCTTTTATTATCATATTTTATTATTTGTGTAATATACATTATTTTTATTTCTGCATCCACAGATTACACACGTGCATCTAATACAGAACAAAAAGTGGAGAGTGAGTGATGAGTTTACCTGTCTGGAAACTCCAGGGCTGGTGGGGGTTGCTTCCTGCTGCTCCTTCTCAAAGAGGCCTCGCTTCCTGGACACCTCATCCATAAGGAACAGGGTCCTTTGGGTAACATCTGGAGATCGAGTTATTTCCGACTTCTGCGCACATACAGAAGAAGAGCATCAGTAATACTGGGTAAGAATATGATTCTTGTTTTTGCTGCGTTAGTCTTTATGGCTGAGTTATGTTTTGTGGGCTGAAGGTCTGACCTGTGCAGCCTGAGCCAGTCTCTCCATCTTCTCTTGGATGGACTTGGATGAAATCCTCATTTTAGAGCTGGACCAAACAGAATGCACTTGCTGTATTTACTTCATTTGACTTAAATTACAATAATCGAAACATTCAGAAGCGATAAAAGACATCAACTCACTTTCTCAGGAAAGAAGATATATTGTCTTCGTCTTCATTTTGGTCCTGGTGAAACAACTTGCATTTTAGTTTCAAGAACACTTTGATGAGGATCCACAATCTGAGTTAGCATCTGTGATACGTCTACTCAGCCGATACAGAAAGAAGATTTAAATAATCTTTATTTAAATAATAAATAAATTGTTCTCTTACTTTGTTGCATTCAAACTTCTTGGTGGTCATTCTCACACTTGCACTAAAACAGAATGAAACTGTTTGTATTTACATTAAGCTACAGACACAAAGCAATTCAAAATAAAACCATTCATATTTCCTTACCTCCTCTGCAGCGGCATATTCTCCTCTTCTTTCTTCCTCATCATCTGTGTAAGGCAAATAGCCAGACAAGTGTGTGTGTCAGTAGACCTGACAGTCGTCCAAATGTCAGCGGCAGGACAAACATGCTCATATAATGTGTTAGGGTGTTAACAAAGCAGCCACTCAGCTGTCAAAGCTGGTACATATTTCCTCCCATATTAGCATAGTCCCAAAGCTTCAATGGCGCACGCAAATTATCCTGGACAGGTGGTGCAAGATTAAATTATGTTTTAACAGTCAGATAAGCAAAGATTAACTTTGGCATTTGTTTGAGAGGGCATGTGCATGCATGTCTGTGTGTGTGTGTCTGTGTGTGTGTGTGTGGGTTGAGTTGGTGTTTACCCTGAAAGATACAGTCCTGGAGCTCTGTCTAACAAAGGCGGGTTTGGTCGTCTGTTCAAAGTTCCCATTGGAGAACGAGCCTTTGTCACTGGTCTGAGGCAAAGAAAAATAACTTAGAGTTTCTAGTCATGTGAAGAGGAACTCCAGTCATCACCTCATAAATCCTTTTGAGTCTGTTTGTGCCAGCAGCAGGTACAGTCATGGAGTCGAGGCCTACATCATGTGTTTGCATGAAGAATGTGACTTTCACTCTTACAACACTAGATGATGCTGTTGCTTTATGAAGTTACTGAGCAGTGGCATCAGCACTTTGCAGCCATTTGACAAGCAAAACATGAAGCAGAGACAGTTAAGTTGTAAACTGTGTGTGTGTTAACATACCCTCTGTGCGTGTCCGTTCTGAACGGGGCTCTGAGCTCCCCTAGGTGAGGGACTTTGGCAGGGTGAGGGCCAGTGTTCTCGAGGTGACATGGGGGTTGTTGGAGAGCAAGGGCTCATGGGAGTTGTGTGCCCGCTGACAGAGGGACTCTTGTCCAGTGAGATGGAGACAGAACTGCAACAGTAAATTGAAAGGTCAGTTGTAGATGTGCATGAGACGGCAACCAGAGATCCAGGACCAGCTCTCAGTAAAGCTGCAGAGTATTAAAGTCTTTACTGCACCCTATTCACCCCTATATACCCCTCCAAAGATTAGACTGAAAGTGTTTTAAACTAGCTTTTCCCATCTTACTAGCTGAATTATCTTAGACTGAGGTTGTCCTGTGTGAGCCTGCACTACACTGCGTAAATATTCAGACATATGTTCAGGTTCAAAATGCCCTATTTTCCTCTATGTGCCTCTTGAAGCCTGGCTTATAAGCATATTTGATTGTCTTCATGTGCTCATTTATTTAAAGGATAAAGCAGTGCAGTATAATAAGTTACATATATTTTAGATAATAAAATATGTTGCCTTTGTTTCCTATGACTCTGCACTTTGCTGCTGCTGCACTTTAATTTCCTGCTGTGGAATCAATAACCTTTATCTTAAAATATTTGAACTGTATTTGATCCTGCCCAGTGACTAACTTACAAAAAGAACAACAGACAAACATTGTGCTTGATAACCTGACAAACTTGCGAGCCGGGTTGGACAGTGGCCTGGGATCAGGGTCTCTGTTTTCCTGTTAACAAAGAAACAAACAGTAGAGACAATCACCATAAGCACAAAGCATAAAAGTTTTGTACAGAGACACACCTCACATTACATAACACTGTACCTATTTGCAGATGCGCTGAATTAGAGCTACTCATGAGTGTAATAAAAGACACAGTTCAAATTATGGCCTCAAGCAAACCTTATCTAAGTTTTATAGATGATTTGAATGGTTAGATGGTTCACTGGAAAAATGCAGGTGCAGTCATAAAAGAAATGAGATAAATATACAAACAGTTTTTTACATACATGCATTCTAATGGTTGTATTTTGTACCAAAGTAGTTTTTGCATAGATGTTGTTTGTGGGTAAAAAAATCTAACACATCATCTGTCCCTGATGGGAAACAGTTGCTGTGAGTTGTTGTTGTAGAATATAGAAAATGATTAACACGACTCTGCCTCTGCGTGGGGTAACAGTTAACTGTGATTAACCACACTGCAGGGTGGCAATATAGGTACCGCTGTGTCATAACTCGGTGAAGTATTAATGGCTTAGATATGAGTTTGTGCTTTGGCTGTTTCAGCTATGCCTTCGTGGCTGTACAGACGGTAACGTCAGTCTGATGGATGCTGATATTCATGGTGCCCAGAGGATGAATCATTGTGAACCTCAAATGTTTCCATGAATTGTCTCAACATCCGTTACATAGATTGGCAAAAAAAAATTGGTGCTGACATTCATGGTTCTCAGCCGTTTGAAACCAGTTATATTCCTCGTTAATTCAACGCAGCCTTTGCCATATGCTGCAGTCAATGCACATCAGCGGTTGGATATTTTTAACCTTCTCCTTGAAAACATCATAGAACAACCCTCAGATTTGGCACTTGGACTGGGAAACTCAGACTGAGTTCATGTCCCTCAACTTCACCAACAAGCAGCATCCACAGAAAGTGGTTTCCAATAATGTCTAATGAATAAAACTCTCCAGAGGAAGGTTGTGAACTTAGAAATTACAGCTTATTATTACGTATTAAATTCATGTCAAATATTAGGTGCAATATCCACTTTCATTATACATTGTGCTATACTCTATCTCATTGTGTTCAATGCTCCGCTGATGTTGCAGGTGTTTTATAGGAATACAAGCTTCTTGCAGTATTCCTTTCCCTTAGCTAAAACATAACAAATGACTCTAGCCTTACCTCTCTGACTGTATTGTTTGTGCTGGTATTACTGCTGCTGCTGCTGCTGCTGCTGTGACTGTACGAGGCAATTTTTACAGGCGGTTGTGGTTCGGATGTGGCTTTCATAGAGGGTGACATGCTGCCTTGCTCCTCATCCATGTCCCCCAGAAGCTCCACTCTGGTTCTTCCTCCTCCTTTTTTGCTATCTTCCTCTTCATTCTCCTCTTCCTCCTTCTGTCGCCTCAGGGTCTCCACGTGCCTCATCCTCCGCTTTTCATCACGGACACGTAGCATCTCCACAAAGTCGAACTGAATCTGCTCCACACTGCAAATAAATACACATATGAATGACCGATATATACGTACAGACTCTACAGAGACATGAAATAACCTGAAAATCCTGTGTCTGATCAGGTTTCGTTAATGAAAGGCTCTACAGTTCCTCTCCCCTTTAAGGGCTGCTTCTGCTCCAGGAACTCAGCCGGTGGCGTTTTTCACGCCTTTTCATATTTCCCATGCAGGGTATGAAAGTTGACTATGCAGGCGACACACTCCCACACAGTCATGTCAAGCTCTGGCAAGTGCAAATCAATAAATTCTGTTTTACTTAATTGTGAGAATAACCTGCTGAGACCCTGGGACGTCTCACTTGTGGCGTCGGGCCCAAAGGTGCTGCCGCTGGTGGGCGTGTTTCTGGGTGACGGGCTGAAGTCATCGTCGGGGTCAGTGACGCTGCCTGAGCTCTTCACCTTCCTCCTCTTCTCCCGCTCAACCTCCTCCTCGTCCTCCCTCGTCCACTGACGCGCCAGGCTGAGGGGAGAGGCGACACATGCCAATCAGCGTAAAACAGAAAATGAAACGAAGGCAGAGACGAGATCTGAAATAACAAATGACATGAGGCCGATGGAGAATTTATATAAAACACTGTGTCTAACCAAGAAATGTTCTTTTATGAAACTACAAATCCAAATCCAATGAACTGCTTGTTTTGATTGCTGGAGCTTATGGTTTTAATAACCGTTACAAAACCTGCTTTACTTGTTCATCAGCTGTTGAGTGAAGTCAGTTGGTTCCTTGTCTCAGCTACTTTAAATCAGTCGTTCGGTTTAGTCCTATGTAGTCAAATTATGTGGAAAACACAGCTTAATGTTACATCTTAGTCTGCTGGTGCAGACAATTAAAGGACTGATGTTCCCCTTGGAAAAACCTTTTTAATCAGGGCTAAAGAGAATCCAGCTCTGAACTTTTACCCAAAAAGAAGCAGAACAAGTAAATATAACACCATAATAATAACAAACATAGCACCATAATAATAACAAACATAGCACCATAATAATAACAAACATAGCACCATAATAATAACAAACATAGCACCATAATAATAACAAACATAACACCATAATAATAATAATCATATTAAAAATAATAATACCAAAGGAGACAGAAAATAGCACTCTATTTCATTTCATTTCTATTTCAAAGGGTTATTGTAGGCTCACTGGGCTAAGTACTAAGTAAATATTAAGTACAGTATAGGGATTAGTATTCGTATTAGTATTTTTTTCTCTAGTCGCCTAAATAAAGTTAAACTAAATAACAGCCAGTGTGAAAAAGCAGAAGCTGCAGGTGGTGCTCTGAACCACATATCTCTGTCGAAAGCTAAATGCCTTAATTGTCTTACCTGGACAGAGCAGACCAGTTTTTTCGACTGATGGACATATTGAACGCAAGAAATACCAATAACAATAATAATAATAAGTTTCCAGGTGCACTTCGCTTACTGGTAAGAAAAAAGTCGAGTGACTGGCACGATGAGGGCGGCAGTCAAATTAGAGTTAGTGCGGCACTAAGCAGTCCACCTTTACCCCGATGCTGTTCACAGAGGCGTCACGTGACCGCAAAGGTAGGCTGCCCACCTGAGAGAGAGGGAGGGAGAGAGAGCTTTTCTCCTTGTATGGATGGAAATGTAACGATTAATCTAATCGTTTTAAAACTTAGCACAATATACATTATTATTATTACCGTTTTTATTATTAGTAGTATCATCATTATTATTGTAGTTATTAATAATGATAAATACAAACAAAGCAAACCGCTACAGTATGAAATTATCTTAGAATATTATACAAATATTCAGCAGTTGCTCAGAGAGTACAGAAAAATTAATTATTAATACTAACTAAAGTTTTATTACTGTAAATGGTCACGAAATATCAAACAGCTAAGATGGTGACAGGTACAAGAATAATTGTACATTGATGCATATGAAGTGGAAAATATGTCTGAAAGTTTTTATGCATGTCCATCTGAATTTCTATGGTTTGCTGCATTCAGAGTCTTTTTCCAAGTGACTGTTTGCTTTGTGGGTGAGACTACACCTTTTCCCTGGAGCAGAGTGTGTTGGACTCTGACCCAGACTCAGGCTCAGTCCAGCACACACACACACACACATACACACACACACCCTCCACCATACCTGGCTTTATACCGCACCTGTACCTTTTCTATTCCGTGCAGATCATGAGGTCGCAATACACAGTGTGAGCCACTATCATGAAAGGCTGCTAATTGAATCTTTTCAAATTCGTCCTTCTTTTGTGTGAGTCCATGTACAGACATGAGCCTGCTTCACTTATATGTGGACAAGCTGAACTTATAGCATGAGCCATTAAGATGCTATCTCACTGAGCAAGTTTGCACATCACTCCCTGGCCAAGGAAGCAGTGCATGCATCAGTGCAGTTTCTTTAGAAGCACTGAAAACTGAGCTTTGTGTGTGTGTGTGTGTGTGTTTATGTGAGTGTGCACCCTTGTTAAATGTATCACTGTGCCAAAAACCTAAAATTAGCCTCGCATTTCAGAGAAGCCTTGACCATGTAAATGGAAGTGAAAGACATTCCCACTGCCCGAGAGGTAAAATGGCTGTTCAGGCTCTTTGCATCCACCTGGATAAGGTGATAAGGATTCAAGTGCTATTATGGAAGCACTTTTAAGGCTGTGCTTTATGAGCATGCAAAACAGACAGTGGCTAAACAGCTGGCAGAGGTACAGTGGTAATATAATGAGAGTGATCTCTTTGGCATCATCTGCTCGTGTGTCATTTTAAATAATAACACACATCATTGTGGTTTTATTGTTGTTGTTTTTTTTTTACCAGATTAAATTCATCATCCGAATATTCAGAGTGTAGTTGGGAAAAAGTATGTGAACCCCTGGACTAATATAAACAAAAGGCAGTTGGGGTCAAACATGGAGTCCTGTAATTGAAACAAGATGACTCCAAAGGCACCGTGTCAAATGCTGAACATGTCACACTTCAGGGAAAATATTTTGTGGACTGATGGATCTATGGTTGAATTGTATGGGAAGAACATGCAGAGTAATATGTTGGTGTAAAAATAGCACTGCATCCCAACGTGAGAACACCACCCTAACACTGAAGTTTGATGGTGGAAGGATCATAATCTGAGCTGCTTTGCTGCATGGACAGTTTGCCATCACTGATAGGAAAATGAACTGAGTTTATCACAGTTTCCTACAGGAAAATGTCTGCGTGGCTTTTAGAAGCAGTGGCAGCAAGACGATGACGCAAAACGTAGAAGAAAATCTACTGCAGAATTTCCTACAAAGAAAATCCAGCTTCTGGAGTGGGCCAGGCAGAACCCAGGCTGTAAGCTCATTGAGATGCTGTGCAGTGACCTCAAGAGAGCTGTTTATAACAGACATCCTAAAAATATGGCTGAGCTGAAGCAGTTCTGAAGCAGACTGGGCCAAAAATCCTCCTCAGTATCTTATCCACAGCAACTAGAAGTGCTTGTCTGAGGTTATGCTGCCAAAGGACGTCCGACCAGTTTTTAAATCTGAGGGTTGACTTAATGTTTCCACCAGGACTATGGCTGTTTAATGGGTGTGTTAAATGAAGACACAAAACATTAGAATAGTATCTGTTAGTAGTTTAAGTCCACTGCTTTTGTCAATACTCGTTACTGAGATAAAGATCAGATTACAAGTTAAATGTGTTCATCTTAATTTAGCAACTTAACATACTAATATTTACTGATTATCACTAAAAAAGAACATCTGTGGCTGATGGGAATAGTTGTATATTAATTTTAGTAAATTATTTTTATACCTTACAAACATGGAAAGATCTTTAAAAATAACCAGGATTACAAAGGACTGTGATCCAGAAGTTTATATAATTTTATTACGTTCACAATCAGGCCACGTTTATAGTTTACCCCAACTAAGAATCTCAAAGATTCAGTTTATTTTGGCACACATCATGTTACAATAATATCCTTAGGCACACTGATACAAGCTGTGCTCTTGACATCTCTGTACAAATATAAGCTTTTTCTGGGGTTTAGCTGCAATATCAGTTATAATAGAAATACAGAAATCACTGCATAAATATAGTCACTGTGTTAACACCTTATCAATGATAAGCAAAAAAGAGAAAAGCCTTTCACGAGTCTTTGGACATCTTCTCACCTCCATGACAGGAGCATACCCAAGGATGCCAGCGTGACACGGAAATAGAGAAGTTACAAAACAAAACTCCCGTGACACTGGGGCCCCCCAGCTGTGTTCACTGGGCAGGGCCCTTGGCGGCATCGAACATCTTCTTCCTTCCCTCCATCCCTGACATGGCCTCCACGTTCTTCCTCCAGTCACTGTCTTCTGCTGGTCTCTTCTGCAGATACAGTAAATGGACAGAGAGAAGAAAAAGATGGTTTAAAAGACTATACGTAACACTTTGACAAATCTTTTTAAGGAGACTTTAAAATAAAGCAGGTTCGGAAGTTCTTATTATCGTTACTGTTGTGTCTAAGCCTTTGAGACCAACGTCGTCACCCGGGAATCCCCTCCAACAATACTGCATAATCATACTAGTATAACTGGTTTACAGCATGTAATGCACTCAGACACACCAAGGCCAGCTAATGTGTACACGCACACACACACACACACACACACACACACACACACACACACACACACTGACCAGCGAGCGGAACCAGTCACAAAAGCTACTCTTCTGTGTACAATGGTATCATTGTCTCGTGTACTGTGCCTCCTCCCACACACCCATGGTCGCCACCCTGCATTGACCTATTGCTCAGTGTCTCCAACAAACCTTTCCCACACACATAAACACACTCTTCAGGTGTTCCATTGCACGTTAAGCGTTGATGTCATGCCTTTACCTGAAACCTCACAGAACCTACTGTGCACACTTGGCCTGAGGAAGGCGCCTGTGTTGATTGTGTGCTATATGCACATGTGTTGCATGTGTGTGTTTGCTCTGTGTGCTTTGCTCCTACGGCACAGACCTTCTCAGTGTCCTCTTTCTTGACAGACTTGAGGTTTGCTCGAAGGTCCATGGAGACTTTGTGCTTGGAGCCCAGCAGCGAGCGGAGGATGGCGTCAGCAGACACACGGACACGTCGTAGATTAGGCCTCTTGAATTTCCCCCTGAGGTCCAACACCTTAATGTTCAGGTCTTGAATCTGAGCCGTAAGAGACATTTACTGAAGGTGCTGCAGGATTTTCTCAAGGTAACATTTCTGCTACGCCCTAAAAGTAAGACTTAGATGGTGTCGCTTTAATTCACGTTATCAGATCTGTCTGCAGCACAGGAGCACAGGGCAGTGGGCTCCTTACTCACTATACATACCTCACGTGTGCTGAGCATGACTTTGGCTTCAATGTCATAGCGCTCTTCATCAGCCACATCTATCTTGGCATGGAGCTCCGTGCAGAGGTCCTGAACATAAACAAACATGCTAATTTGAACATACTGCATGTAGATTAGGATTTTGGAAGCACAGAGTTAGCAGTTTTCTAGAGTAACTTTAAGTTTCTGTCTGTAGAACATCATCCTTAGAAGCTTTTTCTACGAATGAGCTATGATAAAGGTTTATTGGGTTTTTAATGAAAAAAAACTGTGGTTTCATATCCCATTATATCATATACCCTCCTGTCCTACCCACTGCTGGTTAGCTGCTTCAGCCAACCACCAGCTTTTGAGGACCAGGGTTGACCTATAGACAGTGTATGCTAAATGAAACTTCTTTAACAGTTTTCTGGGGAGTGCAGTGAAGAACATGGGAAATTTGAGTTACCTTTAACTGTGCGAGGCTCAGGCCGCTGATGTTTAGAGCAGGAGCTTTCTCTGCCAGATATTTCTGTTTCTCCTTCTCTTTAACCAGAACCTCCTGGTCCAGTTCCTCCTTGGCTTTTGCCACCATCAGACTCTGCACAAATATGAAGTGACATATCATTTGATCCTGTAGTACAGGATGTTCTTAGCAACGCACATAAGGTTTACAGTTTTTATATGCAAAGTTAAACATTACTGCAGCACAGATGTTGGACCTTAATTGGTTGTTATTTGTCTACTGCTCTCTTTTGGTTAACTACATGCATTACATTACACGTTTGGCAGAATCATTAGGCTGCTAATCTCTTTTACCTTGAGCATCAGCTTCCTTGAAGCTGAGATCTTTGGTTTTCTCTAGATGGAGAACATAAATCAGGCAATCACCAAAATTATTCCATCTGAAAAAATATCATCTGAAACTTTTCTGTGTAATATTTTTGATAACAAACATGGTCAGCTGGTCTTACCTCTTGCCTGTGAAAGAAAGATGGATAGGACTTTGAGAAGAAGTGTCCACAAAGCTCAGAAATATTTGTTTTTGTGTTTGTGTGTCTGTGTGTGAATGAGTAAATAGTCTATATTAAGAATACAAGACCTAATCACTCACCCATGCTCAGGCATCCTGCTGATGAGATTTCACTGGAGGAGAGACAGAAGAGATTAGAAGCAAATACACACACACACACACACACACACACACACACACACTGAACAGTTGTCAAGGTTTGCTCCTCAGCTTTTGGTGGGGCAGATCATCTTTCCACGCTTCTCCAGAATGTGGAGTCCATTTGAATGTATGTAAGATGTTCGCAGGCCTATCATACAAATCTCTACACACTGACCTTTACCCTCCTGCTGGAGGAAAGTCCTGACATTTGTTTGTTGTAGTTTAGAAGTCTGTGTCCTACTTTCTGAAACAAATCTTTTTTGCATTATCAGTGCAGGATTTTCCAGAAACCATCCTTGGAGACTGGTTTACAAGCATGTTTCATCTATAAGCATGTAGGAAAAATAGCTATTTGAATTTAATTAAAATAAATGTTTCCACATACTGAGTCATCTGCAAAACCTCAATACCCATTTCTGCACTGGCAAGTGTGTAAAACCACAGAAAATCTGGACCAGTTAACTCAAACTATGGATACACAGTTTAAACATTTAAAACAGAAATATTTCTTGTTTTAAAAAAAAGAAAGAAACAAACCCCTCAAATAATTTAGTTAAGTTGTTAACTAAACAGGATCAATGGCTACAACAGGCCCAAGTAGCTAAAAGCAATGAATAACCTATTGGAATAAAATGCAAAGGACAAATGGTTGAATTGGATTCCTGCAATTAAATTAGTGGCTGAAATACTCAACCTAGGTAACATCTAAAGTAATGGTAAATGGTTGAACTAAATATAATTATGAACCGGTACCAGAGTTCATCTTCCAGGGATGTGCAAACCTTAAATCAATCTTTGTGTTTGGCATTAAGATTATTGAGGTTTTGAAAATTCTGCAGCTTGTATCCATAACAGGGAACGCAGTCTCAATGAATCCAAATTTGACTTTAGAAAAACAGCAGCATGTCTTTTTAGAAATCTATGTGCCTGTTTTTCAAAGCGATCCTCAGACATCACTTAGTTTGGTAAAGTTCTACAGAATATCATGAAACGTGTAATGAGATGACAGTCATTCTCTTGGCATCTCTTCCCTGCAGCTTTGTTTACACTTTGTGTTCACCTTATCTTGCCCCCCCAGTCTCAGGCCCTTCTGCCCTTAAATAAGCAAGTGATTTACAGCCCTCATTCCTTCTCTGTCTCACCTTATCTCAACCCTGCTCGCCCTTTTTACTAGTTGGTTTGAGTTGAGAATGACACATCGTGTCAGTGTTACAAGCTGCTCCAGCGGATTAGGAAAATTCCTGACTGATAGCCATCCCTCATCCATCTCTCCAGTCTCTCATCCTCATCTTTCTACTCAGGATTATCTCAGGGAAAGGAATTCAGAGTGGTCTGTCTCCCCAAATAGACCAGAGACAACTGTGGAGGGGGTTTGTGGACTGGGGTGCCCAGCCTGGATCAGGGATTTACCGCCAGCAGCTCATGGATGCTTATGCGCCTCTGTGGTGCAGCCAACTTGGCAATGCAGAAATCAGCCCACTGTGCTTTGGAAAGTTTACGTCAGCCATTTGAGAGCTGCTTTGGCTACAAATTTCAGCTGACTGTGTTACTAGAGTTGATCATCCTGCAGAGTGTTCAGGATAAAGCAGTTAAATCATTTAGATGAAGATACAGGCACAAGGATGAAACCAGGCTACTAACAAAATACATGAAAACACTTTATAGACTCGTTACCTCTCTATTAATGTCCCTGTTTACTGCATTGACATTATATAATAAACCCTGATCTACCTCAAAGACTTAGAATCAGCACTAATGCATTATCTGTTTATCCATGTTGACCCTTACATCCAGAATAGCTTAAAAACTTCCTTTAAGTCTACAATTACAAATTTACAATAAATCAAAAGTTGAACATATTTCATTTATATGTTCAACTTGTTAGCCATGGATTTTGTGTAAGTGTGAACCCACAGAATCAAGAACATCACACCATTTTTTGATGGGACCTTACCAGTGTCAGAAGCAGGAGAGAGAAAAATCCACAAGAGCAGAGGCTGAATGACCAAATCCAAGATGAGGCCAGTGATTTGGTATCCCTCTATTTAACTGCACCCCCCATTGTCTCACTCTCTCTTTCTGATTCGTTAGTGGAGGCTATTATTAGTCTTCCCCTTCTCTCTTACGGCCTAATCTTGCCCTGTCCATCTGTCTCTTGCAGAATCAATATAAATCAGAGTTCTGCAGTTAGAGTCTGGAGTTTTGGCCTTGCATGACACAGGAGGATGAAGGAAACTCAGATGATGAATTACAGGCAGGTGTTTTTACGTATGGTGCTCAGAAGCCGGTGAGTGAAGGAAACTAAATTAAAATGAGAGAAGAATGTTAAAGTTAGAAGTGCTGGGGGGAAAGTGTCTTCATAATCAGATATCTGTAAATTAATGATGTTCCCATGCTTTGTGCTAACTGCTAATTTGCAAATATTAGCATGCTAACATGTTAAACGGTTAACATAATAAACCTGTATGTGTGGGTTATCTTATGAGCATGTTAGCATTCTCACATTAGCATTTATTTCAAAGCATTGCTGTGCCTAAGTGCAGCCTCATAGGGCTGCTTAAATTTCTATAGACTCTGATTGTTGTTTACCACACCCAGACCCCAAAGGGCAGATCAGGCTGCTGCACAGACCTGCAGGGGCCTCCCTTGGGACTTTTCCCCTTATAGTATCAGATAAACCCTCTTGACAAAAAACATGAAAACTCAGGACTTAACCCAAATGAAAGAAAACAGATGGTCCAAACATCAACATGCAAAACACAGGACTGACACCTACTTTTACTCCCACATTGACTGACAGATAAGAAATACTACATTAAGGTTATTAATGCTTTCTTATAGTGTGTGTGTAAAGTGTTTTCTGATAGACAGAAAACACCTATAAAACTGTAATGATTTGAGAAACATACCAAATTCTCATGTTTAACAAACAAAAAAACTAATTTGAGAAGCAAAGATTTGAATTAACCTGTAAAATAAAAGCAGCTTTGACTAACATCTGCCAATAAATAAAGCTGTAGTGATGAAGCCTGTGGGGGCTCTTTGTACCCTGGGAGAGTTTCTACCTGGAAGGCTTAAGTGACCTAAATTGTACTGGACCATAATACTGAGACGCTGGATACAAGCACTTTATGTTATGATTACACCTTTAACTATGGGTTTGCAGTCGTTTACAGTCATGATTTTCACTAAGGGAATATTTTGTTTTATTCTGCTTCACGTCCAGTTTTATGTTTTCATGATCAGCAACAAAATCAAGTGTACAAAGAAGTTCTCTCCCCTTATGAGGAGTGAGACAGACCTCTAGTGGTGAACACTCACACTGCAGGCAGCGACTCTATTTGCTGAAGCCTGAGAAGAAAAATGTCACTTGTAAAACTTTCTGAAGGGGAATATTGATACCTGGTCAAACATATATTTAATTCCATTCACTTCATTTCAGTTTTATTTGTATAGCGCCAAATCACAACTCAGTCATCTCAAGGCACTTTACAAAAACTAAAAACCCAACAATTCCCTTATGAGCAGCACTTGGCGACAGTGGAGAGGAAAAACTCCCTTTAATGGAAGAAACAACCTCCAGCAGAACCGGGCTCAGTCTGGGCGGCCATCTGCCTCGACCGGTTGGGGTGAGTGGATAGAGCAGAGAGAAAAGAACAGCAACAATAAACAACAAATAGACACTGCAGGTTGGTGGGACCAGTAACTGCACATCAGCGATATACAGCTCCAGGACCAGGGACACCTGCAGAAGGTACAGAGAGAGAGAGAGAGAGAGGGAGGGAGAGAGCACAAAGTATATATGCACCCACGTGCTTTCTCTTTCTATTAACACTGGCAAACACTGCTATAACATTAAAGCCAAATAAAACCATTTTGACCCATGTTCCGAGATTTGTTTTATAAAATTGCAGGTGAACTATTGACAGATTCCTGGACAGAGGTTATGATGTTTAGACAAGGCATTCCACAGTCCAGTGTCAGCACAGACACTCTGAGGGACTGGATTTTAAGGATGTATGGCACATAACCACTGCTGGATCTCCTCCACATGTAGTGTTCTGTTTAGTACAAAAATCCATCACTAGGTGTCTCCACTCTTTGTTTTGCCACTGTGTCCCTGCTGACTCATGCGGTGTGGCTAGCTTTGGGGTTTTCCACAGTAAGGAGAGAAGTCACTAGACAATCAACTCTTTATCCATGACCTGCACTGAGCTCCCCACACACACACACACACAGGCTGCTATATTCTCCAAACAAACAGCACAACACAGCACAGGCTTGAATGAACAATACATGGTAGGCCTCGCTAATAAAAGTCTGCTGATGCTGAGACCTTGCTGAATTTTCTGCTGGGCGTACATGCAAGCTCCTGTACGTGAGCATGTGTGGGTGGATGTTTGTGTGCACATGCCTCAGGCTCACTCTGTTTCTCATTAGTCCACGGCACCGCTCAGAACAAAAGGTGTCCTGACTTCTGAACACACGCAAACACACATGAGCAAACCAGACTCTTATTTTCCAGAGGGTATAACAGCAAGGTTACACCGCAAACAAAAACAGATGAGCTTAGCAATTAATGTTCTCAACCTAAAATGAATTGTAGCTGACTGTTTAGCTCTGAGAGACGTTACGTGTTCCAGTGTGGAAAAGTGAGGCATTGTTTAAAAACAGAAACTCAAGTGACATATGCCAGCATTTAAAGTTTATTGTAAAAATGTATTTTATCTATTTAAGAGTGTAATACTGTACAAAGCTTCAGCAAATATAGAATATATGTCGTGTACAATGTGCAACGAATAGGAGCAAATTATTCTTCATGTTCAGTTTTGGAAACAACAAGCAGAGGTCATCAGTAAATAGGAGACATTTTCGAAACATCAAGGCACAGCGGGTTAACAGCGTGCCAGCTCTGTAGTTTCTGTCCAGATAATGCCATATTTTCCTTATGTGGCCATTTGCACATCGACCTCATGCAACGAGATCTTCTCAAAAAGAAAAGAAAACATATATAATCCAGCTTTACAGTATATCAGATCCACGTGCTTGGATAAGCTCATATACAGGAAGACAAGAGGAGTGTCTGAAATACTTGTTTTCAGTCCTCGAGTCCAGATTCAGTGATGGCTGTTGTGTACATCCCATCATGCTTTGCACCACAGATTCAAGCCGATGGATTTGGCGTCGTCTCCCCAGCTCCACTCTTGATTTGTTCGCTCAAGGCTGGAGGAAAGAAAGGCAGAATTTTTAGTATTGATTTGTTCCTCGATGGACTGGATGCTGACGCAGATAACGGTGTGAATTATGTTACTCTGTTACCACAGATACTAAGTTAATTTGGGCACTTAGCTCCTGCAGCTCCCTTAAGGAAGCATCACTGTGGATTCCTGAACTGTGAGCTCATAGTTCAGACTCACAGACTCAGTTCATGAACATTTCAGATTTCAGTGATCAGATTCAGGAAACAGAACTGCTGCCATATGACGGCATTAATAGTGTCCTAAGTCTTAAAAAGCTGGACGGACACGTGGGACACTTCAATTACCCCTAATATTCAGTTGTCTTCACTTTGTTAAATACACACAGCAAGAGAAAGCTGTTTGTATGTGTGTGTTAGTGTGTGTGTGTTTAAAAATACTCGGCTGCCCAGTGAGGGAGAGGCAGGCAGATGTTATTTTGGAGGCTCACATTGCAACATAATTATGTCCTCAAGTGAGAGTGGGTTTGTGTCCTAAGAGGACTGTGGTGCAGTAGAGGCAGAAAACACTGACCCGGCTCTTGAGTCCACACTGGAACACCTAAACACTGAAGTGGTGCTTGTAAATAACCTCTGCATGAACTTCCCGTGAGGCCTTTCAGCCATGTGGCACCTCGTCGCTAATAGACTGAATGTCCACTGCATCACAAGTCGCTGCACCAGCTTGTTTCAGCTAATCACAGCATTGAAGCAAGAGACCTTTGTGTCGCTGACGGTAAATAGTGAATTTATGAGATTTACACCGTGAAGGTTTGAGCTGATGTGTTGTCTTGGGGTTCAGTCTTGGGTTTGTCAGTGTCAGTGGAAGAAACTCCAAGATAAACCAGCTTTAAGGACGTGATGCCACATTATATGCCAAAATAATAAGAATAAGCTAAAATTAATGTCATTTTAAATATAGGACTCGTCTCTTTCTACATTTTGATGACAGCCCCATTTCTCTGGCTTTGGATTCAAGTATTTCACTGTCATTATTTTATTCATTTGTCTTAGTATATTTATATTTAACTATTAATTGTCTCACCTCCTTAACCTTTATTATCTTTAATATTATCTTGGCTTATATTTAAATTGTACTGTTGTTAATCTTGCATCTCTTTTTTCTCTGTCTTACTTTATCGCATAAAGGTGCTTTACAAAAAGCTTTGACTGAACGATAAGTTTCACCTTCCTTCGAGTCAGAGCTCCTCATCCTCCCCGGTGCTACCCAGGTGTGCCGAGGGGAGGTGTCGGTTCCTCCCGGTCTGAACGGCCTGCAGGTTTTTGTAGCGCACCAGTGCCAGAGCAATCTCCGCGTTCCACGCCGTCCCTTCCTGCGGACACCGAAAGTCAATTTCCTTCCCCGTGGCCATGACCACGGTGAAGTACACCAGCCCTCGCTTGTACTCCACACAGTCCACGGTGGCCATGCGCTCAAAGCGCAGCTCCTTGGCTTTGGAGCTCCACGCGGAGCCCGGAGCATCCCCACCGCCGCCGCCGCCTTTGCAGTTGTGCAGGCGCAGCCCGTCCTCGGTGAGCAGGCAGCGCTTCTTCTTCCACAGCTGGAGGAGCCCGCTGCTGCGCTTCTCCAACAACCCGTCTCTCATCACTTTGGCCGGGAGAGACATGGCCAAAAGTCTTCAGACAGAGCCAGAACTTAGAAAGTCTTGCGCTGGGGTGCGTCTCAAGATGAACCCATTAATAAATAAACGTATCATGTATGACCAGCGCGCTCAGACTCTCTCAGGTAAACATGTCGATTTGAGCTGTGACATTAGGAACAACAACCCAAAACTCTCACACAGCCTGTGAGTAAGTCCAAGTCATCCGTAATGACAGCGCGCCGTGGATGTTGGTAGGCTGGTCTGCCTGGATATGTTGGAACATGCCCGGCTCTGTGGACCTTCTCCCCGCTCAGCAGCACCCCGCCTCCTCCCGGTGACGCCCGCAAGAGATCCTGGGTGTGCGTGTGCGTGTGCGTGTGTGTGTGTGTGTGTGAGCGTGTGTGTTGGATTTTACAGCACTACAGCATGCGTGGTGTTTGTGTTTGTGTGCAGGTAGGTGGGTTTAGCCACCAACCTTCCTCTTACTTATAGACTGTATCACAGCAGGTGTGTCAGGTGTGTATCTGACTCATAGTGAAGTGAGCGAAACCACATCTAGTGTTTCTGACGAGCTGCTTTAGCTGGTCTGAGAGCTGGAAAGTGAGTGGGAGGCTATGTGTGGATAAAGAAGTCAAATATTTAAACGTGTGAGTGTCAGAGAGAGAAACAGCGATTAAGGAGGAATGTTTTTGTTGAGAAGAAACACCACTTAGTTTTAGTTTAGTGTATTTGCCAGGATGTGAATGAAAGTTATCTCATGTTTTGTATATATTACATATAAACACCATTTACACATCCTCAAACTGGTGGGAACATCTCTTCTTCTACTGAGAAGCAGCTGGATGTTATGACTGAAGGAAAATGAAGCCCTTCTGATTCCTGTTATACTTTCAGTTTTATTTGTCATTCTTCATCTTTGATGATAACACTTGGTTTCTATGTGACACATGAACGTTGTGGGTGGAGTGCAGCTGCAATTCCCCTATTTTTTACACTGGTCTTACCTAATGTAGTTCCAGTAGTGTGATGTGTCACTGCAGTGCTATGAGAGGAATGGATGAAATGAGCATGTGTCATTTCTTGAAACACAGAACATATTTAACTTCCCTCAAGACAGACAGACAGACACAGGGACAGACAGAGGAGGATAAACACCATTTACGCCCAGCTCATGTTCCTTTTTGCACCAATTAGGAAACAACTGGCCGTCGTCATGTTTCCAACGTGTTTATTATCGTGCTGTTTGGAAAGCATAACATACAAACAGGCATCATTTACCATGTTACATGGACTGGTGTTTTCTGATACTGAGATTTCACTTGCGGACAGAAAAACAGCCTTACACTAAGACAATGACTTGAAATAAACTGTTAGAGCAGATATGGGTCTAGTGCAAGTCACAAATGCAGTTTGACATTAGGTAAGTGTGGGGTAAACACCACTGGCCTAGACCAGACCAAAGTGCTTTTATCCTTATTTTTTAACTCTGTGGTTTCTATTGCAGCTGTTTGTCAAGCAAGCGACGGTCAGATGCATGTTTACTGGCAGCAGTCTGCCCTCTGCAGGAGGAAGGCAGTAGTGCAGTATTCTGGAAACGGAAAATCCCAGTTGGCTCTACTGGGTGTGCGCCAGCGCCCCAGCGCCCAGGCCGTACCCAAATCCCTTGGGACCAAAGTTTTTGCCATAACACGCTGGAGGAAAAAAGAAAAGCATTGTAATAAATAAATATCATCATCATCATCATCTCAGATGGGCCCTCACAATATCATTCATTACAGTGATTACCTACATCTCCAACACCTTAGTCACATCCACATTTCTCTCGTTTTACCTTCACTACGTCATTTATATGTCACCTGCTACGTCATCTGAAGCGGCCAATCACCTACTGATTTCTGTTGAGGGCGTGTTTATAAAAGAGTACCGCAATGGCCGGTGGGAAAGCGCCGTGAAGCGGTTGCGCTTCATGGTGACATGTGCTGCGTTTGCAAAACCTTCATCAGTTAATCTGCGACACTAGCGTCAAAATGTGTCCTCTTGCAAAAACCGAAGCAGAAAACCGAACTTTGTCCAGGTGGGTTTTCCTCGCCTCATGTAGACCTAGTCCACCACGCACCCTACTCGGCTCACCAGTGCCCCCTGTGGCCGGAGCCCCGCAAGTCCCACAGGAAAGCCAAAGGTCTAGTTTCTCTTAAGGGTTTTCAAACGAAACTTTTCGGCTTTACAACATAAAAGTGTTAAACAATGAAGACAAACTGGTTGTTTTTACAAAGCACATATGGTTCATGGTCCTAACACCGTTAATGTGCAGCGCAGAGTCGCTTTTGTGAAGATGCTTAGACTGTCCACCAGAGGAGCAGCCTGCGGAAATACTGGATTTAAAGGTGGGTTTGCGTTTGAGAGAGAGCTTGTCACAGTAGCATGTATGTGGGAACATGAAGACATTTGAAGAAAGTCACCACAACGGGTGAAAAAGGTGATATTTTGTTTTGTTGCCCAGGTGTGTGGTCACAGTCAGAATGAGGGTAAGAGCCTCAGTGACCTGGACAAGGTGATACAACATTT
Source organism: Mastacembelus armatus (assembly GCF_900324485.2). NCBI lineage: Eukaryota > Metazoa > Chordata > Actinopteri > Synbranchiformes > Mastacembelidae > Mastacembelus > Mastacembelus armatus. The sequence goes on along the minus strand of NC_046639.1, from coordinate 1,676,004 downwards.
AGTTAAAGCTGGAGAGCCAAATGTAAATAATTTCACCATTAATCTAATTTATGTCATAATATCAGAGCAACCATAGTCTTCTAAATGTAATTTATTCATCTTTTATATTATTAACTCCACCTTTCCTGCTGTGACTAATCTGTGTTGTCTCTGAGATCCATATTTTTTATTTCCTGACTCTTTTATTGTTGTGTACTTGGTATTTTTCTGTTAGTGGGCCCTCTGCTGCATCTTGTTTATTACAACTCACAGACCACAAACAAAACAAACTTCATTTTCTTGCCATGGTCTGAAGTTTGGCCTTTAACCCAAAGAGAGCTGGGATGGTCTCCGGCAGATCCCCGGGACCCTATTTAGGAATAAGTGGGTATAGATGATGGATGGATGGTCTTGATTTTGGCCCCTGCTTTCATTTAAATTTTAGTATTTTAATAAAAATTATAAATCAAAGCTCATTTTTATTAGTTTTAGACTAATTTATTTAAAGATATTTTAGCTGAAATTTCAATTTAGTCTGTTTTTATACATTTTTATTATAATAAGACTTTTGAGGTCTGTTGTCATATTTGTTGTGTCTAGTCTCCATGGTTACAGGTGTTTTAACAACAAATACTCAAAGTTTTTATTAACAAAATTAATTCTGCTTAAGGCTTTAAATTTGTTTTACATCCAACATTTCCCAGTTTAGGATGTGCAGGTCACACTGGGATGTTATGTCATTTCATGATACATCACTAATTATATAAATGTACAAGACCATATTTAGAAAATAAATCCTAACTTGCACAACCGTTTAGCTGAAAGCCAACAATTTGTTATTTTATAGCAGGTCTAGTGTATGTGACAGGAACAGGTCAAATCTGTGTTGAATGTACTCGTTCTTGTTTGGGAGAGTGGAAACAGTTTTACCTTTGCAGTAGATTTCTCCATCCTTGTCAGCTAGTGTGGTTGACTCGAGGCTCTTCCCACATGTGGCACAGGTGAAACATCCAATCTTATGCCAAGCCTGTATATAGATAGGAAGTCCATTTCAAAATAAGGGTCTGTTTTTGCATGCAAGTGTGCATGTGTGTGTTTTTCCTTACACTCCCAGCTCCAATCACTTTCTCGGCAGCGTAGACTGCCTTGCCACAGCGAGGGCACTTGTCTGACCCTCCAAACCTCTGAGCCAGCTTGGATGCGTTTGGGTTGTTGGTAGGACGATGAGGAGCAGGTCTGATGGACAGAGAGAGAGCGAAAACATGGATAAAGGGATAAAGAAGGATATAAGCAGGCGTGTGTCTCGGTGTGTTACTCACTCTTCATGTGTAATGCCCAGGGCCTCTCCCTTGTCCATGCTGAGGGTCCCTGCTCCTTGGCCATAACCATAGCCTTTGGGCCCGTACTTCTTGCCATAGCATGCCTTGCAGTAGATTTCATCCATATGAGCAGCAACAGTTGTGCTGTCCAAGTTCTTACCACAAACCACTGCACAAACAGACACATTCACATGCACACACACACAGAGACACACACATATATGTTTGTTTTGCGCATGATTTTGAGCACTCACTGTTGCATGGTTAGATAAGCTTCTAATGGTTTCCTTTTATGGATCTGTTCAGTGAAGTTGCATGTCTTCATCCAAATTCCATCAGAGGAATGTTCAGTTACAACACAGGAACACAAATAACTCAAAACTCAATGAACCTACTTCATAAGGGCAAAATTAGTTTCTGTCTCGTTTTAAAATTGCCCTAATTCCCTCTGTTTATGTGGTTACTTAGGAGTTTTCTTGTTTGAATAACAGTTTAACTATAGTGGCTCTGATGTTTTTGTGGGGTATGTATCAGTATTTTAGATTGACTCCAGGAGAATATTTAAATTTTGAGTAGAAATACAACAAAATTAAAACACATGAATTGCAAAAGCATCATCATGAGAGCCGCCATGCACGGTTCCACCTAATATTATCTCTTGTTGTGCTGTTGCTCCTGCCATCTATACCTATAAAGTTTTATTTAAAAAGTCTGTTAGGATAAATATTATCTGCGGCTGTAATGACCGGCAACAAATTCAACAGTTTCCGCACCGCCGACAATCGCAGGAAGTATCAGAGACTTTACTCACTGCACAGGAAGCAGGACTTGTGGAAGCTCCGCCCATCACATAGCACCTCCTCTGCAAAGTAAACTGTCTTCTGACAGCGGCCACATTTGTTTCCTCCACCAAGTGGCATCCTTCGCTAATGTAGAAGAAAACATGCTGTTATTAGCCTGACATGTATGGCTTTTCAACTTTCTGTTCTTTCTAGACATTGTCTATAATGATAAGAACATTAATGGAGAATTATGTTTCATATATATATATATATATATATATATATATATATCCTGTCCAGGGCATGCAGTTAATTAAATGATTAATTAAGCCTTTCCATGACCATGACACATCAGCAAGAGTCTGTGTGGTAACTGACCCATTTAGGGCCTGATATTCGGTTGTTTGTAATTTTGGTTTCGTAAAGCCAGGCTCAGATCCTGTAATTTCACTCCTGCCAGTTCTCTGTGGTTTCAGTATAAGACCAGCAAGTCAGAAATTGGAAAAAACTTGAAGAATTTCTTTTCTTGGTGAAAGAGCAGGAGATTAAAGTTGCTCTCTGCTGAAAACTGGATCCTTTCTGGGAGTTTTAAAGTTGGCTTGACGTAGAGACTCTGGCATTTTTCCTGTTTCTATCCAATGTGTTTCCCAGCACGACCCTCCCAGTCCATTCTCATGTATCCACACCCACATTCCTGATTGTGTAAACCCTCCCACCTCTCTGCCCCAGACTCACACCACCCTGTCTGTCTCATTCTGCTTCAGTTCTGCAGAACTCTTGATTTGACTTTTATCTTTATTTTAAACGGAAAGAAATATACTTAGGAGGAAGCTGCAACTCTACCTAGCTCCTTTTTTCTTGTGGTCGGAGTCTGGACCTTAGACCACAACTTATTACCCCGGACACACTTCCTGCTTTATATGGAAAGTCAGAATATAGATTATAGTATATGAGGTGTGGTTTTATATTCCCCTCTTTCTTTACCACAAATGCAACACCCCAAAATTAAACACAGCTTCTCTACTACTGACAGCAGAATAGTACTAATATGAATATGAGCTCATTGTGGGACATTAAATCATGAGTCAGACTGAATAAAATGGGTGGAGCGGTCTGTGTCCGGCTGCTCCTGTAGGGTGCTGTGCCTTTCTGTCGTCAAATACTGGTACTGTGATGAATTGAGAGGATATTGTTGCTCATTTCCAAAATAAACAAAAACTGAATTCTGATAAATGTAGGAGTGCATAATGTTAAACTCTGTAGCATCATTCTCTGCTCTGCTGCACAGATGCTGCTGCTGAGGAGCTGCTCAGTCTCCAAGTCCACAAGAATTTAGCTCATTTTATTCATATTCAGACATCAACTACCTACATAAAATTAAAGTTTGTTTTCTCTATGCTCAGAACAGTTTTCTACTGTTACCGTAATGACTGAACAGGGGACCAGGTGAGTTGGCTGCAGACGACGTAGCATTTCTTTAGGTTTGTGTTCTGCTTGTTCAACAGGTGCTTGATGAATTGCTCTTAAACTCTTGACTGGTAGATTTTCTTGCATGTTTTGAGCATTGTTGTCTGGACAAAAATACCAATATCTCTTATTTATTTCTGTTTGTGTCACTCATCTTAAAATAGCTCCAAACTAATGTCTCCTCTTACTAACCACCTGCTCATCCAGCATGTGGTTAATATAACGTTACCATTAAGTTGAATTGGTGCACTCTATTGGATATACAGCACCAGGGGAAGATATCAGACTCGCACTGAAACCAGTATTGGTGCATTGTGCAGTCTGTGTATATTTTTTAATATTGTTAGTCCCATATGCCCTACAAAGGCTCTGCTGCAGAGGCAACTTTAGTTTGTTGTATTTACTTAATCACTCACTGTCTGTCTTTGTTGTTTCTACTGACATTTAGCAAAACGACACACCTCATCAACCAGCAATTAGCGTAGCCACAGAATTGAGTCAAGTTTGGGGAAACAGCAATGAAGCAAGTAGCTAGGATATCAAGTAATCAGCCCCACAGGCACCACTGAACAGTCTCGCAGTCTGTGTCTTGTATAGTCCTGGAAACAAGACTGAGTGCCAGTAAAAGCAGAAATGTCCAGAATGTTTTTGTATCGGATGGAAAAATATCATTTTGTGCAGCCCTGCTATGAAAATATGAAGTGTTAAGTCACAGGGCTCATGTCAGAGTATGGCAGATTTGGATGGCAGACAATCAATGAAGAGCAGAAGTAAAAGCCTGAACATGAGCCGTCTATCAGGCAGATCATATGATGAAATAATATGATGAAACATTTTGTCTGAGCAAAGAGAGGAGGCAGGTTGGGTATTTAAATGTGCTGCTCCGATTAGTTCTGATCATTAGGACACGATGTTCAGGACTGAGAGGTGTCAGTCTGACCACAGAGGGAAATGCTGTGAGAAGTGAGACAAAAACAAGGTTTATACTCACTTGTCTTTAAATACGTCCTCTCTCAGTGTTACAGTTAAACATCCATGTGTTTCTCTGACCAGCAACTTAACTTTTATCACTCTAGGAATAATATGAACATATGTTCAATTATTTTCACCATTTTGAAGATGAACTCTGGTACATGCTGCTAATGGTGGCTCTGCAGGTTTAGACATGTGGGGACACACACAGCTGTACAGGAATCCTTAAACGAAGTCTGAGGAGTGTGAACTTAGCTCTAATCAGGAAGTCCATTCGTGAAATACGTGTGATATCTGTGTGATTTAGGCAAAGATTCATTTATTTCAATTTCTACGCTTTCTTCTCTAAAGCAGAGAGCAGGAAGGTGTTTTGCAGGTTGCTGTATTGTTTAACTGCTCACTTCAAACTAGCATGTGACACCTAGTGCATGATAGCTGTTCAAAAACACGCCTCCTCTGGCCTGACCTGCTTCATAGCTTAAACAAAGGTAAATTTCCATCATACATGGGCAGAAAGAGTAGGAAGTCATGCAAACAGCACACTGGAAGCTTAAGCAGCCTGTCATATATGAACAGGACTTACCTGCAGTTGGTTGTGCTGATGGGCAGTCTGGAGATCGGAGTAGTGTTAATGCAGCAGGGGTGTGTTCAGGAAAACAGCAGAGCAAAGTTAGGTGAAAGAGTTGTGCTTTCTTTCACCAACACAACGGTATGGGTTTATCCTGTTAGTCCAGTGGTGCAAAAAGTGTCTGATAAACTGCTAGAACGTGTCGAGCTGTTCTGCTGTTCCAGATGTAATGAAAGGGAGGAGCTTCTGTTGTTGCTGCTCCTGCAAACTTATTGTGTTGAGGAACTGGGGAGTTTCTGACTGACTGGTTGAGAGAGAGAGAAAGAGAGAGAGAGAGAGAGAGAGAGAGAGAGAGAGAATGGGGGGTTAGTTATCAGGAAGGAGGAACTTAGGTCACAAAGCTGTGTTATATCTCTGATAAATAAGGGCTGGAAACACTGAAAACAAGGACAAACCAGTTCATGAGCACAGAAAAGCAAAAATAAAAGTAGTGTCATGAGTTTTTTTTCTTCCCCTTCCTTCTTGTTTCAGACCTTAGTGCCAACTTTTGTATTAAATGGTACTGTAGGGGGGTGGCACGGTGTTTTAGTGGTTAGCCCTGTTGCCTCACAGCAAGAAGGTTCCTGGTTTGAAACCCATCAGGGGCCTTTCTGTGTGGAGTCTGCATGTTCTCCCTGTGCTTGTGTGGGTTTTCTCCAGGTACTCTGGTTTCCTCCCACAGTCCAAAAACATGTATGTCAGGTTGATTGGTGACTCTAAATTGCCCATAGGAGTGAGTGTGAGTGTGTGAGGTTGTTTGTCTCTGTGTGGCCCTGTGATGGACTGGGGACCTGTCCAGGGTGGACCCCTGCCTTTCACCCAAATAGAGCTGGGATAGGCTCCAGCCGGTCCCCGGGACCCTGGTTAGGACTAAGGGGGTCTGGATGATGGATGGATGGTACTGTAGGAATAAGTTTGGTGTTTTATAGATTTTCTCTGCCTTATGTTGGAACCCTCTTTGGTTGCAGGCTGCACTTCACATGAAACGATGCATGAAGCCTGACCTTCAGTCTGCAAGAGACATTTAACGGATGTTTACGGGCCAATCAACAAGCAGTCAGCCCTGCTTAACTTGGTAAACTCCACATTGTGGAAGCAATTTCCTATTTTTAATTCAAGCCCCCAGCCCTTTATTGAGCAGCCTCGTTACTTTGCCTGCCTGACGCAGATGAACAGACCTGCACTCTGTTTTATCCAAATCTGACATTAGAATTATTGATTTTTGACATTGATTTTCTTCCATTATTACCATTATGAGAGCACATATTATGATTATTATTACATTTAAATGCATCCAAATTATTTTCTAATTTTTAATGTGTTCAGATCTAGTCTGCATTATGAGCAAGTCAATTTTTAACTCTTCCTTTGTCTCGATGTTAACCTTTAACAGGTAATCAATTTTAGAGTCAAGTGGTAAATCAGATGCATTCCTTCTTGCACGTTCAGTGGGTAAGAATCTCATGCTAATTCCAGCCTTGTACTTTATTGCCACAACCTTAAATGACCTTTAGGGATTAGCCGTTAAAGGTCACTCACATGTGCTTTATGAATGAGAAGGCATTCATATAAATGGACTGTGGAGCGGCTTGATAATAGAGACTAAGAAAGCAGATTGGACAGTGATTGACCTCTGCTACCATCGTGTGGTCACTGTGGATACTGAACACAAGTACAAGAATCCTACTGTATTTTTAAGTAGTGGCTCTTTTCTGTACTATACCTGCATTAAGAATTCCAAACATTTTATTACAGTCTGGAAATAACGATTGCTTTCATTACAGAACCATCTGCAGTTTACTGGGAGCTCAGAAGATAAATATTAGAAATAATAAAGAATCAGAGTCAGAATCAGATTTATTGCTAAATATGAATTTGACTCAGGTACAGTGACTCTCAGTGTGCTTGTACCAATAAATCATTTTCATGTCAGACCCCAGAGTTTTGGGATTTAATTTGGATAGGATATATTGTTAGTAGACCGTAGACATTAGGGAGTAGGATCCCAAACTGGTACCTTGTGTATGATGGGGTATAACGTCCTGTAGAGAGAGACACTGTTAACTAAACACGTCACTGTGGTGGTTGTGACCTCCTTTAAGCTGAATTAACCTGCTGTGTTTTAATGGTTGTTCTCAATCAGTGTATTTTTTTTATTCATCTCAGTGAAGCTACTCATCTGAGGCCCCATGTTCTAGTCAACATATCAGCACCCTAACCTCCCCACCCCCCTGATCCGTCCAGATGCCGCTTGGGGTGGCAGCGACACAAGTGTCCTATTGTCACAACAGCGTCTGCCAGGACATGCCTTGGGGGACATCAGAAGATTATCTATGACATTAGCCCCCCTCACCCCACCCCTTCAAACACACACACACACACACACTGCACAGTCCTACCCATAATCCCTTGTTAGTAGTTACTTCCCATTTCATGAGCCACTGACACAAAGCAGCAGATCATGTGAGTGAATGTTGAGCTTTGGAGAGTTTGCTGTGCAGAGTTTCACATGTTTCAACTGACTCCTGGGATCAGGACACACAGAATAGAGGCCTTGGAATTAATGTGAGTAATCGGAGGTGAAATGTTAAGTCATTGTGATTTGCAGCATGAAATACTTAGTTACTGCATGTTCATGTGTACAGTATAAGAAAAGAGGAAGAACATGTATGTGGTCTAATCGCAGTTATCAGTTCTTCATGGTCGGTTCAGCTGCAGTTCAACTGGGCACAGCTTTATTATTTATGTATCTGCTCAGCTGAGACCTGCAGACAATGTCAAGTGTTAGCATGGCCAGTCAATACCTGATCAATATGTGATCATGCAGAGAGCGCTTTATACTTTACTGCAAGCTCAGGACTGTGGAGATACTTACAGAGAGTTAAGTCTATTGATTAATTGAATTCACACAGTAGAAATCATCTGAAAAATAACCTGAAGCTGCTGAACGTACACTTAGAGGGCATGTTTTATGGGTCTGATCTTATTCCTCGTGATTCGTCATTAAATATTCACCGCTGTCCCTTATGTCTGTGTGTCAAACTGTAAGCCAGCACAGCAGAAATATGAGATGAGAGGCACAAAATCACAGAGTAACCAGGTTTCTTTCTGCTATATTCTTTGTCAGCCAACAACCTGTGAATAAATCCCTAACACAATATAGAAAATGACCAGATTCTTTCATTTATAGAGATGGGCTAATGGGGAAGTCTGGGGAAGTTGAGTTCAGTGGGCTGTATATTACTAATCTCTGAATAAACTGTCAGTAGAGGGGTTTATTCTGCACATGCTCCAGCCTCTCTCCACGTTTGTATTTCCCTTATTTTTCTTTCTGGCTTATTCTCATCTTTTTCTCTTAGAGGGGTGAGATAAATTAGACGAGTGATGGGTGTAGTGTTCCTGCAGGCGTGTGCTCTGAGATACAGACATTAGATGCCTGGGTGTAATTGTGTGTGTTTATGCACATTTTCATTTGTCGTCAGAAGCTCTATCATTAACATAGTGTGTGTCTTTTTTCATCCTCCTTTTCCTGACCACCAATTAGATCTTGAAAGCTGGATGATGGGTTTGGGCTTTTCACATTTGTGGATACATCTGCTTAATTATCATGTGTTACTCACACTATAGGCTACAGGCAGCCTTGTGCAAGTACACACACACACACACACACACACACACACACACACACACACACACACTCATCCAGTTAATGGACCAGGCTGTCTCTGCCTCAGCTGGGCTTGTATTTCACCTCGGAGAGGGAGGGAGCCCAGCCAACAGGTCCATTATTGTGTGTGTGAGAGAGACAGAGAGGGAGAGAGAGGGAGAGAGAGGGAGATATGGGGGGCATGGGAGGCGGGGACAGGCTGCAGGCGTACTGCGGCAGCAGCCGAGCGGCATGACGTGATAGAGAAATGGTATGACAGGCAGAAAGACATACACACACACACACACAAACACACATTGCTCAGAGCTCAGAGGCTTGCTTGGCAAAAGTAGACAGAAGCCAAGGCAGGGACACAGTCAGCAGAATACAGATTGGAGACCAACTCACTTGAAGCTTTGTATCCTGATGCTTGCAGAGGGTGAGTGTGTCCTTGTATTTATTGCACATCAGTTAGTCTTTCATCTGTTTATTGATGTGTAGCTTCTTGTTTGTTTTGCTGTTTGTCCAAATCCAACAACAATAGCCTGATGTTCCTTCCTGATTCTGTGAACAGATAAAATAGCTCCCAATTTGATCTGAGCATGTTCGCCCTGATATCACAAACAGAAAGAAAGCTGGAGCCTAAGTGTGATGACAATAGGGAACGAGGGAATTGGAGAGGTGAGGTATCCTATGATCAGGGGTGAAATGATGTGATCGGCCTGAGTCAGCATTAGAGGGGCTCTATGACTCAGTGCAGCATGCATATAGTATACACACTGTAATGTGTGAATATATGAGAATGTGGTGAGGACCCGTAGGTTGAACCAGAACAGAACGTAATTCTGCACACAAAGTGATATTTATCCTGTTGGTAGTCTGAGTATACTCTGTCCTGTTCAGGTTGTGTGGATACTTGTGTTTGTACTATTGTACTAGCATCTGCTCTGAGAATATCTGGAGTGGATGTGTGTGTGTGTTTTTCCTAGTTTGTGAGTGATTCACACTGCCTCTTTAGAAATCTTGAGAGTCCTGACACCTTCATGCCAACACTTAGTTTTTTGTCTTCTTTTGTCTGTGGATGTCCTCAGTTAATGAAACCGTTAATGAGACGCATCACATGGAAAACACAGTGATGTGTTAGTATATGGTGTGGGGGTTTTCTATGATTGTGGCATTTGTCAGGATGACAGAACGTGTGTCATTGTGGGTCACTGTATTCCAAGTAAGTTTCCATCTGTGTTACTGACTCATGATAACATAGACAGTCTTCAGGTCATTGTTGAAACAGGATCCGTACGTGTGTGTTTGAGAAATGACAAAACATGACAAGTCTGATTTCAGCAAAGAAAGTGACTTTGAAAATGAGTCACCTCAGGACGGGGCCCCCTGATTGGCTGAAAATTTCATTCTTGCTTGTCCCAGCTTCCTGTCTTGGTGAATGGTGAGGCGGTGCGAACCAATGGCAAGCTAGCAATGTGGATGCAACAGTGATCCAGGAAAAAACAGCCCATTGTTCCTGAGACGTTGGAGAAGTGTGACCTCCCTCCTGCCGGCTCTGCCTGATCGTTCTAACAGCACACTGAAGGAGGCGTAGAGGAAGGTAAGATACTCATATGGGATCTCAGCTTCAGAGGTTATTTTTTATTCTGCTGTGACTTTCACCTAAAAAAAAAAAAAAAGAAATCTAATGGCACATTTTAGTATTTTTGCACTACCCTTGTGTGACAGCCCTTTTGCACAGGCTCCTACTAAATGTCCTTCAGTTCACAAACAGAGAGGCCTGTGTTAGAACCTCTTTTACTGATTTTGTGATGAGTCAGATGGTGTTCATCACAAGGGTGAGGGTGTGTGTGGTGTTTTTGTTTGTTTGTTTTTTTTAATAAAATGAAACTCAGTTCAGTCTTAGTGGGTCATGGGACAGAACAGCTAAAATTGTGTAAATGTTTCTGAAGATAAAAGCTGCTGCCAGCTCTCATGCTATCCTTCTTTTTCTCTTTTTCCAAAAAGTATACACCTAATACTCCTTGATGACTGAGGTTAAAGGTGTTTTAATCAGTCCATGCAGTGCTGCTTCTGGTTATATGGAGAGATAATTAACAGAATGAAGGGACTCCAGGTCCTTACATGTGTAGTTGCACACAGTGTCCAGCAGAGGCCAGTACCAGCCTTGCAGAATTACACAAGGACTGGACACTATATTATCATGTGCTCACATATTTCCCTAAGCAGTAGTTTCATTCATTTATGATAAAAACACAAGTACTTCATGAGTAACGTTATGAATTATAAATGAATTGTCTGTTATTGTTCATTTTATTCAGTGTATTATCACTGAATTGGAAATATGTGGTTTTAAATCTGTAAACCAGTCGTGTAAAGAAATAGCAGTTAAAGGCAAATGGCTTTTTCACTATTTTATGATATTTTACAAACATCTGATTAATCAGGTAATAAAATCAATGACTACACTCTGTATATATTCAACAAATATCACAGTGAATGTGTCCAAAACACATTGGTCTAATGTCAAAACACTTACAGATACAGAATTATAATTTTTTTTAAAACCTGCATGAATGACCCAAATAAAATGTCCTTACATGTAACAAGCTTGTGCTATAAAAAAAAATCTCTGATTTGTGGGGGAATCAGATGTACCTGATTTGACCATTTTTAATCCAGTTACAGTTTCAGGTTTTAGCCATTAGAAATATGTCTGTGTTTCTTCTTTTGCTCTTATTTCTTTCTCTGCAAATACAAACACATAGACATCCCCACCAGCAGCTGAGCCTCTGCATGTCTTTATGGGGGGGTGCAGTGGTTCTGGTATGACCCCTGTATGTCCCCAGAGAATAGCCAGTATCCTCACAGATAGACACAATGCCTGTGCTCTTGAAAATCCAAGCAGGGATTTTATCAGACAGACAGAAATTCTAATGGTCATTAGTGACTCGGCCTGCCGAGGGAAAGCGTGACAGAAAAAGTGAGAAACAGAAAATGGGGTAATGGGACTGAGGAGGAGGAATTTAGGGAGAGAAATGAGGGTGAAGGAAGATGGATGATCACGTCTGTCTCTGTTTACTTTCCTCTGCATCACAGCTGCTATATGCCGCTGCTCAGGTCTTCATCAGGAAACTGTGAGAGAGCACCTGTGTTTGGAAAAATACCAAAATCTCAATTTTTTCGTTTTCAATATGCGACTATAAGGACGTGAAGGGAAAATGTCACAACACTCTGTCTTTTTCTTTATAAGAAAATAAAAAGGTTATGTTTGAAAATGTTTTGAAATTTAAGCTGTCGAGCTGTTTTTACTGCAGTGACTCTGAAAAACATGATTATGTGTACGTGTGTGTGTGTGTGTGTATTTATATAAACGTGCGGACTGCATTACACTGTGTACAATCCTGTCATTAGATGCACTGTCAAGTAATCTGAGATTTTATCCTTGTGATTTTGAAGGCTTAATTTGATATAGCTGTGCTTTAGTAAAGACAGCTTCCCAAGAAGAGTTCTGGCAGCAAATGCTCTGCTGCTTAAGAAAGGGCAAGTGGGATTAGGCATTAAGTCTGTGCATATAATTATAATAATAGGAGCTATTTGTATGGCGCTGATCCAAAGCCAAGGTCCTGTAAAGAAACTAGGAAAGAACAACAAAATCACCTCATTTACATGTGTATATACTGGACATACATGTTTATCTGAGAGTTTAAAGTGAGAGCAGAGCTGCTGCTGCTGCTGCATTTGTTCAATGTGTTAAAGGACACAGTGATTAAAATCTTCAATTAAATTCTTCACAAGATGATGAGATTCATTTTCTCAGGCTGGATAGTATCATTAATTTAACATCCACAATATTGTTCAGCATAATTGTAAACCTGTGTGTAGATGGAGTTTGTATTTTCAGATGAATAAATTAGATTAATAAAAACTGCACAGGAGATTTAGTTAAGGATAAATAATAATCATAGTAGTAGTATAGTAGTGTGTGTGTGTGTGTGTGTGTGTGTGTGTGTCCGTGGTAGTGTGCTTGGATTTATTAGATGCAGAATATCGTTATTTGAAAATATAACGGTGTAAGGCCAGTGTGTGCTGTAGATGTTTGTGAAAAGTTGTTTTTGTGTTTTGTACTCCCAGCTGGCAAATTTGATTGAGACGCTCCAGGCCTCGCAGAAAATAAACTCAACTCGTGGTTTACCATGACTCAGTTTGTCATATGTGCTTGATTCAGATGTTCAGATACCATCGATGTTTACTTCTGTGTTAAGAACAACAAATTCTACTTTACCTGATTGAATTGGTGTCTGATGGAACTTTAATTCAGTGAGAATAACCTCTAAATGGATAACCAAACTTTTATAGGTTCATATTTTTGCAGTGGATTTGCCTTGAAAGTGGGTTACCCACCTCTTTGACTCATTATTCATGGCTCTCTTCCTCCATTTCTCCATTTAGGTCAGTTATGAGCGGAGGAGTCAATGTGAAGTCAGCCCCTCGGGGGCCTCCTTCATCAGGTATCCCCCTTCCACGTAGCCTCCTGCCCTCCTCCCCCAAAGCAGATCCTCGCTGTCGAGCTAGCGACCTGCCCAGGGTCTCAACTCCTCCTAAACACACCCCCACACACTCTCCTTCCCTCTGCCCACGGAGCTCCAGCATCCCGGGGCTTTCCTCCAAGGACCTACTGAGAGATGCTTGTCTGAAAACTCAGTTCTTCCAGAGGATAGGAGCCCTGCCTGCCCCCCAGGTGTCTCGCTCTGCCTGCAACAGTCCGCTGACCCAGCGCCGGGTACCACCACCACCACACTCCAAAGACACAATGGAGCTGATAAAACCTGCCCTGGCTCACACCCCAACACAATTTCCACATGATGGCAATCGCAACAGAAATGCCTTCGCTAATAATAACCAAACATGGGGAGCCAGCAACCTACGCCCAACACTTCAGTTCAGGACAGGCAACAATTCCAATACTTTATCCCCGGCCGCAAATGCACCCACACCAGGAAGAGAAGAAGAACCTCCAGAAAACCACCCAGCCCGGTGTACCATGTTGATCAATAGTAACCTCAGTTCCTCTCTTGCTCAAACGAGCTGCAAAGACATCATCAGAGGTCACAGTGACTCCACCAGCCAGTCAGATGAGGAGATGGATACTCCTGAGGACAGCAGCCCAGCTTCCACACCGGGTCCGCTGCCCATGCCGCCCATTTCATTTACCTTGCCAGATACATCCAAGATCCAGGATCGAGGCCTAGACAAGGAGGCTCCATCCGCAGAGACACACACGCCCAGAGCCAACATGGCTACTGTGGCTCCCTTCAGTTACAGGTGAGTGGCCTGCTCCCCTGTCTTTGTTTTCACAATGCATAGCCATGCAAGTACACACACACACACACACACACACACACACACACACACAACCACACTTCCCATCTGGAGGCTTGATTCAGTTTCCTGTCATTATCATATGACTACTCTCTCTCTCTCACACACACACACATACACACACACATACACACACACGCACACGCACACACACACACACACACACACACACACACACACACACACTTTTGACTCCTATTTAAGACCAGCCCCAGAGGCCTGTTGAACCATTACAGTCTCGTTCCTTCATATCTCTTCGAGTAATACATTTGTGTGCATGCGTGCACACCCTTGGTATTTTCTGGAGCAGAGCTGATTGTTTACGTGTCCTCTCAAACAGCCTCTGGGCTGACTCAGTAGACTGTTGTTCTCTCTCACACACACACACATATCTCCTCTCACGGTGTGGGATAGAAACAAGAAAAGACAGAATCTAAATTTGAGAGTAAAAATTTGCAGTGCTACTATGTCTGATATTGATGCTGTTGAGTGGTGTGTGGGTTTTACTAAAAATGAATCAATCCACGAATATTGAGTCAAAACGGAAAGTTATTTTGAATGAGTGCATGGAGATCTATCCTTTAAAGATAAAGAATGAGAAAAAACCCAGACAAAAACTTACATTTTGTCATAAGCCTGTATTTCTGCCATAATGATTATTATTGTGCTTATTTGTGCATCAGTGATTAATTTTATTTGTATGGTTTTCTTTCAAGAAAATAAATATGACTGTGTTGTAATCAGTGCTACTGAAGTGAGTTGCACGTACAGTAATAATTGTGCGATGCCCCTTTTCATGATGCGTTGACAGGCTGCAGGTGCAGGAGGGGGATTTTTCAGTGGACGAACTGAGCGACTGCTCCTCAGGATCCATAGAAGTCTGCTGCGATGACCTAACTCCAGGTTAGATGAACCCACACCATCACGGTGCCACAGAGTTACACAAATCCCTTTTCTTTT
Organism: Mastacembelus armatus; assembly: GCF_900324485.2. Classification (NCBI taxonomy): domain Eukaryota; kingdom Metazoa; phylum Chordata; class Actinopteri; order Synbranchiformes; family Mastacembelidae; genus Mastacembelus; species Mastacembelus armatus. The sequence goes on along the minus strand of NC_046639.1, from coordinate 1,660,887 downwards.
CTCTCTGTCTCCTTTGGTGAACACATCTTGTAGTCTGGTTCTGTCTGCCCTGCATCAGGGTGCTAAGAAACCAAGAGCCCCCTTGGCAGGTATGGATGCCTGCTTTTTGTCCACCAGATGCATTTTCCTGTGCCACAGTCAGAAATGGCGTCAGACAGGTCAGTCCAGCAGCCGCCCTTTGGGTCTCATTGTGGAACCTGAATAGACTCAGTGAAGTTTCAGGGACAACCAGCCATTCTGCATCCAAACATTATGTCTGTCACATGGCTACTTATCAGGGCTCAGCAGCCAAGTCTGAGGTCAGGTTGCTTAGTTGTGTTTGTGTGTGTGTGTGTAAAGTGTGTGTGTGTCTGTGCAGCTGCCTGGGGCTCAGTGAACAGATGGAAAAGATGGATGGGCCCAGGGTGTTAAGATGAAGGAAGGTGACAGGTAGTGTGGGTCAGTAATGGGATGAGATGGGGCTCTTCTCAACACTGTGCCAGGAAATATCATTCGCACATAGATCTTAGCTTCATCCGAGGAGTTTACAACTATCCTCCCCTCACGCTTTACTGCCTTCACTATCCCTTGTAGTTCTTCCTCTCCAGCTTTATTGACCTAAAAAGCCACAGTCCCAACGTGACTCTCTCCTTTTTGAGTAATGGCTTGCTCAGTCCCCATGGTCATGTATCTCTGTGGTCAGTCTGGGTCTAGAGATGTGGACACGCTTTCAGAGATATGACTTTAACAGTGGCTTAGTGAATCATTCTTTTTGATGGAGTGTCAGTGGGATAGGAGTGGATCACCTCCCTACTTTGAAATGTGCTGACCAGAGTCACAATATCTATCCATCCATCCATCCATCCATCCATCCATCCATCCATCCATCCATCCATCCATCCATCCATCCATCCATCCATCCATCCAGCCATCATCTGTACCCCCTTAGCCCCCTGGGACCCTGGTTAGGACTAAGGGTCCCAGGGATCTGCTGGAGCCTATCCCAGCTCTCTTTGGGTGAAATGCAGGGGTCCACCCTGGACAGGTCCCCAGTCCATCACAGGGCCAGAGTTACTATATATGAAGCTTTAATACTGAACATATATGAACCTGTAATACTGCATACATGGGACAGAATATATGGTGCACTTACAAAATACTGGGACAGTTTCTCAGTGTAATTATGTACATTGGCTCTGCAATGAAACTGACAACATGTTCCCATCCATATAGACTGAACACACGGTCCCTAATTTTAAGGACAATTCAACAGGACAAGAACAAAATGCAGATAGGATCAAAACATTAACAAGCAAATATAACTCCATTAGTGTTCATAATGTTTCTATATGTTTATAATAAAGTTGCTGTTTTTTGAATATCATATAAGAAACTTTGCCTTAGGATGGGAACTGGACCAGCCCTGTTCTATAAAGGCTCTGGCTATCTAAGGACTCTGACTGCGACCTTGTAATTGGTCCTTAGGAGGCATTAAAACAGAACTGAAATATCTTAGACTCCTCTAAAGCTGCATTTACTTGGAGGGTGGGTTGACACTGTAATAACTGTAATTCAGGGAGGGGAGGAAGAAATGGAAACAGGAAGGAAGGCAAGGTTTGGGAGAAGGAGAGAAAGAGTGAGAGGGGTGAGAGGTGACGAGGAGGCAACGTGAGGTCAGCAGGTTGATTGACTTTTGTTTTGTGTAAGGAGGAAAAAGCAAATGTGAGCAAATGGCAAATGTGTGCGACCAGATTAAATGCTGGTCAAATGTTTTGAAGGCCAAGTGAAGGGATTTGATTACGGTTGTGCTTAGTGACCATGGTAAAAGAGTAGTTTTCCTCAAATTGAATGTTTTCCAAATGCTTACATTCACAGAAATTGAATCAGAGGTAACATAATCAGCTCTTACATACTCTATCCAAGACCCCAGTGAAGACCTGAACATTTAAAGTAACTGCAGAACCATGTGGTCTTTCAATTAGACCTCAGACCTCCTGACCTTGTCGCTCTCTGGAGAAATGTATTCGAGTGTGTATGTGCGTTAATGTATCCATGTGTGGCAGTACACAGATGGCATTTAAAAGATAAATGTGATGTGGTCTGTGTATCATTTTTCATCTCCCAGCGAGGGTATTGCCTGATATTCCCTATGGACGCTGTCTCTCTCGCTCTCTCTCTCTCTCTCGCTCTCTCTCTCTCTCTCTCTCTCTCACACACGCACACACACACACACACACACACACTGTACACACACACTGTACGGACACCTACAAATGTCTGTATGTACATCTGGTCTGAGAACTGCACACACCCTCAGAAATTCAGTGACATCATTAGAAATTTACAGATAGAAAAGTTTCCAGGTGTGAGTTTTCACTTTATTTTGAAATAAATTGACGTATGTTTTTTTTTGACTTGGTAACACAATCTGGAGCAGAGATTTCGTGATATTTCCCCAAGGCCAGTTGAATCTTGCACCATTACACTAAATTGTATAATATGAATTTATTATTTGATTTTTTTAAGACATCGCATTCTTCTCGTTTTGCAGAATTAAAGAGAGGAAATTGCTAATTGATAATGCTTTTACACTAGTAGATTCTTGATAATTAGCTTGAAGTTTATAAATCTGTCATCCTTTTAATGCTCTTTCACAGTGTAGTGAATAGCATTTTGTTAATCCAATGCTGCCTCTACTCTTAGACTGTATAATCCTCTTTGGCCAATCTAATCAGAGACTTATGCCGATTTGGCGTTGGACAGTGATGAATGGTTTTGGTAGCATTAGGAAGATGAACAGATGACTAGATTATGTCCTCACTCACCACCAAGAGTGAGGCAGGAATCATTATTTAGGGTTTAATGTCATGTCTTTACTTAGTCAAGAGATGAGTTAGGGACGACATCGCGTGAGTCTTAGAAAGTGGTTGTGTTATATGTACATATGAATGCACATAACCCAGAAGCCCCTTATTTTATGTATTTATTATTTTTTCATCTCACACCCTAAACCAGAGTTTCCACCTGGCTGGCAAAGACAGAATGAGGAGATGAAGAAGGAGGGAAAAGAGGGAAAAGTGTGCACTGAGGAATGGGTGAATGAGTGCACACTCAGGATCCTTTCTGACCTCTGTGGTGACTCCCAATCTAGGGAGTCAAGTTATGGAGTCAGTCATGTGGATAACCTCTCTGTGTCTCTGTGGGACCACACACACCTACACAACACACAGAGACATCTATCTGTCAATTTAATAACCCATGGAAAATCAAGCACAGATTCACATGCCAGAACACGAGCACATGCAGTATAGTGCAATTTTCCTATACATATATACAGTATGTGTATAAATATATATATATATATATAGTATGTATAGGAAAATTACAGGAAATTATAGGAAAATTATTTTATATAAATTATAATATATATGCATGTGTGTGTGTGTGTTTAAAATTTTCATTATTCATTTTCATTATTATATTTTCATTATTTGAGTTTTTATTCACATGCCGTTGTTTATATAACTTTAGCAAGCAGACATCTTTTTCTAGCAGTAGATGCACAATTACACAAGGGAACACACTCGCACGCTGATGATATTCATCGCTGCTGTATGAGCGCCACGCTGTAACCAGGCAACCAGCCTCTGCAGCACGGCATTATGGGATACCCCTGGGAAATGTGTTGAGAATGTCAACACAGGAATCTGTGAGGGAGCATCTGTAAAGAGCAGTGCCTTTTAAAACACACAAATAAAAATTGTTTGTTTGGTTTTTTGTTTTTTTTTGCATATTGGGAAATTCTAGATGGAAGTTTTGGTGTTTTAGCTCTTAGATCTGTGTGATTCATGATGAGTGTGTGACATTTGCCCTAGAGCAGACAATGGTGCTGCTGTTGGATTAACATTTGTGCGTCTGGAATCAGCAGTTAGAATTACTGATACACTCACTGTGTTGTCATGGATAGCATTTAAGTGGCTAAATCGCCCCAATGCTTAAGCTGGTGACTCATGCTGTGCATCATCAGCACTGAGTGAGGCCACCTAAAGAGGTGTCACTGTGGAAGAACTCCCTCTCTCATTCATGCATACATTTTTGACTCACACTACTCAATGTATCAGGTTGCCCTATCTCAGTATTTTGTGTGTAAACAGGACAGTAATAGCCTTGTCATTGTGTGATTGTGAGCGTTCCCTTGTGTGAGTGTGTGTCATGGTCTGTTATTCTTCCCTGTGTCCTGTGGACCCCACGCATTAGCGCCTTGGCGGACGTAAGCAGGCATAGCAGAAATGGTGAGGCGGTCAGGCAGGATATCCCCTCTCTGTCTTACAAGCTTCCTCTGCTGCTCTGGCACACATACAGAGATCCTTCCTCATGCTCTCCTCTTCTTCCTCCTCCTCCTCGTTCCTTCATAGTCCTGCTTTTCTTTTATTAATTTCACATTTTTAGATTTATTTTTTTGCCAGTGGCATCTAATCGGTTTCTTTCATGCTGTCTTCTCTATCCAGCTCTGACTCGCCCTCTTTGTCTTCATCAGTCACACCAACTCTCATCATTTTCTTCATCACTTCTCACCCCTTTCACGCTTGTCTCATCTTTAGAGCAGCTTTTTTGTTTTACTTCCACACAAAAAGACAAAACAAGAGGAAGCAAAGAGGGAATGAGTGACAACAGGGAGTGGGTGACAGTGAGAACGCCTGCCATCTGCTCAGTCGAATGGGAGCTGCTCCTCTTAAAGTTTAAGATGCTGATGCAATTGGTTGCAGTACTTTTCCTTTCAAAGCTGGAGACCTTGCATAACCCTGTGAACCTGCATATAATGTGCCGCAAACTATGTCTGCATCTGTGTCCCACTGGCTACTTCACAGGACTGATCTGTGGAAGCATAGTGGAGAAGCTGTTTCAAGCTGTTTACAGACGCGAAGGCAAATATACTCATGCAAAGTAGCAAGACACTCTGCCCCTTTCTGTCTGTCTCATGCTCCAATTCTGTTTTCAATCTGACCATTCATCACTGTATCTCTGTCTAGCTGTCTCTGACTTTGACTTCGTTTTGCTTAAAACTGTCTTCATGCATCATCATATCAGTATTTCCTACGTGTTTGCACACACACACACACACACACACACACACACACACACACACACACACACACACACACACATACACACACCCATACACAGACACACTCCTGAAACTTACCGAGCTGAAGGTGCTTTGTGCTGAATGTGTAAGTTAATACCGAGCACAGCCGCTCATTACACCAGCTTCTCTAATGTGAGGCCAGATTGCTCAGGTCAGGCAGACACCCAGCACAGACACCATGCTGTACGCATAAGTTTAGAGAGCGAGAGAGAGAGAGAAAGCCCAGGGAGAAGGAGAGTAAGAGAATATATGTTTACATCAGCCATATATTAAAATGATTAGACTGTGGAGCCAGAGAGACCAATACTGGAACAAACAAGTAACTGTGTGTTGCCAACACACATTTTACCTGTGTGTATACCTGCTTTCAAGAGCACTGACGCGTGTCTATGCCCCTCATGCATTTGTGCACCATACAGACTTGCCTTGTCCATGGTCTCTCCTGTTTGACTAACCTTAATTCCTCATCAGGGAGGTATAAGAGCTGACGTACAGCACCTATTAGCCTTGAATTACATCCCTTACTCTCAAACTGGCCTGCACCCAGCCCCCAAATCCCCCATAACTGTCATCACACAGCCCTGGCCTCGGAGTGGCAGAACCGCCTCAACATTGGCCCTTTATTAGAACTAGCTGCTGCTTCTAATTAATGGTTTTGACCTTTACACAATAAAACAGCCAATGAATGTCTGTGCTTTTGCCTGCGACACAGCTCCCGTATTACACTCGCTCATTTCAAGCTACGTGAATGTTAGGTTGGGGGAAAGCATGTTGTGCTTACCCTGATATGTGTTGTCATTTTTTATTTCCAATGCCATCAGCCTGGTTACTATTGACAAATGAGCCATTTTTTAAAGCACCCCTGTAATACATAGCCCAGTGTGAGCAAACAGGACCCTGTGTGTTTTCACACTGGTTTAGTTTCAACCGATTTATGCAAATGTAACAGAAAACGGGAGTAAAGCCAAACAGCCTGCTTCTTTGTGTACTGTTCCTAACAGTTTGAGACCTGATAACATCATAGCTGCGGGCATTGCTGCTTGCATACAAGAGAAAATGAAGGGCACTACTTGTAATGCACCCAGAGCATAAACACTACACCAGTTAAGTGACAAGACCTTTATGCAGACAGGATGCATTAAGATACAAAAACAAGTTGCACTCCAAAAACAGTTTTATTGATTGTTAATGGTGTACCTGAAGTTCGTTTTATGCTCTGTCATGATTATCACTAATGGAAAATGAAGAGAGATAAGAAATGATGATATCACGCTGTTGTTTATGTCTCTCTCTTACTGGATCTCCACCTAGCCCTGTGTGTTTGGGGGGATTATAGGAATAAGATTTTGTAAGTACTTGAAGCTGGGTCAGTCAGGGATGGTGAAGAAAGTGGAGCAAGGAAATAATAAAGTGGATGAGGGTGAAGAGGATGGACAGGACTCTGAGCTGCTCCTGTGACCTGTGTTGATTGAGATGGGACGTCCAGGGCAATGAAGAGATGTGGCTGAACAACTTCGGCTGCTGGATGGGAGCTTTGGCTTCTCTGGGCTTGTCTCATCGATGTGACACGCTCGTGGAGACACACAGACACACACGCTCATACACACACGAGGGGACAGCCAAAAATACAGACACCAATACTCATTCACACACACATGCACATGTGCGATTGTTTTAAACCACTAAAGTATCGTAATGGCTGTGCTGAGGGATGGATGAGATGAGATGAAGGGACAAGATTGTGATGAATCTATACACTGCAAATTTAATGGCCTGTGCATCTATATCAACTGGAGGGGGGGGGGTCTGTGGTAATGATAATAATGTGGGTCTGTAGGTAGGAAGGGAAGGAAGAGAGGAAATGAGAAAAGAGCAATAGAGATGTGAGGCAGATTAGGGTAATGTGATGGTCATTTGAGGTCTGTTGGCTACTAATTGACATATAATTAGTAACTGACCCATCATGTTGTATATTAGCGAGTGGTAAATGTGTATCCTGGTCTCCTCTCCTAAGCTGATGCTGCAGTCATGGCTGTTTTTCAGAATCAGCTTAATCATGGGTGGGCCTCTAGTAATGAGGACACATTAAGAAAATCTGAATGTGAATGGATGAATAGAGCAGCTAATGTGATTATGAAAGATTGGATGTTCGTGTGTGTGTGTGTGCAGGGGGTCTTTATCCTGGCCACATTCAAAATAATTAGATTTACACGCAGCTGAGCTCAACATAAATATCGTATATATTTTTTTTTTTTCTTTCTCGTCTTTTGCTCGTTCTTTCATTTCAAGTAGTAAGAAAATAAATAAGAACAAAGGGGAGAGTAAAATGGAAGAGATCTGCTGCTGCAACACAGCAACAGGGGAGAGCTTAGTTTATACAAGACGCCGATAATTTATCGCCAAGCCCTTATGTTTGCACCCACTGGTGAGAGAGCGAAACGGCGGGTGAATCAGCCAGTGGGAGGAGAGAGAGAGAGGGAGACAACAGGAAAGAAGGAGGGAAGGAAAAAGGAGAGGGAGGGTGAATGAGGCAGCAGCGGGGGTAGAGTGAGCAAACCAGCAAGTGAGCGAGAGGTAGAGGGAGGAGAGAGAGAGGAGGTGGGGGAGATGTTGCTGCTGCTGCTGCTGCTGCTGCTGCTGCTGCTGTGACTGTTTCTCCTGTCAGTCGGCTGCTGCTCGCCTTGTAAGCAGGAGGGAATACAGAGCAAGAACGAAGCAGAGGGGGAGACAGAGGAAGAGGCTGGTCAGTGCTGTATTTTTTCTAGCAGCGCTATTGTCATCTGTGTGGCACATGCAGCTGCAGACACACTGTAAGGGAATGGATTTAGGCACTGGACACAGATCTGCAGATCTAAGGATTACCAATATTGAGTAAAGGTAACTGGTGCTGCCACACTACTAACCCAGTCATTTTCTCCAGAGGGGTGAACCCACAGTCTCACACTGTGGGGAGTCTGTCTCGATCCGCTCCCAGTAAGGACACAGAGACGAAGAGGGAGAGCAAATCAAACACTCTAGGTGTTTTTATACCTGTCTCTTTATGCCCCTTCATTTTTATGCAGTCTGCTTGTGTGTATTTCAGTGTGTGTCACGGATGCTGTTGCTTGGCTGTCTGCAGAAAGGATGCTGGAGGCTAATGTGGCTAACATTAGCATGACGGCTAAGCCCAAAGAGCTGGACGTCAGGTCTGCTGCTGTCTCCTGCCAGGATACTTCAGCTCAGGCCATGGCCACTAGGAAGTCCCCGGCCAAGTCCTCTGCTCTACCCCAGGGACCTTCGCGTTCCTCCGGGTCAGAGCTCAAAGTCTACCGGCCCACCGCTGGATCTATCCCCATCCCAATCCCCAATCCATCCAGGCTCCGCAAGCAGCAGTCACTTAGCAACTTGTCTGTGCTGACTGATGCTGAGAAGAAGCTGCACCTGTACCAGTCTCCCCGGTGGAATGATGACACAAGTCGGCCTGGCACTGGCACTGGCACAGGCAAAGCAGGCCAGACCAAGACAGGTCAGGGTGGTGGTGGCAGAACGCCGCTCTCCCGGACGCTTTCAAAGTCAGAACAGTCTCTGTTTCAGGGGAAGCCCAAACCTCTCAGCTCCACGGCTGTGACTTCTAATGTGGCCAAGCCTAGTCGAATCCCTGCCCCTGGTAAACCACGGGGACCTTATGCTGAGGTCAAGCCTATCAGCAAGGGCTCTGAGGCACGGCAGAGTGCAGACACTGACACTGCTGACAACCCAACTAAAACTAATTCCAGTGGAGCTGGGAATATTGGGACTAATGGGAAGAAACCATCAGAGAGGGGGAGATCTGCTAGTGTGTCAACAGAGGAGAAGAAAGAGAGGAAGGGCACAGAGGGAGACGATGATAAGGGCTTTCTCAAGGTGGACCCAGAGTTAGTGGTGACGGTTCTAGGAGACCTGGAGCAGTTGCTCTTCAGTCAAATGCTTGGTAAGTCTGTTATTTCTATCTCCATTTTGCATGAAGAAATACAGCTTCATTCACACAACACTGCAGTTATGTTGCCAAGTTTGCTTACTTACTGGTTCAGTGGACATTGAATAGCATAAACATCCTCCCCTCTCCTCTTCTATTCATTCTTCTGCTGTCCTTGCCTCTCCACACCCAGAACATTCCCTCCAGCTCTGGCCCTAGCTCCATCATCAACAGTGAATTTTAGATGAGTTCAGTCTATATTGCAGACCAGCATCATATCTGTGGTTTTAAACAGTGTTTTTCACTATACTCTAGTGAGAGCCCTCCAGCTTACATCAATGTAGCAGGCAAATGTGTTTAATTATTATGTATAATATATATATTGGCTTATTGGTGTGTGTGTGTGTGTGTGTGTGTGTGTGTGTGTGTGTGTGTGTGTGTGTGTGTGTGCGTGCGTGCGTGCGTGCACGTGCGTGCGCGCGCGTGCGTGCGTGCACTTCCATCAAGCAGCTGAAATAAGCACTTCCTGAGGGCTGACATTGTTTTGGAGTTGATTCATTAGCTTGAACAGGAGTGTTGTCCTAGTCTCATCTGACCCAGTGCCACAGTGAGCTAGATCTATATTAAGCTATGGAAAGCCTCCCTCCACCTCTCTTTCCTCTCGCATTATATCTTTGTTTGTCTGTCTCTAGCTCAACAATTATGTTTTGCATGAGAGCGTATTTTATAATTAAAAGCAGTGCACACATGCATGCATCAATGAGTGCAGTAGCTAAGAGTCTGAACTGCATATCTCACATCAATACCGCAGTCTCAGCATCTCCTGGCTCATACCAAAATCAGCCATTTGTTAATAAAGGTCATGTGAGTGGGACTGGTGGGGTGTGTGTGTGCGCGCGTGTGTGTGTGTGTGTTTTCATTCGGTAAATAAAACGGCTGCATATTGAGCCAAGCTTCGGTCACAGTGTGCTACATATTTAGCCTCACAACACTCCCTCACCCTCCTCACCCCTTCTATCCCTCCTCTCCTTTAGCTTCATTGATCTCCGGGCCACTGACAGATGGTCACTGTCCTACCCCCCACACCCTCCCCCTGTTACCGGGGGCAACGTGTGGGAGGAGAGAGGGGAATCTAAAGGGGGTGGTGGCATGGGCAGGTAGTTAGCGCACCCTAATACACGTATCATACACACACACACACACACACACACACACACACACACACACACGCACACACACACTTGCCTCCACACATGGAGGACGAATGCACCAGGACACACCATACACACAACATTTTAGCAACTGGGGGTGTATTGTGAGTTTGTGACTAACAGGTCAAACCAGGGTCTGAATCTGCATCTATCATCCATTATTCATTCATACACTCACTCACACGTTCTCTGTGCTTCTGTGTTCTTCTATTTATCTATTGCTCGTTCTCTTTGTATTCCTCCCTCTCGGCAAAAACAGATAGCATCAGAGAATAAGGGATATGGGGAGAGAGTAATGTAGCAGGTCATTAAATTGGGCTTAATATGAGGAAATCATTTTTTCTGTTCAACATTAGCCCTCACTTTGTCTTCGTCCCCTCTCCTCATTTCCTCTTTTCTCTTCTCACCAGCTTTTTCTCCTGCATCACAGCTTGGGAGACCTTGACCCTGCAGCCGTGTGTGTGTGTATCTACTGTACACAGTGTGTGTGTGTGTGTTTCTTTGTATGACCTTGTTCCGGTCCTTGTTGCCGTTGCCAGTCACACCAACATCGGGTATCCAGGTAGGTAGATGGGAAAATAAACAGAAGGAACATAGACAAAGAAACAGATTTAAAAAACTGAGAACTTTTACACAGGGAGATTAAAGAGACAGACAAAGAGAAAGACAAGCACAGTAAAGGAGCAGCAATAGCCAATGACCTACATTTCCATGGCGTCTCTAGTGACCAAATGTACTTTGGGTGATTGCAGTCTACCACAAACTGCCAGAGGTTTTTACACAGAAACCACAGCAGGTATGTAGGAGAGCTGTGGGAGTACGCTCATGTGAGTGAGTGTGTGTGTGTTACGGAGAGGTTAATTGTAACTTGCCCTGTAGCCTGCAGCTGTGGGCTCATTTTTTATCATATCTGCGTCTCCATTTCCGACACACAGTTAATTGGTTTCTGCTTGTGTGTTCTGTCATAGGAAGTCAGATCATGGATTCAATAGATCATTCCCAGTGATCCACTCCCGACATGGTTCCACCTTGTCCTCGTCTAATTCTTACACACACTGCCATGAGGAACCAAACCTGAACCAGCTACATGTTAGATTAGCTCTGTGCCTGTGTCTTGGACATGTTATATTGCATGACAGCTAGCAGCAGGCACTGTGGCATTGTCCTCTGGAGATCAGCCTGCAGTAGCAGCAGATAACTGACAATGCTAAGAGGGTCTAACCAGGATGTACTGTATAACCCAAGGGCATCAGATATGCACTTAAAAGGGATCACCGCCCCTCCCACACACACACACATGAAAAGAAAAAGATAAAAAACGATCCAGGATATTTTCAGGTTAAGGCCTGTATGTTTGACCTTTTGTGTGATAATCGGACATACATGTTTAACCGCTGATGAAAAGCTCTTTATTCACTGGATTTAGAGAATTACTTGACTGCTGTGTTCCCCTAAATGCAACATGTATTAAAAATATCTTGTTGACAGTATCAGTACCCTAGAAGGAGAGAATGACAAACTGTCTTCGTAAAAGATCAGTCGACCTGAGTGGTACTTTGTGCAGTACATACTGAATAGCTGCCAGAGTAATCTAAATCACTGACCCTCAGATGTCTGTGACTAATAACACCTCCCGGCCCCGTCCAGCAGCCCTAATGAGGTGTGTGGTTAGAGGGTAAGCTCCCTAAAGCAGTGGCCTTTCCCCAGCATGGGGCAGGCCAGGTTTAGAGAGGATCCAGTCTAAACACACCAACAAGCATCCAGATTAGGTCTTGCATAAAGATAATGAGAAGATTCAGCCTTCATTCCACTAATCACAGATCTATCACCCTGGAAAAGGCAGCCATCAAGACTAAAGTGAATTAGAGATTAAAGCCGCAAGGACATCTGTTTGGATAGAGATTTCAGTATTTGGGGGATTTTATTTTATTTTACTTCACAGAGGATCAGATGGAAAGTACAGAATTAGAAGGTTGGGGATCACGTACGTTTTGGTGCTGGGTGAGCGGATCGTAGAAACTGGGGGACTGTGTCACTTGGACAGTGATGATGAAGAGAACCAAATGCAGCTCAGTGACACATGAATGCTCATAAAAAGGCAGCCTTGACTGTCAGCGTGTTTGTTATTTTACTGGGACGTTCTATTGTGTGTGCGGGGATGTTTGTGTGGTTGATGGTTGCTCTTACATCCTCGTCAGCTGTCTGTGGAACAATAAACCGTGCAGAGGAATTGACAAAAGGCTAAAAAAGAAGATACAAACACAGAGGCACACACGAGCTTGTTCAGGAGAACTTAACAGCACTGCAGGAAATAACAACACACACACACACACACACACACACATTCAGTTTGTGCCACGTTCTGTCACTGATATCCTCTCCTGTCTAGTATTCCTCCTTTGGGCCGTGACAGGGTAATTTTCAAATTTCATCCCTCCATTGTGATCGCAGTGCTGAGTCTCTGCTGTGATGCGGGTACAGGCAGTGCGGCCGGTCCTATCCCGGGCTTTGCTGACTGAAGGATTCGGGGCAGTCGTCCTCCCGTGGAGGAGGTGGTGACAAGCCAAATAAACACAAACGCCCAGGGAAAGCGAGGAATAAAGCATCTCTCCAGTCCTCTTTATCTCTCCTCTCTCTTTCAACTCTGATGTGAGTTGACGGGTAGCAGTGTTCTGTCACCAGTCAGACAGCGGAGAGGATATTTCTGGTACAAGTGTTTCAGCAGTAGGACAGAGGACATGTTTTTAGTGTGGCAGGGATTTTGTCACCAGGAGCATGCACAGATAGGAGAAGTGTTTGTACATATGGGTGCATATGTGATTATGCATTTTTCTCCATTGTTATGTGAAGTGACTTCACGGTGCTTTGTGGTTAGTCTCTGAGGACTTAATGCAGGAGCCATTGCATTAGTGCAGTCTGCTTCCTGCCATCCTGCTCCCAAATCATATTAGTACTCTGTGTGTTTTTGTCTCATCAGCTCTTACACAGCACACACACACACTCACACACACACACACACACACACACACACACACACACACACACACACACACACACACACACACACACACACACACACACACACACACACACACACACACACATGCATACATGCTGCTCATCATTAAAAAATATGCTAGTGTACTTTATTGTTACCTTGGGCTTTAGGATTCTGTAATAGGAGCAATTTTCTGACAATTGTTTTTTTTATAATAACAATAATTGTTAGTGCACCTTCTTTGTGCCTCCTATATAAAGTGCTTTTACAGTCAGAGCCAAAAATCTTCTCTTCCAGCCCAATCCAACTATGCAATTCTGTCCACGTGTTTCACTGTGCTGCATTTAGTAAAACTTCAGTGAAGATTCTTACCCACAAATTGACTGTCATGTTCTAGCGTCTCTCACGTCACCCTATTAACAGTGCAGGCGCTACACGCAGAGGGCATGCTGTCTGTCTGACATGTGAGAGCGGAGCTGCAGCTGGGTTTAAGCACGTCGTAAAATACGGTTCCACAGGAAGCAGCTCTCCTGAACAAAAAATACACCCAAACATTGCCACACATTATGGTCTGCCCTGACTCATTACTGGGTTTATTTAGTATGTGTGCAAGTGTTTGGCTGTGTGCTCGCATTAGTTCTGATTTAGATTCGAGCTGTGGTTTCATGTGTACACAGGAAGAGCTACAGCTGAAATATCTGACACTTTGTGATGCTACACAGAAAGACATGCTATACTTCTCGGCATTTTTTCTGGGAAAGTAAACTTCTCTCAAGTCACTTAAAGCTTCCTCGTCTTCCCCTTTAAGAGGATAGCATTTAGACTTCTAAGCAGATAGGATTGTGGTTAAGGAGATATGGTGAGTGTGTTTTTGTGTGTATCTTTGTGTGTGGACCAATGTTCAGAAAGTAGTTTTTTGGGAGGGAAGTAGATCCATGTTGAGAGGATAATAGAGTGAAGTTTGAAGGTTTTAACTCTGTTCAGACAATCCTGGGTCTATTTTTAATATTTCACATATCTGCAGCTGTGTTTCTGAGTCAGTATGTGTGTTTCTCTCTGCTATGGAATCTAGTCTTATGCACTAAAGGTTTTTAAAACATCCAGTTGCTCCAAAGCCACCACTGACTATCTCTCAGTACGTCTGTCATGGGAAACGTGCTGCATCATTTGAGGGATTTCAACCAATAGCTTTTTGTAGTTGGTGTATACAGATGCAGCATTTTGCTCTGACATGCTCATTGGCCGTTCATGTCAAATGTCAGAGGATCTTCAAGGACTCTAATATCCTGTTGCAACATCCCGGTGAAATGAATGAGCTTTAGTGCATCTGTGTTTGTGTGTGGATGCACATTTGGGTGCATTAGCGTGTGTTTGTCCGCTCTGTCCAGATGTGCAGGAATGGCTGTATGTTGTAATGCTTCCTGTTTTGCAAACTGTCTGAGGTCAGCAGAGGGCTGTAATGCCGTGTGGGGATAGAGTGCACAAAAATCAAAAGAGACAAGACAAGAAATGAGAGTCATGTTAAACCACATAAGAAATATAGGTAACATAACTGTCACACATTGTGACCGGTGTGTATCACATGCTCTACCTTTGTCTCACCTTTGTTTTGTCACCATGTGCTGCAGAAATATTCTCAGAGAGGATGATGGAAAAACTCAAAGGTTTTACCAGCCTCCTGTGTGATTCTTGTGTGATTACTGATGAGATGATTTTATTTGCAGCAGAAAGCATGAGACTATTTTTAAAAACCTTTAACACGTTGCTGGAGGCACAGACGTTTTACAGTGCAGTAGCAGCGATGCTCACCCACACCCATTTATCATGCGATCAGGGTGCTGTAGTCGGAAGAGGGTTACAGTGACACTAACAAATGGGCGCGCACGTGCACTGGACAGGGACAGATGAACTCCAGAGGGAAGTAAGGTCAGATCAGATCAGGTCATTACTCAAACCTTCATTCATATTCTGCAAAAAAGAAGCTTTGCTGGTAAAGGCACATTTACAATGACTACGCTGCTGTCAAAGAAGGATGTTATCCCCACACACAAGAGCAGGACACAGCCATTAGTGTATCTCTGGAGAACCTGTTTTTTTTTTTATTAGAAATGAGCGTCAAGTGCCCAAGGAGAGGAAAACGAGTGGACAGCACTTTCTCTCTATCATGACTTTTTTGCTCACTCTGTCTGCTATTGCTTCATCTTCATTTAGGGATAAGGATGGCAATATATTTTGGTTAATAAAAGACCATGCAATGATATATAACCCATTCTGCTTAAATTGATTACAAACCAAAAAAAAAACCTCACACTGACTGTTGCACACAGATTCGTTTTAAACTGCTTCTGAAAATAGTCCCAGATGAACCGATTTACTTCTGCCTGCAGTGTTAGGTAGTTGACTTACCCTTTGAAATTGCCATAATTTTCACGAGACAATTCTGATTATTAGCTTTACTAGATTTACATGTGTCCTGGATTTACCCGACTGTTCGAACATCTGCCTAGTCTCTGCTGCTAAATCAAAGGCCAGTATTTCTGTTTAATGGCACACACACACAAGACAGAAAAAGACAGAGCTCACCCTTTTATGTTGTCTTGCCATCTGTAATCTTGTGGTGTGGTTGGCAGAATATGGCAAAATTAAATGTCCTCGTACTTTCCTCCTTTACACCAAATTTCCATTTCTTTGGCCTCTTTGAAATCGGACAGTTTGTTTTTACTGTTTTGTCTGGGAGCAGACTGGCATCAAAATGCAGAGGTTGTCCTGCACATGCACCACATTCATGCATTTACAATAACACCCCGACTCTGACTTGCTGACTCTCATTTCAAGAGCCTGAGTGGGCCATTATGAAAGGTTCCTCAGCAGCAGCCACAGCCTCTCCAAAGCTGGAGTGTGTCTTCAAGAGTGTATCAAAAAGAGGCAGGTGGAGCTTCTGACTAAGTACGTGCACGCACACAAGCACTTCTACACACGTGCACACATACACATACACACACGCGCACACCAAGCCAGCAGTGTAATTCATCTGCACCCCTGGGGAGGAGATGACAGGGATATTTGCATCACTAATTCCCTCACCACCGCCGCCACAACACCCCCTCCCCTGTGCCAGCTGGGACCACCGGGGCTAGAGCAGAGGGGGGACAGGAAGTCTTTTAGAGACATGCACTCACACTCACACACACATGCACATATACACACAGACACATGCACAATCATGCAGACCGTATCTAATCAATTTGACGCCAATGTTAAACAAAGTTCCCGTTTAGGGTAATTAAAAACGCTCAATTAAAGGCTGCATGTGTGTGCGTGCACCTGAGTGTGTGTCAGACTATTTGCATGTGTTTGGGGTTCTTTGTTCCTTCTCCTGTTCCTCTTTCCTTTGTATGAAAACACAACATTTCACATTTTAAAGCTGACAGCATCTCTTTACAGTTTGAATTTCCACATCGCAGAGCTGCACTTCCAACGGAGAATGGAAGTTTTATTTGTGTGTGTGTGTGTGGGTATATTTGTTTTTGTTATGAGACATTAGCAATGTCTGAATGTGTCTATGGATGTGAATTTAAGTGACAGAAGGTTGAATCACAATGACTTCATCATTTCTCCTCAGAGCTTCCTGATCAATTGCCTATATTGTCATTCTCTTCAGGAGAAATCAATCTGTGTGTGTGTGTGTGTGTGTGTTAATGTGAGTAGACCTACCATACATATGCATTATATCTGTGTTTGTAAAAGTAGTGCTTAGTCCGCAGCTGTTGTTACGATTGACACCTCTGGCGGCTCATGGCGACTCTTCCCTCATTAAATTGGCCTCTCCCCCTTCGTCTCCTCACTGGCCAGCTGGACTGATTCATGGGAGGGGTGGTTGTCAGTGAGATGTTGGGGGACGTGGGGTGTGTTTTCAGGGACAAAGGTGGTTGTAGTTTATATAAGCCATTGTTCTGAAGGCTCAGTATGTTTCTGTATTTAGGTTTTCAGAGGACTCTCAAAGAGTTTACAGCCATGCTAGTTGTTCCATTTGCACAATGCCAGCATGCCAATGTGCTCACAATAACACTGACTGGTTATATTTGTTTTTAGGTATTTAGTCGTAAACCACAGCGGCAGCTTTGATGATAGCAGAAAAGCAAAAGTTACTGCATTACAATACGATTACATGTCACCCTGAGGTCAGCCTGAAAGTCTAGACCAAATGTTAAAATGAGTCCGTTCCTTTAAAGTATGCAAAATATCCTGTTTTCATCTTAACTCCTCCCCGAGTCAAAGCAAATCCCTCGCTGTGCTCATGTGGGAGTCAGCTGGTCAGTTCTAATTGTCCATTGAACTGAACCTCAGGGGTGAACAGACTGTTACCATAACTCTTTTATCACCGTTCCCCCCCTCACAAATAAATACAGACAAAAAGACATGTGGGACAGAGAGCCTGGGTCAAGGTTGTGTAATTCAGCTAAAGTGTCCTGATTAGCTGTTACTGTTTTATTGTAATAGTTTACTCGTGTGTGTGTGTAGATTTTTCTGGCTTCTCAAAGTCATAACTGCTGACCGGTTATGAATCGACAGCCTAGAGAATTCAGTCATCGTACCAACAAAATGGGAAGCAGTATATTTTCAAAATGAAACTGCAAATTGAAACCCAGTTTAATATTACGACATGATTGAGCTGGAATACTGAGGTTGTCTGTGTCAGTAAGTGGTTCAGCCATTTTGGTGTTGCAGAGTGTTTCGAGACAATTTAGAAAATCTTATTGTCTTTGATTGCATCCAATCTTCCAAAGCCCTGAGGGAGCAACGCAGACACACACACACACACACACACACACATTTGAAACAGCAGTTTGACTGGATGGCCCAGCATGAGTCTGTGTAGCCCAATCTGAGCAGATTACAGCATATTAGAAAGGGGTGAGACAAATGCCAATGTGTCCCCTGGTGGGTCTAAGTGACAAAGGCTTTGGGTTCATTCTGCAGTGGAGCAGCAGAGGGGCGAAGGGGCACAGTGCAATCAGCGGTCATCGTGGTTTCACTGAGGTGAAAAGGTCTTTGCCATCAGATTTAGTTTATTTTGCATCACTGTCACCTGGAAAACTCAGCTGTGGATACACGACCACCTTTGCTACTGATGCGTTTCTCAAGGTTTAATCATTTTGTTTCCCTGTTAATTTCAGTTTTTGGCCAGAAGGCCAGATCACTGCGTTATTAGTCTGCACGAAGACTTTGAGCATAACAACATAATAGCATCACTGATCGCCATTTATTTATTTATATTTAATTTATATTTTCTCATATTTTGTTTTGAACTCAATCTTCATATACATTTGAACAGGTAGTCAGTGTTTGCTGTCCCATGTGACTGAACATTATCCTGAAATATGCTGTTTTGTTTGTGTGCACCTCTGCAGACCCGGAGTCCCAAAGAAAGAGAACTGTGCAAAATGTTCTGGATCTTCGACAGAACCTGGAGGAAACCATGACCAGCCTGAGAGGGGTGCAGCTCAGCCACAGGTCAGCCACACGTGCACAAACACACGTGCACATGTCCAAGTAGGACTGCATCAACAGAAACGTGAAGAAAACAGAGTGCAAAC
Source organism: Mastacembelus armatus (assembly GCF_900324485.2). Lineage (NCBI taxonomy): Eukaryota > Metazoa > Chordata > Actinopteri > Synbranchiformes > Mastacembelidae > Mastacembelus > Mastacembelus armatus. The sequence goes on along the minus strand of NC_046639.1, from coordinate 1,642,022 downwards.
AGAAACAGCCAGGAATAGTTATTATAACAAAGACTTGTGGTTGAGAAGGGCCGATTATTATTGACATTGCTAACAGTATGTTTGGGTGCGGTGGTTAACTGCCAGTGCGCTCTCTGATCAATATCTGTATTCCTGATAAACCAGTAGCTCTCCCTCTGCATTGGTTGAATCCGAACTGAAGCAGGATTAGCTAAAAGCTGACTTCAAAGCCAAACCTGCCAGTGCACACTCCCACTGACATTCGTGCACACAACACGACATGCAATAAAGCTCTGATTGATTGTATTTGTTTGTGTGCGTGTGTGTGTGTGTGTGTCCCCTCCCATCCTCTGCTTCCTGTCTTTCATTGACTGATTTTGGTTGTGTTAAGCACATCTTTAGGTTTTGTCCTTGACAGCTTCCCCTCCGTCTGCTTGTCCATGGGTCTCCTGCCATGTATCCTCTCTGTGTCCCTCAGTGGGAGCTTCCCTACATGACAAGCAAATTAGCAGATGGTTCCCTGCTGGAATACATTTCCTTTGCCATTCATACTTTTGTCGTACTGTAACAACCTTGAATCACTCTGCACTGTCCCTGAAGACATATTCTGCTCTGGGGCCTGCAGCCTGTCTGCAGAGGTTTCCTGTGCAAACAACATGTCGTATTTCCAGTGAGAAATGAGTGTTCAGAAGGGGGAGATCTGCATGAATTAAACAAATGGACTGGCAAGCAAACAAATTGTTTTGTTTACACATATTTTCCCTAATATACTTTAATGGATAACAAGCAGAAAGCCTGTAAAAATCCATTCCAACAAGACAGGTAGCATCATCTCTCTTATCCTCACACCAGTTCCTTCCTGCCTGTTTAATGTAAGTGGTTACGCATTTAATTTCTTTCTCTTCCCAGTTTTTGGGAACATGATTCTGTATCCTGAAGACAAGATTAATGTTAACACAGAAGGCGAATGCGCAAACTGTCACACAGTCTGAGAGCCAGCAACTTTTAATATGCTTATTCTCATCATTCATACCCCAGGCACTAAACAATGATGTGCTGTGCTGCTTTAGTAGAGGGACTGCATGTGGCTGTGGTGTTAGTGATGCTGGTGTTTGTAGGTTCACAGTAATGTGCACTGGCATTAAGTGACAGTGCTATGCAGTTTCACACTTGACACAGAGCAGCATAAAGGAATGACTTCCGACAGGGAAAACACACGCACATGTACAGATATTTTCTATGAGTGTGTGCAGATACACAAAGACACTCTTCTGCGTGGAAAGCAACTAATCCCTGAGCCTTAAAATCAGCATGAGGCTTTTTTACATTGAGGCCCATATGAGAGAAGAGGATGCAGGAGGAAGAAAGAAGATTCGCTGAAGGAAGCAGATCCTAAGCTGAGAGGAAATTAAAGACAGACATTGACTTTGTGTCTGTTAGTGTTGTACCCAATCATCTTGACTTTTTAGAAGAAATTGCCACGGTGAATATTTCTTTTTATTTTCACCACCTAAGAACTCTAAAACATGTCCCATTTTTCATTTTTTAGCTGCGTGGAGGGGACCATGTGCTACGACAGCGACGAAGCTGCTGCTTTCTCCATTTCTAGTCTGTCAAATCGCTCCTCTCCACTGTCATGGCGCCAGGGTCAAGCCAGTCCTCGTTTGCAGGCGGGTGATGCTCCATCCACAGGTAGCACCCAGTCTGACATTCCCCTCCGGATCGGCCACACCTCTCGCATCCACCTCATCGAATCCTTGGACGACTCGGATCCGTCCCTCCTTAAGGGAGATTATCTCAGCGACAGTGACCTTGGTGGGAAGAGCCCAAATGAGGATGAAGAAGAAGAAGAAGATGATGATGATGATGATATCGATGATCTGGGGAATGGGTAAGTGGTGTTTTCTTTTATTTAAAAATGCTGTTTTACCCAAGCAGCATGTAGCACGTCTGTGACCTGTGGTCAGCAGCAATCAGGACACTTGTGTCTTAGCGACTGACCTTGTTTGTGAGGTGAAATCTGCCACCTGCCAGTGTTTAACGGGCCTGCAGTTAGTGATCTAGCAGCAAAACAAAGCTCTGCTCAGCCCCTCTGTAATGTATCACAAGTCTCCCTCATAGCATCTGCTTTGACACTGGCAGCTGTAGACCCCCCCCCGATGTAGCTGGCTCAACCATAGTCAGAAAACGGCCTTCTAGCAGAGTCCAGCAATGATGTCACCCTCATCAAGCTCCCTCACAGAGATCCTCCCAACACATTCAGCTGCAAAGTCACCAGCTTTGCCAGCGTGCTTCCATGTGGAGGACCCCTTGCAGCGTTGGCTCACCAGAGCCTCCTGGCAGAGCTAGCATGCAGATGTCTTTGGAAATCTGGTAACTTATTCTGCCTAGTAAGATCAGTCAGAGCTGTCAGGGTCAGAACGAGCTCTGTTTTCAAAGCAGCCATGGACTTCCTGGATCAAAAGACTCCATGTTGAGATCACATCACAAAACAAAACCAGAGTTTTTTCAGCTTCAGAGATGCTGATCTCATCAGCATGTTTGCTGTGTTGCTGCAAAGTGATTCTTACCCCAGTGGTGTGTATTTCCATCTTCTCAAATCACGCTTTCTGTTCAGCTCATACATGATAACATGATTTGTTTTGTGATGCAGAACGGACTTTGGTTGAAGAATCCAGACCACAGGACTGGGAATGTGTCTGAGTTGTTGTTGGCAATAATGATATTTGTCTTTGACAACCAAACGAGAGGGACAGGCCATAAGAGAGGTGATGCAGGTAGCTCTTCCTGCTGTTCCTTGTGACTCAAGAGAAATTCCATGTTTCACAGCAGTAAGCAAATAGAAGACATGGCAACCAGCTATTGAAGAACGATCTAAGTTGTGTCTCTTGGATATTCTTGGTTAGTTCTGGTAAACTTGCAGCTCTTGTCCCAGTGAAGGTGGTATGACGGCAATCTTAACTCAGTTCACACGCAGCATCAACTCGTAGCACAGCAAAGAAAACACATTATCTCATTGTAAGCTGTGATTCTTGCTTGACAGCTCCATGGTAACTACAAAAATGCACCCCCTGTCACCAGGACATCAATTGCAACACAGTTTCTGTTCTGTGTTTCTGGTCATGGCCTCAAATCAGGGGTTGTACAGGTTTATATTGTGCTTTGTGTGAGGAGGCAAAGCAGAAGACTAGAAGAAGTATTTATTGGTGGGCTTAAGCAAAAATATTGAAAAAGAGATATTAGCTCGCAGGAAAACATATATTTAAAATAACGAGGTTGCAGACAAAGACAAACATAAAATGTTTCTGTTTTTATTAAAAGTCACGACTTTTGTTCTTCTCAAAGCCGCAGGAAAGGAATATTGTGTGCAGTCTAATCTTCAGGAGCACAGCTATTGATCTAATAATGATATGTTGGCAGATATCAATATTGTTTACGCTACCAATTACAGAAATAAACGTTTTTAATAAGGTTGTTTTAAATTAGGTTTTTTTTCTTAATTACTACCATGAAGAAAGTTACTGGACAGGACTTTTTCCATTTGAAAAATAAGTTTGTCACTGTGGAAAAACTAGAAACAACAGAAACCAGAAACTAAAGTGACATTTTGTCGGTTTTATTCAAGTGGCACCTCGGAACTGAAACATTACCTGTTTCCAGTGAAGCAGAAAAAAGCAGCACATGCTCACATTTGAGAAGCTGGGAACATCAAATATTTGGCTTTTTAATTTTTATTGATTGATTATTCTTGATTATTTTCTGTCGACTGATCAATCAACTTATCACCATTTGACTCTGTAGGTTGTGGCACTGGATTCTATTATGGTAAAACTTGTCTCTAATATTTCCTTCATTGTTGTTTGACTAGAGGCCACCAGTGTAAATTTGCCTTGTGCAGCTTCAAACGTTTATGCCTTTTACCACTAGAGGGCAGACTGTTGCTGCTGTTCCCATCTTCGTACTGCTCTCTCCATCCTATCAACTTCAAAAAGTCCCATGATGCATCATTCTCTTTTATTTCTTTTTTTTTTTTTTTTAGACATCCTTATCTATTATACATACAGACACTTCCCGTGCCACACAGAGGCCACACTACACTACCACACGGCGTCTCAGCATATGTAATGTAATACAGGTATAATCCACATACATTATGAGTCACAAACACACACATGTTCTGTGTTTGGGTTGACCTTCAGTTCTTTACTCTGTTCTGACAGAACACAATCAAATACAAACTTAGTCATTCACATGTATTGATGAGTAAGTGTTCGCTCATTATGGGTCCCACTGTGACACACTGGAGTTATATTGTGTTGCATGTAGGTCTGAATCACTTCCACATACAAAGGTCAGTTTCCTGTGACTGTACTGGGACCTGCCTGACATACAGACCCTATACTCACACACACGCACACACACACACACACACACACACATGTCTGATGTCAGATATGTGTTTCCTGTGCCTTTGAGCCCAGGTCTTTGCTTGTCTAAAGAGATCCACTTACATCTGGAACCAGAGTCCTCCCAGTACTCCCCCCACGGTCTCACTCACACACGTCATTCCCATCGCGAAACCACAGGAAGGGGGTCCATGAGACGAGTGTGTGTGAATGAAAAGAGCAGTTATGGATTTATACCTTAGAAACTGTTTTTTTTTTTTTTTTTTTTTTTTTTACATTTTATTGATTGTAATGAGTGAATAGGCAGATGTTTTTCTTTAGAGACCAAACTCACATACTGGGTCAGACATTGGACTTGGGTTAGATGATAAAGTAGTTTTGTGTCTGCTACATTTGTAAAGCCATAAATAAACAATATTTGTGCATCATCATTATTATTATTATTATTATTGAGCATGAGGTTGCCACAGAAGGTCTCCTAGCAGCACATGGGAAAAGACGTCCCTCTTGTGATTGTCCTGCTCGTCTGATGACCACAAACAATTTCACAGTTCCTTAACAGACACAAGCGATCAGTCCACTGTCTAAAGAAGATCTGAAACTACACAAGAGCATTTGCTTCGTCATTATTCAGTTGAGAAACATTTATGGAACTGGGAGGATCTTGAAATGCTTATGGGAAGACATATATATACTGGACAATAAAGTCTATATACTGCCGGAGTCCGAGCCCCATGTGGGTATTGATTACCTTTTGTTGTTGTTCGACTAGTGATAATGGGCTCAACATGCACATAGACACGTGTTGTTGATTGGGTGAGCGTGTGGCTTGTTTTCTGCCCGGCTGGGCTCAGACGCTTTTGTTTCTGGATGGGAGAGCTCTCATCCTCTGTGACCTCCCATTACTAAATGCACAGTCTCCATGGTTACGCTGTGAGACAAGCTGGTTCGCTGCACTAAACGCCTGAAATATGAAAACATTCGTTTGCAGAAAGGGCAAACACACGCAGACGCTAAGCTCCCTCAGGCTGGTTTAAGTGTTTTTATGAAATGCTGTCTGCTTTCTAGAAAAGCAGAAGTGAGCTGTGTGCTCTTTGTGTCAACCCACCACAATACAGGGAAACTGAAAGAGGATGTTTCAATAGAGAAGTAATATGTTTTCAGCAAAAATGTCTGGAATAAGTTTTGATTTCATCAGGAGTCAAATTGTTGTTGGCAAACACTGGGGGTTGTTATCTGGCCCTTATCTGATGCCTATCTGACCATATTGATGGTTTCCACTTCTAATGAGGTGCAACTCAATAGACCTTGTCATTGACATTAACCTTATCTCCATGTAACAGGGCTTCAGAGAGGAGTCACTGATAAACACACTCCTTTTATGTGTTGGTCTGTTTGTTTTTCTCCAGGTCAAGCTCACTCATGCTATACTCCCATCTACTGGCCAAAACCTAGAACCACACACACACACACACACACACACACACACACAAAGAACTAATGTAGCATGACACATCTGATTAATGAATTCCTTTTACCACATCTGGATCTGATTATTTGATTTACGTTACAGTTGATGGACCCGCACACTCACTAACTCACTCTCCTTTTCACTCTGTCTAACACACACACACACACACACACACACACACACACACACCTCCTGCTGATGTGATCCTCAGTGGACACACCCAGGGCTTCCCTCTTTCTAAGAGCCAGACCTTTACAGCATATGACTCACACTGTGGTCCAGTTACAGACCCCCTCCCAAAGAAATAGCACAGCTCCGGCCCATTACCTAGACACACTTGGGCTGAGCTCAAAATTAGTCATTTTCAAATATGGTGAAAAGTAGAGACATGGTTTTCTGTGCATTTGTAAGTTTGCTGCGTTCCGTCCAAACCATATAGACAGTTTGAGAAACTGTAGATGAATCCTTGTCCCTCTGCAGCTCAGAACAGGACAGTTTCTGACATAGTTGATAAATAAACACTGCATAGTCCATTCTCCATAATTTATTCCTAAACCTTTTCCTCCCTTGTGTAAATATATGGATTATTACATTAAAAGCTGTGTGTACGTTTAGTCCATTTCCTGCTGACTAGTTTAACATATAAAAATAAACTAGTATATACTTGAAAGTTGTGTAACTGGATCACAGCGAAGGTTAAGTCTGCATTCGTTTGTGACAAAGTTGTGTAACTGTGGGGAGGTAACAGACTTTTCGAATTAATCTGGACTTAAACTGCATTAACGTGTAACAATAAACGAGTTCAGAAAACAATAGTGACGCAGACTTGATGTTTCGTTTAGTGCATTACCCAACTCGAGCAAGTTTCAAGCAGCATCTCAGGTTTTTTTATCATACAGAAATGAATAGAAACAAATGACTGAAAAATAAACATATACATTTATACAACTTCAGTAAAATAATGCTTTTATTTTGTACATTTAACAAATATTTAAATTGCATCGAGTCCTCTCCCAAAATCATCGTGCCTTTCTTTTGTCGGAATAACACTGTGTATCAGAGACAGTGCGAGTCACATGAAAACTTGATGAGCGGTGGACTGAGGTGGCTTCTTCATGGGGGTGATGGGCCATGTGTTGTTCATGTCATCCACTACCTGCTCTTCTCTGGGCCTTTCTGGTGTGTGTGGTGCTCCTCTGGCTCTGTCTGCTCAGTGCGGCGTGTAATCAATTACTTTTCCTGTCACGACGGAGAGAACCTGACTGAGTGGAGGAGTGCGCTCTTTCTTTATACCAGCACTTGTGGGCCAAACACTAGAGAGAACACCCATGTAGAACACACACACACACACACACACACACACACACACACACACTCAGCACTTCTTAATTAATAGGAGCCATTTGCCAAGATCACATGAGAATATATATCAGTACAGTCATACTGTCATTTTGTACTGTGCTCTGCACAGACTCACATCCACAATAGGATAATTACATTTAAATCACATAGAAAGAAGCTGAATTCGTATTTAAGTATATTGTTTATCTGCCTGGCTATTTTTCTCTAGGATGATGTAACAAGCTCCAGCTGTAACAGCAGGATGCTGCTGACAAACAATAATGACATTAATCTGTCTGCTAAAGTGGGACAAACACACACACACATATGCATAAAGAGGCATACACACAAATACACAAAGACATTAAAAGATTTAGCAAAGTAACATATGGGGCTGCAGAGGGATTTGCAGTCCTAGAAGGCCCCAGACACCTCCTGTTTCAGTGAGAACAATGTCATAATGTTTGGTTTTTTATACTCTGAGGCTGTTTGAGCCACATGGTTTAATTCTACACCTTCTTAATCCGCTACTTTAACCCGTGTAGTTTACTTGAAGATGGCAGTTCACCCGCGGTGACTTTCACTGTTGCTAAAGAAAATATTTGCTTGTCTTCTTTACTGTTCACCACTTTCCTTCTCTGTCTCTCTGTCCTCACACCCATACATGTGGAATCACACACACACACACACACACACACACACACACACACACACACGCTGGTGTTACTGTCCAAGTCCACTGCCCTCAACCGTTGCTGGAACGCTTCACTTCTGCTCCTGTTGGATATGTTTAGTTTGACCACGGGCCATTTCATTATTGGGAAACATACTGAAGTTAAGCAACAAACACATGTTCTGGATCAGAGCTTGGGAACGACGCTAACATCCCTCTGACAAAATTTCCCACATTCTGAGTTGGAAGGAAAGAAAAGTTTGGGAAAGTCAAGAAGGATAACCTTTCCTCTGTGTCTGTGCTGTCTCTAGTGTGGACTGTTACACCACCCGACTCTTGCCCCCAATATGACGATATTTTGTTTTGCTTGAAGGCCGTGACATTAAACTTTCCTCCCACCCAACAACTAACCAAACGCCCAAATCGCTGTCAGAGCTACAGCTGCCCCCCCCCCCCATACTGAGGCCTGGTTAATCACGATGGGACGCTACGGTTTAATCCTTGCTAATCCCTGGGTTCCTCTTATGGCAGGGTTGGAAAAGAATAAAAAAACCCAGGGTTTTGGACAGAAGTCTGCAAGGACAAGGGAGCGAGGAGAGGGAGGTATAATGACCATTGTGTGGGTGTAGGACCCCCACGTTGTTCAGAGGCATGAGTTACTATGTCAACAATTTGAGCATGCAATGGAAATAAATGGAGTGTGTGTGTTTGTGAGTGCAGCTTAATTTACAGAGGTCAAAATGTCATGACTTAGGCCCAGTGACCAATTTTAACCCATTTCCTTTAAGGAAAGAGACAGAGGCCTCTTCCTGGAGATATTTTAAACTGGTTATTTTCTTTTCTCATATTCACAATCGACCTGCAGAAGAGATGAAAAGGCAGAAATGACCTCAAAACAAAAACTGACGGTTTACATGATGCTAAACTAACAAGCACAGAGATAAACATAGAAGAAATTCCTCATATTACACAAAATGTAAAAAAATCTCATTGTGTGAAGAACATGCAGCTAGTTAATGTTTTTTTGTCCAGATTTCAGTATGATAGAAGTGAATTTTGTTGCAGCGGGACGATCTCTCTGACTGTCACTGTTAGAAAACGTCATGGGAACTATTTTCTAAAAGCCCAAATGAAAACTGGTTGTAACTTATCTTTGCCATCTTAAATCTTAGTAGAAAGACGCCGTAGTAGAACATGAATAATCGAGCTATTGTAAGTGAGTTCATGTTTAGACATGCGGCCACAGGGACGGCAGTGCCAACTGCTACACCTATTCGGTATTTAAATACCTCCACAATTATCAGATATATTCAGGTGAAATGTCTCACAGGCTTTTGTTCCTGCTGATCTTGACGATCATTTGACCTTTCCTTTAAAATGAGTAACATGTCTTAACAACCGTGAAATGTCATTGTAACGTTTATCGAACTGTAGACATTAACGCTTCTGAAGTGTAATAACTTTGTTGATGCACTTTCTCATCTTGGGCCACCATCATATTTTTAATTTGTCCAGAACTTTGATTTATAACAAAGTACATGATAATCTAATTTCTCTCAGCATCAGCTTTACTTGGGATTAGTGCTAATTAGCAAGTGTTAAGCATAGAACATGCTAAACATTATACCTGATAAACATCTAGTAACATTTAAGTCTGGTCACTCTGAGCATATTAGAAAGTTGTAGAACCTCACAGAACCACTTTATTTCTCTGTTTACCATGTTAAATGAACAGATTTAATCTGTTTAGGATGGAAGTTTGAGGAAATTATCAAGTTGATTCCAACAGAAAGAAAAGCCTATCAACCATGAACACACACACACACACACACACACACACACATTAACCTTGCTCTCACTCATTCAAACCTTCCCTCTTCGTCTGTGCAGCCCTTAAAGTACATGCTTAGTTCCTCTATAGGGGGTTAATGAAACTGCATGGTTAAAGACAAGCTTTTTAGGAGCTTTGGATGGAAGCCACCTCCAATCAGCACACACACACACACACACACACACACACACACACACACATACAATAAGCATGCTAGAGCTGAGCCTTGGAAGTTTTAACAGTGGGGTGTGACGGGGGTTTGTTATGCGCATAAGAATAAACCTTGCTTCCCTCTCAGTGACTCCCACCGTGTTATTCTCCGGAGTTGTTTCGACATTAGTCACACACTTTTCTCTCTGCCCATCATCCCCCCTTTCCTGTTCTGCTCATTACACCATCTCTTAATCTCATCCTTTGCCCCCTACACCAATACTCCCAACTGTGAACATAACATCATGATTTTCCCAGGAGACACTGGCTGTAGAAACCTGTTGAGCTACTGTAGAACTCCACTCTCCGGTGTGTTTTTTGTCGTTGTTTCCTCTGTTTCTTTGATGGAAGCATCTTTTGAGGTCAGGTTTTTTTAAGCAGTTCCACCTGAGCACACTAGACCTCCAGAATAGCGCCCTCTCCAAGCAAGAGCCTAATTAGATGTTTTTGGTGGTCCAGACTTGGAGGGTCCCCTAATGAACCACAAGAGCACCTTTACACACTGGGACATGCACTTTGATGTTCAAACCCAAGTGTGTTATTGTTAGGTTATGTTTTAGGCATTTGGGTTTGTTAGACCTCGCTGTGCTGTCAGTGAGCTACTAGCCTGAGCATGCAGGCTGGTATACAAACTCTGGTTTGACTCTCCCTCCATGGGAGGAAGCTGTCTGGCAGGGAATCAGGCAAAAGAATGCGAGTACGTGTGAGTGTTTGTGTGTTGAGTGGCAGATTCGTTTTACATATGCACATACTATATCTGGTTTGTAGCAGGTTTCAAATCGTTTTCTTTATAATATGACACATTCAGTACTAAATGTGCAGTAATCATAGTTAAAGCTATGAAAAAAAGGCCGTACCTTATCCTAAGACCTGCCCCTTCAGACTGATGTGGTCTGATCAGATTTAATTAAATTAATAAAGTAAGTTATTGTAAGTAAACAACCCTGTAATTGCGTAATCCAGGTTTTATTTAAAATCCAGTGCCTTTATTGCAAAGGAAGATTATGTGATTTGATCAGAAGCTCCGGGACGACTTGTGGATCTTGTAGTGTGATCCAAGGTTGAATGTGAACTTTGAGAAAATACACGCTGTGTTGACAGACCTTCTTTAAATGGCAGCGTGTGCGTGTGGGCTTTGGTGGACAAGAGGAAGGTGAGAAAAGCAAGTGTAGTGTCGGTTTACGAGTGAAAGGACAGAAGAAAAGATCATCAGGCTGATGCTTAAATAGAAGAAAGAAAAAAATGTTTATGTGATAATGAAGAAGAGTATTGCAGGCTGTTAAATGTCTACACGTTGGGGGTGTTTTATGTTTGTTTGTACAGTTTAGTGTGTGCATCTGTGTGTCTTTGTGTGTGTTCTTGGCCTGATAAGGGGGATGAGCTTTCCCAGGTCTTGTGTCCCTTTCATCAGGGGAGGGGTGACAGGTTCCCAGGGTCACGTGGATGACCCCTGTCTGTATACTGTCATTAAACAATTACATCACCACCCAATAATACCGGGCCTATCGGAGCAACTCACACATGTACATGTGGATGTTGAAATCGAGCACTATGGCCTTAGGAACTCGGTGTAGTGGAGGGTGGCCGTGAGAAATGAGCCACTCTTTGATGAGGTGGAGCACATAAAAGGAGCAGGAGGCACAGGGCATGTCTGGACATGAGTCAGTGGTCAAAGTAAAAAGTTGGCCAGGGAGACCCAGAGCTCTCTCCAAGCTACCCTTTCCAGAAACTCGGATGAGCGTTGACATAAATAAAAGCAAAAGCTCACACTGACTTAAGGAGGATTCCAAGTATGTGTGTGGGAGACTTGGTGTGTATGTGCAGCACATAGAAACTGCTTTTCCTTCTCTTTATTAGTAACACCGGGCAACAGCGATGGCAGCAGCTCCACACACCTGCAGTTCAGCATGCCAGTGTGCAAATCAGACCCCTACCCACACACACACTGTCTACCCACCTGGCCCTTCATGGTATGAGTGAGCAGAAGCATGAAGAATCCTTTCTCTGTTCCCTCTGCATTTAAAACTACGCGTTAATGATCTCCCCTTTCTGTCTTTGTGGCTTATGTTTCTATCACTTGTTGTTCTTCCTCCACCACTTACACCATTTTCTTTCTCCTGTCTTTGCTGAAAAGACAGTGTTAATCATCTCCACCCCCTCCTCCCCTGACTGCCTGCCCCCCTTTCTCTCTCACCCATCATTTATTGCCCCCAGCAGACAGGCAGATCTATTCACTGAGGTCCACTCAGTGCTTAAAGTCTTTAAACACCACTGGATGTTGTGAGGGGGCAGAGATACATGATACCCACTCTGTTTCTCTGCAAGTGTCCAATAGCCAATACACATGCAGCCACAATAGAAACACTAGAGTCATTTACCCTCCCTGCTTCGTTTATATCCTGACTGAGGTTCATCAGTCCCGTGACGGTCTGACTGTCAGCCAACAGTTCTTGTTCGCACTGTAGGAAGTGTAAGAACTTCTCCTGAGATTTAGAGGCTCAGGTGACATGTTGTTGTGGTGTCTCCATAATAAAGCCCATATATTTTACTCAGTTGTCTTGATTAAACTACACTTTATACACGGTCTCGTCTACATTTCATGGGGACCACTTGTGCTTTTTAATCCATTTCTTTTATTTTACATCTAACGCCATCAGTTAAATTGCAGTAGAAGATTTTACATATAAAACTTACGACCTGGTTGTAAAGTATGATGCACCGTTATAGATTAAACCACCCAGTTGTTAAAATTAGATCCACCTCCACTGGTTATAGCTTTTTGAAATGAATACCCATTATTAAGATTCAGTCATTTCACAATAAGCCACTATATCCGCAATTATAATGAATGGATTTTGGTGTAGAAACACTGCTGCTCTTTCCCAGAACTTGTGGACCTGCAAATTCTACTTGACTTCTCATTAATTCAAGAGCAGAAAAGCCAGAGTTTTGCTGAAGAAGGGTACAACCTGGCCAAAGGACCAAAGGAAGTTTTTACAACCTGGCAACCCAGACGCTGTTCTTGCTGATCTATAAAACATTAAATGATGAGATTAATTAACCTTAAGCAGGGTCATTTTATAAACTAAAGTGGTGCCAAGAGGAAAACCCTGTTGTGCAAGGCATGATAAGACTTTTATTTTGAAATAAATACAGTAAAATTGGAAAATTCAGTAAATGCTACGTAATTTAGATTCTTACAGCAGCTTACAGGGACATTTCTGTAATAGCGGATCAGTTTACTTCTTCCACCACTGTCATATCGTGAGGAAAATTAAAATGACTACTAGTGTTCACAAGCACTGACTTGGTAACACGTGTGTTGAGTCTGTGGAGTGTGTCCTGTGTGTTGATGAGAGATTTAAAAGTGTGAAAACGTCTTTGATATGAACGTGATGACTGGGCGATTATCCTGCGGCTGAATGCGCGATAAAGCCTCGATGCGCTTTTTGGAAAAGGCACAGCTGGTCGCGATCAGCGAAACAGGGGCCGGAGGAGGAGGAGGAATTTGGGGTGTTGCCTTTGTATCCCTCCCTCCCGCCACGAGCTGTGTGTGTGTGTGTGTGTGTGTGTGTGTGTGTGAGAGAGAGAGAGAGAGAGAGAGAGAGAGAGAGACTGTGTGTGTGTGTGTCAAAGTGGAGGCACTGCGGGAGTGGGTCAGTCAGTTTGCGCTGCTGACTCTTACAGGCGGTTCCCCGGTTATCAGCGACGGAAGGCACCGGCGTGGATTATCTCCCTCTCTCTCTCGCTTCAGAGCCGAGGCAGCGGGATATGCGAAACGGGAACAAAGCGGCGTGAAAGCTGGTCGGTTCAGAATGAGCGGGCGCGTGCTGAACGGCAAAATGCTGCAGCTCCCGGCACCGCAGCGCGCGGGGAGGACAATGCACTTTCTGTCAAGGTAAAGGATGAGACCAGACCCTGCGTGTGTTGGAGCCAGACGCCCATTGAAAACACTGCTGGCGTTAATTTTGACTGTGTAAAAGCGATAGAGGCTGGAGGTGTCTGGCTGTGGTCAGCTGGGCTGTAGAAGCCGCAGCGGAGCCAGTGCGTAAAAAGCAGCATCAGCATGCCTCATTGATAAAACTCCAACAGCTGCATGGAGACATGTTTCATTATTGCAACTGGCCTGTGCTCATATAGCGATGTAATACTTCAGACCAGACCCCGAGTGAAGAATCGGCTTTTTGTGAGCCTGTAGATGCATCTGTGGTCCGGTCTACAACAGAGGCACAGACCTCAATGCGCAAAGCCAAATGTTGAATCAGCAGCGTCTTTTATTGCCTCTTAATGTAACGCATTAGAGACAGCAACTGGGGAGGCAGGTTGGTTTTCCTGCCCTGAAATGAATCTAAATGACAGGAGAGAGGCTGCATTGCTGCAAACCATCTCATGAGAATAGTCCCAGTGGGTGTTAATGCAGAATGAATGTTTTAAAGCGCATGGTGTGTTTCAGTCTGCTGCCACGTCCATTGTTTAGGCTGAACGCGATGACAACTGTTTGCTGGTGTTTGAGGCAGGTATGCATGTGGGTGGGTGTGTTCGCATTGATCCGCTGCGGGACCGGACCGCATTCTCCCGAACGGCTGACCTACATTCCTGAACGATGCCTTCTGCCGGTGTAACCGGGTGAGAAGCAGCAAACCTCCCCCAGATCTTCTTCATGCCCACGCCATGTGAGAATTATCTAATTGTATGTCTTGATGTGTGGGCTAATGTAGGTCAGTTGATATGAGTAGGCTGAGTCAATGCAGCAGCATTAAATAATATGTACTTGCACCAGTAACAAGTCAAATGTTGAGAATTCATTGTTGGAATAATCCTGGAGTTAGTTTGTTCTACAAACCAACATGCAACATGGAAAGACACAGAGATGATCTTCAGGTATTGATTCAGTGTGTGTGTGTGTGTTTGGGTATTTGGAGACCAGGGGGTAAAGGGTCAGTTTTGCTCTTTTTGGTCTAGTGACCCCTGTAGCATCTATTGACTCTTTATCTAAACCCATTAGTGCAGAGTGCCCTAATAACAGGGCACACACACACACACACAACCCACACACACTTTTGTTGTACCACTCCCACTGTCAGTTTAATGTCCCACAGGACCAACTAGGGTGTTTTTGTCTGTGTGTTTGTGTTGGACCAGTGTCCTTAAACAGAATGGCTGTCAAAAGACTGATAAATGACCCAAAACATAGAATCTGACAAATGCACACACACACACACACACACACACACACACACACATACTGTTAAGGCAACACCAAACTATATGACTGAAGCCAGAGGTGAGTCTTTGCACATGTAGGCCAGTGTGTGTGTGGGTGTCAGCATTTGTGTGTTTAATCAAACATAAAACATGCAACTTTAGCTAAGCTGCTCCAGCCAACACAAAGATTTGATCAACTCTATTAGTCATATTGAAAACAGTCCAACATCAACCTAATCTCTGTTTGTGTCTGTGTATGTGTGTATGTGTGTGTCATTTGAACACTACACAAATAGCCTTCTCAGCATGACCGACCCGTATCTGGATCCCCCCCCCCCCCCCCCATTAATGTGTGTGTCACACTCAAATCCCAAGCTACTTTTAATCGAATAAAAATGGAGAATCAGTCCATGTGATGCTTACCAGGCTGATGTCATGCAGCTGTGCATGAGAAATGTTGGGCACTGGTGTAGCAGCAGCACAGAGTGGCTGACACTTCCCTTCCAACAGGTGCTTCATTAGAGACACTTCACACTGTAATGTTCTATGTCGTCTATAATATAATGTATATAATCTATAATATAATGCAGTGACACTATTAAGAAAGGACTTTTTCACTGCACACCAAGAGCAGTGTATAGGTATAAAGAGACTCCAGACATGCTGTGTCATCTTTGTGTGAGTTGGTAGATGGACAAATTGTGTATTTCTGCTTACAAACAGCTCTCTCTCTCTCTTCATACGAACACGCTGTGAGAACGTTAAGGCTTCAGAGATGGATTAAGTTGTTTTGGAAAGGCATGTATGCTGACTGGATAATTTAGGGTCAACGGCTTGTTTGAAAATATTATCACACCCATATGAATCATGATGCATGAACAAGATTTATTTCTCTTCAGCACATTAACATGTTCACACAAGTGCAGATAAATTTGAAAACACAAATTGGTTAGTGAGATCTCCTCTCCACATAGTCGCCTTTTTGGGTTGGTAAAAGATTCCTGTTTGTATAGAAATGAGTAATGACAACCATCTAAATCTCTGCTGCTGAGCATGTGCACGTTGCCTCGTCCGGCATCTGAGCAGCCACACCCTATGACAAATAATATGTCTAAGATTTCCAGGAAAAAACTTTATTTTCACTGTCGACAATGCTGTTTTTGAGATTTATTCACAAATGGCTTTATTTTCTGTGGCAAAACCTCGGGTCAGTGTGCATAAGAGGCAAAAATGTAGAAAAACACACGGTTGAAATAAATTCACGCGATCACTGACTCTTGATATTTTGTAATTAAGTGAACCACTTTACTCGCACCAGCATAAAAGGTGACAGTGACCTTGTGTGCCAACCTTTTATGTGACCTGAGAGTAAAATAGCAGATGCTTGTAATCCGTGTTAGTAACACACATGCACCCTTTTATTGCACGCACAGGAGCTTGTGCTCAGAAACACAGCTCATATTTTCACGAGGTGGTGCCTCCTGTGGTTTAGTGAGTTTCTCTGTTACATCAAAGCCAAAGAGGAACCTACAGCCAGACAACACTGCACCTTAACAGGCCTGCCGTGGATGAGAGAAAGCCATAATCTGAACCTCAAGGGCCAGGGAGAATAATAACCACTGGATGTGTTTTGCACCTGTTAGTGGAATAGTCTGCTTGGAAATAGAATAAATGTGAAGCTCAGATGTTATCTTGCACCAAAACCTTCAGAGCTGTCTCTAAATTAGATGGAAAATGAGATGATTTCTCCAGTTTGTGTTGGAGAGGTCACCATGAGGCGGCGGATTATGGTTTTAATAATGGAAACTCTGGATCTGTCATTTAATTTCAGCTTGTGTATGTACACTTGTACATTGGTATGCATATGGGTGTCTGCATATGTTGGAGGATTAGGGAGTGGGACCCCAGAATACACTCGCTGGAATGTGAAGTGTGTGTTTTGAGCAGCCCCGAGGGCGAGTAGTGTCTCCCAAACCCGCTGTAACGACTGTGAGTGGCACGACCAGCGTGAGCGGGTTATGAGGGATATAAGCCGATGGGTGCGTGCTCCGGCAGGGTGCGTCTCAAGTCCTGTGAGTCCCAGTGCCACATGTTCACGTATGCATACACAAAGCACGGTACCCTGCTCAGCATGGGAGTAATGCATGTGTTCTGCTTTGTGTCAGTCCCAAAGAAGTGAAAGAGTGTCTGCTTTAGTCAATGGGCCTGTCACTGCTTCCTGTTCAGGTGTGTTTGGACAGCAGGTACTCCGTCGTGTTCCACTCACGTCTGTAGTCTCTTTGTGAAGCTTCATTTGGTTTAAACAGCAGCTACACAATCACATTTGATTCATATTCTCACTTTCTGCTTTCATTATATTTGTCTCTCTTCTCTTCTCTTCTCTTTCTGTCTAAACCTATCGACTCTTTTCTTTACCCCAAAGCCGACTTAGGGGACAGAGCTTCGCCTTCTAAGTCCCACCAGCCCACGGTCCACTGATCAGCTATGGTCAGCACATTTCACATCTCACACCAATATGGAAACCGACTGCCGTTGTCTGTGCTAATCTCTGAGATTAGCACATAACCAAGTGGTGGAGTTAGTTGATTTGCTGTCGTCATCAGAAAACGCAGACGTGACTGTAGACTTGAAGACACACCAGTGGAAACAGTCTCCCCTTACTAAGTTACAGGTGATGTGCTTGTGTAGAGAATGTCCTCTGGGTGTTTTGACAGTACTTTTCCCATGAACTACCGCTCACAAACTGCTGTATGTGCGTGATGTGTGTGTACGATGGTGTTAGATTCGTTCTTTGGTGCATCTGTTAGTCCTGTAAACACTGTCAGTAGTGTCAGTACTGTGAATTAAAACCAAACTATTATTGCTGGGTTCTTAGTTAACAATAGTCTGGGTCTGAGCCGTGATTTCACTTCCCAAAACCACTTTTGTTGTCACCTTTGCGTTTTTTTTAATGTGTGTGAGTGATTGTGCACTCTAGCAGGACATTACTGTTTCCAGCTCATAGACAACTGTCTGTTGGTTGGTTTGTGTTGCTCCAGGCTCAACTGTATGATCTTCTGTTGATCAAAAGGCAGCTGTCAGTCGACATGTTTGTGTATAGGTCTGTTCTTCTGCGTGTCTGTGGTACCGTCCTTCGCACAGCTGTTTCATGTTAACAGCAACCTGGAGGTAGCGTGCTTCATTCAAAAGTGGTACCTCCCTTTTTCTCTTCCTTCTTTTCCTTTCCTTTCTTAGTTTTGCTGGTACCCCTTTTTTAAACCAAAACATCCCCTGCATCCTGTTAATCCGCACAGCCGTTAGGTCAGCTGACACGTTTGGAGGGAGGCCAGAGGTAATTCTACCCCAGGTTCCAACCCCTGTCTTGGGCCTCTGCATGCCGGGGTTCCCCTTGTGAGCTCCTCCCCGGTTCTTAGCCGCTGAGTTGGAGCGCTTCCTTCACTGCACCCCAGACTGAACTACTTATGATGATCGTTTAAAGGCCATTCCACATTCTCCCATGAGTGCTGTCCCTCTTCGGCTTCCTGCTCTCTCATAGAGAAAACAGGGACTTTAGAGGTCAAAGGTTACTGGATCTTGGTAGAGCTCTGCTGGCCACCACCTAACACACACCTCTGTGGAATATAACACTCTCTCAAACAGTTTTATCACATTTATTCAGCAATCAATGGTTTGTTTTGTTTTAAGATTCAGACGGTATTGTTTATATTGTGACTGCATTCAAAGACCACTAGAGGATTTGTGTAGGCTGGAGACCAGTAACCTTTAAACCTGAATGGGAAGACAAAGAAGAAGAATATGTGTCTGGTTCATCTCAAGGGTCCCTCTGGACACGTCTCCCAGCTCCTGGTGTTTTCCTTTTTGGGGCTTACAGTATGAGAAGATCAAGACGACCCAGTGGGCGTAAGCTTCATCAACTGTCACACAGTTTTTGCTTCCAAAAGTGTTTCACCACTCAAATTTCCTTATATGAAGTGTGGAGCTGTTCACCATATCGACTGTCTTTTTTTCTTTTCACGGGGCTGAAGTAGATCAGAGCCAAATCTAACCTCGTTGCGTTAAACTCCTCATCTGTGCACTTGGGGGAGGTCAGGAGTAGAGAGGAGATTCAGAGATACATGTTCTGTCTGAGGAGAGTCTCACTGAAACACTTTCTCCTCGGTACAGTCTGTCCACCACATGCAGATAAAAGTTAAATTCTACATTGTGCTGACCAGGATTCCTGATCCTCATCCTGGTGTAGGAAGAATGATGTACGTCGGTATTACTCCACAGAGCCGCACACTCTGTGGCCAGTACTACACAGCCCGCCTGGCTTCGTGTAACCCTGACTTCAGTGAAGCCATCGTTTCCACCAGCTTCTAACATCACACACTGTTGACAGCTAATTCAAGTCTTGCTCGAGGGGGCAGTTTAGTGCGTCTGATGTTTGTGTGTGTGTGAGTTTGTGCCCTAAACCCCGAGGCCACTGCTGTCAGGGTTGTGACTGTCAAAGGCACAAAAGGGTTTCTCTCCTCTGTAATTGTCCTTCAGGGATATGACCTTATATTTCTCTCCATGCACTCACACTTATAGCATCTCCAGCTAAGGCACCTGGCCTGTTCTGATCTGGTGGCAGATGGAATTAGCATAAATTACTAGCTCATTAACTCCAGCCTGTTCTGTAATCTGTAATCTCCTAATACTACTGCTGCTGCTGTGTGTGTGTGTGTGTGTGTGTGTGTGTGTGTGTGTGTGTGTGTGTGTGTGTGTGTGTGTGTGTGTGTGTGTGTGTGTGCGCGCGTGTGTGCGTGTGTGTGTGTGTGTGCACAATAGACTGTCCAAGCAGCCATCACACATTGTTCCGTTCCACATCCTGGAAACAGCACGGAGAGGAAATAATAAACAACACAGAAGAGGAAATTAATTTTTCTGTTAAGTGTGTACCCAAAAGGCAGGCTGCCTGTGCAATCAGGTTTTTAATTGGGTCTTGTCAATGATTTACTGTAAGTGCTTAACAATACAGCTCAGCAGAGAATCTGTATTTGTGGGAGCTAATTAAAAGCTTTTTATAAGGACAAATTTGCAAGTAGTGTCCCACGCGTTCAGACAACACCATGCCATCATTAAAAAGTGGTAGTAATCTTATCTTGCGTGCCCTTATTTGTAATTTTTACATTGCACTATTTAGGTTTAGAGTCTATCTGTATGCACCGAGGGTCTGAGAGTAACGAAATTTGTGCTCGAATTGACAATAAAGCAGACTTTAATTTATCAGTGGGACTAAAGGTCAGGACATTTGATGCAAACATGTCATGGAGGCACAAATGGTTGATACTTTATGAAACA
The DNA here is from genome assembly GCF_900324485.2 of Mastacembelus armatus. NCBI lineage: Eukaryota > Metazoa > Chordata > Actinopteri > Synbranchiformes > Mastacembelidae > Mastacembelus > Mastacembelus armatus. The sequence goes on along the minus strand of NC_046639.1, from coordinate 1,621,581 downwards.
GGCAGCCAGAATGAAATTTATATGTAATGTGTCCTCATCTTAAGTGCAGTAGCAGAAAGGTAATGGATACCAAGACAGCTAGAGTCTGCAGTGGCTCAGTATTAACTCTATGTTAAGTCTACAGGCCTTATCTGTCAGAGTTTGAGGTTTTCAAGGTGTAATACGTTCTTGGCCTAGAAAGGAGAATCCTATATAACCCTATATGGTTCTTTGCATCAGTGTTACCTGCAGTATGTTTTAAATATCCCTTCAGCCAGGAATACCATTGTAATAAAATCTTATCCTTTCTGATTTCCACTCTCATTTGATTGGAAAATGATTATTTTGGGACGGTCTGCTGTGGTTATAAGGCACCGAGGTAATTCACTGATCTGTGTATGAATGTGTAATTGTTTCCTGGTGATAAGCCGCTGAAGTGGTCCAGACACCCGTCGTGTTAGCCATCTGTGCAACCCTCTCTTTCGATATTATCAGGCAAACAACCAGCCACATATAACTGAGGGAGGGGCGCGAGGAGGTCATACATGTAGTTAGGATTTTTATTTTATATTATACAGCATTTTATAGACTCCATTTTCCAGATGGTCAGTGTCGCCATCATAGAGAGAAGAGACGCTGATGGGTGTGGCTATGCTGCTCTCCTCGGCAAATGAGTCATTTTGCTTTGTGAGTGTGTGTGGACGTGTGTTTACACCAGTATCACTGTCGATTATATATGAGAAAACAGTCGTCCCTGTTTAGTTTACATCCTATTTTATGTGTCCGGACCTGTAGAGGATATTGAAGAGAGTCATAACGTTGCTGTTGAACTTGAGAGCTTATTTTCCTTTTAAGCTTCCACCTCTTAGTTTATTTCTTTTGTCTGTCAAGCTCGATGAACATAACAGATATTATCATTTAACCATCCTTACACCTGCTGTAAGACAGAATCCAGGATTTTGGTGACATAATGCTTAATGAGGTTGAGTCTCCTGCTGTTTAGTTGCTCTTCAAGGAAGCTGAGATCTGTGTACAAATGCACTACAGACAGAAAGACAGACAGACAAGCACAAACTCATCTCTCCCAGTTGTCATCATGCTGACCAGCCTCAAATATTTGGTCTTTGGAGACTCTAATGACTTTAGCAGTCCTTTCATGCGTGCCCCCTCCGGTTCCTGAGCCGACTGTCCAGTGCCAGTCTGGCAGTGCCCTACTTTCCATTTGCCTGAAAAGGCATCACTACAACCAGGAGCCCATCTGATTTAGACATTTTAGGCTCTGCTGTGTGACGCTGTGGATTTTAATAGGAATGGAAAGTTCCTGACCACTGTAGGACTGCAAAAACACTTTCCATGCATTTACACAATTAAGAGAGACAATGTCCAAATGTCACACTGGGTAGAACATGTTTAACCCCATGAGGGAACAAAGAGATCAACTCTTTGATTCATATCACATTGTACTGTATTTATTCAATTCAATTCAGTTTATTTGTATAGCGCCAAATCACAACACAAATCGTCTCAAGGCACTTTACAAAAACTAAAACTAAAAACCCAACAAATCCCTTATGACCAGCACCTGGTGACAGTGGAGAGGAAAAACTCCCTTTAATGGAAGAAACAACCTCCAACAGAACCAGGCTCAGTTTGGGCGGCCACCTGCCTCGACCGGTTGGTGTGAGTGGACAGAGCAGAGAGAAAAAAACAGCAACAAGAGACATTTATATCATTCCCAACACCTAGGAGCATTACTAGCCCCCTTAAGTAATATTATATTAATACATATAATACAGACATAACATAAATGCCTTATTCTAATCTTGTTTTTCACATCATTTTGTTTGAGGCTTGTCATTTGGATTACAGCATTAAAAACTTGACTAATGTTTACTTTTTAAAACAGTTTGTTTCATCCCCTTCCTGACGCTGTCCTCTATTTTCTCTCATCTTATCTGCCCCAACATGGTCCAGCAGGTTTAACAGTAATTTTCTATCAGCTCCTGTCAGATTATTGTAGCACCATTGATACCTTAAGGAGACATTATTACACCTTAATAATAATATTAATAATAATAATTTAATCTTAATGGTTCAGTGGAATATTGTTGGATTAGATTCTCCTTCAGCTTCAGTGTCAGATTCCTCAGAAACACCATTTTAATACCTGTTTGTTTTAGATGGAACAGTTTATCAACCAATACCGACTGTCAGGAGTCCAACACCCAGGGATCACACAGACCTCATGCAAAGCTGTTTTGTCTCTTTGTGGATCTATTGCACTTCTCTCACTTTTTTCCTCCCATCCCTCATCCCCAGAGAGGTCAGAACAAGGAGAGGGGAGGACAGAGCTCTTACAATGAGCCGCAAAAAAAAGCCCATTCACATTTACACCAGAGCAATTAGCTCCATAGTCTGAACAGTGCAGGAACACAAGCCTGTTAATAAAAGCTGCCTATTTAGCTCAGTAGCAGCTATTCAGCTATTCTTTTGATAATTTGTGAGACTCAGTGTTTGTGCGGGTGTGTTGGTTCTGTGTGCGCACAATGAGGAACAAAGAAATCATGTCTCATGTTAAATGAGGATGTTGTTAATACTGACCAGCATGACCTTTATTAAACTGGTAAATGAAAGAGGAATGTTTCAACCATTTGAATTCTTACTTTCTGAGACATGGTGAAATCTAGTGGAGTGCCTCAGCTGTGGCTTTTCTTCCTGAGGTGCAGTTATATTTTCATGGGTGAAGACAGAGCAGGAAACCACTTGGCTCAGGATGACAGAATATACGCTGTGGTTTAGTCTCTGCTTAGCTGGATGCTGCATTTTACACATGGTGTGATTAAAAAAAAAAAAAGCTGTGAGGTGGAGATGAAGAATGAGTTTAATCAAGCTCATCTCAGCTTAATTGACATTTATTGCAGCCTAAATTCAATCACCATTGATATTCATTTTGCTCATGAAATTACAGTCATGGGGTCAGATTTTTCAGTGTCTTGATCTTTTCCCTCCAGCTGTGTTCGTTAGCTTGAGATCAGCTCTGAAGTCACAGCAGGACAATGAAATGTAACATACATAAGCAGATGTAGTTCATGTTCACACTTCATTTCACACTTTATTTTTTTGTGCGTTGTTGGAAAGAGATTCAGGTTTTTCAGCCTGACTGCCTCTGAGGGGAAGACATACCGTTCATCGGGCTAAAGGAATATAAACGTCAGAGGAAAGTGGCTTTACTAAAACGATGCTTGCTGAGACGCTCTAGCTAATTTGTGAAAGGGATGATGTAGATGAATTAGGTTCTAATATTATCCCTCAGTCTTTGCAGCTGCTGCTAAAGAATGAAGAAGATGAGGTGGAGTGAGGAGAGATTAAAATAGGAGATTCCAGCAGCTGCTGTTGGAGGAAGTAGAGAGGAGCAGACTGAAAGAAAGGAGACACGCCGTTGGAAAAGGTGACAGGAGAAACAGTCCTGCAGAGAGAGCGGATCATGGCCTGAGAAGTTGAGGACGTGCTCCACGTGTCATCAACAGCACTTCTACTATAGCTCTCTCTTTCACATGCTAGTTCGTTCTATTCTCCTCACACGCTACTTCACCCTCTTCTCTTGAGTGTCTTCATGTTTCACAGCCTCCTTTTCAAGCTCAGACGTCCCTTTATTTCACCCGGTTGAACTGATGGAGGACTACAGACAGCAAACCAGAGCTGGATGACAGTGCAGCCGCATACTGGCCCACATTGATTGAGGATATCGGGTTTTGGCGGGGAACTCAGAACATTTCTTTTTCAGCCAAATACCTTCTGCCTGCCTTGAAGAGACAGTGCTTCATTAAAAACTCACTTACACGAAGCTTAAAACCTTCAGCAGATATCTCCGAAGGCCTGCTGGATCTTGGGAAAAGATTTCCTACTCAGAGCTGAGAAACATGGATCATTAAAGTCAGACTGGAGATAATTTCAGCGGATCAAAGCTGAAGGCAGTTTAACTTACTGCCCAGAATAAAAGTCACACACTTTCACACAGACAAACTGAAACACTGACTCTTGCCTTATGTTCCTCTTGGCTCCGTACGTTACTTTTTGAATCTCTGACGCATCTTTTGGTCTCATGCAAGCAACGTTTAATGAAACGTTTCTCCTTGGCCTGAGAGATTTGGGTTTTGTTTTGTTTTTTTGGCAAGAAGCTCATTTGGAAGAAACAACTACAAGCACAAAAACAACATTTCTTAATGGTGATTCATATCCACCACAGCATATTCCCATATCAGATACATGTTTATATTTCATTAACATTTTGGCTGATGTTTGACTTAATCTCTTTTATGTGAGTTCTTATTTCCGCATCCTGACAGCCAAACCCAAACTGCGTATGTACTGTTTCCTGTCTCATTTGAATTATTCATCAGCGAGAGCATTATCATTCACTACAGCCCCAGTGCTCTGAATGACAGGATATGAAGAGACAGGTATTTTTTTTGGAGGAGATGTGCTGACGGTGAACCACAGCTGTGTCTTCCTAGAGGAGGTTTATCTCCCAGCAAAGATATATGATAAACAAATGACACATGCGCACAAATGTCTCTCTATGTGAGTTCAAAGTTTATTAAGTCTTGTGCATTTTTTGCACTAGAGGGTAAATAGAGATCTTGTATAAAATAAAAGTTTGTTTCAAGAAGTGGAAATATTTTAGCGTTTCTCATTGAGACGTAAAGTCCAGGTTGTGTGTCTGGGTGTGTGTAGCCAAATCGTTCATTTACCCATAATCTTACTCATACATAGACAAGACAAGGCAGCATGACAACTCAGACGTAAAATCTCGTCTGCTCTTTTTGTATCTAGGATCTCCACAGGCTAGACGGGGTGGGCTTTCCCTTCGCCCCTATTCCTCGATCCCCGCCACTATGTCCCCCGGGGTATAGGGTGACCCATACAGGCACCCAACCGGAAAGCCCACACGGCTTATCAGCCTCCATCCTCCACGTACCATAATATCCATGACCTCATTAGGGAAACCTCTTAAAGTGCTTCACAATATAATGTGATATCAGGTTAACCCGTTCACCCTAATAAGAGCAAGAGTCAACTCTCTAATTTCCTGAACTGACCTATTTATTATACGCAAACAAATGTACCTCTTTATATAAATGTATCAGCAAGCTTGAGATTAAAGGTCTATGATGTCACAGTAGATGTTGGGGTGGCTGAAGACTCTTATCCAAGAGTGTATTTTTGCTTTGAGTATGATGTCTAATTAGATAGAGATGACACAGGGAGTCAGTGTAGAAGCAGCCAGACCCTGGACATATCTGGACAATTGTTTGTTTGGATAACACAAACAGCTAAGCAGTGTGTGTGTGTGTGTGTGTGTGTGTGTGTGTGTGTGTGTGTGTGTGTGTGTGTGTGTGCGCGCGTGTGCGCGCGCGTGTGTGCTAACTGGACTATATTCTTTGCACTTTATAGTCCCTTCCCACATTCACTCGTGGGCACATGCATCAGTGCTATTTTTGTGTAGGGGCTTGATATGACGTCAAGAGCGCTCCAATTCTCAGTTTGCCAAGTGGCTGTAGAGTGAAATGTAGGTACAGGATATAGAGCAGGCTGCATTCAAACTGAGGCCTCTGTCTATAAATATTTAATCAAAAGACAGACTGGAAGACAGATTGCTTTGTTATTCAGATATTGTTAGATGTGAGGGGATAACTGATGTTGCTGTATATCTTTCAAATCAATAGAATTTGTCTGAAGCAGTTTGATATCTTGATCAAGGTTGAGATTCTCAGCCTCTGGCTAAATTTGTGAACTAAAACACCCTCTATCTTTCTTGGTTTGATCTCATTCTTACTCAAATACACCAATAATTTGTCTATAGGCTGATAAAATTAAACTGTTTATCACAGATGCCAATATTTTTGCTTCTTTTTCTTGGAAGTTACGTTTCATGTTTCATTTGAATTGGTTTGAAACTGTTATTGTCAATGTGTTTGTCTCTGTGTGTCAGCCAGTGATAGACTGGTGACCTGTCCAGGGTGTACCCATCCAGTATCCTGTTCTGGATAGCAGGAATAAGTGCCAGATGAAGGTTGGATGAATGGATGGATGTTATCTGACACAGCTTCTTCTTTTTTTTTATTCTTTTAGTTGGGATGAGAGCAGCTCCATCAGCAGTGGTCTGAGTGACGGCTCGGACAACATGAGCTCTGAAGAGTTCAACACAAGTCCCACTCTCAACTCTCTTCCAACGACTCCCATCGGCTCACGCAGAAACTCAGCCGTAGTGGTAAGTAAGGCGCACACAGGTTTTTACACAACACACACACACACACACACACACACACACACACACACACACACACACACACACACACAGCTATCTGATGCAGATGGAAGCTTTTAGTCCAGTGAGGTATTGATGAGGTGATGAAAGATGTGTCATACACTGTCTCACTGTCACTGTACCAAGGAAACATGCACACAAACACACACATACATACATATAGCCATGGACCATCAGGACCTGATTAAGTATTCTACGCAGACACACAAAATATTTATCACTTCTGCAGTGATCAATACCGCACACGTAATGCTGGACCACTGCATTGTTCCAAAAGGCTCCATTTGTTTTCTCTGTGGAAGTTTTAAAGCCATGTTACAGTGAGAGTTTAATTTTTAATTGTACTGTGGATTTTCAGTGTTTCAGAGAGAAAAATCTGAAAATGAAGCCAGTGTCTCTAAAATCAGGTCTACTCCTCAGCTTGAGGTTCTGCCTGTAGCTGTATTTGTGTATCTTCTGATTTAGGTCACACCTCCTCAATGTGTATTATGTGATTGATGTGGTGGGATTTTAGAGGGAGAGAGAGACCGAAAGGATGTTAGAGAGAGAGGAGAAATCTCTGTAACTATAGCAACGGAAGTGGAGGGATGCTGAGAGTGCAGGTCTTTGTCTTCTCCCATCTCAGATATACTGAAGTACAGGTCTGTAACATGGCCATCTACACACACATACAGGACCATCTGCACTCCGCATCCAGGCAAGTGAGCCGGAAGAACCGGGGCGCCTCCCTCCACGCCTAGCTGCGGGAGTCATAGCAACCATTACCCCCCCCCCCATGGCATCAATACCATGGCAACCAACCATCACATCATCATGCACCCCACATTGTCTACACATGGCTCCCTGTTCTCTCCAGCTTTTTCCAGCTGATATTTTTCTTTATCGGTTTCTCTTTGTCTTTGTGTCCTCAAGTCATTTCTTTGTTTGAGATTTCTCCTCCTCTCTTGTTTCCAATTTTGCTCATGTTGATTTTAATTTCCTTAAAGGCAACATCTATTTCTTATCTTTCCCATATACTGTATAATATACTCACTAAGGATATGAGGGAGGAGGAGAAAAGTGTGATAAAGGTAAGGGAGAGAAAGAGAGAATGAAAGCCAAAAAGTGGTGTATGAGGTGTAGGCGCTACGAAAACGTGGATTTCCTCATTTCCACATGGAGGTAGACCAAGTATCCAAGTCACTGCACCGTGTTTTACCAGTACCTTTGTGTATGTTTGTCCTGGTGTCTCCCCGTCTCTCTGTTTCAGTAATAAGGGAAGGTTTGTGAGGAAATTACCTTGTTTTTTCCCATCAGGGCAGGCCACACACACACACAGACACACACTCACATTCTTCCTCCTCATGTGATGTGGACCTGCCCATGGGGTGTATTGATTTTAATATAAAAAGGAATTCAACATATGAGTCTTTATGAGAACCACTAGGTGAAATATCCTCTGGATTCATGCAGCTCCTGAACATTGTGTAACTGTCAGTCCTCACTAATGGGCAAAATAATCTGCCTCTGAAAGCCCGTGATATCCATCCTCCTGTTATCGCCTATAAACACTCACACACCGTGACACAGGCATTGCACGTTGTTGTATTCATCCCACAGACGCACAGACCTTGACTCAATAGTGACCTAGTTTTCACATTTCTCCTACTTTAGAATATAACACCTTCCTAATGTATTTGTGTTTAGGCTGTGTTGTCTATTTTGCCTGTGCAGTATGAGTTACTGCATCTGACCTAATATTTATGTGGGGTGTTTAAAATACATATATGTGCATTTGTTGGACATTTTTGTTTTTCTGCTGTGTCAGTCCTGTTCTCTTTTGAAGTGGTCAATCTGACCACACGTTAGGATTTAGATTAGGGAGTGAGTTTCTTACTTTGACAAGGTCAGGCATGTTTTTTCTGCTCAGAAAGCACCAAGATGAAGCAGAGGCCGAGGTTGTGGTTGTGTCCGAGTCCTCCATGATACACCATGTTGTTGCATAAATTATGCAATGAGTTGTTCCACTATCTCATTTGTCTCACTGCCATGTTGCCATATTTTCTTGACACTTGATCTCTCTCTCTCTCTCTCTCTCTCTCTCTCTCTCTCTCTCTCTCTCTCTCTCTCTCTCTCTCTCTCTCTCTCTCTCTCTCTCTAGATGCGTACAGATGCAGAGAAGAGATCTCTGGTGGAGAGCGGCCTGTCCTGGGATGAGGACACCAAACCCACCCTCAAGAGCCAGGGCAGCAGTGTCTACGATACAGGAAGCCTCAAGTCTGAATCGGGAAATAAGTGGAAAAAGGCACGGCCACACGGGAATGGACTGGAAGGAGGAAAGGGCGAACTGAAGAAGCCTCAGACCCTGGGTCATGGAAATGCATTGAAGAAAGGAAGAAACCCACCTGTGGGAGTCACATCTCCAATCACACACACCTCTCAGAGTGGGTTGAAAGTGGCAGGTGAGTGGAGAAACACACACACACATTTGTATAGCTGTCTTTTGATGACATTCATTTCCAGTTCATTTGGAGATATCCTCATAATGCCAAAATATCCACTGCCTTCAAACTTAAATTTACCCACACAACCATAGAAAGACAGGCACACATGAAATATGTATGTATATATATAGCTACAGGTGAAATGTTTTCATAGCCAGAGTAGACTGACACATTACTCTGTTTGCCTTTTTAAAATTCCCTTCTTTTTGGCAGACTCACATCAACTCACAGCCACGGACACACACTCTGTCTTTGTCCCACACATTAATCCACAGCTGCAGCCCACCCTCCGGGCCTTTGGAAAGTAGTGCCATGTATCAAACACCCATCACCGCCCACTCCCTTCCTGCCAGCCAACCACTTACACATACAAACACACACACACACACACACACTGACCAGCAGTGTCTTTTTCCTCCTACTGGGCCAGTCTTTCCTATCTAAGCTTTATTTTTGTGCTGGACAGAGAGAATTTATAGCACTAAAATAAAAGCCTTGTACCCAAAACAACTGGACCAGATGCAGTGTGTGTGTGTGTACACGTGTGTATATGTGTGTGTGTGTGTGTGTGTGTGTGTGTGTCTGACATTGTGCCAGCCTTAAAAAGTGTCATCCATTACACTTAACATGCTCACTCACACTCACTCACACACAAGGAGCACAATTGTGGGGATTGTACAGCTGCCTTTAAAGCTCACCATCTGTGTGCCGTTTACGTAAGCATGCACACACAGACACACACACAGACACACACACACACACAGACAGACACACATAAAGAACCACCAAAACAACAGGATATTGGTTGTGCTGTTGTGTGCCGGTCTACATAGACCGTATCTGTGTAAACAGTCGTCTTTTTGTCGGGACCGTCCCGTGTTTGCATTGCCAGCTGTTAAAATTACAGATATGCCAAACAACTGTTGAATCAGCCTGTGATCTGTGTGCCAGGCTGTTATTTTTATAGATGTCAACAATAGGAATCTGCCACAGAGTCTGAGATTCTGATCAGAGGATGAAGTCGAGTGACAGCAGGTTGAAAAGGGTGTTTTTTGTGTGTGTGTGTGTGTGTGTGTGTTGTATGTCAGACTGTAGAAGACATAGTGAGTGTGACGTATTCAAAGAAGCAGCATTTCCAGTTTATAATAATAAAAGACCAGAAACTCCTCCAGTTATAAAGCAGGAACCAACAAATATTTGGTATTTTTTCACTGATAGATGACTTGACACATTTTAGTCATAAAATTGTAAAGGAGAGGAAAAGGAAAATTTGGATGTTTTTCCAGATGATTCTTTATTTTTGTGAATGTTGGAGCTTTCAAAACACTGACTAGTATTTGTTAGTTTTTTCGGCTGTGAGCATTGCCCGTATTTCACTTCTACATTTCATTATGTGGCCATAGTATCCATTAAGTACTGTATAATATGAGCAAACTGTATACCAATCAGAATTAGCATGTAGTTTGGAGTTGTACCAATCAGAATTAGCATGTAGTTTGGTAGTTGTGCAGTGCAGGTTTTTGTCTTTCTGTAAGAGCTGCGTCCACACAAGCAAACACTGGTACTGTATCACAAACACATGTTGATGGTCTGATGGTTGATCTTCATCTCCTCAGACGTTCAGGCTTCGTGTGCTGAGACATGTAGTGATTCATGATCTTTTCCACATGCACCGCTGTCTCCACAGGCAGCGTCAGTAAATCAGACTTAATTCATGTCAAAAATAATATGTATGCCTTAGTTCTGTCAGCGTGTGTCACTGTGCACAGCCTGCATTTCTGCAGCCTGATGTTCTTGGACTGTACAGCAATGAGGTTACTACAATCACAGTTTATGACTTGACACGTAAACCAAATTTTCAAATTAATAAAATAAATTTTAAGTGTGATGTGTCACATTCCTATAAGATCTGATCACTACGAACCATGAGTGTGTGTGTGGTATACAGTATATGTCTGCCGCTATGTGTGTGTATGTGTCTTTTGTGGGTTTAAAAATACCCTTAAGTAACTCCAGATGTCCCCAGGCAGCACACCGGTAGGTCTAATTCAACAGCACTTCTCTGACTCTGTTAATGCCCTGTATATAAACCTCCCATAACAACTCCCATTAGACACAGATTAGGAGTGGACGGTGTGGAAACTCTCTAATAGTCACATCTAACTTTCTTTTTTTTGGGACTGATTTTCTCAAGATAATGTCCAAACAAATCCCATTACATTTCTAATGGTGAAATGAACCTTAACCATCAGTACTTTTCCCCCCAAACTCTTCAATAGTGGTAAAATTCAGTTGCACCGGGTGTTTCATGCAGTTTTGTGCCCACAGACATGCTTCATGAACGTGAACACCAGTTTTCCACAGTCATGCTGCACATGTTAGTCTCAGCACTCCACAGCTGTGACACACAGACTTACTGGAAAGCCAGAGAAAACTATTTTAGTTCATCAGGATGGAAAACAGGAGTAACTGCCTGATAACAGTGTGTGAGAGGGTGAAGCTGGCTGTGACTATTCACTGTCTGTCTGCTCGGCGGACTTGTTTTTATCAACAGGCAGTCAAACCTTGTACGTGTTCAGATAAGATACCATGTCCTAATAGGTTGTGGTTAATCTCACTCACCACAAGAGACTGTTCAAGCTACTCAGTGATTTTTTTCTTCCCTCCTCCTCTGGCTGTCTAGGTACAGTGAAGTCCGATGGGAAGCCCATGGATAAATCTCGGTTAGCAGTGAAGACTACAGGTCTTCAGCGCTCTTCTTCTGATGCTGGTAAAGACCATCGGAATGGAACCAGCGGCGGTGACCAACGTAAACCTCCGTCTGGCCTGGTCAGACCCTCAACTGGTGGAAGCTTTGGCTTCAAGAAGCCCCCCACAGCTTCTAGTAATGGGACAAACAACGTCAGTACAACTGCTGTGATGAGTACAGGTGGCAGCGCCATACCCAGCGGCTCTGCAACTGTGGGGAAGGTTCCCAAAACATCCGGCATTCCTGTCAAACCAGGAACTGGTAGTGGTGGAGGACGTAAGACGAGTCTGGATGTTTCGAACAGCGACCAGAATGGTTTTCTGTCTCCCAATGCCAGGACGTCTCTCCAGTACCGCTCTCTGCCTCGTCCTGCTAAGACAAGCACCCTGACTCTAACGAGGCCGAGCTCAGCTCGCCCAGTAAGCACAACCATGGACACAGGCTCAGGACTGATGAAACCCTCTGCCACGGTGCTCCAGGGCTTGAGGCTCAAAGAGCCCTCCTCAGGGCTCGGGTCTGGAACAGGGATGACCAAGGCAGGGGGTCGTGGAATCCCGAGTCCCAGTCCTGTCAATCAAACAGACAGAGAGAAAGAGAAAGAGAGAGCCAAAGCTAAAGCTGTAGTGTCTGACTCTGAGTGTGGCAGTGGGTCTTTTAAGGGCCACCATGCTCAAACCCCCGCTGAGAACGGAGGGAAGCTACAGGGGCTTAGACCTCCCAGCAGTGGCAAGGGCATGGATCTGCCCCCACCCAACACACACAGGTACCAAGGTTTATTCACTACATGTAAAAAACATACATGTATTAATACAACGCAGTAATTCCTTAACCAACACACACACACATGCACATTTCCAAATATAAAACAAAGTATAAATATGCATTGGCTTTACCATTGTCTTACTTTGTCTTTAGATTATCTGGGGTGCGCAGCCTGGCAAAGCCTCCATCCATGGCCCAGCTTGACAAGCTGAACTCCAATAGCCTGGAGGTGGGGGTACAGGACTCTCTGCCTCCAAAGATTCCTCCCTACTCTAAGCTCCAGGATCTGGCTAGCTCAGCAGGCAGCTCCACTAACCCCTGCCTGACCCCTAGTCCTGCCCCTCTGCTTAATGTGAACTCTTCAGCCTGCTTCTCAATGTCTGGGATAGGTTTGGGGCCAAGGCAGGTCTCTTCTCTTGGGGTTGAAGGCCGCAGTGGGAGCACATCCCCACTGCTCTACCCTCGTCTGTCAGGGCTGCATCGTAGCATGGAGTCCCTGCCGCTCCAGATGAGTCTGGCCCCAGAGCCCCAGAAGCAAGAAAACCATAGGGAGAAGGAGAATTTGGTGAGAGGCTACGCCACCACAGAGTCCCGAGACAAAGAGCGACAGGAAAACAGAGGGTCCCCAAGCAGCTGGAGCTCTGGAAGTAAAGTCTCCCTAACGCTCACAGACAGGTGAGTTCAATTCAGCTGTACGATTAAGTGCGATTGTGTACATATATAACTTAAACCCAGTCACATCACACTGGTCTACATGCAAGGTAGAGGTATAGTGTAGTCCTCTATGTTTTATTACTGCCATCATGTAGCTCCACCTGCTGGTTATTTGAGGAACAACACCATCATGATTTATCATTCGTGGAAGCCAGGAATGTTCAGGGTGAAGCTTTTCATATCTTATTCACTTTGTTCTATGCAGTCACACAGTTTCCTCTTTTTTCTCTTCATAATCATATTGAAATTATGAAATAAAGGCAATTCTATAGGCTAAAATGTCCTCACAACTGTAGCACAAAGCGTCTTCACACAACCATAGAAAGACACGTATACTGAGGGGTTGCTAGACTGTTATTACTACAGGCCTATTATCAGTGTTTTACTGGCCCAGCTGACTGAAGTCATAATTACTGGCTGACACCAGATGTCTGAAAATCCTACTGGGGTTCTTTGTGCCTGCAGCGTGTTCTTGAGAGTTTAATAACTCCTTGCAAAAGTGGTTAAATAATGACACTGTTTAATCTCCACAGTTCTCAGAGAGACAGAAACACGCTGCCAAAGAAAGGTTTAAGGTGAGTGGACATGGACATACAGCTACGCACTTACCAAACACTAATAAGCGACAATGGCTTTGCACAATTTCGGCATAGTCCTTTAATTGCACACTTACAGAGATCCTATTGTTAAGATCCGCTTTGAATGACAAATGCTGTTAATCCTACGGGGCCAATTGACGTAATTGCTGTCACTCGTATTCCAAAAACCCTGCGTTAATCCCTGCAAAACTGTATCTCACTGTGTCCAAACGGAAATATTGTGTGTGTGTGTGTGTGTGTGTGTGTCTTTCCACTCACTGAAATGTCCAGGCTATGTGTCTCTTAATGCAAAACATCACAGGATACATCACAGCATAGTGCAGTACACATAAATAAATCATTATTGTTTAACTCCAGTCAGTCTGCCAGTATTTTCTTAATTATTTATTTATTTACTTAATAGAAATTATGTCCAAACGTATAAGGTGACATCTTTAGATATCTAACTACTCAGTTTACTGTGACATAATACTAGTAAAAGTAGTAAAGCCTCACACTTGCGATGCTGGACCCCCGTAACCAAAACAGATGAACTGAATCAAGAGAGATTCATTTTGCTGTTATCAGTTCCGACACCTGGATTGCAGGAATAAACAATAGATAATGGATGGATCATTTTCTGTTGATTGAATAACCAATCAATAAACTAATAGTTCCATTTCTAAATTAACTTAAGTTTTCCTTTTTTAACTTTTAGCTTTTTTTCTGTTGTCTTGCTAATAACTTTAATCATTATATTCCCAAATGCCCACAGACATTGAAGGTGACTGTAAATGCATAATATCATGTACACGGTTCGATTCAGTTGGATTCAGTTGAGGTTCTTTACCATTACTACACAAACCTTTGACCTTTGACCTCACTGAGCCCGTCCTCTGTCTGTGTAGTTTCAGCAGTGCCTCCCAGATTGAAGATGAAGGGAAGGAGAAAGGCGAGAGGAGACACTCTCATTCTCTTCTCAGTATGACCGACTCTCTCACTCTTCCACTACTGTCCTCACCCACCTCCCTGCCCCGCACCTCGAAACCCACTATGGGTGAGTATATGCTCTTTGTGCTCAAAACAATAGACTAGAGCTTTACATTGTACATTTGTTCAACTCTACACTCTTTCCTTTTTTTTTTATTTACTAGTACCCAGTCCTGTCAGCGGACCTCCAAGGATGACTCGATCCAACAGCATCCCGACACATGACGCCTCTATGGACATGTACGGGGCGTCTCCGCTGGGCAGCACATTGTCGCTGGCCGAACGCCCTCGCAGCATGGGGATGGTTCGCTCTGGATCCTTCAAGGACAAGGAGCCGGACGAAGGTGAATCCACTGAATTATTTTGATATTTTATTCATATTTTATAGATTTTATACCATCTTTGTTTTTAAATCAGTTTCTTACTGGTTTGTTTTGTTTATTTTTTCAGTTCATGGTTCTGTACTGTCCCTGGCTTCCAATGCCTCGTCCAGTTACTCCTCGGTGAGTTTGGGCGGCATGCAGACTCAGGTAGCTACAGTTCACTACGTGGTGTGACGTGTGTTTATGTGCGTCTGTGTTATGAGTGTCTGTGTGTACAGTGATGGTTTCCTCTCGTTTCACGCTTCGAGCAGTACAAACTAGAGACAAGAATTGATGTCTTGGTATGTCCTGTACCATATTAGCCTCCTCCCCTCTCCTCTCCTCTCTTCTCCTCTCCTCTCCTCTCCTCTCCTCTCCTCTCCTCTCCTCTCCTCTCCTCTCCTCTCCTCTCCTCTCCTCTCCTCTCCTCTCCTCTCCTCCTCTCCTCCCCTCTCCCCTCTCCTCTCCTCCTCTCCTCCTCTCCTCTCTGGGCCTTATCTAACATCTTGACTTTTATTCCCATTGCATCCAAAGGCTGAGGAAAGGATTCAGGGAGAGGTAAGTGTCTTCCTTCCTGGTCTTTCTTCTTCTTCTCTGTCCCATTATTTTCTTTCCTCTCATCCATCATTCACATCCCTGCTGTCTATGTGAGAACAAATTTGTCATTGATTTCATGAGCACCATCTATTCTAGTCATTTGTGTAGTTTAGTAACCTTGGCTATTTTCTAATGCAGCTTTTCCTTTTCTCCTCACAGCAAATCCGCAAGTTGAGGAGAGAGCTGGAATCTTCCCAGGAGAAAGTGTCTAACTTGACCACACAGCTAACAGCAAATGTATGTGCAGTTTGTCTGTTGACCAACATGACAGTCTTCTTCTTCTTCTCCTTTGGGCTGCTCCCTTCAGGGGTCGCCACAGCCAATCATCTGCCTCCATTTAACCCTATCCTCTGTATCCTCCTCACCCACACCAACTATCCTCATGTCCTCCTTCACTACATCCAAGAACCTCCTCTTTGGTCTTCCTCTAGGCCTCCTTCCTGGCAGCTCTAACCTCAGCATCCTTTTACCAATGTATTCACTGTCCCTCCTCTGAACATGTCCAAACCATCTCAATCTGGATTCAAGCCACGGAAGCAAGTGCATCCTCACAAAACGTTTCATCAAAACTCCTTTTTCTCAGGATTTCCTCAGGAAAGACAACATTTAAATGTCTTTATAAAACATTTGGAAATAAATATAATATTATCCACAAGTGAAATGCAAAGTTCAAAGAGATTCCTGAAGTCAGTTTTCTATTGTCCAAATGTCTAAAGCAATAAAAAAGGTAAAATACCTAACTTGCCATCACTTGCGACACATATCTGCTTTGTGGTTTTTTTTTTTAATTAAAAAAATCAATTAATTAAATCAATCTATGCCTAGATGAGAAAAAAAAGAATCATAATGAGAAAATCACTGCTCTGTGCAGCCACACACTGATCTGTGACATTTTCTGGTCATCAAATAAAACTCCAATAAGCAACCTTGTACCTCCGGGCAACTGAAGAATTAGTAGTAGCCCCTCCCTATAATTTTACAGCCCATTGCTTGTCGCTCATCTTGATGAACAGTCCACCTCAGTGACATCTACCCTAAGGCCGAGGTAACTGATACTCATAAAGACACAGAGGGCTGGAACAACTGACAGCAGCGTCTGAGCCCTGTAGCCTTGTTTTGTTTCTTACTGCTGCTGTTCTCAAACACTGTTTACTGTCATTTTACGCAATTTTTCACACTGACAGTTTAATGTAAAAACAAACAAGACTTGCTTAGTACCTGCACATTAAGCCCCTTTCACATTAGTGTATTAGTGCTGCTGCTGTGATTATGCTCATGTCTTTGTGCAAGTCACAACTTAACCCTTCACACTTCTCATTGTTTAATTCATCCGGTCCTCTTGCTTTTCCTACTTCACAACCTCATGTCAGTCATAGATCATTTCTGTATCAGTCTCAGCACATTTTCTCTATCCGTGCTCAGCCTGAATAGTGCTCATTTTGTCCTGAACACAAACAAAGGTGCCTCACCCTTTCTCTTCACTCTACAAGGCTGTTTTTTTATTACCCCTGTCAGTGTTTTCATTGGCCCAAGTGCATCAATTCAGCAGAGGTCGATGCATAAGTTCATGCAGCACACATCAATCAAGTCTTTCAGTGTGTCTGTGGACTTCTTCCTGTTCCTTTACTGTTTGATCTTGTCATGTGAGGGCAGTAACCAGCCAAACATTGATGATAGCAATATTATTTGCTGGATCAGTGACTGGGTTTTATACGTTATTAAACTGTATGAATGGGTTGTCTGAAGGAGAAAGAAATGTCCCCTTCTGCCTCTGAGTTAAAGTGTGTGTGTGTGTGTGTGTGTGTGTGTGTGTGAGATGTTAGGGAGGAGGTGAATTTCCCACAGGAGACATGCTGTTCATTCTTTGTGTGACACTCAGTTTTTAACACTTCAGGCCTACAAGGCAAAGAAACTAAAACCTGTTTCTGAGTAGTTGTCAATTTCTGGTTAGTCTCCTGTTACTCTCTAAGATCAGTAATCTGAAAACTATCAGTAAATGTAGATCCTGTTAGTTTCTTGGTCCAGACAGTTACATAGCTGATAGATCTTATGGAATTTCTTCTTGTGTTTTTGCTCTTCAAGTTATTTTTCTTCTTTCGTTTACAGGCAAATCTGGTGGCAGCCTTCGAGCAAAGCTTGGCGTTGATGACATCTCGGCTTCAGAGTCTGTCATTCAGCCATGAGCAGAAGGTAACGGCACCCATCGCATAAACACGTTCAAACACACACAAACCTGAATTCCATCTGCATTCCACCATTGTGCAGGCCTTACAAACTGAGCTCAGAGCATGCAGAGTTTGTGCCAACATGGGGTGAGGTGACTTTGATCGCAGCCTGCGGTAATGAGCTGAATGGAGGTTAGAGCCCCGGGCTGCAGTTGCACCGTAAAAGATAATCAATGAATAAAACACTGAGTTTAGACTGAACGAGAAACACAAAGTGCAACCAGCTTGCACATGCACTCCCAGCAAACGTCACATTCCTGCATTCTTCGGCCTTTTTGTCTGTTTTGATGCGAGTAAACTGATCAGCGCCCGAGGCAGCGTTGAGTGTGTTTGTGTACGAAAGTGTAGAGTCTCTCTCAGTGCTTCATGCTTTGCTGCTCTCCCTGAAAGCCCTGTCTAGACCACTCCAGAAGAAGTCTTTGTTGTTTGTGCCAGTGCACTGACCTGTGCGGCTCAGCCTGGAGCACAGCCTCTTTAACCTTGAGGAGATGGGAAGGGTGTCTCCATTTAGAGTGGAGTGGGATTGATTTTAGCAAACAATAAGCGGCACAGAAAGGCTCTCTTGTTCTGGACTCCTTGTCCTTTTGAACCTTTAACACAGGGGGATCAAGTCCTCCAGGTGTATGAGCTCTCGACCAAAACATTCGATAATACTGCTCTTCTCTAAAAAGTATAGGAATTTATCAGTTTTTCATTTTAAATATTAAAAAACAGGCAAGTTTGGAAACCAAAATTTGACAGATGTCAAACTATTTATGTCGCATGTATCATTATATAAGTACAATGCTTAGTAAAATGCTGCACTGCTACAGGCTGAGATCGTTCAATAGAAATGTGCAGAAATATTGGCAATATTAAACAGAAATATATGTAAACAAGTTTGAATTTGAACACGAGTTAAGTTTTCTCTCCATTTTTTGGTTGCAAAAGCATCATAATGATAAATTGCCCTGAACAGAGGAAAGTACTTTTTAATGAGGAAACCTTTAAATCAATCTGCTCTAAAAACTGTAAAATCTGCCACTGAAACACACCCTGAGATATCTGACGCTTATTAATTAAATGTTTGTGCAGGATTCAGAGCTGATGGAGCTACGGGAGACCATCGAGGCTCTAAAAACCAGAAACGAAGAAGCCCAGGCTGTCATACAAGGAGCCTTAAACAATCCAGATAACATGAAAGGTTCGGACTTTGACCAGCTTCTGTTTTCTTCCGTCTCTACGCATCTGCCTGTGTTTTGATGTAGAGTTTTCTCGTTTTCCAGACCTGCGGATTCGGCGTCAGAACTCGTGTGAGAGCATATCAAGTCTTAACAGTCTGACCAGTATGTCGAGCGTTGGCAGCTTGAAGGATCAAGACGCCAAGAAGAAGAAGAAGAAAAGCTGGGTAAGAATGGATGCACTCTGCTTGTCAGTCAGTGTTTTACTCTCGCAGCCTAGTGATTGTCTATTTCCAGTCTGTCCTCCTTAATGATAATAACAAAGCAGCCTGGATAATGAAGTATGACCAGTCTCTCCCCCCTCTGTTGTGTTATTTTGCTGTTTTAGGTCTTTGAGGTGAGTGCTGTCGTTGTGTCCTTACAAAGCCTTTATAAGTTTCTGTCAAACAGCATGATGGACCATCAAAAACTGTAACAGAATCCTCAAGGTCTCCCCATCTCTGCTGATTCACCTCCTGGAGTCCTGATTGGCTGCCTGTTCTTTGAGTGATGACTAGATGGCTGAAATTCAGAGTGGCAATCAGCAGACATGATAAGCTTTCTCAGCTTAATCATCGGTTTATTTACTGCTCTCTTCAGTTATGTTTCCTCTCCTCTACCCCACGTTTTACTGTGGATTTTATCTTTTAGTAAAAATATGTGTCCAGCTTTACTGCATAACCCTCACTCACCCAGCAGCTGGGTACTAAATCTGCAAAAACACACACGGACTGAAACTTTGACCTGTTTAAGGGAATAGTTTGTCAGTTTAGCTTAACGTAAAGACTGAAACCTGGATAACACAGTCAGTCTGGTTCTGTCCGAAGGTGAAGCTCACTAATTAAACATGTTATACCTCAGACAAAAATCCAAAATGTAAAACAAGCTTGTCACCGTTTTGCCAACATGACAAACTGTTCCTGTGATGTTTAGCATGTGTCAAACTAACAATCCTAATGCCCTTTTCTTTTTTACCTTTGGAGTACTAAACACAATCGACCACTGAATATTGTGTTCAATAGTATGTCTGTCTCTCCTTGTCCCTGCTCCTCCCTGCTTCTATGTAGCTGAGGAGCTCCTTCAACAAGGCATTCAGCATTAAGAAAGGATCCAAAACCTACTCAGACATTGAGGAAATTGCCACCCCCGACTCTTCAGCTCCCAACTCCCCAAAGATGCCTCATGAGAGTGGAGAAGGAGGAGAGAATCAGGCTTCATCCCTCAAAACTTCAGTGTCGGCCACGTCCTCTGTGTAAGTAGCCAAACGTGTTCCTCCATCTCTTAGCTCAGTGGTGACTAAACCAGTTTAGCCATAGTGGGCAGATACTCTGATGACTGGATCCTGCCCCCTTTAGGATCATGGAGACTGCAGAAGAGGGGGACAGTGAGGAAACAGGAGTATCAGAGCTACGTTTGGAACTGTGGGAGAAAGAGCGGGAGCTGACAGACATCCGACTGGAGGCCTTAAACTCTGCTCATCAGCTGGAACAACTGAGAGAAGCCATGAACAATATGCAGGTTGTTAAAAAATAAAATCACATATGTATAAGTGATATTGCATTTGTGTGCTTATTGAGCTGAAAGTTGCTACCTGCCTGTGCACTAGTCAACAGTGGAGAACCTGAAGGTGGAGAACGACCATTTGAAAACAGGCAGTCAGCCCCAGCCCCCAGGCTTTGGTCCCACTTGTTCCACTTCCCAGCCTTCAGGCCTGGCCTCCCTCCTCGGCCCGTCACTGAGACAGCCGATGAGCATGTCCCTCACCAAGTCCTTCAGTCTCAGTCTAAACGACTGTAAAGATCCAGGTCAGAATCAAACAGCAATATTCAATTCACTGTACGCCAAAGATAAATTAAAAAATCTAGATTTCTATATTTCCTACATGCCTGGTTTGCTCTTCTCTTTCAGACGTGGCCCCACTCAACATGCAGAGTGCGTCTTCTCGGCAGGACGAGTTGTGTGCACAGGTACTGGTCCGCGTAGGAGATCAAGCAGAGGTAAACACAGCACACCTGTAATAGCTACAATATCCAATAACGGCAACAGCTTGAAGTGGAACAACCTGAAAACCTTTTCCCTTTGTGTGACTCTGTAGGACAGTAAACAGCAGCAGGACTATTACCTGGGCTCAGTTCTGGTCAGCGCAACAACTGACTGGGCCTGTCTCGACTCTCTTATAGCCAAAACCTTCAAAGTGAGTCAACACTTGTCCTCTCTGTGTGTAAGGTGGTGCTTCTTACCAACTGTATCACTATTAATGGATCAGTCCTTACAGATTTAATTTTTCTTTTTTCACCAGGACTATTTGACTCAAGTGGACCCAACATCTAGCCTGGGTCTGTCCTGTGACTCACTGCACATGTACCAGCTGAGCCAGGGAGGACAGAGGGTGCTAGGAGGGGACAAACCTCAGGGCTCACCTTATCGTTGTCTCAGCAGTGGTTCAGCTCAAGTATCTGTCACCTTGAAAGGTTAGTGAGTGTCTTCAGAAACCAGGCAGGTAGTTTTGCCTAAAACTGTGTATTATTCACAACCATTTCCATGTGGATCAATCTGATCTCAGTTAAATCTCCTGCACTGTGAAACTCAACTTTTTTCTTATGCTTTTGATTTGAAGTATATGTGATGAGTAAATAATGAGCTACAACATGAAAAACACCAGCATTTCCTTGTTTTTCACAGACTGTACAGTAAATACAAATATTCTATATTAAATGCAATATAAATCCATTGCTGGTTTCTCTCACGTGTCTGCTTCTCTCCAGGTCTTAGAGAAAAATGTGTTGACTCACTGGTGTTTGAGACTCTGATTCCTAAGCCCATGATGCTGCATTACATCAGCCTGCTGCTGAAGCACAGACGTCTGGTTCTGTCTGGGCCCAGTGGGACAGGAAAGACCTACCTAGCTCAGCGTCTGGCCCGCTACCTGCTGCATCGTAGCCGGACGGACTCCTCTGATGAGCCCTGTCTCCTGGGTCGCAGCACTACTGTCACCTTCAATATGCACCGTCAGTCCCAGAAGGTAAAACATAACTCGGGATTTTTGGCCCACAGGTTATTCTGACGGTTATGTATTTACTGTATATACACAAAAACCTTTATATTCATCTTTCTTGGCTTTGACAGGAGTTGCAGTTGTATCTGTCCAATCTAGCAAATCAGATTGACAGAGAGAGTGGAGGAGAGGTGCCACTGGTTGTTATCATAGATGACATTAGTGATTCAGCAGCTGTCACTGAGCTTGTTAATGGAGCACTCACCTGCAAGCACCACAAATGGTGAGTCAGTAAAAACAGATTATTTTAGCCAGAGTTAAAATAATTTGTTTCCTGAAAATTAAACAATAGTTTCCTCTGTGGTGTTTTAGTCCTTATATCCTCGGAACAAGCAATCAGCCAGTGAAGATGTCATCTAACCATGGGCTGCACCTCAGCTTCAGGTAAGCTTAAGGCCAGAAAACGATTACAACGCCTCCTCTTGTGTGAAGCTTTCAAGTAGAGTAAACTTTACATTTCTCGCATATGGTCACAGGATGGTGATGTTCTCCAACAATGTGGAACCGGCTAATGGTTTCCTGCTGAGGTATCTGCACCGTAAAGCTGTGGAGGCCTACCAGGAGAAGGGGCAGGATTCAACACAGCACCAAGCTCTCCTTCACGTCCTCGACTGGGTTCCTCAGCTCTGGTACCACCTCCACACTTTCCTGGAGAAACACAGCACTTCAGACTTCCTCATAGGTGAGACACATCTCAAGTCGAAGACAAGAACATCTGGATAGTTGGATCTGTAACAGGTAGTAACACCTTTTTGCCTCCTCAAGGTCCCTGCTTCTTCCTGTCCTGCCCAGTATCCGTGGCAGAGTTCAGGCAGTGGTTTATTGACCTGTGGAACCACTCCATCATACCGTATCTGCAGGAGGGAGCCAAAGATGGCATCAAGGTAAACACACACATAGACATCCTTTCAAGGTGTAACATCAGTGATAAAAACAAGAAGTCAGTTGCTTTACCTCCCCACATGTTGTTTTACATACATTCCTCTCTGTTCCCTCAGATCCACTGGCAGAAGGCAGTATGGGAAGATCCAGTGGAGTGGGTGAGAGGCACCCTCCCTTGGCCCAATGCACAGCAAGACCAGTCCAAGCTTTTTCACCTACCTCCCCCCAGTATAGGTCCACCCAGTGAGGAGAAGAAGCCCCCCAAAGATACACCTCCACCCAGCACACTGGATGCAGACCCACTGGTGAGTGAACGCTTTAGAGACATACCCAACACATGTTAAAACATTAATGTGGCCGATTGTATTTAGCAGTACTTCATCCAAACCAAATGAAGTGTGACTCATTCAGTCATGGAGTCATGGTTCATTTATTGTACACCTGCAGTCTTAACATGCTGCCAAACTAAAAAAAAAACCATGAATCTTTTTGCATTGCTAACAGTAATTTGCAGCAGGCTGAGTAAATATTCAATTAGGATTCATTTAAGTATATTAATCAAGTGAAAATGACAAAAAGTTTATCAAACATGAGACTTGTGTTTGTTTTATATTCAGTGTAAAGGTACAATATGTAAAATGATAAAGAATTAGCAGCATCTAGTGGTCAGATTATAGAATGCAACCTTCTGAGAACGCCCTTACACCCCACCCCCAGGTTTCCAGGCCATCACCTTTAAAACATAAACATGATTCCCTGTAGAAACTGTAGAAACATGAAGGTGGAACATGACTCCCTCCATGTAAAGAGACCTGGACCCTATGTAGATCTAAAAGGCTCATTCTAAGGTTAATAAAATTCAAGAGTGACAACAAATTTTTGAATACTATATTCCAGATTGCTTTAAATATTAGACACTGAACCTTTTAAATTTATATTTGTTTTGTTTGGGACACCACTACTGTGACAATATCCCACTGGGCTTTGGAAAGCAATGATAGGCATTTTTAAAATAGGCCTACCAAACAGTTATCTCATAAATGAAAAAACATGGATAACAGATAAGACAAGTAATTTCTATAAAGCTTATGTGCACCCTTGCGAACACATTTGAAGAAATATTTCTTCTACACTGTGCCAAATCTAATTCTGGAAAACAAAACAAGTCCATTAATCTGCAGTTTGACTTGTCTGTCTCCTCCAGATGGCCATGCTGCTGAAGCTGCAGGAGTCTGCCAACTACATAGAGTCTCCAGAGCGGGAAGGAAGCCTGGATGCCACTTTACAGACTACACTCTGAGAATAACACGTGACTCTCAGTCAAGCTATGAAACTTTGGACTATTTAAAATGGCTGACACAGCACGCGCAGTCCCAGTGAGACTTTAAAGACTCGGTAATATACTTTACTGTGTGCTCAGTGAGCAGTTACAAAGCTACATGTAATGGATCTACAGAGACAGTGATTATGGACAAAGGGTTTGCTCTGTCCTGGTATCAGAACATTGGAAAAACAATTAAACTGATTTCAGGGAAAGAGATTGATTTGTCTCTTCTCTGCTCTCAGTTTGTCCAATGAGTTGTTGTTGAATTTGCAAGTGCATGGTAACCAGAAAATAATGATGCAAAATACTACCTATAATCCTATTGATCAAGACCCAGTTGTTCCCTTTCTTTTGTTTTTGTGTGATAGCCTCAACTTTCATTACAACTACTATAACTGGTGCTTAGTGGATTTCATGGATGGCACATAATTCATTTGAGAAAAAGAAATTCACCTCAGAAGTAAAAGAGTCTGATTTCCCCTGATGTAGGACCATCACTCAACAACAGCCAACAATGCACTTTATTTTCTACTTGTGGCAATTGGATTTAAGGAGGCTGTGTTAGTGACTGTGTATGAAACAGGGGACTATCAGCTTGGTCACATCCTGCAGTCCATCTGTATTTCCTCTAGATGGCAGCATCTGCTGAGTCCAGACTCAGTGGTGAGCTTTCTGACTTACCAAAGGTGCTCAGTAGAACAATAACACCCACTCAGCAACACAACTATGAAAATGTCCTTGTTCTCGTTTTCTTTTCAGTTCGGTCATTGAGTCATTTAGATACATTCAATGTGGATCAAACGCCATAACTGTTCAAGTAACATGCATGGATGAAAAGTGAATTGAATAATGAATTGGCTTTAGGGTCGGTCTGTACAGAACACGTCGTCGTCAGTGGACTCCAGTAATAACTGATTAATGGACATAGACTGTATACTCAACATACTGTATTGTAAACAGAGAGAGGAACAAAAAACACAAACTGCTTGTTTATCTAGTCTGTCAAAACAACCAACTGTCTCTAACTATGCTTGCATATAATCTGTATTTAGATATTGGTTTTCACAAACTTAAAAACTTCTCTTGTGATAGAAGACGATACAGCTTTGGAAATCTTGATTTTGTAGGATTTTATACTGAGTCATCTTCAAAGATCTTCTATATGCAGTAACTGTCACGTACTAAGTATACCACACACGTCATTATTGATAGCAGCTGGTAGCATAGGCGTGTACTTCCATCATTACTTCTTCAGTAATTTATCATTTATCATCGTACAAGGGGAAGTGAAGAATACCATCAAAGAACCTGTCATAAAATATAACAAGAAACCTTTACTTCCTCCTTGCATAGGCTATTCATATATTTGATAATGTTTTTCAAGCTATAAACGAGTTTCCTTTTCACAGGTTGTTTTAAGGTTTACAGTAAATGTAAGGGCTGGGTGTAAGAATAGTTGAGTCTTTTTTTAAAGTGGCTCCCACCCATTTCTTTCCATCACTGCACATAATATATTAGAGTACCAGATTACAGAGTATTTATTGCTCGCATCTTGACTGTTCTTTTGACGAAGGAACAAAACATTACACAAAAGATGTGTAAGTGGGGGAAACAGTAGATAGCAGAAATATTCTTAAACCTCTCAGCTCTGTTCCCACTCGACCCTGAAGTACCTCAGACTGCCATATTCTGTTCAGATGTTACTCTACTTTCCAAACAGGGTACTGGGGGAGAGTAGAGCCATGATGCCTACGTCTATCTGTGCCTGAAACACAGTTTGGCCTAAAGTTGCTTTTGAGCTGCTTGAATCTACCACACGGAGGCCTCCATTTAGAGGAAACATCATCATTTCCTCTCGCCTCACGTCACCTCCATGCCCAGATTTGGGTGGAGAGTGGGTTATCAGTTAGGGCCTCTGGCTGATATTTAAGATGATGTGTGTGTCGGTTAACTCTGCAGTAGTTAAGAATGTGTATCAATGACTCGGCTGCTTGTGTGTTATTTGACACCATCTTAAACTTAAATGTGAAAGACTGGACATCTTGAGGAGTTACCTGAGACGTCTAAGAGGTGGAAGATCAGATATAAGCCTGGAGATGTAATGTTGATCCCTGGTGTGTTCCCAAAGTTTAGTTTTACTGGACCTACCACACTTAAACCTTATCACAGGAGGGTTTTTAATAACTGGATATCTTCCTTTTCGCATTGTTTTTAAGAGCAAACCTTTCTTTTTTCTTATGCAAATATTTGTATAGTTTTCCTTCCTTTTTGTACATGACATCACTATTGTAAACAATGTAAATATTCAGTGCATCTGCGACAACAATCACTAAAATGTGTAGAGATCTAAGAGGTGGCAGGGCCCTCTATTCGATAGCTTCCAGCAGGATGGAGCACTTGGCTGGATCAGGATGGTTGTCTGGCATGTCTCTGTAACCACATCAAATCACATTTGTCTAACATTGACACAATAAAGTCATGCCATTCTTTGCATCACTACCTGTTTATGTTATTTTGCTTTCATGACCTTATCCAGTGTGGGTGGGGTTGGGTTCCTAACTCTATATGTCCTTACAGAGATGAGGATGTGACTTGTTGGGAGGGGACATCTATCAGGGACTGGGTGAAGTACAAGCCCACCAACCCTCATGCTATATATTACCCCAGCCACTGTGGGCTCCTCCATCTAGAGGACCAGCTGTCTGTAAGCGCCATGCCAGGCAAACCTGCTCCCATCAAGAGGTCTCCAGCCAAGAAGGCTGCACCTGAGCCCGCCCCGAAGCCGGAACCCGCTCCGACAGAGTCTCCACCTGCCGAAACACCTGCGGAAGCTCCACCTGCGGAAACTGCCCCCACCGAAGCTTCTCCACCTGCCGAGGGAGAAGCAGCCCCCGCGGCCGCAGCTGAGGACACCCCCGCTGCTGAAGGAAGCGCTGCAGGTACCTCGGAGATAATAACTGCAAAACCCCTCAGAAAGAGCATGGAGTCGAAGCTGGTTTTATGCATCATAGCTGAATTAGGCTGCCTCGCAGGTTGGAAGTACCACAGGCTCACAGTCCCAGTGTTTACTGGTCTCTGGCAGCTGGGAAATTAGGGGAGTGCTGCTGACCACTGTAAAAACTCAACAAAAACATCAAAAGGTAAAAAATAACTAGTCTTTTCTATATGACAGAATATGAATTGGAAACGTTTTAACATAAAAGCCTAACGCTAAACTGGAATGAATGTCAGTCCATTTATTTGGATAAGAAAGAACCAGTCTGTTATTAGTGACTTTTCATTTGTGTGCGTTTTTAGCTAATTTAGTATAACTGGTCCAAGCTGTCACAGATTCAGTGATCACGGAGACTCTGCAGCATCATAAATGAAAAGTACCAAAGCCAAACGTCGTCCAGGGACATTACCGCCCAGCTTTTATTTTGTTGGTGGGTAGGCGAACTCATTTCCTCTGGTGTTGTGCGTTTCTGTACAGGTTGTTCACAGATTAGCTCCAGTCTAACTAACTAGATTAAAAACTAACTAGATTCCGTGTAAAACAACTCATAAACCGTTACACATTCCTGTACTAGTCAAGTGCCGTGTTTTGTCCAGCATTTCTTGCTATTTCCAGACTTAACTTGTTACTTCCGGCTCGTTAGTCTCCCAGTTAGCTCAGCTAGCTGCTAGCATGGCCGTTCCCACATGTTTAGTTTTTCCTCTGCCTCCTTTAGTCACAGTAAGCGGAAGCTTCTGGCAGCTTTGGAGGCCACGAACACTGGACACGGAAGCTCCACACCTTCGACTCAAAGCCAGCTAGCCTAGCCACGTTAGCGCTTAGGTGCTAGCCTGCGTGACGGTCCGACGGAAACATCCTGCTAAGCAGAAACCCACGGCTCATCGCCGGCCTGTTCACGTTTCTGACTGAGTTTCAGAAACGGACTCTGGTAATTGGGATCTCCATAGTCAGAGCTGGAGACTCCAGCCACCGGAGTCCAGTGTGTCCCGAGGCCAGAGCCACATCGAGAGACCTGAAGCTGCTGGCTAATCAGGCTAATCATAAATATGGCAAAATTGTTATTCCCGTCGGCAGCAATGACGCCGATTACCAATCAATAAAATTACCAATCAATAAGAGGTCAATAAAATTAATGTCGGTGTGTAACTTTGCTAAAACAATGTCGGACTGTAGTTTTCTCTGGACCCCTCCCTCCCCAGTCTGACCAGCTTGGCTGTCTAGGTGGTGTCCAGCAAACGTTGTGGGCTTCATAGACCACTTTCTAGGGAAAACCTGGTCTGGTAGCGAGTTTATTATCCAACCTAAAGTCTGACAATCCAGAGTGGGGACCAGGACGCAGACGCCTCTCTGCAGTTTCCTTAGAGCCTTCACCCCCAAAACCCCATAGAGACTGTGTCTGCTCCTCGAACAGCTAAAGCATATAAATGAAAAGTTAACACAGGAGGAGGTATTCATAAAAACCTAATAAAAATGAATCCTGCTCCTCTTACTGAACAGATACACAGACCAGTCAGATGTTTATCTGACAACACTGTTAATAAATTTAAAGAAATGATTCCATCTTTATTTACTTTATGCCGTGTGCCAACACAGTGGAGGGCATCCCACTCCCTACCCAGCTGATTTTCTTCTAAGATGGTTAATGCACGGCCACCTGATACTGATACATGGAAAGGTATAATTAACGTGTGGGAATGAGACGGTGTGTGTTTAATGTGTGGTCTTCAGATGCTACGTTGCTGAAAATCACTGCTCAGTCCCGCTGGCTGCTTCAGTGGCGAACATCTTGATCAAATTAGCTTGAGACTGATTGATTCCCTGCATGAATAATGTTATAATGCAAGTCACTAATTGGCTTTCCTAAAGGGATTTTAATGCTAGTTGCTGCTCCTGCTGCTGAAGACGGGGCCCCTACTGCAGATGCTCCTGCAGACAGTAAAGCACTACCCAGGCAAAATTACATCTCTAAAATTCACTTTATGCCGCAAACAGTGATGGCTGCCTTATTTAAAATGCCATCCATCAGGTGCTGTCCATCACGCCTTTCTCCAGCTGTGAGGAAAATTGGATTCTAAATAAAACCTTGAAGTACATCGTGTTTTTGTCAGTGCAGTAGCATTTCCAATTTTAAAATCTAATTGGGAAGGTTCTGCAAATCTACAGGCTTAAGTGTCACTATATGGAGAGGATGGTTTGTTTATTTGTCAGGTCCTCATTGCTGGTGTTTCCAAAGCTACTTTAACTTTGTGGTTGTTTAATTGTTAGCTGCTCCAGCAGAAGCTGCCACAGTTGAGGAGCCACCAAAAGCCCCCACACCTCCACCTCCTGCAGGTAACACCAACATTTGTGCTGTGTTCTTAGCTCGGTCCTGCTTTGACCACTACTCCTACATGATAATGGGACTTTCTATGAATAGTTTTCCTTTATTTGTTACTCAGCTGTTCATTTTCTCAGTTAATAGTCTGTAAAATGTCAAAAATCCTGTGGTCACACATCTTGTTTTGTCTAACACATAAAATATCAGGTTAAAAAAACTAAGTTGCAAATATTTGACATTTTACTTTAAAAATGACTGAAGGTTTGGTTCAGGTATAGTTGAGCACAGCTTGATGTGCTGAATCATTATGGATATGTATGTGCAGTAAATAGCTGAAGTGATTGGAGCTGAAATACTTCAATCAAGAGAGTATTAAACTGTAAGATTATTTTATAATTGGATAATGCCTAATTATTTTGCGCCCACCCACCAAGAGTTCTTTCCATGTAATGCTGAACTGAACCATAACAGGTTTTGGACCTTGGCTTTTTGCCAAAACAAGATGTGCTACCATCAGCTTGGGTGTTAGGGTATTGTGATACATATTTTTCATTATTTTCTAATGGATTAATTAAGTAATCAAGAGAATAATGGATAGATCATTGTTACAGCCCAGCATATAGCCATGATGTATGTAGATAGATAAAATGTTTTATTTTCAAGTAATCTGAGTAATTTAATCTTCACTCTAATAGTTGAAACACTGCTGAATAGAGCCAAACAGAACTTTTCTTCTATGGAAAGCAGCTTGTTCTGATCTTGACTTACTGATAAAGACTCTTGTTGTCATACCCTATATATCTTTTCTGTTGGAGAATGCCTCCTCTTTCTGTTCTCACGACCTTATGGTATTAGAGTCTAAATATTTTTCAGCTGGGAGTGTCTCTTGTTTATTGTTTCATGACCTCATTCTGTATCAAACCATTAAGAAGATGTGCTTGGCTGTTACCAGCCAGTGACTTTCATGCTTTACCAAGGTGCTGTCTAACCGCTACCCCTTTGCAAGTAAAACTCTTATATATTCAACTGAAGGTCGTCCTCTGAGCCTATTAAAGAATTTACCTAAAAGTATGTAATTATGCAATTCTGTGTGTATTTTCAGTGCCATTTCAGTTCGTCGTTCTGTTGTCCACTTTGACCATTCCTTAATTTGCTCTGTTTGAACCTCATTCAGTCCCCACCAGTGCTCCTCTGGATGTATCTGTAGATGATGTGAATGACTCCAGTCTAACCATTAAATGGCAGACGCCAGAGTCTATTGGGGACTCCGGCCTGGACGGATACACCATCGAGTACTGCAAAGATGGAAGTACGTCTGTGTGTGTATGTGAGTCTGCACCTGTCCCCAGTGGTAGAGGGCAGATAGACTCATAGCTGGGTCCAGTCCGTATACGGCAGAGAGCATTTAACGGGCTGTCACTGTATCTCATCACACCACTTTTAGAAGTGCTCGTCTGCTCAGATGACAGCATGCCTTCTGAGATTTCACCACGGTGGCCAAAGTGTACTTCTTATAGGCAGGTTGTTTGTAAACTTGTGTCGACAGGTGATAAACCGTTTAACGTGTCCCATTAAGTGATATTTTACAATTTGACAAATGGGAAAAAAAGGAATATATAGAAAAGAATATGACGAATAAGCTGACATGAAAATTGCACATAAAGTCAGATACTAACACAAACCTGCTTTTCCTGCAGCATCAGACTGGGTTGTAGCTAACAAGGAGCTGACCCCATCTAACCGCTTCTGCATCAAGGATCTGACTGCTGGTGAACTAATACATGTGCGTGTGGTGGCAGTAAACCCCGGTGGCCGCAGTGAGCCTGGTTTACTTGCTGCGCCTGTGCCGATCCGTGAAATTGTTGGTAAGTAATGACCAGTCCCATTTCTCAAACTGTGCAGCGGACCACTTTCCCACAACTGTAGCTTAAAAGAAACTTCTAGACCTGCTAATAAATATCTGTCATGTTCTTCTATGATGTGGCTGTGCTGTTATTCTCATGGCAGTAACAACCAAAGGAGATACAGCTAAGTGTTGATTAGGTGTTGATCTTTGGAGCTGTACATGAGCGTGTCCCTGTACAAAAATGGATCTAGACTCCTCTACTGAACTCCCTAGAGTGAAAAACAAACCCCCCTTCAAAGTATAGTTAGTTATTTGAGGTTTTTACTGGTGTAAAGACACCATTTCAAGTGTCTGTTGCCAGCCTTTTCATTGGGAGCTCAGGGATAGCTGTAACTTATGACCTATCCTTAAAATACTCAGGTTGCAAGGATTGAGGCAGAGGTGGGGCAGATGGACTGCACAGATGTATGCACATAAATCTCTCAGTTGCTGACAAGTGCTCTCATTAGCAGTAAATCATGCTTTTGACTTGTACACACATCTTCAGTAGGCTTACAGGTCTGATAAATAAGGTCAAACACACACATTTTCTACTTGAGTTTTTTTTTTTTTGTTACTAGATGGCTTTAATCTCCAATAAAAGATGTAAAGCTAATATGAATAATAGATAAATATCAAGCAGTGCAGTTGAAGGTGAAGTGTGTCAAATCTGAGAGATCTAGTTGCATTTAGTGGTGTGAATTCTGAACACCCTTCATACCCCACACCCACACTTCCAGGTGTGAGAGAGGGTACAGTGGCTCTCACCTTTAGAACAAAACTCAATTCTAGAGCCAGTGTTTGGTTTGTTTTGTTTGGTTTTACTGTAGAAACATGGTGGTGCAATATGGCTGCCTCCGAGAAAGGAGACCCGCTGCCATATAGATTTAAAAGTCCATTCTAAGTATATGCAATGATGATCTTTTCCAGTGATTACACACTAATGACAACATATTTATGAATATTATATTCCACATCTGCTAATAGATCACTCTAAATATTACACTTTGACCCTTTTAAATTTTAGCTCATAACATTTTTTTTTTGCATTTGCTCAGTGCTTATTAGCAAATGTCGGCATGATACCACAATGATATTAGCACTTTTCTTGTGAGTCTGCTGATGTTGCCATTTAACCTAAACCACAGCTAAGTATAGCCTCAAAGTGCTGCTAGCATGGCTGTAGTGTTTTTGTCCTTTAAACATTTTAATGCCTCGAAATGTTTGGATGAAATATCTCTGAACTGGGCTTTTTTGCATTGGCTGATGTTCACGTTGACCTTTTAAAATTCCATAATTTAAATGTCATTTTGATTATAAATATTGGCTCGTTTTCTTTGCTTATAAATACACATAGACAATTTACTGACGCTGCGCTGTCAACTTCACCTTTGTTTCTCTAGAACAAAGCTGGCTTCCCCACCGCAGTGATCAGTCGACGTAGTGTAGACCTGAGCGTAAATGCTCCAGTTATCTACTTTTGGATGGACAGCTTACTGTCTCTGAGGTATTTCCTGGTTGGGGCTCAAACCGGGGTGAACAAACAGGAACTTTAGTGGAGAAAGGCAGCCATGCAACCAGAGCTGCTGGTCAACTGAGGGGAACGAAAGATGAGCCTAATTGATGGATTCTGGGGGGGGGGGGGGGGGGGGGGGGGGGGGGGGGTCTTCCAGTAAAGACACACTGTCCTGCATATTCTGAAAAGCCCCATGAAGACACTTTATCCACAAAGAAAGACAGATTATAGATTGTTCTGGGAGAAGTAGCTGGCTGCTGTAAGGCCAGCTGCACTTCTGGCATTGCTGGGAAGTGTGCTGATTAGCAGGGATTAGTGTTTGAGCCAAATCTAGAGGCAGAGCTCATGGTGATAGCTCCAACCTGTGTAGTGGTGTTATGGTGGGAAATGATAGGATGAGGATGATGAGACACTCTGGGCAAGAGACCAAGTGAGATGGAGAATCACAGAATAAGATGTGTTAGGGAGAAGATAATGATCAGGAGGTTGATGGACAGTAAGATAAGAAGGCATTTTAAGTGAAAGAGGAGAAACAGAGGCAGCAGCAGGGTGAGAGAGGCGGTGGAGGGGTAGCAGCTTGCTGGTTTTATGTATCCTGTAAGCCCAGAGATCCTTTCAGACATTTGCTGTTATGCAGAAACATGCAAGGGATGCTGTTCCTGATACTTATCGCCCCGCCTGAACGGCACCAACTAGCACAGTACATGTTGTCCTCAACCGCAATGCATATGATTTTATTCACAGCTAAAGCACACCAACATTTGTCACAATTTATTTGTATGGCCACAGTCTCCAGACTATTGTACTTCAGTGTATCTAGATGTGATGTTGGATCAGCTGAAAGTGATGACGTTTCTGCAGCCTCTTCGTGAGGAAACGCGTGTTGGAGTTCAACCAGGACTTTCTAGTCACCAAAAGCTATTTTGGGAGCTGCTGAGTTTTCCTCTCCTGCCCCTCTCTCTGCCCAGATACTGTAATTTACATTAAATGGGCCCAGAAAGTTTCTCCACTTTTCTCCACTTATGTCTTTTTTTATTTATGACTGATTGTAACCATCAATAAGATTGGAACATACACTTATTTTGGCTTTAACAACCACACATTTTGTCTGACTGAACTTCAAATGCTATTTCCTAGAATTATATTTGGAAACACTGGCATGAATTTATTCATCTCAGTTTATCTCAGAAAGGGCAAATAGTCTAAGCACATGAAAAAATGTATTGCTTGTTTTGTTTCTTGCTTAAGTATCTGTTATAATGTTTTGTTTATTTCTGTGTCTAAGCATGACAAATAAAACAAAATTGTCAGTGTATGATCATATTAAGGTTACAACTAATGATCACTTAACCCACAGATCAAAAACCTAAAGATATTCAAGTTACTAAATTGAAAGCATATAAAAGCAGCAAATCATCACATTTTAAAAGTAGCAAATTGATTTTAAATTGATTGATCTACTATTTCTGGCAGTTTACTGTATGAGCTAACCGCTGGATTAATTTTAGCTCCGTCCGTCATGAAGCCTTGCCTAGAAGGCTGGTCTATTTAGGTCTTGTTGACCTGTCGTTTAGACCCGACTTTGAAGCCACAAATGGGAAGTGCACATCATACAGTTTGACACTGTTAGCTTGTAAATCTATCCAGCGCTGTCGAAAAGATGATTTATTTTGTTGTCCAGGTGATCTCATCTATTCTGAATTTACCATCGGCTGCAACAGACCAGTTCATTAAACAGTAAAACAGATTTTGGCTAAATCAGAAGATGATCATTCTTGACCTGTGTTTTTAATCTTTTAGACCGGCCTAAGATCCGCATGCCCCGCGTTCTCAGATCCCAGTACACCAAGCGGGTTGGAGAGCAGATCAATCTGGTGATACCCTTTATTGTAAGTTAGCACACATACACCTGGTCAAGAGCTAATGAAAAACATTAAAAGTTTACAATCATTGCAATTTAGTGTCTTGTTTCTTGCCTTTCTCCTCAGGGAAAGCCCAAACCTGCTGTGTCCTGGCTTAAGGACGGTCAGCCTTTGGACACAAAGAGAGTCAACATCAGGAACAGTGGCAAGGACAGCATAATTTTCATCCGCGCTGCTCAGACTGAGGACTCTGGTGTTTATGAAATAACTGTTAAAGTGGACAGCTTTGAAGACAAAGCCACTCTCACCCTTCGGGTTGTGGGTGAGTAGCAAGTGGCGAGCACACTATAAGTCTGACACAACACATGTGACATGTTTAAATCTTGATTTATGTTAGACCTCCCTGATGAATCTGCTGAGCCGGTTGTTTAGCCGACTCGTTGACATTTAGGCGTCAGGTCTTGGGCCCTGCTGCATTAGAAATTCAAAATATTAGCTACCATACATCACACATTTCACAATGATGGCTCAGAGTGTTTGAACCTGCCGCCAGCTGTTGCTGTTACACGTGCGGTTAAACGTTAGAGGCATTCCCATACAAATGCACGAGTCACTTTGATGTGGTTGGGAGGAGACACTTTCACGGTTCGATCAGCATGTTGGTGTGTCCCCTCAGAGCTACCTGGACCTCCGGCCAGTGTGAAGCTGGTGGACACCTGGGGATTCAATGCTGCTCTGGAATGGACCCCTCCAAAGGATAACGGCAACACAGAAATCACTGGATACACTGTCCAGAAGGCCGACAGGAAGACTGAAGTACGGCAAATATGTCACATACAAACGCACAGTATTAAACCAAACCAACAGGTTGTCAGACTGTGTGAAGTTACATAAACTTATAAATGACCTTGCCAGATCTTGTATTAAATGCATCCTACTCACACAGATCCCTGAAGGTCTTCACAGTAGACACAGGGATGTTGAGGATGGTGAGAAGAGATGGAGTCGGGGGCTTTTCCTGTTGTCTCTACCTGTCAGAGGATGAGATGACATAAGTATCTTATACACAGGCACACTGGTTATCTCATCTGTTGTGTCTCCACCTGTAGGAATGGTTCACAGTGTTTGAGCACTACCACAGGCTAACTGCCACCATCTCAGACCTCATCATGGGAAACTCGTACTCCTTCCGGGTCTTTGCAGAGAACCAGGTGGGCGTCAGTAAGACAGGTGCTGTTACCAAGGAGGTGGCTACGATCCAGAAGACAGGTACCCTTCTTAATATTCATAGTATTTTAACTCCTCTGGGGTCTTCTTCTGGTGCAGCACAAATGAGTACTTGTATATTAATACACTGCAGTAAGTCTGTAAGAGTCTTGAGTGTGTGTGTAAAGTAAAGATTAGAGGAGTGGAAATGGCCTTGACGTTACGTTAATCACAACAGAGTAGCTCTCTTGGCCAGCGCTCAACTATTACTGTAATAAAATGTAAGAGGCTCCAACAACATTACATTAAGAGAGCTGGCAGCACAGACAATGCTGTTTATTTATATTTCACCGAACCTGCCTCCCTCAGATAGAGACGCTTACGATTCAGTGATAGGTCAGTAGGCTAAACCTCTGTGCTTATGTTGCATTTCAGAGGTGTTGAGTCAGTAGCACTCAGATCCAGTCAGCAGTGAGGGGGGGTTACCTTGCTTCATGTGTCCACAGGTATTGTCTACAAGCCTCCCGAGTACCCGGAACGCGATTTCAGCGAGGCACCAAGGTTCACCACACCCCTGAACGACCGCGCCGCCACTGTTGGATACACGACCAAACTGCTGTGTTCTGTTCGTGGGTCTCCCAAGGTCAGACATGCAGCACTCATACTCCTATTTTATATGTTGGCATAGCTTACATATAAACAGTCTTCCAAAGCATTAAATTAGTTCTTCAAAAAAAGTCCTCACAACATTTTAAAAAGCAAACAAACAATCAAGAAAATAATCTGGA
The DNA here is from genome assembly GCF_900324485.2 of Mastacembelus armatus. Classification (NCBI taxonomy): domain Eukaryota; kingdom Metazoa; phylum Chordata; class Actinopteri; order Synbranchiformes; family Mastacembelidae; genus Mastacembelus; species Mastacembelus armatus. The sequence continues at coordinate 1,584,785 of NC_046639.1, read as the reverse complement.
GATTTCTCAACAATGGCTGCAGCCCCATTCTCGTTTCCCCCATCAGTACTTGGTCTTATAATTGTATCTTGTCCAGGATTACTGTAGTGTTCCTGTTATGCTATACTCATAGCTAATAGCAGCTGGTGACTGGATAGTACTTTAATCTGTGATCACTTGTTTGGAGTAACTTAAAGCGAGGGGGACTAGTGGAACATCTGTTGATTACATGTAAAAATGAAGCTGGTGTCCTTTTATTTTGGATAGTTCTCATGTTATACAAAGACAAATCCAGTCTTCCTGATTAGACCCTTGAGTGCCTTCGTAAATCATTTGAGTGTGTGGCATACTGCTTCAAATGAGGTATTAATGTCAAAGCTATAAAGATCCTGTGTAGAACCAGGGCAGGGCTTGCACTGGTATGTCTATGTGAACTTTAATTATGTCTCTCACGGTTCTTGGCAGCCATCGCTCTGGTTAAACATATCTTGTCAGTCGTCTGGCTGACGCAGATGGCTTAGGTGCAGGCCATGGTGGAAGTGCAGTTGATTATGCGTCCTAGCTGTCCTTGGATTTTCTCCAAGGACGGCAGTGATTGGCCAGTCTACACAGACCGAAGTAGCTGAGTCAAAACAAACTTATGCAGCCTCGGACTGTATTCACCATGCATGAGTGTCCTTAAGCTCGAGGAAGAGGAAATGATGGCTAATGGATTGGGATGAGCTTGCAGGTAGATTTTCCAGAGACAGCTGAGCAAGTCCAGAAGTTATGTTGTGAATCCTTAATGCAGCATTTTTCTGTACACCTATGAACACAGCATATTTATGGCTTATTGTCCTGGATCATCACAGACATACCAGTAGATGCTGTTTTCTTTTTTTTTTTTTTTTTTTGAGGATGAGCACCCAGTTGCTGATTTGTGTCCTGTGCCTGAAATTAGATTCTATGAACCTAAACCCACCATGTCTGAATAAATCTTGTTGTGCCTCTCATGGTGGAGTACTACAATCAGAGGAACTGAGCAGTAACAGATGTGTGAAAACATATCCACTATTTATCTGCAAGAGCCCATGAAAAGTGGCCTGTAATACCCTTTTCAGACTACAGAGCTACAGACCCTGAGTGTGTCCCTAACCCATGCTTGACCCCAGTCTAATGAAACTTTATCTCTCCCTCTTTATATAGTATATTATAACTACTGTAAATTAATTTCACACCTTCGGGCTACAAGTGTGCTTTAGCACATGTTTATTGAGCTGCTTTCTCTTCTCTGGCTCAGAGTCAAGAGCCCATTAACTGCTGAGGAGGTCCACCAGAACGACATGTGGTGTGATAACTTGTCTGGCTGTCTCTGATAAAGAGCTGTCACGTAGAGAAGCAGAGAGGGTTAGATAAGCGAGATGTTGCACTATCAAAGAAGGTTCTGTTTTTGACACCTGTCTGTTATCAATGTGCCCCGCTAGCCCTGCAACGTCCATACACATGGATGCCCAAACATAGAAACACAATGGGACAGGAAAGAGACAGAGGGAGATAAAATAAAGGAGACATAGACAGAGATGGATGGACTTACATTCTCTGTCATCTTTGCTTGTTACCTGTGTCAAATAAACAACTCTTGTAACTTGTACCAGTTAAACTAAAGTTACAAGGAATACAAAATGACCTGATGGTGCTGGAGTAGAACTTAATTGATCCCTAAAGGTCATCTTGGAAAACCAGAATATCTGAGCCAAATAGACATTGTACTAAAAACTACAAAGAGCCACATACTAGCATGCAGTGTCACAAAACTATTTCCCCCTTCCTGACTAGAATATTCATACATTTGCAACCTGATTCAATCACTGTGTGAGATCATTTGACATAAAATGTAAATGTATTTGATCTAAAACTTGCAGGGCTGCTGAGATAACCACAAAACATTATCATGTGTTGGAGGGTTTCATTTCCAACAGCATCATCATCAGCAGCAACATTAGCATCTCCTCCACTGATACAGTGCTTCGTCTGTATCGTCCATCAGGGAGAATAATGGAGATAGAGATGGAGAGGACTCAATGCATGAAAAGAGCTTCCTTTAGTTTAACTTTAAGGTAAAGTCCTCCTGGATGTGAAATCCTGCTGCTACTGCAAAAGAACGGGTTAAAAACCACTTTTCTGAGCTGCATCAGCTGAGGTGTAATTCAGTAACCACAGTCACCTTGGTTGAAGTGGGACGATGAAGAAATCCATGCAGGGAAGGTGTCACCGAGAGGGATTATGTTACTCCTTTCCATCCAGCTGTCACTCTTAGTGCAGACTGCCCAAGTGACAACAAACTAAATGTTTACTACGTTTTGAAACTGATGACCAAAAAAGAAACAGATCTGATCAGAAGGTTTGCTGAAATAGAAATATATTTTCTATTTTACTGGACAGGAAGTACTGACTAATTTGGAAGCCTCATGCAAATACAGGAAAGACTGCAAGTCACAGCAGGAATAGTAAATATTAATGTAACAGCTGAAGCTACAAGGTAAAGAAGTGAACATTTCTGTACATTGTGTGTACATTCAAAAACTTTGTACTTAAATGAAATACTCAGGATCTTTTAGATGTAATGGCAGTCTGCCTGATAAATGATGAGTCCAGACTGTAAATGTTATGTACATATTTATTGACCTCAGGCTGTGTACTTCAGTACATTTGATGTTATACAGATAGTACTTGATACTCCCAGGTCTCAGCTTTAATTTGAGGTTTAGATCAATATCCAAAGCAATATGCAATATGTGGGAGATACTCTAGTCCGTTTCAGTTATAGTGCACAAATTCCATCTGTCTAATTAGTTTTGTACCTCTAAACTTTTCTACTTTTCTTAGGGCTATATACAGTTAGCTTCTGTTTTATATCAGTTTCAAACCTACTGAAATTAAAGCTGCAGCTTGGCACTTGATGTATCCATTATTTAATTTAAATTTAAGCCTGGAGAACAAAATATATGTAATTGCCCACACGCTTATGGTCTGGAGCATATAATCACTGGGTAAATGAAAACTTTGGTCTGATGTGGAAATGAGGTGTAGATAAGTGTATAATAAAAAAGTGTATAATAAGTGTGTCTCATTCCTTCTCTTAGCCAAAGATCGAGTGGCTGAAAAATAAGATGGTCATTGGTGATGACCCCAAATTTTGTCAGATCTCCAACCAGGGAATTTGCTCCCTCGAGATCCGTAAGCCCTGCAGCTTCGATGGTGGCGTTTACACCTGCAGAGCCAAGAACACCCAGGGGGAGGCCACTGTCTCCTGCAAGCTAGAGGTCAAACGTATGTATGTCCAGATAACAAAAGGACACAGTTACTGTTTAATAACCAAGGCTCATTATTATTGTCATGTCAAGTCCCATGAACAGAATAAAACCAAAAATGTGTTTCTTTGCTTTCCTCTGCCTAGTCTTACTTACTGAAGCATTAAAAACACACAGATTATCATGGGATTTACTCACGATAAGAAAAACACATGAGTAACATCACTACACCCTCTATTTAATTGTAAGAATATATATACGAGTTAGAGTATCACTTTAATTTTATACATTTTAATGGAATTTTATTTCCTTCTTTCCTAACAGAGGTTATTCTTGCAGAAGCTGACAAGGTTAAGGGCAAATAAACCAACCTGTAAACGTGCACAGGTAAGGCACAAACAATGTGTAAATGGAAATATTCACTATTGTAGGATAACGGTTTTATCTGATTGTAAGCAGTGTACCTCTATATCACTTTCCATGAGGAGTCCAGGGCCTTCACACTAAATATATTTTAGATGACAGGCTCCTCATAGATGCTCTTTTTTCCTCTCCTCTCGCTGGGCATAAATTAGGATTCACTAAGTTTTCAATGTAAACACAGCTCACTGAGATTCTGTCTGCTGTGAACTGTATCTCATGGACATCATGACACATAGTTCACATCTCAGAGAGACTAATTCTGATTCTGATCAGCTCACATTTGATTTCGTCACGTAAAAAAAAAAAAAAGACTAGTCAAAAAAAGAAACTCATTAGCCGCCATAATCATCGTTTTGGTACTTCACCTTGAGCATAGAGCTTCTGTTCCTTAGCGTAGCTGTTTGACATTAAACTGGATGCAGTGCATGCACACTACAACACTGACCTTCAGCACAGACAAGGACATGTATGTTTACACTGTACTGTAAATGGAGTCGCATGCCTCCCCGACCACCCACACCCACTTTTGCTGGAGCGATCAGGTCTTGATGTATCCTTGATGCATTCACACCTGTATTTTCAGCTGTCCGTTCCTGATCGTATTACCACATGAGCATTTTCATGCCAAGTGTAAACTGGACCCTATAGATGATGTGATCGTACTTGAGTCTGTACACAGTGGTGGGAATGCACAGCCTTACATGGGTGGGCGCCTCAAGGGGAAACTGAGGGAGTGCACAGGGAGCACCTTTGGGTGGGAGGGTATGGGTGACATCAGTGCAGCAGCTTCTAAAATCGCTCCAGATGATCTGACACACAGCCGAACTCTTCCCATTACCATGAGTCAACAGGCCAAGTGAAGTGCTGTGAAAAGAAGTGAGAATGGACTAGGAGAGCAGAAAGCAGGCCAGATAATCCGAGCTAGAAAATTTACACACACACACATGCAAAACCTCAACCCAATGTAAAGCCTGGTGCACATAAACGCACACAGTCACGCAATATCTACCACAACATTCCTGGCCAAAGTGATTATTCACACATCATGACCCCATTTTACCCTGTTCTTTATTGTCTTCCCACCAGTGCCTTTACAGGTCCAGCAGAAGTCCAGGTCTTATGAGCTTTAAGGTGAGCTTGTATGTGTGTGTGCGTATCTGTGTGTGTGCGTGTGCGCCATGTATAATAAATCCCGCTAACCCTCCGTTATCTATACAACTCTTATCTTGTCCAGAGTGTTTGAGGAGGTCAGCTGAACATCAGTGTGCACATGAAGAAACAGACAGAACAACATACAACAGCTTCATATCTATGTCCACCCCACCCCTGACTTCCTCCAGTATGTCCAGTATGCAGGGAACACTCACGCCACCCTGCCCATCCCATTTTGTCAAATGTATGTTATTTTAGTTAGTGACATGTGTGTCAGCTATATTTACCATGTTTTACTGCCTGTCCATCTGATGTTTGTTACATTATACAGTCTATATGTACTACGCCATAAAAAGGTAAATCAGTAGACATGTTATTTTAATGACAGCGTGAATGTTTAATAAATTATTATATGATATAAGAAATTAATGATACTTTGTGATGCTTGCAGTAAATTGCTATGCATGGTGTTGGGCTAGATAAAACTTTAAGGTGTATAGGACAGATAAAAAAAAAAAAACAGCACATGCAAAAGTGTATTTATTGCATGTGTAATAAAAAATGAAGTAAACTTCTCAACCAAAAGCTCTTCTCTGCAGTGCTCCTGTACTTGCTGCCCCAAACTTCACTCGTCCATTTAAGTTAGAGGTGGACGCTGGTGCTCTCGGAGCAGGTGCAGTACTCCTACAAGAGGGTGATGCTGGCATAGACCATCCAATAATCTGTTATTTCTCAAAAAAGTTCAAGAAACACCAGCTACATTACAGCACCACTGAAAAAGAGGCCTTAGCCTTGTTATTAGCCTTACAACACTCTGAGGTAAATACTGGGTCCAGTCCTGTGCCGACAGTCATTTGCTCTGACCACAACCCTCTCGTGTTCTTGACTCGGATGCAAAACAGCAACAATCGTCTCATGCGCTGGTCATTATTACTTCAAGACTACAATATTGAAATTTGTTACAAAAAGGGTTTAGACAACATTATGGCAGATGCTCTGTCGAGAGGTTAAGAAAAGATCAAACATTTTCTTAGGGGGAAAATGTTTGACTTTTTATTTTTAGGGGGGGGGGGGGGTGTTATGACCCTGGGTCATTATGTGTGAGGTTTTGTTGTGATTTGTGTGTTGTTAGCTCTCTCCTCCCCAGTTCTTGGTGTGTGTGTGTGTGTGTGTGTATGTGAGAGAGAGGAAGGAGTGGGAGTGGAGTCTAGGTAGATCCATGAGATTGGTCCATTCAAACTGGATTGATGTTCCTGGATTGGTCCAGCCCTTCCGGGAAGACTATAAGAAGCTTCCACTGACTGCAGCCAGGAAGCTCTTCTCCATCTCTGCCACTCTCAAACCAGCAGTCTTTGTGGAACTCTGTATTTGTGAAAAGCCTAACATTGTGTGGAACAAACTGTCAGTAAGAAAGAACTTTGACTTTAATTGCACTGTAAATATTGAGCACTAAATACTCTTCCCAGTTACTTTTCTTTCGTTTTCTCCTGCTTATGTTAGGAGACCTTTTTGTTGGTTTTGTTTGGTTAGGAAATAGTAGGGCTACTTTAGCGTTTTTGTTTGTTATTTTTGGGCATTGGAGTGTTTGACAGAGAACTATTTGACTTCATTTGGAAAATAAATGGTTTCCTTTGATTGCATTTAGTGGGCTGCTGGATTTATTTGAGAGTGGGAGAGTTTTGGAGAAAAACCCACATCGTGTTATGCCCCGGTATCCCCTAGGCCGGGCGTAACACAGCTGTTTGCGTTCGTAGAGCGACTTCGTTTCTTTGATTGCTGCAGGTATAAAATCAGCTCTTTTTACAAAAGATAACAGTAAGAAATAATATGTCAACATATGCAAAATTATCACCTTTGCCAGTAATAGCAGCTTTTACTTTTCTCCCAGTTGGGCCATCGATCTGACAGAGACCAGTAAGTTACTTTTACCAAGTGCTTTGTAAATGTGAGCGGACTGCAGGGGGCGCTGTCTAAATGAGTGAGACAATATTTCCTCTTGCCGTTTTTAAATGGATAAGACAAATGTGTAAATGTGCTTGAGAAACTGAAGAAGACTATGTGAGGAAACACAACCAGGAACTCTGTCATCAATCAAATTCCTGAATTATGAAACAGTGGCCATAATTGTGGTTTTAATTGCAATTGATTTGTTTTCTCTTTGACTCCTGTGGAAAGTATTTCTCTCTGAAGTTAAAAAAAATAGAATAGAGCCTTCATGACATTTGGCTGATTTGTTTCTGTGCAGCTCTATAATAACTTGTTTTATTATACTGGCGTCTTTCTGTATTTCTAAGTAGGCAGGTATTATTTGTTTCATTTTCAGGCAAGAAAAATGTTGTCACCTTTTTGTTGACTGTCACATCTGCAAAAACATCAGTACCAACAGTTGCACTTTGTCAGAGAGGCGGTGTAATACTGACACCTCATGGAGAGCATGACGAGACAAAGCCACAGGCTGATTAACAGGAATCTTCACAAACAGAACTCATAGGTATGATCAATCAGAGCCTAATGACTCCTGAACTGACTATTCTGACAGTGTGTAACATTATTTTTTACATAATCTTGAAATGTGTGTGTGTCTGAGTTTCAGGGATACATTTCTTGTGAATAAATTTCTTTCATTTGCATATCTGAGTTGTGGTTTTCAGCTGAAGCCTAAAAGGACGTCATGACGGTTGAGGTTTAGGTGTTAAAAACCTGTAGCTCATGTTTAAAAAATGTCTAAAATGAAAGTTTTCAGAAACAGCTGAATTTTAGTTCTGCTTTTAAATTCTGTTATTGCTGAAATATCAGTGTCAACTCGAATCTCAAATAAAGATTAATATCTGCTTAAAACTTAACCAAACGGTACAATAGGTATTTTAGACATGTTTATTATACAGTGACTCTTTCAAATGCCCAACTCCTGTTTCATACATACAATGTATTTCATACACTAAGCAATAAAACATTGTTTGCTATAACAAACAGTAGCAGTTCTTCTCAGCATATTCACATTTGTTGCAAGTTGTTTCAATTCCTAAAATACTTTTCACTTTTCAGCAGAAATCGGCAACTCAAATTCATTTAGCGAACACAAACATCTGAGTGTGGTTGGCCAACACATTTCCTGTTTAAAAAAAAAAAGATGTCAGTCAGACAGGAAAGCTGCAGTCCTGAGGTAAGTTTGTCATATACGCCCATCTAGTCTGCCTTTTATTTCCTCAGCTGAACTTCACTACAAAGCACATATATGACTCAACTCAGCAGCACGGCCTCTTTGTGCAGCTCAACGGAAAATGTGGCTGATTAAGGTCTTCGGCCTTATATGTAAGTTTGTAGTCGGTCATGTTATTATTTTTTGTTACGCATTAAAGAATATTTTCATGTTTTAATTATGATTCTCACTGAGCATTCGTCGTTATTTGATGTTACAGGTTTCACTGCTGTCTGTGCAGCTGAGGATCCTGACGGTAAGACACATGCTCGACACACCGACACGCCATAAGAAAGTATTTTCTGTCAAACGCACTGATTTGAAATTAAATGTAGTTTTAATTTTAATTATTAGGAACAAGCAGCTGGATGAAAAAACATCAGTTACATTTTTGTCGTAACCCAAAACACAGGGCAAATATCAAATATTTAAATATTAGTTTTTACATTTAACTTTAAATAGTTTAAATGCAGCCGTGTGTGTCGGACAGGACAAAGGTTTAGAAAGTAGGACCTGGGTGAAGCTAATATGAGGAACATGAAGTACTTTGTTGTCATGAATGTGGAAGTTCCTACATTTTGATGTCTACTAATGAATAATCATATTTGGTTATTCTGTAATGAGAACTCTGGTGTTTTTACATGGTTATGGTCTTGTTTTAGCACCTGGATCAATGTGTAGTGTGTGTGATATCACACCTGGTTACATTACTGTAATACAAGTAATAGCCCTGCAGTGTGTGGTACCTTTAAATAATGTTCATTTTTTAGGAAGTGTATGAGACAGTAGTTCATTATTGCGTCGTGCAGGTCGGCGCTGAGTTTTGTTGGTTTTCTCTCGTGTCCCTCTAACGTTGACATTTTGATCCCTGCATGTCTCAGCTCTGTCAAAATGATTTGATGCTGCATTAATTAGGTGTGAATTCAACAGAACGTCCACCTGTAAGGTGGTTTCATACATGAAGCATCAGTTCATTTAGGATTCTGATTAACTAGGATTTTTATTCTGTTTGGTTATTTATTTATTTATTTATTTTACTTAATTGATTGTTTTCCTATGAAATGTAAAAAAAAAAGTGACAACTTATTTAAATAGCTTTTTTAAAAATTGGACAGGCAGCCCAACATCCAGCTCAGTTTGCTCTCACACATAACAAACACCAGAAATACATTTTTTCACTCAAGAAGCAGGAACTCCTGAATATTTGACATATTTTTGCCTGAGAAGTGACTAAAATGATCAATTGATAATCAAAATAGTGCTTCTGTTCATTGAATAATTGATTAAATTGTATAGTTACAAGATTATTTTTAAGCCTATGATGTGTTTTCTGATCTAAAGTCCATACTTCTTCTCTCCTCCAGAATTTACTGCTGTGTACAATGATATTTTTACATCCACCCCCATGCCAGGTGAGATTTCCACCTCAGATATTGTGCTATAAATAGAAATCTAAAACAAGAATGATCATGCAAGAGATTGACTTTAAATATGCTGCTGCATGTTTTAAACCAATCCTAAGAAAATGTACTAAAAGTCCATTTGTACATCGAGGCATTGCACCAGTTTTGGATGGTAAAATCTCAAACTAGGGTGAGACCTGAAAAATTTGACTATGTGTAATTACAAGCAAATAATGTCTCTGTTGAATGCAAGAGATCAAATCAACATGGGCGTTGCCAAAACAGTTTTAACGGTCTGTGCAGGCTTATATTTAGATAGCATGATTACTGCAGCTTACCTTTTAGAATACTCTAGTTAAAATGGGCAAAATAAAACGGACCAGAGCTTGATATAATATAGAGTGTTAACTATATATTCATTTTATTTATCAATATGATGCATTTTTAAGTAAATGACTCGTTTTTAAAAGATCAGTTGTGTTTGTTTTAACTCTATATACTGAACAGCTGTTTCAGACTGTATTTTTTATTATATGACTGCAATCAATAATATATCAAATAATCTTCCAGCGCTTCCTGTACCATCACTGCAGCTACAGTCAAAGTGGTTGGAGGTGTTCCCCTCTGAGAAAGTGAAATTCATTTGTAATGTCAGTCGCAGCTCTGACTGGAACATCAACTGGATCAAAGATGGACAACCAATAAAAGAGCCGAATTTATCTTTGTCTGCTGAAAAATCAGTGCTCACAATCACTGCAGCGACACAAACGGATTCTGGAAACTATGGCTGTGAAGTTCAACACAAAACAAAGCTCACTAAGACTCTTAGTAACTCACTTCTACTCAAAGTTCATGGTAAGTTCCACTGTGTTTGCCCATGTTTTTGCAGCATATTTAGACAAACCATAATAGGGAATAATGTAAATTCTGTCACTTTCTTTCTTCTTTCCGATTAGGAGATACGCCCAAGCCCACTTTGACCAAAGATTCAAAGTTTGCCTTGATGTTTCCCGGAGAATCTCTCACCTTCACGTGTGCAGTCAGTGATTTCCCTGGAGCAGAATATCTGTGGTATCACAATGGAAAGGAAATTCCACAATCAGCTAAAAATACTTACACCATAGATTCCTTATCTCATTCTAGCAGTGGACAATACCACTGCAAAGCCAAAAGAGGTGACGTCCCATTCTCCACACAGGAGAGTGAAAAGATATCTCTGCAGATCACCGGTGAGCACTGTACCAATTATGACCATTCATGTTCATATACGTGAACCTGTGAGCATTTTGGATACTCTCACCTGTGACTTCTCTGCTGCAAGTCATTTTTTATCATTCATGTTCTCAGATCCACCGACACCATCCCTGAAGCTGCTCTCTTCCTGGCTTGACGTGTTCGAAGATGAGACAGTACAATTTAGCTGCAAAGCTGACAGCGAGGACTGGATGTTCGAGTGGTACCAAAATCAAACAAAACTCCAGGAGAATCCAGACCTGAGCCTGGATGTAGACGGATCATTTCTCAACATCACTGCCATCCCTCAGCGCCATCAAGGAGTCTATGCTTGCAAAGCTCGCCACAAATCCAGAAAAGTCAGCTCTGAATTTAGCAACACACTTAGTGTCTCAGTTTATGGTGAGCTGCTCTGCCTCTGTAAAGATCAACTTTATTAAAAATGACTGTGCATTAAGCTGCACAAGTATAGATTTACATAAAGTGCCCACTGAATGACCATTTGCACTGGTGCAGATTGTGGCTGTAATAATGTGGCAACTGCCTTTGTGTTTTAGGAAACACACCCAAACCGACACTGAAGAAGGATTATGGCTATAACGTGATGTATGTTGGAGAGAGGGTACGGTTCACTTGTACCGTTGACGTGGCCTCGGGCTGGACCTATCAGTGGTACAAAGATGGAAAGGAGCTTTCTTACACAACCAAAAACATCACCATTCCTCTGGGCCTGTCTGACGGAGGGAAATATTCGTGCAAGGCCGCCAGAGGTGCAACAACCTTAACAGGCTCCAGTGAGGAAATACCACTCGAGGTTCATGGTAGGTAAAAATATATATATATATATATATATAATTCAAAACATTAGACCTAAATTAATGTACAGCTGTAAAGGTGTGAATTTGTTTTATATAAATGTGTTGCCATGAACATGTTAAAACCCTCGAAGTTTATTTGAGTTCAGTGAAATAATATTTTAAGAGCATCTTGCTTCCGTTGCTTCTGTTGAAACAGGATGTTGTGGTGTGGCATAATGCACAGAGGGATACAGCAACTAACAACTGAGCAGCACACGTGTGTAGCTCCGGGAAGTCGGTTAAGGACAAGGTGTTTTTGGTTTTGGAAGGGTAGAAGTGCTGGTAAAGTCTGCAGACTTGGAAAAGCTCAGAATCACTCAGTGTAAGAGTTTACACATGACACTGATTTCATGTTTGTTTTAAGCCTTAAAAGTTTGACTGGGTCTAATTTTATCTTGATGGTGTTTAGTTGTTGTGAATGTTGCAGCTTTGGTGTTGATGCATAGTGGATCCACTGTCTGGTAAACACGATGACGAAAGACGAAAAACCAAACAACCAATCGATTAGTGGAGTGAAACTGAATCTCCATCTGTTTTTAACAATTTATTAATTGTTTGTCTTTTTCTCTGCGAAACAAAAAGATTAAAGATGATTCATTTTCTTCCACTTATCTGGGCCCGGGTCGTGGGGGCAGTAGGCTAGCAGGGATGCCCAGACTTTCTTTTCCCTGGACACTTCCTGCAGCTCTTCTGGGGGACACTGAGAGACATAGACTCTCCAGAGTGTCCTGGGTCTTCCCCGGGGCCTCTTCCCAGTTGGAAGAGGCCCAGAACACCTCCCCAGGGAGGTCTGGGTGACCGAGTTCCTCACCCTATCTCTAAGGGAGCACCCGGCCACCCTGCGGAGTAAATTCATTTCAGCCCCTTGTATCCAAGATCTTGTCCTTTCGGTCATGACCCAGACCCAATCTTCGGATCTGTTTTTCCCTCACTCATGAACAAGATCCCAAGATACTCCACCAGAGACAGAATCTCTCCCCTGATCTGAAGATGGCAAGCCACCATGGCCTTGGACTTGAAGGTGCTGATTCTCATCCCAGCTGCTTCACATTCATTTGCAAACCACCCCAGTGCAGACTGAAGGTCCTGGCTCGATGGAGCAAACAGGCTGACATTATCTGCAAAAAGCAGAGATGAAATCCTGTAGTCCCCGAACTGGACTCCCTCCAGTCCCTGACCGTGCCTAGAAATTCTGTCCATAAAACTTGTGAAGAGAACCGGTGACAAAGGGCAGACCTGCCAAAGTCCAACATGCACTGGGAACAGGTCTGCCTTACTGCCAACAACACGAACCAAACTCCTGCTCCAGCTGCACAGAGACCGGATAGTCCTTAGCAAAGGGGGAGATCTGAAGGTCCGTTTTCCATTAATTTCTTTTTTGGTCATCATCTTTTACAATACTGTATTTTATAATACTGTAAAACATGACGGCCAAGTGTTTAAATGGAAATCCTACCTTTTCTATGTCGCCTCTGTAAAACGTAGCCAAACTTTGTTCATAGCATCCCTCAGTTCGGGGCAGCGTTTCTCTTTTGCAGGTGTTTTGGCCGCTGCGGCGCCTTTGCCCTTGTCGGCCACCGTAGCATCCCTTACCTCCGGTGTCCATCACCGGGTTCGGGGATTGCCGCAACGACATGCACGAGAGACCTTAGGACCTCAGCTCCGAGCTGCTGAGTCGACAACAGAGGTGGAGGACATGGTCCATTCGGACTCCATGTCCCCAACCTCCCTCGGGATCTGGTTGAAGCTCTCTCGGAAGTATGAGTTGAAGACCTCTTTGACAGACCAGGAACGGTTCAGTGGTTCCTTATGAAGAAGAGGAAAACATGGACCGTAACGTCGCCCGCTACAGCGAAGCCGGGGCCCCACCCTGGAGCCAGGCCTGGGGGTCGAAGGCGAGCGCTTGGGGGCTTGGTCTCCCCCCATGTGGCCCAGCTGAGCAAAGCCCGAAACGGCGATGTGGGGCTGTCCTTCTGTGGGCCCACCACCCGCAGGAGGATCCATAAGGGGCCGGTGCATTGTGGTCGAAGGCGGGGGGCCTCAGAGACCTGATCCCTGAACGATAACATTTAACTGATTAATCAGAAACAGGTGATAGTAAAGTCACTAATGTGTGTTTCTCCGTCTCTTTAGAAATCCCTGTTCCATCTCTGAAGCAGATCACCCTGTGGTTGGATGTGTTTCCAACTGAGGGAGTAAAGCTCAGCTGCGGGATGAATAGCGGTTCTGGCTGGACGTATACGTGGTACAGAGACGACAAGAAGGTCGCCAGTGGTGAGACTGTGTCTTTTGACTCGAATGGAGCTACACTTTCCATCGGCTCTGCTTCAGCTGAACGTGCAGGACAGTATAAGTGTAAGGGACACCTCCAGGACAGGTCTGTCGTCAGCAGCTTCAGCTCTGGACTCAAACTCACAGTGTATGGTGAGTTTTCTTTTCTTATACCTACATCAAAACAAACATTAGAGAATCTGGGACAGAGGATGTTTTTTTTCAGCTGGGGGGTTGGGCGTTCTCTTCATAGCACATTTGGCAACGGCATATTTACCTTCCCTTATAGGTGTGAAACCCACTGCCAGCCTGACAAGAGACCCAGACTACACCATGATGTTCCTGGGGGAACCAGTCACCTTTAGATGTCACGTTAACGTCTCCTCTGGATGGGAGTACCTGTGGTACAAAGATAACAATCAACTTAACCTACCTGACAACATTTATCAAATCAGCTCCGTTGAACTAAAACACAGTGGAACATATAGATGCCAAGCAAAAAGAGGCAGCCGTCAAGCCTTCCAGACTGATTCTAGTAGGACTATGGACCTTCAAGTTCAAAGTGAGTCCCTTTTGACTTCCTCTAAATATTTATTTATGGCATTTTCTGTTTCTGCAGCACATCGGCTCAGATGTTTTCTCAGTTGTTGGACAGATCCTATGCCATAATACACACAGATAACATTTCTTTTGCTTTGTGTGTGTAGAGACGACACCTAAGCCCTCCATAACTCAGCAGCCTGACGCTAAGACGGTGTACGTTGGAGAGTTGGTGTCCTTCGATTGCAAAGTTGAAATCTCATCTGGCTGGACGTATCACTGGTTCAAAGATGAAAAATCACTGGCTCACCACAGCGGGCGTCTAGACCTCCAAGATGCCGATTTGATGAAAAGTGGGAGCTACAAGTGCATGGCCACAAGAGACAAAACCAAATACAATACAACACACAGCGATAGTCGGGTCTTGAACATAGTCGGTGAGTCAAAGAGACATTGTTAGAGCAATAATCCTGTTTCAGCTGCAGTCAAACCATATCTCAAGATATTACCTAGGAAATCCTGAAGTTGCTAAGGTGTCTGTTTTGGTTGTTTTTAGAAATCCCTTTTCCATCTCTGAAGCAAAGCACCAAGTGGTTGGATGTGTTCCCCACTGAGGCTGTGAAGCTGAACTGTGGGATGCAGGGCAGTTCTGACTGGACGTACACATGGTACAAAGATGGACAGGAGATCCAGGCTGGTGCTGCTGTGTCTTTTGACCCAGATCATACTACTCTTTCCATCAGTTCTGCTTCAGCTTTACATCATGGACAATACACCTGCACAGGAAAACTCAAATTCAAGGGCAGATCTGTCAAGAGTGGCTTCAGCTCTGGACTGAAACTCCATGTTTACGGTGAGATTTACCTTCTTATTTGACTAAATTCTTTAGATTCTATTTAAAAATCACCTGTTTGCTTGTACCCCTGGGAGAGGTCGTAGGTGGGAGCTATAATGAGCAAAAACTGAAGACTGGAGGAAGTGGCAAACAGCTAAATCACAAATTGTTGTTTTAATGTTTTAGTGCAGGGGGAACATGTTAAATATGGAGTCTTAATGGTGCATCTATAGTTTCCCTCTCCCTCCAGTCTGTATGCTAAGTTAACTGGCTGTGACTTATTGCATGTCCACGGTGGGTTAGTGGTTAGCTCTGTTGCCTCACATCAAGAAGGTTCCTGGTCTGAAACCCATCAGGGGCCTTTCTGTGTGGAGTCTGCATGTTCTCCCTGTGCTTGTGTGGGTTTTCTCCAGGTACTCTGGTTTCCTCCCACAGTCCAAAAACATGTATGTCAGGTTGATTGGTGACTCTAAATTGCCCATAGGAGTGAGTGTGTGAGGTTGTTGGTCTCTATGTGGCCCTGTGATGGACTGGGGACCTGTCCAGGGGTCCAGATGATGGATGGGAGAAACACTCCCTTTTTTCATATCAAAACAGCAACGTAAAGCATCTAGTTCATTATGAGCTTCTCACACTTTACTGTTTATTGTGATACATTCAAATACATTTCATTTTTATTTCTCCCCAGACGCAAAACCCAAAGTCACACTGATGCGGACACCTGCGGATGAACTGATGCACACTGGAGATCTAGTCTCCTTCAGCTGTCACGTTAATATTTCTTCTGGATGGGAATACCTGTGGTACAAAGGTGACCATCCACTCACCGTGTCAGGAAACAATTACATCATCAGCTCTGCTGTGACAGCAGACACTGGCTCCTATACATGTGCAGTTAAAAGAGGAAAAAATACAGTTTTCAAATCAAGCAAGAGTCAACCTGTAAAAATCCAAATTGAAGGTAAGTTTTAGTTGACTCCCTCTTTACACTTTACTTTTTGTAAACATATTGAATATTTCCATGACAGTTTGGACTGTGTTTGCCACAGAGCGCCCACAGGCCAAAATAGTCCTGTTAACTGGTTGGTCGGAGGTTTTCTCCACCGACAGCTTGGTGCTCAAATGTGAGGTGGAGGAATACAAGGACACGTGGAACTACACTTGGTAATACACAACTGCAGCAAAAGCTTTCCAGATGTTTTTACTGTCCTGTGGATTCTTACCTTTGTGAATATTCAAACATTCAGGTTCAAAGAGAGACAAGGTATCAACTCTCCATCTTCTGAGAAATATGTGGTCACGCCCAAGAATGACCCAGAGCAGAGCCAGTACTCCTGCCAGGGTATTCGCAATGAAAGACCGTTTTATTCAAGAAGCAGTGATTCTTTGACGACGAAGAATCTTCGTGAGTATAAGTGAATAATGGAAGTCATGTGTTTGTTCTGTTCTTCAAATATCTTCACTCCTGCTGATTCTTTTTTGATTTTTCATCTGTAGTTTTGAAGAGGAGGGTGCTTCTTTCCATCTCTGGCTGTATCTTCTTTGGCATTATCGCTGTGTTCATCGGGTGCATTGTCCTCAGACTCATCCGCAAACCAGGTGTCACTTTTTTTTTTTTTAACCATTTGATTATGTGAAAAAAACAATGAAGTGATGAATCTATAGAGAACTACTCACTACTCTTAGTTGCCATATTTGGCCACAGCACACAGTCGGTTAAAAAAAACAAGCTAAACAAAGAAACACCAGACCGTTGTGGACGTTGTCCTCAGGAGGAGATGGAGAGCAAAACCAAAAAGAGGCTGAATATTGGAATTGGTAACAGAAACAGCTCCAAATGAATAATGTTGATGATATGTCAGTGTTACTGATGGCTGCTGAGGGTCTATATGAATAATCGCTTCATGACATGTCGCCACCTCAACTTGAAACAAAAGCCACAATGAGGTCACCTGTTATCTTTTTTTTAATCACACAGTTGATGATGATGACAAGACGGAAGAGGCCAACCTGTTTCTGTCCATGGCTCAGCTAAAGAATTGTTCTGGTATGTTGACACCTCTTCTCTTCGCATGTGGTTTTCTATACCATTTTTTCTTACAGCATGCTATTAGCTGTTTTTTTTTTTTTTTTTAGATATTGCACATATTGTATGTGAAACTAAACCATGAAAGTATCAGGTTTCATTCGTGGTCTTAGTTGACCTAGCTGCTGGTGCTCCTGTGCTAAACTTCCTTCCTCCTCCGTGCAGATGCGCCCTGCCCACTGGTTGAGTACATCACCGATGCAGAAATAAATGCATCACCTAAAGCTAAAGGTAAAGAACTTCTAGGGCTGCAATTAGCACTTATCTTTAGGATAAATCTGATTTTCTCAATTATTTGTTTAGTTGATAAAATAAAGTATTATAAAGTCCAGCCTGTTTGACAAACAACTAAACAGAGCATTTTTTTCAAAATTATTTATTTCATTATCACATAAAATTATTGAGTATGTGATTATCATAATAGATGCAGATCATTTTTCAATTGATGAACTAAATGATAAATTTACTTGTTTCTCCTCTGTGTAAGCTTCGTAAAGGTTTCTGTGTGTATCATTCACCGATTGCTTTTTTTAACAACACGCTCTCTGCAGAAGAAGAGAATGGCACAATTTGCAGTGAAACAACACCACTACCCATAACCGTGCAGGAGGAAGAAGGTAACAAAATGATGTTACGAATGTATTTTTGTAGTGAAACATTTTCCCATTTAGACATAACTGATCCATCTTTCTACATGTCGCACCTTTTATCATTCTAGCTGTGAAGACTGCAAGTGATGAAACAGAAGCCAACAACGCTGGGCTGGTTTCCTTCAAACAATAAAGCACTGAAGATGTATTCATGTTACTGTAACATAATCATCATTAACTGAAGGCATGGCCATACATAGCAACAGTCCTTAGTGGTCGTTATGATGAGATATGAAACACGGTGGGATTATTTTACCACCAGTGAGGCTAAATAAATAACTAAATAAATAAAGGTTTGGCATGAGAGGGAAGGCCAAGCTCTGTACAGTGACCATCAGAGACGCAGCTTGTCAGGGGAGTTCTTCACAGAATAACTGGCACCATACTGGTGTTGTTTGTCTTTTTTTTTTTAATCATTATTGTACTAATGAAATGAACGTTAGAGGAAGTGATAAACTTATACTTTCAAACAAAAAGCATCAATAATACACGTTAGCTTTCAACCGCACTGAACATAGCACTTCAGTTCTCTTAGTTTTTTAAGTTTACTGTTGTAAATATTTCACCAAATGATGTTTGTTCTTCTAAAGTGACTGGTTGGATACTGTATGATATATTTATGTAAAATTTAAAGAATCTTTTTGTATCACTATGACATTATCAAAATAAAAATACAAAATGTTAGAGTGAGTGTTCATTCAAAGTAATACTGAAATGCACCATCAGCTGTGACAGCAGGAAACTCGTTCAGGCAGATGGAATCAGTCGTGGGAAGATGTTGTGCACCTGTGACAGTAACAGAAGGAAAACAATCATTCAGACAAGCTTTAAAATCAAGTTACTGACAGAAAAACATGCAGACACAACACTTACTGATTCATATCTACTTGAGGATCTCAGCCAGCTTCTCCACATAGTAGTCATAGTTCTCTTGACAATCCTCCCAGGGTTCAAAGGTCTGGTCCTCCTTCTCCACATACGTCTCCCAGACGTGCAGGAAGTCAGATGGTTTCATCATTCTCAGTTTGCAGCCGGCACTCGCCAGAGCCCGCAGCCCTTCTACTATCTCCGGCTGCTCCCACTCAAAGAGACGGGAGCAGAACATACAGAGATGAAGCTTTTTGTGCTGCTGGAGGATGCTGGCCAGTTTGGCTGCACATGCTGCACAGGGACTGGATGACACATACCATGTGACATCATACCCCTGGGCAGGGTTAGGGAGCACCTGGACAGGAAAGAGGATCCATGGAGGTCAAACATGTAATTCCTAAGGTGGAGCAGGGGAACATGTTCCACCCGAAATATGAAAAATGTAAATTTGTGCTCTTTACTTTGTTGTAAAATGAAATTTTAAAATTAATTAACAACTCAATATGCAAAAATGGCAATTTAGTTTGAATTACCGGTACTTTAATTACAGATTTAAATGAAAGTTAATCCATGTTTCCATATCCTATACTGAGCATTAAATTCTCAGTTGCAAAATGCATTTTCTAAATGCGTGACCTACTGAACAGACCCATTGCAATATTAATTGCATGGCAGCGCGGTGGTTCAGCAATGTCGCCTCACTCAAGAGGCTGTGTAGGTTTGCTCTGTGGACTGTGGCTTTGTCATTAGGTTCATTGGTCACCATTGTCCATAGTTGTGAACTAGAGTGTCTGTCTGTCTCTATGTGTTAACTGTGCAAGTGTTGTGTGAGCATTTGGATTCAGACTGGAGAGGCTACTGCAGATCGAGTTGATTATTTCTTTAAAATCAAAGTATTATAGGTCCAAGCCTATACAATATAAATACAGTTTATATCGATGTACAGTAGCCTCGGTATGGTCTGTAATCCAAGTGCAAGGATTTTAGATATCTGTGAATATCAAATCCAATTCAGTAGTTTTCTCTCTCAAAAATACAACAGCTAGAAGCGCTCTCACATAATCTAACACATATTTTTCAGAAGTTACTTGATCCAAATAACAGAACTTATGTGTCATAAATATTTTTACCTCCCTCCCATCTCAGACTGAAGATTTCTTACCTGATGAAGGTATTGAGCAGACTGCAAACTAGAAAGCAGACTTCCCATAGGGCTGACATGTGTACCGCGATACTACAGTGAGAGTTACCTGTTGAAAGAAGGCCTCTTCAGCATGAGCTGTGGCATGTTCATCCTCCATGTAACCTCTCATTGGCTCTGTGCTGCCTCCTGCTGCATCCACTCTGAAGCACAGCAGGGTTTTGTTCCTCCCTGACGAGTACTCCACGTTCCTGAACTGAAACTTGAAGTAGAACGGGCTCATCTGTTCCCTGGTGAGAGTGGAAGTGACACTTTCTATAAATCCAATGTCAAGTGGACTGTTTTCTGCTCACTGAATGTGACAGCGAGCATTTCACAAAACACTGGTTTGACATTATTTGGGTTTTTGAGGGCATGAAGGTTAGCACAATTAGATTAGCACAAGTGAGAAAATCAGAATGTACCTGTCATTCATGCTTCCAAAGAAATCTGTCCATTTTCATTATAACTGTAATGAGAAATACCTTTCCAGGAGATGATAGCAAGCCCCAGATATAGACTACTCACAGCACAATAAATACAATATTAATGAGGCTACCACTGAGTAAACTGATGTTTCTATAAATATTCTTAGCTTTCAAATCATCCTATAATCCCTAGATCTGGTACAGGCCCTTCATGACTCAGCCACTGTGCAAAACACATGCTGCTCCTGCGTTTTTACTTAATCTCTTGTTATACTGTACATAAATATTCAAATAGATTACATCGATCTCTTATAGCTTTAATATCAAACAGCTAATACCCAAAAGACAGAAACTGGGGAACAGATGCTGGACAGAGTGATAGAGCAGGGCCCAGCATCTGTGTGGGCTTAGTGACTCATCCCTATTCTTACTGCCGGGTTAGCTAGGATGCCAGGTGCAAGTCATTATTATCCTTCCTCACAGAAATCAAGCATAGAATATGCATTAGGAACAATACGGCTTACAGAAAGAAACAAACATGCACTTCGAATACAGAGCAAAACTCCTAAATAACCAAGAGGCTGATGTGTTAAAAAGCTAAACAGGTGTTTAAGTAGGACTGACCCTAATCCTAGTGGCGTGTGTATTAAATGTGACTCACCCTGTGACGATCTCAAAAGGTGGTAACTCTATAGGCTGAAACTCTCCATTTTCTTCACTGTTCGCTGCCTCTGCTGCTGTGGCCCCTTCGCTCTCCCCATTCCTCTTCTCTTCATTCGCCTTGGGCTGCTCGGGGGTCTTCTCTGGGGTCTTCTCTGGGGTCTTCACAACTTTCTCCGGCTTCTTCACAGTTTTCTCTTTCCCTTTCTCCTTTTCTTTGTCCTTCTCGTCATTTGTTTTGTTTTCCACCTTCTTCTCTTTCCTCTTAACACTGACCCGGCTGTTTCTGTCCGCCATGATTTTGTGCAAGTGGCTGAGCAAGAGAGAGTTAGTGTAAGTGGACTGATAACCCCAGTGCATTTACAGAAATAGATCCTATTGTGTGCCCCGGTTGGAGTCACAACATGTGCATGTGTGGCTGGGGCAGGGGGTTGGTGACTCAGTCAACTCGCTTTCCATGCCCCGCTATTAAAAGGTCACAGGACAACACAAGTCTGAGTGTCAGTGAGTTGCATAGAGTGGGTCAAGAATGAACTTACATTTCTTCCAATTACAGTTTATGCTAAGTCAAGAAAGGAAAATACCACATTCTGTGTATAAAAGTACGACTTCAAACACACCGAGTGGTGGCTCTTTAAGCCAGGAGGCTCTAACTGTCAACGGGCCAGCAACAGGCAGGATATTAATAACGATGCTTGGATGTGTTGCCTGTGTGTATGGGGTAACCAACGCTCTCCTGATACTGAATACCACTTTTGTTTGTGCCAACTCTAATGTCCTGCAGCCCATCAGGACTTAGCAAAACAGCAAGGCCAGCTAAAGGGCACCCTAAATAGGCGAAGCCTGGGAGCTAGGCAGTACAAACAAATACAAACACAATATGTAAGCGCACTATTTGCCTGTGTGCTATGAATAAGGGTGCAGGAGTGCAGTGCGGTCCAGCGTGCATGTGCCCGT
Source organism: Mastacembelus armatus (assembly GCF_900324485.2). Classification (NCBI taxonomy): domain Eukaryota; kingdom Metazoa; phylum Chordata; class Actinopteri; order Synbranchiformes; family Mastacembelidae; genus Mastacembelus; species Mastacembelus armatus. Next base: position 1,562,772 of record NC_046639.1, on the reverse strand, counting down.
GAACAATCAATCTATGAAATCATCCTGCATCAATATGGCCCTCTGCTGAGGCCACTGCATGGGGGAGGGGAAAATTGGTTTTGTAAGCATGTGTGTATTTTTGTGTGCATAAGTGTCTATGTGTGGATGGAAAATGGCTTTCTGCACTGCAGATGTAATAACTTGAGGCATAAGGGAGAGGGCGGGAGGGAGGAGGCAGTTCAATTACAATTTCCTCCTCTCCCTCGGTCTCACTCTATGCCAAGTAATTCATTTCAGAAGCAATTACCAACAGGGCTGCAGCCCAGCCTGCTTGTCTAACTCAAATGGATGAGCTGTCACAGTCAAGGGGGGGATGGGGGAGACGTGTTAAGCTGCTACACAAAAACTCACAAACAACACACTCATGGTGATGAGCAAAAACACACTTTTCAAAGATAAACACATTGACACACCCACACAGATATCAAGCAACACATCTAAATCCACAAAGACATCCTGAGGTGATGATCATGAAGATCACAGCACTCTGATAATTATGATCTATGAGGGACATCTCACTGTATTTCACACAGATTAATATACTTCTCTCAATTGGTTCTCAGCAACAACAAAAACAGCAGAGCTACGATGCAGTTGGTGGAAGAGAGTTGTATTTCCGGTGACAGTCCTTACAATCAGATGTTCTGCTATTCCTTTACAGCCACTCATCTTCAAACTAAATGCACTTACACAGTTTGTGCCTTCAAAAGTAGCGTTAAGAGAACAAGAGTCCAGTAGCTACATATACCTGCCACATAATTTAGTGTTGGTTGTGGGGATGTGACTGCTGCGTACCTGCTGACTCAAATTTAACTGTAATGGAATTACATGCAATTACTCTGCATCCCCACGGCGCAGCCCAGATGAACCGAGCAAAAACACCGCAGCATTCAGTTTCTCCTCCAAAGCGATGCCCTACAAAGTGGTTTTAAAATACTTCCACACGGTCAGACAAAGCAAAAGGCTTTTTTATGCCACATGCTCTCATGTTCTGCTCGTCTTGTGGGGCAGAGGCAGGGTCAAACCCATTTCGATTCCTCAAAATTCAGAAGTGGAATTCAAGAAGACATGAAATTGAAAAAAAAAAAAAATAAAGTGCTGATAATGAAAATGAAATGGAATTGACCTCCATTCTGCAGGAGCACACAGGGAGCTATAAAGGACTGACAGAAGGAAATTTAAATGAATTAAAGGTTAAAAAAAAAAAAAAAAAAAAAAAAAAAAAGCATATCTAAATTCTACACTGGCAAAAATGGTGTGTACACATGCATGAGTGCACACACCTGTGTGTTAGGAAACAAAGCTCATTTATTATGATGTCCCAGTAATGAGGAATACATATAGAGAAGAAAAAAAAAAAGAATATGTGTGTGAAATATTGTTTAGCAGCTGATGTCTTCCTTCAAAAACAACATTAAATGAATTAGTTAGAACCTCTGGGGCTACGGTATGTCGGGGAAAATAAGTCATATGCTACACTATGCAATACTTCACTGCTCAGTCAGTGATACAACACTGTTGGAAGATAGAAGAGAAGGGAGAGTTTTATGGTCCTGTGGCTGTCGGCAGACCCTGATCAGACAAAAATAATGTCAAGGTAAACGCTTTAGTATCGACTTGCTTTTAGTCCCTCGATCCACAGCATGTGGTGTCATAGCCTCTAGATGCTGCAGGCTACGTGGTAAACAAACAGAAACACACACCTACTGTGGTCAGAAAAACCCTTCTGACTGGAAACTGAGCCTCAGCTCTGGATTTCTGGGCAATTTGATCTAACTCGTATTAAATGATGTGCAGTGTGAAGTTTCTAGCTCATTTTCCTTAAAAAGAACAGAAGGGAGTATCCAAGAAGTAAGATTACTGCAGGTATAAAACCTACATCAGCTATTTAGTTAAAAGAAATGTCTGACTCATAGCTCTAAGTCCATAATAATGTATAGTTGGCTTTGAGGTAGATGAGCGTCTCCAGGTTCTTTGGTAAAATGCGGCTTCTCTCTGGCCGCAAGCAGCGCCTGGCAGTAGTGAAAATACTTTCCACAACAGTGCCACAAGCAGGTATGGTGAACGCCTTCTTGGCCACTTGGGCAAGCAGAGGAAAGTCAATTGCTTTACGTTGCCAGTAATGCAAAGCCTCCTCATCTGTGGGTTCCTCTCGTAAGTAGACGGCCAATTCCTGCTCTAGACTTTTGGCCTGCGTGGTGGGTCTCTGCTTAATGAAAGAGAACAGCTTGCAAGGCCGAGAAAGTGAGGAGACTGGTGACGGAGCTGGAGCAGGAGGAGTCTGGGATTGAGGGTGCAGGTCTGTGTTGGGGTCTAAGGGGTTAGAGGTTGTGGAATGTTTGGATAACTCCTCTAGGAGAACTTGTCTGTGCCAGTCAGGGTTGCTGCTCCAAGTGAGCTTGAACTGAGGGTCCAGGGTTGTGGCAGTGATGTAGAGGGGGTCTTCCAGGATAGGGGCCAGCCGACGCTCTACAGCCTGGTTAAGGCCCACTTGGAGAGAGGGGCAGCGAGGGGTTGATGTCTCAGAGAGATGCTTACGAATGCCCAGAACACACGGCAGAGCCAAGCTGATGGACACATGTCTGTCTGTCTGTATGTCGCTCTGTCTATCCCCATTCACCATGTCCCAGGCCTCGGTAAAGGGCTCTAATGTGTCAGTGAGCTCCCTCAGCAGGGCTCTCTCTGACCCATCCAGAGCCAGCTCCCCTGGACCACTCATCTCCTCCAGGAACTCCACTGAGTCCAGCAGCCGCCGAAGCACCTGCGTTAAAAACCAAACAAGACAATGAACCTTTTTTAAACTCCCGCGAAGATTTTTTTCCTCTCTCCCATACATTATAATAACAACTACTAAATTATTATACTCCACATGCTTAACAGCTACAAATTGTGACTGACACTACAATAAAACAAAAAATATAACTGATGTGATATGTTTTGAAATTGCTGTTATACATAACTATTCTCCTAAAACTTCACGACACTAATTAGTGTATTTACAGACAAATATTTGAACATTACTTACCTTAAGCTGAGCAGCCCAGTCTCTTACTGCAAAAGGGGTATTTCCTGGTCCTCCCATCATTAACGCAGGACCATCAAAGACCTGGTTGAGCTTTTCAGGTGGGACAGCAGAGGTAATATAGTTGTAAAAACAGGCAGCCTTGGCCAGTGTGGAGGAGAGCTGTGGACAGGAGCGTAACCCCTCTCTCACGCACTGTTCAAGCGACCGAGAGAAACAGTCTACCCGGCACACACCCAGACCCTGTTCCCACGAGTCCTCCCATTCTCCTTCATCGCCCTCATCTCCATGGCCATTCCTGATCCCTTCGTCCACATCATTACCATTGTCCGCTTCATCTTCATCATCATCCTCTTGCATGCTGCTTAGAGGAAATGACACCAGGAAACCAGGAAGACAACATGGCTTTCCGGCTGCTGTTGCCAGGAAAGGATCCGCAACAACTCGAAATGCTCTCCCTGACACGCCGTGAGAGTGACATACTTCATCAAAATCTGACAGCACACGATTCCCAGAGCTGCCACCAGTCAGGGGAAGGCACGCCAGGAGAGCCGAGCGCATCTGCCAGTCAGATGTAAGAAAATGGCAGGTGACACCGAGGTACCTGCGGAGAAAGAGAGAAGGGGGCTCATCGGAGAGGGAATCAAACCAAGTGGGAATCGTGCTGTGCCTGGTTTATTTTATCTCCTTACCCTGATGTGGTTCCAGACACACCCCTCCATAGATCCAGGCTGAGACTGAGAGTGTGCGCCGAGGCCAGGGCCTGTCGGGTAGCCAGCTGGGCCTGGTAGGCATAAGCTGGGAGAAGCTGGGTCTGGATGTAATGCTGGGGCTCTGGAGTGTAACGTGGCTCCAGGAGCTGGAGCAGCTCTCTGAAGCCCTGATTTTCCACTATGGATACTGGCTGCAGATCACGCACAATCATCTTAGCTATGGCCTCAGAGATCAAAACCTGTGGTGACAAAAAAGAATGACACTCATGAAAGCAGATGAATCCGTTGCACTGCCTCAATAAACAATGTCAATTTTAGAAATAGTACGCCAGATATTCGCATCTCAGGGGGTGATGGACTGTACCGCACACCTGACGTGGATCATGTCTGTCAAACTTGGTCACCCCTCCTCCGGAGCCTCCTCCCGTACTTCCTTCTAGAGTTCCCATTCCTCCAACTCCTCCTCCTCCTCCTCCTCCTCCTCCCACTCCAGCACTGATGGGAAGAGTGTAGCGACTGTTTCCTCCATTGGCATTGAAAGTGTGCAGGGAACCAGAGGAGTAACCCTCTCTCTTCATATCCTTCCTTTTCACAAAGTCATCATACATAGCCTGGTGCTTCCGCTGAATGGGAGAGACAGAAAAGCACAGCAATGACTGACAGGTGCAAGGTTCCAGTGTGTGGGGGCAGATATAATATGCTATAAGTAAATACCCCACCACCCCCCTCAGAGAAGCAACAGACTGCCTGTCCAGTTGGGTTCATAGAGCTGCCACAGAGTAACACAGGCGACATAAAGACATCCAGTGAAGTAACCTGTGTCCAGTGATGCTGCTGGAATCAAACAGAGGTGCAGACGAGTCGCCCTTTCTGTTAACAAGCAGACACAAAACATTTCTTTACCTTGAGATGCGTTACGAAGTTAGACGTGACACTCCGCTTCGCCTGTATTCGGGTACCACAAGCCTTGCAGTTTGACTCGATTTTGCCATTTTCCCCTTCAAAGACAATGTTAAAGTAATCCAGAATAGACACCTTCGAAACTGACGCCATTAGAGCCAACAGCTCCTGTGCTCCGGAGATAAAATCAACTTGCGACCAAGGGCAACGTGAGTCTGAGGTATCAATCTCAGCTCGCCTCTAATCATGAGCGCAGGCCAGCGTGTTTACTTCCCGAGCCCTGATCGCACCTCAACAAATGTTGCTTTCGGCTGCGCAGACAAAAGAAAATTCAATTTGAGGCAACAGTGTTGCGTCGCTCGCACGTCCGAAACCGGCTACAATCGGGCTACGGAGGCTGCTGCTGCTGCTGCGGGTGTCTGGAAACATCAATAATATAACATCCGTTGTTTCTGCGCTCTCGTCTGTCGATCGGACGCCAAGTGAAGGGGAGTCACAGCAGCGTGTTTCATGGAGCTGTGCAGACAGTATTATAATTGGACCAGGAAGTACACACAATAAACGGGAGTTTCGTTCCCCATTTCGACAGTTCTCGGTAATGTTCGGCTGCTTGGATCCGAGGGTGGCGACGCTCCTTCAAATTTTTGTAATTATGCGCAATTCGCTTTCCCGGTGGTTTTCCAATAGGATCCGACGGATTCAGACGGGGATTTAGCTATTGGGAATAGAATAAATTATAATTATGTCGAAATAGTTGTTCTCAAAATTACATTATTCCTTTTCTTAAAAAAAAAAACTGAACAAAAAACAATTAGGTACCACTCCCGAAAAAGAAATCATTTATAAAGAGTTTAAAAATTCTAATTAATTCTTTTATAAACATAAATCAAGAATAAATCATTTTCAATGCTTTGCAAACAGTTAGAAACCATTAATAAGAATAGTTAGATTGCCAAGTCAATGAAAATAAGACGGAGTCTCGCTATATTCCTGAGATGATGAAAAGATGTCTTGCAGAGATGTTCTTAAAGATTAGCCTTAAAGATTGGACCATATAATAATCAGAAATGTTGGCCAATCAGACCTAAACGGAATTACCTCAAAGTTGGAGCAGTTCTGTATGTTAGGTGAGTGTAGCCTGTATCAGATTGGATTTTAAGACTTTATGGGTTGTGGCAGACACCTGGCTCAAAACAACATAAACAGCCCCTAGAGAGAACGATTTAGAACACAGGGTTTATTGCACAAATTCAAAGAATCACATACGGCCTTACAGAAAGAATATCAACGATATGATACTCATGACACATGATAGAACAGATCTTTTCTGTCCACGGTGGTGAAACTCTCCTGCAGCCTTTTGCTGTTGGCTGGATTCATGCAAACATCTACCCTAACTAATCCAAAGATGAATTTCTATGCTGGCTGATTAACACAAGCCAAGAACATACATTAAGTCACTATTAGTACTATTGCTAAAATTAAGAACACTAAGGTTCCACAAGCTTGTTTCTTGGGAAGTTGGGGGTTTTAAATAGTTAAGGATGAGTATATACAGTATTCCACAATTACACATTGGGTCACTTTAAGATTGTATTTAAAAAAAAAAAGAAAAATAAGAATAGTTGGGGCAGCCAACCCTGGGCTAGTTATCTGCTCTACAGATGGGTTGTTTTCCAACTATCCCTGAACTTTCAGCTTCTGATTGGTTGAACACACCTGAGCCAGGTAATCAGCAGCAGGCCGTGCAGTAGCTCTCTAGTACCAGAGTTATACCATCATAAGGAGATAACATTCAAAGAAAGTAAAAATTATTTAAATTTTCTAGACTGTGTATTTCCTGAAGAAAATGCACTGAGTACCAAACAAAGCATTTGGGACTAGTTATGTGGAAAACTTTCATACTATGGCCGTTCAGAAAGGTTTTGTTTATGAATGAATCTATATCACACATTTAACTGACCCTGAGAAATCTTCAGGCAGCACTGAGTTCACTCTTCACTGTTAAGTTCACTCAGCCCTGAAGTGTAATCTACTGACTCTGTCACTCACTGTGGCCATAGGCTTTATTCAGTTCTCAGCTGTGTGTATTTTAGTCTGCCGCCTTGTCCAGCTTTGCTCCTGAGGCTTTCTCCTGGAGAGTGAGTTTGTCTTTCATGCTGTTCTTCAGCTCCTGTCTGATGTTCAAAACTGAAGTCTGAAGGGTTGCAATCTCAGCAGACAGGTCTATCACTGTAAAACGAGGACAAAGAAAAGAAGAACTGTGTATTTACAGTGTGCTGAGTCCTCAGGGTCTCAAAAATACCTTTACAGCAAGCTATAGTAATGTCACTGGTTTCAATTCCCTGTTTTTGTGCAGAAATTGGTCATCTTCACTAAAGTCACAAATATCATCAAACACAATATTTCTAAGCGGAAAAAACACAGTAACAACAGAAGCCAAGTATTGCCATTATCTTTTTAAGAGGCGTGTTGAATAAATAACAGATGGCTGTGTGTTTCAACAGCTCAGAAATATTGTGTTTGTTGATAATTCTGACTTTGGTGAAGATCAGATCACATTTCTTCTACAATTTATGAAGAAAACCAGAAAACTGAAAATTGCGCCATTACTTTTTTTCTTTGCAGCCGTAGGTAACATGCAATGTAATGTCCACAACTGTTGCAAAAGAAAACTATTCTTAGACGTTTCTAGTGAACGCATATTAAATGCAGCATCATACCTTGTTTGAATGATGACTGTGCTTGTTTAAGAGATTGTGGCACCAGAATCCCAAACCATTTCAGAGGATCTTGCTGAGAATTTGTGTCACTCTTTTTTACTGAAGATACTTCAGGAGCTTTATCATCACCTGTTTGAACATTAGCCTCTTTTTCTGTGGTATTGTTTTTTGGCTTGTTTCTTCTCCTTACACCTGTGAAATCAAATAATGTAATATATATATATATATATATATATATATATATATATATATATATATATATATATATATATATATGTGTATATCGTGAATGCAAGCAGCATACATTTTAATATCACATGGACCACAGTAGACTCACCTTCGTCTTGAGGTCCAATATTCTCTATGGACCTCACATCTTTTCCAGATTCCCTATTTGGAGGAACTCTTTCTGTGCAGAAGTCCACTTCTCCACTGTCCAGTGTTCTGTAACACACAACTCTAAGTGATTTAAAAGCTTTCCAAAACTGAGTGGCAGTGCACACCGTGCTGAAACACGTGTAATTCCTCACCTAGCATGAACAAATACCATCGGTTCAATCTCACTCGCATACTGAAGCGCAGAGACTTGTTTGTTTCCCATGGAATATCGTGCCTTGGACATGGAAAACCATCCCTGTGGAGAACATAAACTATTAACTTACATTAGTAAGGTAAAGGTGCTAAGGTTAGAGATACATGCTTTTCAACTTAAAATAAACCAGAATTAGAACAACTCTGCTTTAATGCCGCATAAGAACTATTCTTTTGAAGGAGCAGACACATTGAGTTTAACACTTTAAGCTCAATTCCAACATTACTACACTTACAAGCTTGCTTTTAAGTATAGTAAGCTTAAACACTTGGACTCTCTGTCAGACAGGTCAAACCTTGTGCAGTTACCACCGACAGCACTTTTTCATACAGCCAGACAAAAGGTTTTGCTGAAAAATTTCAAGTTCACAATAGCACAAACAGAGAAAAACATCTTAAACAGCAAACGTCTTGTTTTTCCTTGCTACCTGCTCAATGAGAGAGTTGAGAGTGGCTCGTTTCTCCTCCAGCAACTCCAGTTGGTCCATGAACCGGAGCAACTTCTCATCAAATAGAAGAGAAGATTCTTCCAATTCGGACACACCCATCTCGACGCTTTGTACTAGCTTTAATATCCTCTCATATGATGTTTACTGCAGTATTTTCTGCTATTAATCTACCGTTCAATGCTAGAATAAACTCCAGAGACAGCCATTAAAACGCTCACAAGACCGTTGTTACTTCCGTGTAACACCATGTGACGCATTTCGTCACATGATTTACATCACATGACCAGAGAAACACGAACATCGTTGATAATGGTGGTTAAACAATACAACATTGAAGCTGCGATGTTAGATCTTTAAAAGTAATTAACTTAATAAAGATAATCATTGTCATTGCAACCGGTATAAAAGTAGCCACCTTAAATATCAGTAAATAACCTCAGTGGTAAACATTTAGTTCATCGTGCATGCTTATTTTTGTAAGTAATTTGTTGGAGCGATGTCTTGTAACGATGCTCATAAAAAAGTGCTCATAAAATGTTTGCTATAAAACCATACAGTAAAATTATCAAAATAGATCACGGGAGAAAGAAAAAGCTAGTTCCCATACCGGGAGTCGAACCCGGGCCGCCTGGGTGAAAACCAGGAATCCTAACCGCTAGACCATATGGGACTAATACACAAGCTTAAAATGTTGTATTTTTATAGGGTACACAGGTCTCATATGTTCATGTAAACTCAGGTTTGGATTCAGCTCCCGAATTACCTTTCTTTCTTTTTCTTATCTTAAAACTTTATATTAGATACAACAACAAAAAAGAGAGTTTTAAAGCTAGATGATTACAATGAATTACAAAGATAAACGTACAACTGGTGAAACGACAATGAATTTGTTCTAACCATAGACTAAACCTAAAAAATACATTTATTTAAGTTGTTTATATCATCTTTAACGTTATATATACCGTGTATGGCTTCAGGGCAGTAAAAGGTAACGTTGTGCAGCTTAGTTTAACTCCATTTACGCTGCTAACCGGTGGAGTAACTAACAGAGCTGCAACTTTGGATAATTAACTAATGTTAGTTAACGTCCATCAGACTTTCCGTACTACTTGATGTTAACGTTAGCTCGGTTAATTTAAAGTAAAGTTATTTTAAGATTTAAGCTTACAAGCACACGTAACGTTACTTACAATTAGCGTTTAAAGCTAGCTAACTTTATACCGTTAAAGTTTTGAGAACCACAGTTAGGCTAGCTTAGCTCAGTTTCTCTCCACATTAAAAACAGTCGTGAATCATCAACAAAACAGATATGTTAGCTTGTAACGAACATGCTTCACCTATTTGCTGTTGAAAATGTCCATTGTCGCTGTGGGGGAATTAGTGAAGGTAGAGTAGCTACCGCTCACTGAACCATGTTAGAACCAGCTCAGCTGTGGATTATTTCATAAAGTATCCCGAACTACCTCACGGTATGACTCCCAGTAGCTCGCCGTGATCGTATAGTGGTTAGTACTCTGCGTTGTGGCCGCAGCAACCCCGGTTCGAATCCGGGTCACGGCAGGGATAAGTCCCTGACACGGCATGGGGGGATTCTTTTTTTATTCTTACAAAAGCAGGCGAATTTTTCTTTTTACAAAACATTTTACGTGAAGACTGTATAAAACATGAAATGCTAAAGGAAACATATATAACGTTTCATCCGTGTAACACCCACATATTGGCAATAGCTGATTTCCCAGGAGTTAAAAGTACAATCACCATCAAAGTAGGAAAAGCAAAGCGCTCATACAGAATGACCAATCATAGAGTAATATATATTATCGGATCATAATTATTGATGAATTAATGTGGTGATGCTGGAAAAAGTGGGGCTCTTTTTTTTAGCCTTAATTACTAACTTACATCAGGATATTTTGCATTCATAATCACAATCTGCAAAGTATCCATTAAAATAAATGAATAATATTTAAATGCAATCACAGTTCGCCCTCCACAATAAAAATGTTGACTTTGTCCATGACGGGGGCGGTTTTTAAAAAAGATAAATAAACATTTTCATTGGTGGTTATAGAGGATGACGTCGATGTTCCGAGCTGAAGAGCCAATGGGCGAACCAGCAGATCGCCGGTAGCTCTCTTCTGATTGGTCTTTGTAATCACAGGTAACCGCCCCCTACTCTAAGGAGTTCCGCGTTTGACCTGATGTGCACTGATATGTGCAACTGTGGCATCTTCGATCTCTCAGCTTGTTAATAATACCTGAATCTGAGCTCTTTATTTAATACAGAGGTTAAAGTCTGCAAGAGGACGCACAGTTCTGGTAACTTCACTGGTAAGGACAGACTCAGCATGGGTTTTTGCTTTGGTCTACTATTGACCTCCCTGAATAAATTCTTAACCTTTATTGCTTAACCTGAACATTTGTAATAAATGATATTTATCACCATGTAAGATGATTTAATATCACACTGTTGGACCTAGTCAGTTTAAGCCTGTTGCAGTCTGTGACCATACCGTCTTTAAACAGAGGATGGAGGCCCCTTCAGCAACTGCAGTTCTTCATCCCTACTGGCCACGGGACCTTTTGATTCCCAACTATATTGCCAATGACCGAGCTATGTCCGAGATCCTGCTGTTTCTGTTTTCTGTGTCTGGGGTGTTTCTGCTTTTGACATGGGTGCTCACCGGCCGGACAGGGGCCACCGGCAGACTGGGGACATGGAGGCGTCTGGCTGTGTGCTGGTTTGCTGTTTGTGGTTTCATCCATGGCGTCATTGAGGGCTGGTTCTCACTGTATTATGATATTATTCCAGGAGACCAGAGCTTCCTGTCACAGCTGTGTAAGTAGAAAGAAAAGATATGTTTTAGAAAAGTGCACAACCGTCATACAACTTGCTGCATATTAAACACGTGCTTTCAGTCTAAACAGTATGTTTTCTGTTTTTCTTCACCAGGGAAAGAATACTCCAAAGGAGACAGTCGATATGTAATGTAAGTTCACATTTGCACAGAATTATGTTGAACTTCAGAGTAAAAAAGGAGCAATACTGTAAAAACACATATTTGTTTTATTTTTTCTTTCTTTCTTTTTTGTAGAGCAGATAACTTCACTGTTTGCATGGAAACTGTGACTGCTTGGTTATGGGGGCCATTCAGCTTTTGGGCTGTGTTTGCTTTTTTAACTAACAAGCCCTACAGATTTGTTCTGCAACTCATCATTTCATTAGGTAAGAAGGTGCAGTCAAGACAAAATCAGTCACTTCATGATGCTGAATCTGTAACGAACAGTTACAGGCCATCTTTAGATTAACAGATACACTGAATATTGACGTCCAAGCTGCCCCAGTTTCACTAGCACCTCTTGACTTTAGAGGAAAACTGTGATTGTATTGCATTAGCATACCTGTAATGTGTATAGGACCTTTAATAGACCTACAGTCATTTGGGGGAAATTGGACCTGTCTCATCCAAGTTTGTTGAATTCAATGAATTTCTTAATATAATCTGATTTCAGGTCAGCTGTATGGAGCGGTGCTTTACTTTTTCACTGAGCACAGAGATGGTTACGCTCATAGTGAGTTGGGACATCCAGTCTACTTCTGGTTCTACTTTGTGTTCATGAACGTGCTGTGGATTGTCATACCCCTGTTGCTGATCCTGGATGCATGGAGACAGCTGTCAGACGCCCAGGCGCACACAGACAACACAAAGTCACATAAGTCCAAGAGGAAATGAGGAGACTGTGACTACAGGACATAGAAAAGATCCTCTGCATTGAGGAAAAACAAGATGTGGCAAGAGAAATGTTTAAATTGTCTGGAGTGCATGTCTCATCTATCACGTTGTGTCTGTTGTAAACTGTGCCTTTGAAATTGGAATCTGAGTAATTATCAGCACTAAATATTTCATTTGAAAGTGCAGCTTGTTCCTTGAATTCATTTCAGGCTTGGTGGACCCTCAGGGAGAAAATAAAACATAACAAATATTCTGTTTTCTCTGGAACATATTGATTTTGTTTTATTTAAACTGAAAATGGCCTAAGGTAGTACTTAGTATGGCTTTACAAAAAAACCCACATTGAATTATATGGCTGAACATGACAAAAACTAATGGACTATCAGTATTAATTGTAGTGTGTAGCTGATTTCATGAAATCCAGACAGCTGGGTGTTTTAATTTATATCAGGCATTAAAGAATCATGGCCAAAGGTTAATGTGCTTTTACACCATTTGCCTCAAAGTGTGCTTCATATTATTGCTGGCCATCCTCTACTATAAGGACTACTGCATGACAATACTTTACATTTTCAAATGTATTTAGCTTTCGTTTTTCTTATGGTAGAGCAGAAACCACAACCACAGTAAACATAAAAACTAAGCTTTGAGTGCAATGCAGGCTTTTCAAATCAGCTTTGAACAGTGTAACTTCAATGGCACATGTGATCCTTTTAAACGCTGTTAAGAAGTAGCAATGAAAGTGATAGAATTAACACAACAGAAAACAAATACGTACCTAGACGACATTTTTAAAAAATCTACGTAATACACTTCTACGGCGCCGAAATAGCTCAGTTGGGAGAGCGTTAGACTGAAGATCTAAAGGTCCCTGGTTCGATCCCGGGTTTCGGCATTTTGACTCATTGTAACGTGCCCGTGTAGGTAGACCACCAGCTTTATTCAAAGTCTTATACAGACTGACACCTTGTGGTCGACAGAAAGAACTACAAGCAAAACTATGCCAAAAAACATGCACCTAAAATATTAAAAATGTGCCTTAAGTCTTGCAGAAAAACGGCCCCTGTGACTGTTACACCATAATGTATTATAATATTCAATTTTTTAAATTTTTTAACCAGTGACACCTTCATACTACATGTTTAAATAAAATGTTTAAAATAAGAATGTATGTATTTTTATATATCTATACATTAAAAATAATTATATTAACTTCTCTTTGCATGAGATATGTTTAATATTAACTACTAAATACATATTATTTGATTAATGACATTATCTAAGGTTTTGTATAAAAATACAAATCTGTAAAAGAATGAACAAATAATTAGTATAAATGGTGGATTTAAAAATACAATATAGAAGTCCAGTGAAAGCTTAAAACGGCCTGAAAAGATTATACTCTAATACCTATAACTCGTACTTCAGTACAAGAATAAGCAATGTTTTATTTCTCCACTGAATTTCACCATGACTGAACACGAATGACTCCAAAGGAAGTCTTGAAATGTTTTTATTTTAAAGTTACATTCAGGCCACTCACGGATTAGGCAGTGAAGAGACACTCATCTGCTTGTGAGTTGAGACAGTGGCTGTAGATGCACTTCCAGTTAACAATCAATCCTAAAAACTATACCTTTCTAATTAGAATTGATAATATTAAATCTTCAGCTGAACATTTTACTGAGCCTCAGTCCCAATTGCACATCTGACTCCTTCTCTCTACATGCAATGTCTTTAAGTGCCCTTAAAGCAGCAGGTGATTCTGGCTGTAGTTCCAGAAGTTTACTAAACGCCTGTTTGGCCTCCTCCAGCTCATTCACCATCTGGCAGGCCTGGCCCAGCCGGTACCAGGCTTTAGCCCCACCAGGTTCTAGCTGAGTAGCTTTAGCTGCACCGGCCTTAGCTCGCTCTGGTTGATTCAGCTTGAGCTGGCACAAGGATAGGTTTGAGTGGAGCTCTGCTTTGATGGTTCTGAATTCACGAGCTGAAAAAAGATGCTGTGTCTTATCACCAGTGTTTGTGTCTCTCTGCTCGCTCGCTTCTTGCTCTTGTCCTTTTTCCTCAACCTCTCTAACATGCCCATAGAGAGTGATGAGGAGTTTGAGGGCCCGGCTGTAGCTGTCTGCAGCTCCCCACAGATCTCCACCCCTAAATCTAACACCACCTCTCTCCTTGTGTGACTTCACCCACTCCCATTTTTCACCAGGCGACATCTCCCATGATTCCTTGCCTGATGTAAAAGCTTGGAGTTCGACTGTGGCACATAGAGGCAGATTTTCCTCTGCAGGTCTACGAACACAGACAGCTGGCCCATCATCCAATGGAGAAATCAGGATCTGAGTGGCAAAACAGAATAATTAGACTTGTTCTGTACATTTTTCAAAAATCTTTTTATCAACTGCACATTAAAAACAAGAGGAATGATAAAATATTCAATTATCTGTACAGTGTGCAAGAGACATTGTTTTTGCCCACTGAACATTCTGTAGGGGAGCACAGAGAAACTGTCACTGGGACTTGGAAAATACTTATTTTTAATAGTAGGGTCAAAGCTCATTTCAGTGCTCTCCTAACTAAAGGCTTCTGTTCAACAGCCTAATAGCTTATTGACCAAATAGCTTTTATAGTGTATAGTGTATGAAAGCAGGAAACAATAACAATTGTTTATGCTATGAACATAATAGCATAACTTGGCAGGACCATGTCATAACAAAGTCTACTTTAAGCCCGCCAGCTTAATGTACCAGTGCTCCAACAATGTCATCCACATAACTCTGCTATTACCACAGGCTGATTATCATAGAGGGAAACATATGAGAAATAAATTAAATACATGCAGGCAGAAATCTTGTTATGGCATGTATTTTCTAAATGAATTATGACTGTGCTACAAGACTAAAATATCAAAGTATCAGAAGACGAATGAGGTTTTAAATAAAGAAAATAGTTTTGTCTGTGTGGAGTTTGCATGTTCTTCCTATGTCTGTGTGTGTTTTCTCCAAGTCCTCCTGCTTCCCCACAGTCCAAAGATATTCAGGATAAGCAATATAGATGATGAAAGGATAGAGTTCTGTAAAAACATAATGCAGTATGTCACTTTTACCTCACATTTCTCTCTGGCTCTCATACTCTCCAAACATGCTTCTGTGACATCACACTGACCCTCCCCGAGCCTCAGTGTGGTCCAGTGACCCAGAGGGACCTGCAGCACAGAGTCCTGGCGTCTTTGGAAGGCTGTGTCTACTGCTTCTGACTGGCCCGGCTGAACTGACAGCTCCTCGTTTGCTTTGTCAGATACTGAATTCTCCATTTCATGTGTGTTAGCTTTGAGCTGCACGCGGACTCGACACAGCGAACCCATCCTTGGACAGCAGCCAGACGGACGTGCTAGAACAGAGACATTATATGAAATAGATGAGGAGAAACCTGAAGAATTTTTGTCCTAAAAATGTGTACTGAAAATAGATAATGGATTTATATTAGCAATGTTAAAGAGCGCCATACATGCAACATCTCCAGAATTATAAACAGTGTGTTGGCTCTCCTTGTGGATTTGCTTTAGCTGGACTTTCCAAAGACCTCTGGGACACACTGACACCCAGGATGTGACATCAACACCATCATGACAACCATGACTATCATGCAGCACTTCTAGAGGTCGACCCGGATCCATCCCTGGGTATGCAAAAAAACAAAAAAGACAAAGGTCAGGAGTTTGTGAAGTCAAACGAAAATGAATGAATTGAACTGCATTATACTGAAGTTTGTTTTTCTTATTGTCCACCCCATTTATTTCAGTGGAGATAAGTTAAATAACAGAAGTGAAGTTCAACAGTAGCAAAAACAACAAACAACAAAAACTGAACCTTCATGAAGAGAAGATTTATTGCAGGACTGTTGGATTAGACTGCATTAGTTTTAACTCAGTGTACCTAATAATAGAGCGCTGTCGTAACATCTATGCTCACACACATGAAGCTATCCAGCCTACAAAATAAAAGCCTGCTTCACAACAATACTAAAACTTCTAAAAACAAAGGTGGATAGTTATAAAGTTATAAAAACGTAAGAGCATATTGATAAATTCACAAGAAATACTAACTTATCAAGTCTGTTATCACTTAATTGAGGAGTTGATTGAATAAAAAAAAAAATCCCCAACTATTTAAAAAACTGACCAAAAGCTTGAATCATTTTTAAAGCAAAAATACATATTGTTGGTTCCAGCTTTTTAAAAATGAACATTTCGACGCCTGTTTGTAAAATAAACAACCAATAACAAAACAATAGGTTTAGAAAGGTTATTTTTAATAGAACCTTCTTAAATTCCAAAGAGAACAATAAATTATTATTAAAACTAGCATTAGTTTTTCTTTTACTAGCCTGTTTCGTTTAACATCAGTGTGGCGTGATGGGCGAAAATGCCACTTTTACATTTCCAATTACAAATGACTAGAAAATAAAATAAAAGACCCCAAAGCGAAAGGTTCTTTCTGAAGTCACTGTATAGATATTTAACTATTATTAACCTGAATGGACTAAACAGAAAACATCGCTATACGGGGCCAAACCAAAGCAAATACATTTCACTACTGGACATAATGTGAACCTGAGCTAAGTGCGAGCATTTTCTCACCTCAAATCCAAGTATGATATTGTGTATCGGCCGTCAGATCGATCAGAAATCAGTGATCGGAGAACAAACAATCTGCAGTTTGTTTACAGCTTCTTCTTCTTCTTTTTCTGCAGCTGCTGCTCGTACTTCCGTTTGTGTGTATGGGCTGGCGCCACCTACTGTACCGGAGTGTGACCGCAAATAAGTTCATTGAGGTTGTTTTCACCTGTAGCATATATTTTCTTGTCAACCTTTCATGCAGAAATAAAACAGCTATAGACTCTGCATGTCGTCTGGTTTATCTCACACAAATATCAACTGGCCAGTCCTGTGCACAGCTCAGTGTAAAAGCTTCAGCCCCTCTGGGGAAAGTTGTTCACAGATCTGGGGGATTTTTGAAGTGAAGAAGTACATCCAACCGGAAGCAGACACACATTTAAAAAAGAGCAATGTCATGGAGGAAGTCAAGAAAGTGAAACTGAAAAGAACCTGCTGACTTTTACAAGAGGACAATGATCCAATAGACATATAGATAGATAGATAGATAGACAGATAGATAGATAGACAGATAGACAGATAGACAGATAGACAGACAGATAGACAGACAGACAGACAGACAGACAGACAGACAGACAGACAGACAGACAGACAGATAGATAGACAGATAGATAGATAGATAGATAGACAGATAGACAGATAGACAGATAGATAGATAGATAGATAGACAGACAGACAGATAGACAGACAGACAGACAGACAGACAGACAGACAGACAGACAGATAGATAGATAGATAGATAGATAGATAGATAGATAGATAGATAGACAGATAGATAGATAGACAGATAGACAGATAGACAGACAGATAGACAGACAGACAGACAGACAGACAGACAGACAGACAGACAGACAGATAGATAGACAGATAGATAGATAGATAGATAGACAGATAGACAGATAGACAGATAGATAGATAGATAGATAGATAGATAGACAGACAGACAGATAGACAGACAGACAGACAGACAGACAGACAGACAGACAGACAGATAGATAGATAGATAGATAGATAGATAGATAGACAGATAGATAGATAGATAGATAGACAGATAGACAGATAGACAGACAGATAGACAGACAGACAGACAGACAGACAGACAGACAGACAGACAGACAGACAGACAGACAGACAGACAGATAGATAGATAGATAGATAGATAGATAGATAGATAGATAGATAGATAGATAGATAGATAGATAGATAGATAGATAGATAGATAGATGGACGGACGGACGGACAGATAGATAGTCGGTTGCCCAAACACATGACCTTATGACAATAACCTTCAGTTCAATTCAATTCAATTCAAAAAGCTTTAGTTTGTTCTTCATCCAGCAGGTGGAGACAAAAGACAAAGGTGAGTGTGAAATGAGGAGCATAAGAGGAAAAAGCAGCGTATTGGCTAAAGTACGTGGTGTAAAACATCCCAAAGGCAAAGTGTCTTCAGGGAAATGGACACAGCCTTGTGTTACTGGTCTTAACCTTTGTCCGTGAGGTCGTTTTGGCACACACTTATTTTTTCAGGCGATTTGTGCAACAGACGGATTCTGTCTAAACTGCACTCCTCTTCAGAAAACAACAACAATAAAGGGTCGTTTTTATATCCTGTATGGATTCGAGGTGTTTTGTGTGTGTTTGGGTGTCACTGCTCTGATATGGAAATGCTCTTTGAGCAAATTCACACATAGCTATTGTATCCTCAACAGAATTAAACATAATAAATATTTTTAAATTGTTTAATTGGTGTTTGAGCTTTTTTTTTTTTTTTTTGGCCTCATCAAGTAAAGTTTAATACAATTTCTACAGTTTGTATTTGGTTAAGTTACAGTACAGGATTTACAAAACATGGCAGGGCTCCTCCTCTCAGACATAGACACCCACACCGACAAGCAGTTTACATCTCCATCTGTGTATTGACCTTTGACTTGTACCACTCACGTTTAAGTCCCGTGTGTTAATCTGTCCTGTCAGTATGAGTTAGGGCTCTGTCTTTTGAACACTAGAAGCCATTAGGTCTAACGGAGGAATACCACACTGGCCATCCGACATGTGTGTGTGTGTGTGTGTGTGTGTGTGTGTGTGTGAAAGGAAGAAGGTCATCTTGGATGCAATCTATCTGCTTATATGGGGCCTGTTTGACCCTTGATGAGCATGAGACGAGGTAATAAACTTGCTACACTACTGAGATTGCTCTACTGGATAAGCAGAGTCATGCATGTTTTAGATTTAGGTATGCTGTGGTGAAATCCTGTACGATGATTTTCTCCTGTGTGAGGAGAGAGATCTTCTCTAACCGAACCATGGATGTTCCTTAGATTATCCATATTATATAGAATGCACTAATGTATAACAATATTACTTGTTATTATAAATATATTTAGACTTTTCCTATTTTTATTTTATTCTGTGATTTTATTCATTTAATATTCTTTAAGTTTTTTCCTACTACAGTCTATTTAGCTTTGTGTACAATCAAGGCTTTATTGTAATTCTATTGTTTCTTTATTGATTTAGATCTAAATGTCCATTGATCTACATCTAAATTCTGTAAATTTGCTTTTGTTTCAATCCAGAGAGAATTCAACAGTGAGCTAATTACTGATATTATACCTTCTCAACTCACTGTCAAGACCTTTGAACTAAATCATAACTTTGGTCCCACGTTCTGTTGCCTTTAATGCTTATTAAAGCATTTACTAAGACATATCATCATTTTAAAACCATTACTAAGATTACTACAACAATTAATAAAACATAAAGAAATTAAATATTGTGGTAACATTACTGTGTGTTTTTACATAATTAATGTTGTAAACCAATCTTCTTCTTCTTTTCCTTTGGGCTGCTCCCTTCAGGGGTCGCCACAGCGAATCATCTGCCTCCATTCACCCCAGTCCTCTGTATCCTCCTCACCCTAAACCAATGACGTGTCATTAATAAAAAGCCGTTGGTTTTCTAATTTCCATTAGCAAACATTATTCAGTTAATAAAATAAATCATGGGTTCTACAAGGCATCAGGTCTGCAGCTTGTGAAGTTAAGAAAGTAGTTTATAAATGGACTTTGGTTCAGATGTCACATCCTTCAGAGGCGTCTAGAAAGACAAATTGCTGTGCGGGACGAGGATTTTCCACAGGATGAAACCACCTCAGCTCACAGAGGATTTCGACCACGTCTGTGAACATGTTGAGCAGCTCTTGACTTAAAGAAACACACTGGGTTTATAGTTGCTTTGCAATATAAAACACAGATTGAGGCTGAGACTGTTACAATGATAAAATAAGAAAAAGCAGATTATAGGAACATCACAGATCTGCTCTCCATAAATAAACAGGACTCACAAAACAAACACGCATGGGAAAGCCAGCAGGAGTCTTTAACCTAATCCAACCTGACTCCAGAAGACGAAAGTCATAGGTTGAAGAAACAATAGGGAAATTGCATAATTTAAACATTAGCCTATTAAATTTCTCTCATAGATGAGTGAGAATTTAGTCGTTCTATTAATCTGACATGCAGTGACCGGGACATGTACAGTACAGACCTCACTACATATGGCTCGCGCAGTGTGCAATCTCATTTTGCATTTTGCAATATGAGATTTTGGCAATGAGCATACACTTTGCAGAATGTACATCATTATCTTCTTCTTCTTCTTTTCCTTTCGGCTGCTCCCTTCAGGGGTCGCCACATTATACTTGCATGAAACTGTGTGCACATGCACTCCAGAGCCCAACTGTGGCCAAAAAGCAAATAAAAATATGTTTTATCTGGAGAGAATAATTAAGATCTTTAACTGTGCTTTGCTGCACTGGAACACAACTTGTAAAGGTAACACAGATGATCAAATATGTTTGAGCACTGGATATTTTAACATTTTAACGATTGTTCATGCATATTTCAAAACTTGGAGATACATCATAGGGGCAGACTTACAATAAATATGACTGTAATCATGGTCACTAATAATGCAAACCCATTCACAGAGAAATGTAACTTTTGTTTAAACTGATGTTTAAGTCTTCGTTAATATTACCTGAAGAAGAGATGTCAAAATATTAATCGGACACATCAGTGTAATGCAATTCAACATTAAAATGAGTTTGGCGTCTATTTGACTAAAATAGTTCATTTTATTGCTGTGTGTCGTTTTTTTTTAATACAGCTGATTTTCTTTAGTTTGTTTTCTTGGTTGGAAAATACACCAATGTCTAAATGGCTAAATGGTTATTTATTATTTCTTAATTCATTCACTAATTGTTTGTTAATTCCAAGTAAAATAATTAAGTTTATACTGCGTAGCCTGGATAAAATGATCAATCTGGAAACAATTGCTATAAATGTAATATTGCTTAATGGGTAACAGGTTTAATTGGTCAAATGAAATAAGATATACAGTCATATTTCTTAAATTTGCTCAGTGCGTGGAATTAATGCTTTAACTGTAGTGCATTAAGACAAATGATATTTAAATGATCGATTGCCATTATAGATGTATGAGAACAAAGGGAAGCAGGGTGTGCCTGTATGCATCCCATCTCTCATATATACCCACACTGTCCCACCATCTCTTTTTATTTTTTACACACATACCAGAACCTTCAGACTTTGAATTGTTCTTCATGTGTTGCCCATATCATCTCTTTCTCTTCTGCTTCTCTTGTCTACGCTCTCCCTCAGCCCCTTCACCTTCCTCTTGGCTCCCATTGTCTTCCCAGCTGGGCTCCTGTGAAACATCCCAGTGGGTTAGTTCAGAGGCATGTATCCCAGGGCCCGTGGACCATTCGATGTTCGCCAGAAGGGCGTTGCAAGCTGCCAGTAGTTGGGTCCAGAGAACAGCTGCAACTTCAATAGCCAGGGCTTAGCACTTCTAGAAGGGTTGGTATGGTACGACCTCTGCTAGCCTCTCTGAGGAGTCCAACATGCGTCATTCTGGGAAAAGGTGGAGTATGACAGGTGAACAAAAAGGAGAAATGTGCCAGATAGAAGATGCTGAGATAAAAGGGAAAATCAGAACAAAGAAAGCTGTGTGTCCTGGATCAACAGACAAATAGGATGGATGGATGGATGGATGGATGGATGGATGGATGGATGGATGGATGGATGGATGGATGGATAGATAGATAGATAGATAGATAGATAGATAGATAGATAGATAGATAGATAGATAGATAGATAGATAGATAGATAGATAGATAGATAGATAGATAGATAGATAGATGGATGGATGGATGGATGGATGGATGGATAGATAGATGATGGATGGATGGATGGATGGATAGATAGATGATGGATGGATGGATGGATGGATAGATGGATAGATAGATAGATAGATAGATAGATAGATAGATAGATAGATGGATGGATGGATGGATGGATGGATGGATGGATGGATGGATGGATGGATGGATGGATGGATAGATGATGGATGGATGGATGGATGGATGGATGGATGGATAGATAGATGATGGATGGATGGATGGATGGATAGATGGATAGATAGATAGATAGATAGATAGATAGATAGATAGATAGATAGATAGATAGATAGATAGATAGATAGATAGATAGATAGATAGATAGATAGATAGATAGATAGATAGATAGATAGATGGATGGATGGATGGATGGATGGATGGATGGATAGATAGATGATGGATGGATGGATGGATGGATAGATGGATAGATAGATAGATAGATAGATAGATAGATAGATAGATAGATAGATGGATAGATAGATAGATGGATAGATGGATGGATGGATGGATGGATGGATGGATGGATGGATGGATGGATGGATGGATGGATAGATGATGGATGGATGGATGGATGGATGGATGGATGGATGGATGGATGGATGGATGGATGGATGGATAGATAGATAGATAGATAGATAGATAGATAGATAGATAGATAGATAGATAGATAGATAGATAGATAGATAGATAGATAGATAGATAGATAGATAGATAGATAGATGGATGGATGGATGGATGGATGGATGGATGGATGGATGGATGGATAGATAGATGATGGATGGATGGATGGATGGATAGATAGATAGATAGATAGATAGATAGATAAGTGCGAGCATTTTCTCACCTCAAATCCAAGTATGATATTGTGTATCGGCCGTCAGATCGATCAGAAATCAGTGATCGGAGAACAAACAATCTGCAGTTTGTTTACAGCTTCTTCTTCTTCTTTTTCTGCAGCTGCTGCTCGTACTTCCGTTTGTGTGTATGGGCTGGCGCCACCTACTGTACCGGAGTGTGACCGCAAATAAGTTCATTGAGGTTGTTTTCACCTGTAGCATATATTTTCTTGTCAACCTTTCATGCAGAAATAAAACAGCTATAGACTCTGCATGTCGTCTGGTTTATCTCACACAAATATCAACTGGCCAGTCCTGTGCACAGCTCAGTGTAAAAGCTTCAGCCCCTCTGGGGAAAGTTGTTCACAGATCTGGGGATTTTTGAAGTGAAGAAGTAAATCCAACCGGAAGCAGACACACATTTAAAAAAGAGCAATGTCATGGAGGAAGTCAAGAAAGTGAAACTGAAAAGAACCTGCTGACTTTTACAAGAGGACAATGATCCAATAGACATATAGATAGATAGATAGATAGATAGATAGATAGATAGATAGATAGATAGATAGATAGATAGATAGATAGATAGATAGATAGATAGATAGATAGATAGATAGATAGATAGATAGATAGATAGATACATAGATACATAGATAGATACATAGATAGATAGATAGATAGATAGATAGATAGATAGATAGATGGTCTATAGGGAGGAGCATTATTGTAAGTAGTTCCCACTCACGGCATGAGATAAGACAAACTAGATCATCACACCTGAGCTGTAAAAGCTCAAAGTAAACCCTCCCATGGCAGCACTACGGTCTTGACAATAACTGGTAACCACAGATTTCTGTACTACTCTACCTTTTCCTGTTGCACTGTGAGGTTTTTGGGCAAATGTCACACTGTGCCAATGTGTTGCCAGGCCAAGGCATTTGATTTAGTGAGGTTTCTAGGTCAAGTGGGGCTCAAGGCTGATCCTGAGACTGATTAGAGCTACAGAAATGATAGAGTAAATAGAGACAGATCTAAAAAGGGCGAAAGGTATCACTCTACCACGACAGAAGTAGACACTCTGTTGCAAATTTGATAGGTACACCAAAAATAAAACTAATGCAGTGTAACACTCTTGCAATCCAATCTACCTTCACAAAGGTGATTCTTTTAGAGGGGGGTTGATGCAGCCTTTAGGGCCTTTTGGAGGCTGCATTATCCAGTGAGGTGTTTCTGTTATCTAGCTCACGCTGATATAAATGGATATAAATAATACGAACATCTGCCAGTATAAGACACAACATTTCAACGTCAACACAAACCACAGCCTTCAAAATGATCTTTGAATTGAATCAGCATCTCTCTAAAACTGTTTCAACACGAGCTGAGCGTCGTCACATCTCCTGTTGTATTAGACTACACTAGTTCTCTCTAGGTGTGAGAGCTAACTGTATATGGCATATTGGTTCTTTCACTGGCCTACGAGTCCGACTCTTAGACCGACCACTGCCTTGTAATTCAGAATGATTTCTAGCAAAGTTGCACAAGAAGTGAAATATGACTTTTCTCTTCTATTAGCAGTGAGGGAGCAGGATCTGCCAGGTCAAGGCCATTCATCTATATTATAATGTCATGATGAGATTGCTGCAACTGCATGGAAAAAAACAGGCTCCCAGTTCAATTCCCAGGGTAACAAGACATCATAGTATTGCAGCCTTATGTGGCAGAGAGGCTGCACAGAGGCTGCACATTTAAGCCACAGTCTTCTTAAAATGTTAAGTGCCATTAAAAACTTAGGATTTATGCCTTTTTTCTGGGACAGAGAGGGATATATATCTCTCTCATCACTCACTTTATAGCTTTCTGGCTGAAGACAGACGCAGCTTCAACATCTGACCATTAAAAACACTTTAGGTGACAACATCTTCCAGTGGCCATCAGCCTGTGCAACTGCTGGATGCTGAGAAGGACCAGGTCAGGAACAAGAGTTGTTACTATTAGTCTATCTATTGATTCAGTCGACTGACAAAAACATTAGCATTACAACATTAGACTACAACATTTGGGCAACGTATTAATTTTCAAGCAAAAGCTAAAATAAAAAACAGATTCCCTTTCCTGCTGTTCTATTGTGTGACCAAGGGAAATGATTAAATCTGATCCCTCCCACAGGCACACAAGCACATGCACACACAGAGTGCGCCGCTATTCTAGCGATTACCCAACACATTTAAAAGTGTGCTAATTTGTGTGTGCCCACCAGGAATATGGGGAATCTGGTACTCAGTAAGGGCAAATTTGTTTTATCTGGAGCATAAACATACTCCTTAAGTCCATTATGTTGCTTCTCAGGGGGCGAGTTATACAGTCAGACTTGTGCAGCCTGAGTAGGAACCCACTGAGGGGAGGAGATGGCTATCAGAAGCCATAGGGCAGATGGGGGGACCGTTTTTATCGAAGCACACGCTGTAATGGAGTCTTCCTGTGAGGGGGCCTGAGGAGTTTCTTTTGACACAGCTTTTGTGTGTTGTTTTGCTGTGGTGTGTGTGTTCTGTGTGTCGTGTGATCACAGAAAGTCACTGAGAGCCATTAGGCCTCCGCACGCACGCATACTAGCACACATCTGGATATGCTTCTCCTCAAACAGTCATACTTACAGTTCATGTGACCTTTTAATACCATCTAGATAGAGCCAGTTAAACTTTTGGGCTGATACCACACCACTGCCACACACACAAACACCTGCCGCCTGCTCCTCATGTCCCAACTGGTGCATGTTATCATGCTCGTGATTTACTGTGGCTGATAAATTTATGAGCTCACTCATGTCATGACTCTGCAAAGGACTCACAGAGAATAATAAGAAAATCTTCACATGCCTGATATATGTACAGGAGCAGCAGAAGCAGAGCGCGTCTCTGATGATGCAGCCTACAGTACAGTACGAGCGGGCCTGATGTAAATTGTGATAGACATACCCATAAAGAATTTTACAGCCGGGCTTAGACGAGACCTTGTCTGTGAGGTCCGGAGACTTAACTTAGCAAAGTATCAGCTGCTCAGAGTTATTCTAACTCCGCACAGGTGGGGCACGGCCACTTGCATCTGCTCCTTAAAAAGTGACTTACCCTGTGTGGGTAGAGCCAGAAGAAGTGGCCGAGCTAGTGAGAAAGAGCAAGACATAAGCTAAGTTGGCCATTGGGAAGAAACACATTGCAGGATCAGAAATCACCTGGCTAGCTGTGATTTATGCAGGAGTTAGGTTTAGATCAGGATCTGAGGTCCACAAAGGGGGTGAGGGGCTCTAACTCAGACCAGCCTCCAGTCAAAGTAACAGTAAGCAGCTCTGTGGTATGTTAGTATGTTAGTTAGCGGACTGTGGTATGATGGCCTGTCATGTGCGTCTGTCAGTTACACTTCATGCAGTCTACCCAACGAGTGTCTGTCTTCTACCCGATGGTTCCCCACTGGTCAGTGAGTCAGGCAAATATTATACCATCACTGGCCTTTGTCATAAAATGGACTATAGCTACAAATATTGTCCAGCACAGTTTAATGAAGGAGCCATTGAGCACAGCCTGGACAATTAACTGCAGTGAGCTTTGTGCACATTTGATTCATTTTGCAAATCCTGATACAAATATCCTAAAGTTTCCCTCCACCACAGTGGGTACTAGAGTGTGTGTGTGTGTGTGTGTGTGTGTGTGTGTGTGTGTGATGATACGATAAGCTTAAATTGTCTTTCAGTGTGGGCATGTTGCAGAGTGATGGTGGTTGCTGGAGGTTAATGGGCTATTATGGAGACGGGTTTCTCCTTCTTTATTGCTGCTTGTACTTTGCTTCTTCATAAAGTGCAACCTCTGCATGTTGTTCTGTTTCCTGTAGGACGGTTCATTCTTTAGACTGTACATAGACAGTTCTTCTGACGTGCTTCTTTTCTTGTGGGGATATCTCTGTGGTAATAGAGGGCTCTGATGGGTCTACTCTGGGTGGTCTAGATCGACTGCAGCTGTCTGCTTCTTGTATATCCTTGTTCTCAACACACTCTTCTTCAGTTTTGCAAAGGCCCTACTGCCACAGCTGATATGACGATAGACTGATGAAGCTACTTGGATGAGTAGTGAAACGTTTCAACCCATAAACTAGAAGTCCAGGTGCCAAGACTCAACCTCTAGATAACTTCACCTTTCCGACTGAGAATCTTCACAGGTATGACAATATATTTCTTTGTTGATGTCTGTGTTTCCATGTTTTCAGGACCGGTGTTGTCAAAGCCATCCAGCATGGAGAACTTCCTGCTCCAGGAGCCGATGCTTAAGAAAACGTATCAAGGATGCAGCAGATCTTCTGAATGGGCAAACAGGTGGTTCTGCTGCAAAACAACTCATGCTGCTGTTTCATTCTAACATTTTAGAATATATCATTCTTAAATACTGAATCTGAAATTCTTACCTCAAAGCACCCTTTCAGTTTGGGTGTATATACAGACTGGTCTGGCCAGTTCAGCATCCTAGAGAAAGATATAGGCCAATTTGAGGAGAGGGCAAAGGCAGAAAAGGGCAGCCCACCCATTACAGTCCAACATGCGGAGGGCAGATGTACAAGCGTATAGAGTACAAAAGGTTGCTCTAAATAAGACCCAGCTGATGCTGCTGCTTTCTCCTCAGACACAGACCTCTCACTTTCTGGTTCACCATCTCTCACTCGTCTCTGTGGGCGTCTTTTAGTAATCGTCTTGCACTGTTTGACCTAAAACTTGGTGCCCATACTTTTTCACATCTCTCCCATTTCTTTTGTTCTGCTCAGGGATGGTGTATGTGTGGCAGATCTCAGGGGAGCAGGTAAAGTATAAATCTATAGCAGTTCTGACATCTCACAGCCTCTGGTTCCCATTTGATCCGATACCCTGTAATCAGTCACTCCCTTTCTTTCCTCCTTCCCTCTCTTTCCTGTTCAGTGTTCTCATTCTGGAGACATTTACAAAAGCTGGTGAAGTTCCTTTGTGCTTCTGACTCGATGAAATGAACATCACTTGCTTCACAAACACCCAGGTCCAAACCAGTCAGATCTACTTTAACAGTCTCTCTGTGTATTTGCTGGGATTGCTGTGCAACAACTTATTTTAATTCATTTTACGTTGCAAGCAGTGGTGCTAAACCGACATATAGTTTTAATGAAAACACAAGCAGACCCGGTGAGTATTGCTGCTGACAGCTCACACCAGTGGTACTGTGTGTGTGTTTGTGGGGGGAGAAGGGGGTGGTGAGTTCCTGCTCTACTCTTTCATCTCCAGTCATATCAGCTTGATCAGTGAAACTGCTTAATGTGGACATGTGTTTCCCCTGCTAACAGCCCGCTACAGGGCACAAACACACACTGACCGAGGAAGCGAGCGTCTGTTTCAAATCCCACAGAGAGCAGGCTGATAAGACAGTCTGCAGGATTTACAAGACCTTTAATTTGTCACTCATGCAGTGCCATGTAAACTCAGTTGCAGACTGTCTTTAAAGTTGTCAGTTTAATATTAAGCTGGAGGTGAGAGACAGCTCAGCAAAAAAACTGGTTCTGTCCCTCCTGGTCTAGTCTGCTGCACAGATTAGGCCTAAATATGTGAGAAGACAGATAAAAGTGCTGTAAGTTTTGCACAGAGCAGGTCTAATTAATAAAAAAAGATCTTGAACTGTTTTGATAGATGATTAAGTTTGAATTACTTCTTCAACATAAATGCTAAACTTTTATTACACAGATTGTACTGATAAAATAATCTGTTAATAGAAAAAATAATCAGAAATGAACTCTAGAACCGCCAATAATCCAATAGCAGAACCACCTGGGGGTCACTGTTGCTGCAACACTGTCAGTAATCACACACGTTTAATTGAAGTTATTCATTTTTTGTTTATTTTTTTAAATAATAAAGCTTGACAAAACAACTTGTATAATTTGTATAATTCATTTACCAACTGAAAAGGTCACATCACATTAAGCTGCCAGTTACCATAAACTAACAAATGATCATCCAGCAGGTTGTCACGTCACATCACGGCCACTCAAGGCATTTTTTACCTTTTCCTTTATACAACCTAAACTCAGTCCTTTGTTTTACATCGGCTGCCCCATGGGGTCACAAATGGAGAATATGATTTGTAGGTAAAACATGGCTAAAAATGATATATAAATTAGAAAGCTGCTACACGTTGTTGTTAGTTATTACACCATTTTGAAATGGGATTGTGATTCCACTACTCATATTGAGTGTTATGGTTTAACATCACAATACTGCACCTAGTGAAAATGAGCTATTTAAGATATGTTGTCGTTTGCTTCAGTGGTTATTTGGTTTTATTTTATTTAAGTAGATTTGTCACAAGAGTCATAAAAATATTTTTGTTTCTTTATTTACTTTGCAGAAAATGAAAACATTCAAGATGGATTCTTAATGTATTGCAGGGCTATTAAATGTTAAATCATATGCAGTGGATTGATTTTATGTACTTGAAGTGTGCACTGTGAAAATGTACTATCCAGGGAAATACAAGTATTGAACTATCAGCAGGTACTCAATATTAAATGACTTGGAATGGGATCAGGAGGAAAAACCTTGATCGGGACATCCCTACTTTTTTTGTTTTAAACATTAAGACTGTACATTAGCAGTGGTGCATGCTACTGAAGTCTGTTGGACAAAGAGATGAATTAGTACCAGGTGCAACAGGAGTGTTGGGGCAGAGCTGGCTGGTCGGGTGAGGTTTGAGTCTACAGCAGGGGTTAGGAGGCTAGCAGGAGGCAGGGTAGGTGGCAGGGTAGGAGAATGGTCAGACACAAGACCACCAAAGAGGTTCGTGGAGTTGGATTAGAAGCACATGGTGAGATATTCACGCATGGCTACATTTCCGTGTAAGGCTCAGAGTAGTAGGGCCAGTCAGAAAGACATTGAGAGACTCTAAGGGGAGGGCTGGATTAGCTATCTGCAGCAGAAATAACATGGGTAATTATGCATAAAGGGTTAATTTCAGATTTACGCAAGCCAGGTGTAAAAGAAACACCCCTTGAACCTACAGTCACACTGGACACATGGACCGTGCATTTATACAAGTCTTCTGTTTTTGAGCTGCTTGTACTTGAATAATATCGTTACTCTATGGTACTACATTTCTTTGACACTGTAGTATATAGTGTAGTATAATATCCACTAGATATTGTTCAGATTCATATTTGGCATAAAAACATCCAGGGTCACAGGGGGGGGGGGGCAGAGCCAATTCCAGCTGACACTGGGCAAGAGGTGGGGTACACCCTGGACTAATTGTCTTTCACAGGGCTGACACCTAGAGACAAACACTCACACTTACACCTATGTGCAGGTTAGGGTCACCCATTAGCCTGACCCTAACCTGCACGTCTGTGGACTGTGGGAGGAAGATGAAGTACCTGGAAAAAACCCACCAAGACACAGGAAGACAATGCGGCTCCACACAGAAAGTCCCCATTACCTTCTTGCTGTGAGGCAGGACAGTGACCACTGCACTGCTGTGCCGCCCCAAGCCAAAAACATATATGTTGATAAAACAGACTGCATTGTTACACACTAAACCAGTGGTCCTGCATCTTTTTGGCTTGCGACCCCTGCCCAAAATCCATGTTTCACATATCTATGAGTTCTGTAGTTCCACTAAAGAGCTTCGTCTCTAAATTTGACTCGAAACAACAGACAACAAACAAAACAAAACATTTATTTCACAGAAGAAGCAAAGATGAAAATAAATTTGTTTAGAGCAGATTTTTCTTCTTTCCTCTCCCAATAATCATTTTACATCCCATAAATTTTATCCAGTGACCCTTTGCAGGAGCCACTGAACTGACCAGTAGAAAGTAGTTACGGTCCGATGCAGTGCAATGGTTCTAAAGGTTTGACGCAACAATACTAAAATCCTAATAATGCTAATAATGTCACGTGTAATAGGGTAATATATCAGTCAAAGGTGACATTTGTCTGCTGTACTTTTGCTTTTGATAGTTTAAATAGATTTTAGTGATATACTTTTACTCAAGTTGGACTTTAAATGCAAGAGTTTTACCTGTTATAAAGCATTTTTATATTGTTATATGGCTACCTTCTCTTTTGGACAGAATCGGAGTACTGTACTGCAAAAGAGTCGGTCCTCAAGCTGTCTGATCCTCACCATCAGCTGAAATCTGGCAGCAACTAGCCAGGAGATGCATCCAGGCCCTTGAAGCAGTCCAGAGGCTGATCTAAGCCTCTGTGTATTTCTATGTGTGTTAGATCTCAAGAGACCATGAGAAGGCCCGTCCATCACAGTCACAGATAGTAGAGTTTACCCAGAGCTGACATAAGAGCAACATTTCATTCTGACAGGCCAGGACAAGTGCCAGCCACCTGCCAAAGATATGCCAGCTTTTACTGGACCGCTCCAGCTGACCACAACACAGCTATTGTTAAAATATGGCGTGAAATCTGATGTTCTTCACCGAGAAAATGTTTTCAATCTGATTCCAACAGTCTCTTGCAGTTTTTGACATCAGCCTGGCAGACACAGTAGCTTATATATGGAGCTGGTTTACTGGTGTCACTCTGCTGGACAGAGTGCACAACAAAGGCTGTGGATAATTCCAGTATTCAGGTAATTAAGACAAAAGCATGCACACGTACTTGTAACACGTACAAATACACGTACACTTAGTGATTACAAACTCCATCTTCTTCAATTTTAAAACCAAAATGGTGATATTGGTCTGCATTACATGCAATAATACAATAATATGAAAGTTATCCCACCCTAGCTGAAATCAAAATAGCAGTTTTGTCCAGGATTGAACGTGGCAGAAAGTCAAAAGCGAGACACAGACTCACATGGCTTCAGAGTCTTGCCTGCTGGGCTTGGAAGTACAAATAAAATGACCTCAGTGGCATGACCAAAATACCAGAAAATTGCAGAAGATGGTCAAGATGTGAAAGCCTTAATCGTGTACTTTGCCTGCTCGCCTGTTACTTGCTTTATAAAAGTGTTGTTGTCAGCTGCTGCACTTAAAACACACTAGTTACACACCGAGATACCAGGGCACGTGGTCGAAGTGTCTGCTAACGATTTCATTATCACCAGCAGTGATGACGACGACTGTTTGATGAATGAGTCATGATTTTGGGGAAGCACTGAACGGCCATGTGAGTGCACTGAGATTTGTTTGGATGTCTGGGATGTAGCGATGGTCTGGTCACTTGCTTGTCTGTGAGTGTCTGTTTATGTTGCATAAACTATGTCTTACATCCTGTTGATGAACTCATCGCAGCATCTTCGTGTGGAACAGCAGCATGCTTTCACTTCATCTCATTTTGTGTCACGGACTCATGGCTCAATAACAAGCACTGGATGAGGTGCCAAGACACTGTGGCTCAGCAGATCCCAAGCACTGCTGTTAAGGACGTGCTAATGAAAGTAAATATTCTATATTACTGTACACATTTGAATTAAAAAATGTAAGTTCTACTAGGGTCATACTATAGTGGCCACAATTAAAAACAAAATAAAGCAAATAATAATAATAAAAATGATAATTTTGTGGTTATTTTGTTTAAACAGACAAAACAGTGCTACCACAGAATTATTGACTTGGGTTGGTACCGGTGAGACTGGTACTAGTGGGGGTGACCACCGTGCTCCCAGTCCTATGTCAAAGTTTGTATGTGTGTGTGTGTGTGTACTTATACTACAGAATGCCTGGGACTAAACTGCATTTGACTTTTATACGCTTGTGGCTAACAGGAGCCAGATGTAGCTGCCTCGAGGGAACTTACTATTGAAACAGCCATTTATTTTTCACTCTCTTTAATGAGATATGTGCATGACTGCGTACATACAGTACATTCTTGTAAGTGTAAGTTCATTGGAGTAAAGACAGCTTATGAGCTTTTGATGACTGGCTGCTTGGGCAGCGCCAAAGGCCGGATGTGTCCTGTTAAGAGGACTGAGCTTGAGAGTGAAGAAATACATGATTTCACCACATTAAGTTTTCTGTGCATTCATCAATACAGTGGTGATAGTTATTCTATAGCGATGGCAAATAATATGCTGAAATGACGGGCCCAAAGCTTTCGGGCTGAATGGTTCTCTTCTGAGCGAATACAGAGATGAATAATGAAAATGATAGCAGAAAGCAAAACAGAAGAGAGCAGCGATCGAGAGAGAGGGGAGAGTGTTAACTGAAAGCGAATGTGTCTGTGCTGGCTGCTGGTCAGAGATGGGCTGGGGTCCCAGTTGGCTTCCACTTCAAAGGCCCTACCCGCCTGTCTCGAGAGCACCTGCAGCCGGTTAAACCCTGCTCTCATCATTTAGGGCGTGGAGGAACCTCTCCAACAACTTAGAGCCTCCACCACACAGCCTTTTGCCAAAGGGCCACAATGACCCGCGCTCAAAAATTCAACCTAAAGCACCAGATAGACCAGACAACTTTCACTGCAAAACTGAACGTCACTCACACAGTGAGCACTCAGAACATGCACAGCAGGGTTCTTGCAGCCTAAGGTCTTATGCCACCTCCATCAATAGTCACACAGGACTCACACAACTGCCACAAATTTAATGTAACTGATCAGATTCTCACCATATCTGAACCACAGCTAATTGCATGTGTTATTTACAGTAAAGCACTAACATGTACATGCAGCCAACAATATCAGCATTTGGGTTTTTTGCCATAAGCTCTCAACAAGATACCTCTTTGTTTTTTCCTATTGCACACACACACAACCCATTTTCTCTCATGTGTCTGATGTATTGTACAAATAATATTCTCAACTTTGGTTAAACCCGAATTAGTCAATGTTTCAAACTCCTGAGGGCAGAACAATCAGCTGTAACCACAAAACAGATGCATTATCAGCTTAAGAAGTTGTTATAACAAACAGCTGCTTATTTACACACCCACCAAACATGAGCAATATTAGCATTCATCTCGACCAGTGTTTGTGTCCATCGGTTTCATTGAAGTCCAAAGGGAAATGTCTGGCGCCCTGATTGCTAAATACCACATGCCACTGGCATCGTTGGTGCTGGGCAAGTGTTTAGTGGCCTAAGCCAAAGCAGTGAATTTGCTAAGCATGAAACCAAAACAATGAGCTAAAATACGCTAAAAGACTCTTTCGACATTGAACAGGGGAAACTGGGCGTGATGATGAGTTGATGTTAGGAAAAGGCAAGAGAAGGTTTTAAATAGTCACGTTTTTTATTTTAGCCCCACTAGCTGAATATAACAGTCTTTTCACTGTATTGTTTTATGAGCAGCTACTCAGACAGAAAATGACTATTATTTGCTTTGATCTGTCTGCTCATTAATATATTAACTGTTGTTTTGGATTGAGACCATGTTCTGGTGTCGGTTAAGAAAATACATAAGAATATGAGAACTATTCCCTGGCAGAATAATACTTTTCTTTTTATACCCTCAGCTCTTTACAACGTACATGAAAAACACAAGTCAGCACCAATAAAACACGGGTAGCTGTTCTACTACTACGGCTTCAGTCTTGGCTTCAGGTTTAGGGTTCAGTACACCACTTCACTGTTCAACATGCTACCTCAGCTGGCCACCATGTGACCAGCTACCCATGACCTGCACTGTACGTCACACAGACAGTTCCCTACTAAAACAGGAAACTACTCAGCACAAACTCAGTTCCACTCAGAGGGAGCAAGGAGACAGTGTGCTGTAAAAATGACCAGCATCCATAAAGGTACATTTCACTTTGGATTATTTTAAAACATTCTCACTGTAACATTGAAATGCTTTAATTGGAAATAGGAATGAAAGCAGTCGGCTTATGTTTATCCCAGTCTATCCCATCTAATGCGGATGATGTATTTCTGTCTGTGTGACTGTTTGTCTGTGTATCATTGTCCCAGTCTACTGCCACTAAGACGTGTCTGAGATATGTTACACGTCAAAGAGGCCATGCTGCTCAGGATATCCCTTTGATGTCATCTGTATCACCTGCTCTGGTCTGAGTGTTTGTCTCTGACAGCCTGTGCGTGCTCGTGTGTGTGTGCATGTTTTGCATTTGTCCAGCATGACAGCATCCTCCTGTGACTTAGTAGATAGTCTATTATAGAGTTATCGCCATAACATCTAAGACACTTGTATGTGTGTTCGCAGGAGCTATAAAATCTATTAATGACAGGCTATCCCAGGGATCAAGAAGGCCACACATAATGTACTGTAATGGTACATATTGTGTTCAGTTTTTTGTTTGTTTCTTTGTATAACTGTGGAACCACAAACTTTGTCTAAATGCACACGACATCTGTTCCACCGTTTGCACCAGGGCGAAGTGGTTGACAACGGACTCCGACACCTTCTCTGAGAGCTAGCCAAGCGGTTCAGGAGATTCTGGAGTTCCAAGCGCCGTTTTGTTTGTTCAAGGCAGCTCATTGCTGTTGGCAGATCTAAATTTACAAGACAATAAATTATCACAGATCTGGTTCTCTGGCTTGCACACACACACTGGGGGCTGTCTGGCCCTCAGGGACACTGTATTTTTAGAGCTTGTGTTGTATTCTGACCTTTCATTAGCTTTAGGATAATGCTGCTAGATTTTTAGGTGATTATTATCTAAACAGCCACTCGGGCCAGGTCCTTTAACCCTCGTGACACAGAGACTGTGACAGTGTTTTATCCATCTTCAAGAAACGATCCTGCAGAAATGAAAGCATTCATATAACTCAGACTGTATCTGTCAGAACTACAGCATTGTTCAGGCATTCACTTAAATGATGTGTTCACATTTTCCTCACATGCAACCTCTTGTGGCCATGCGAGCTCAGTGGAAATAGCATAGCGCTGCAGAAACATGCAGGGAGGAGGACAGGGTGGATGGCTGAGCAAACCAAGACCACTGTTCTCACCGTGTCTCCCACCAGGGGTAAGACCATGGTCTTTCCCTGACCTTCATCAAGACGTTTTAGGTGCCAAACCTAAATACCAGTAAATATCTAAATGCATTGGGAGGTATTGCAAAACTATGTTGAAGACACTCATGCTTATATGGGGCATTACTGAAGGCAGCAACAAACAAGGAGACCCATAACAACATATGTTTAAACTGAATCACAAAGTGCTCCAGCGGCCATAGTCATTATGATGGAAACAAAGAGGGGAGCTGCGAAACATTATTATACGCTGTGTAAAGAGAAGGTTAGGGTGGATGGGTGGGTCAACAAAACATGGAAGATCAACATTTGTTCCCCATTTCAACCAAGAGTTAAATGTCATTTTTTCCACAACTGGCCCAAACCAACTTCTGTAACCATGTGATAATAATTTTAACCCAAATCATATTGTTTCCTAAACCTAACCAAAACTTCATGGAAGTGATTTAATTATTAACAGTTCTGGAGGGTAAAGTATTAAATGATGCTGCTCCAGAGCAAACTATTTAGTTGTTGAATTTGACTTGGTGAAAACGGGTTATTTTCTTGTTTGGACTGAATTTAGTGTTGGAAAAATTGAAGTGGATATGGTAACACTTTACATCTTTCCCTAATTGGCTCCAGTTCACCAATTTTTTGTCTTTGTCCCTCCCTCCAGCTGTCCCTTATTATTTTTCCTTCATGAACCTGTCCAGTGTTGAGTTGTCCCATTGTGGCCCATCAGTATGGGAACTTGGCCAGGCCTGACGACAGGCTGTCCTCCCTGCTCCCCGCTGCCAGGGGATGGGAATACACACTGAGCTCATCCCTGGACTACCTGACTGGTGACAGCCCACAACATAATCCCAGCAAAGGATACATTACTGGGCCATTAGTCCAACTCTTCCACCTAGAGTACATGCCTCTGGCTTGTCCCTTAGTTCATTCAACACATTTGATTCTTCTAACTGCAATTTTCCTTTCAGAAATAATCCTGAGTGATTAGAATGTATCAGCACTAAAATCAATTGGATTAGTCCAAAACCGCTGCCTCTGTAAATCTCACCTTTATCCCTCCTTCACCCCGTGTGCAGCATTTAAACATAGCAACCCCCGTCAGTACTTTTCCTCTGAGATGACGGTTGCCAGATTGGACCCCGTACATCAGGACAAACTTTTCCTCCAACTGACAAGCAAGCAGGCACTTGACTCTGTTATTGTTTATGAAGAGAAAGCTGGGGTCAAGTTCACAGGCTGGGAGAGAGAGAGAGAGAGAGTCTGCTCCAGCTCCAGCCCCATGAGAGAGAGCATAACTCAGCCATGTTTGTGCTTCCCTAATTCCTTTTGATTTAGCAGAAAATTGTGAGCTGAGCAGCGGCGCACAAATATTCACCAGAGCTTAGTTTAGTTGCCTCACCTCGCGGCCTCGCACAAACCTGCATCCACTCTGTTCTGTGTGTTCGTGCTTTTCTCTGGAAACGTTGAAAAGTGTGTCTCACCCCGACCAGCAGCCTTCCTGCCGAGGCCTAAGCAGAAATACAAATGTCTCTAAAAGGAGCTTAGTGTTAACAGCAGCTTTGGCATAAACACTCGAATTGTTTTCTCCAGCTTTTCATGAAATAGCAGCTATAGCTTATTCTAATAGTTTCAATTCCGACAGGGATTTTCCTGATTTGTTTACTTGTTAGTCAGTATTCCTGGGTCAGCTGAACCAACTGTGGCACTTTCAATCCAATATCACAAACTCCCTGGACAAGACCACACTGATAAAAAAAAAAAAACAAGCCAGCGAGTGTTGGGTTTAAAGTTTGTGGAAGGTCTCTGGATACATAAAAGTGTCTTTTAATCTGTCAGGAGCCATCAACCACAGAGAAACACCAGAGGTTTGATGACAGACGACTGCCGAGCCTGAAGACGACATGAAGACACACAGAAAGAAGGTAAGGATGGCCACTACAGTGTATGTGCTGCTTTCCTGTGCTGTCTCAGCATTCTCTCTCTTACACATGTGGATCATATTTAAGCCACAGTGCTGTTCCACTGGATGATTTGGTGCCGGTCTCCCAGTCCCACATAGAGTATCCTGCTTTTTTCTCTGACTTTCACTTCACTGCTAAGATTTAGGCGGTGCTCGGCTGCAGATGCTCTACAACAAACAGTTAAATAACGTAACTTATGAATAACAGTTTTGCTCATGTTAAGATTATGTAATCTCTTTTGATTTATGTTTTAATTCTGCTGTTAATTCAAGAGGTTAATAACGGATGTAACAGCAGATTCTATATAAAACATATCTATTCTATTATAGATTAATTTTATTAATTCATTAATTTGTGCAGTTTATCCTTCATTATTCATTTTCGACACATAAAGTGACTGCATTCTGTAGCAATTCATTTTATGTCAGTATTTTTAAATAATGAAGCAAAATATTTTTCCTTCAAAAATCAGACTTTTCTTGTGATTGAATTATCTGGGTTGTGTTCCGCAAACCAAGGGCGCCCATATTAATGACAGTACTGTCTGTCTGTGGCTACAGATGGACTCCTCTCACATGAGTCCGGTCCTAACTCAGCAGCATCATAACCCCCTATCAAGCATCATCCATCCCTTTTTAATCTCTCCTTCCTAGTCAAACTCTGTAACCCCTACATCTGCCCAATGGGCGAGAGGATCTATCGGCAGCGAGCCCTCCCTCAATCTCTCTCTCTCCCTCTCTCTCAGCTCCCACTCTGTCCACCGCGCGCTGATAAAGGAGAGGTCCGGTGCGAGCATCCGATCCAGCACAGAGTCACACAGCCGACAGAACCACAGCCAGTCTCGCATCTTCCAGCCTTCAGCTGTCATTTGGATCGTTTCTGTCCCTGAACTGAGAAAAACGCCAAGGATAAGTGTTTGGGGACCTGACAGGAGAGGTGAGACAGCCGACACTTGTCGCTCTCCTCGACAGGTAAACTTCCTGTCGGCAGCCAGAAGTCCTAAGTGGAGAGTCGGGTTCGCACATGGCGCAGTCCTGAGAGCCGCGCAATATGGAGCCACACTCCAGATAATGAAACCCACCTACTGAATGAGTGCCTGGGCTACACGTCTTCACACCAACCCGC
Source organism: Mastacembelus armatus (assembly GCF_900324485.2). Lineage (NCBI taxonomy): Eukaryota > Metazoa > Chordata > Actinopteri > Synbranchiformes > Mastacembelidae > Mastacembelus > Mastacembelus armatus. The sequence continues at coordinate 1,523,830 of NC_046639.1, read as the reverse complement.
GTCTATTGAAGCTGAATCTGAATCTGAACTTCCTTGGGAACTTTTGGTGGCAGAGCAATGCTGGCTTTAAACCGGATTGTCAACCTCCGGGCAGCACGAATGCGGAGCTGTGGTTCGCCGGGAGTCTCACTTTCATCCCGATGTTCTTTACGCAAAAACCCCGGTGCCAGTTCGAGGATTTACTGTGCGTGTCTGTTGCTGCTGCTGCTGCTGGTGACGCCCCGAGTAGACTCGTGGTGGTGAGTCTGCACCAATCACACCTACAGGCCTACCTGCCTGTCAGCAAGATTTATAGAAGCTGAGTTTGCAACAAACGATTGAGTAAAAAAAAAACAAACACATAAATAAATAAATAATAATAATGATAATAATAATCTTAAACTTTTGAAACAGATCTGGGAGCTAATTTAACTTATGGTGATTAGTTTATTAATCCTTTTACCAAAGCAAAAACAAAACTTAATCCAGTTGTTTCAAATCAGCAAATCTGAACAAGCGATGATCAGAGATGAAGCTTTGTAGTTAATTGATCACACTGACCTGCTGTATAACCGACAGTCTCATCAGACATGATGTTAAACTTCATTTATTCCTGCATTTCATGTTTGCTGCCAACAATTTAAACGCAGGAATGTGATTAAAAAGAGTTTCACAGGCCGCGGTGTGTCACCAGTGGGTGCACCTCCTTGTAGTTTTATGGGGTAATGACTCCAAAGAAAAAAACTCTAAATGTGTTTTCTATCAGATTTGAATTTAATTTTTCACTGACTTGTTCCTGAAGGAAAAAAAAGGAACCGGCTAGTGAGTCTAACCTAAATTATGTGTTTTTAAATTCGCGTCTTTTTTAGGACTTTCTTCTAAAAATGCATTTTCTTTGTGTCAGTTTGTTGGCCTGCCACACTGAGCAATAATAATAGAGCGATAAATGTAATTTATGCCTGCGCTGTTGGCTGTGCGCGTGTTCAGCTCAGCTGGAGCCTACGTTAGACAAGGCAGAACAGTCATTAATTCACCACGTACCACACACACAAATGACTTCACTAAAACACACCCAAACCAGCCATGTAGAGCATAAAAACACCTCATTGTACAGTAAGAGACGTGTAAATGTGCATGAGTGTGTTTATAGGAGAAGTGTCTGTGTGTGTGTGGGCGGTGGTGGAATGCCTTTACAGTTTGTGTAGATTAGCAGCAGTTATGGGAAGTGTGTGCGTAAAGGCTTTGGCTGAGCGTTATTGGCTTTGAGGGGAATTTGGTGTAGGAGATAGAGCATTTAGCTGTTTATCATATATACAGTAGGTGATGTTATGGACTCAGGCTGGGGCTTTGACCCTGCAGGTGTTGGCAAACATGACTGTGATGTTTCAGCCACTGAGAAATGTGCAAAAGACAAATATGGTTCAATGCAAATATGTTTTATTTATATTGCAGAAATTTTACAGACCACCCAGTTATTGAAAGGTAATAAAGCTGACGTCTGTTCTGGCCAAGGGACGCAAACCCTGACTTTTTAACTATTAATTCCCTTTAATTTCTGCATCCATCTCAAAACTATATGATGAGTCAATTTCTTAGTGATAATCTTAGAGAACACGATCATATTCTGTTCATTTTTTAGGTCTTAAGGCTTGAAAAGATGACAGGGCAGCAGGAGTCATGGGTACATCATCAGAAGTCAATCAAAGCACTCGGTGACCATGTTTGTCTGCATCTTGTCATTTTCCGACCCACAGTTTGGGTTTTACAGCCTGTTATTTTAGACCCGTGGATAATGATTTATTATCCTATAAAATCCACAAAACCTCCCAACTTTCAGAGAGAAAGAGCGAGAGAGAAAATTAAGTGTGAATTGCTCTTTCCTTTGATGAGCACTCACTTCTTACTCCTCCGCTCTAATCCCACTCTGGGGAATAAAAAGCCGCCAGTCTCAATCCTCTCACCCAGTCTCATAAAACACAACCACACAGCTACACCGTCCCCTGACCTCCCGACGCTGACCCGCCAAAGCCCTGCAGCCACCAAGCTGTGAGAGATCTCATGCGTACAAACACTGAGTTTAGTTTGGGGTATTCTCAACCCAAATATCAGTATTTGTCCTGGTAGTATACTATAAAAGTCTGTTTTATTAGGACAGGGAGGAAAATTGGAAGAAGTTTGAGTAAGATGAGAGCGATCAGGCAGAAGAGTAAAGGAGGAGTAAAGTCAGTAAATGGGGTCTTAGTTTGACAGGGTTATTGGAGGCCCCGGACTTCTTGCTCTGATTTGTGAAGACATGATTTTAACTATCCCATTGGGAAACATTTAAACACACATACACACACAGGTCTTGTGGGGAGAGGTTAAGTGCTTATTTATTTGGAGAGTGGAGTAAATGGTTTCCTCTCCCCTCCTACTCACAAACCTTAAACTGTTAAGTGTAGTGAACTCTGACTCACAGAGGGTTGTTACTGCAGCCCTCCTTCGTGACACTCCACACCTTTGGGTGCGTATCCACATGTGTATGCACCTAAACCACAAGAAGGCCCAGATGCATGCTCATCAGTTGCAATATACCAGAAATCACTGGGGTAACTGTATTCTGGTCCAATTTTAAAATGATGCTTATGAATCAGAATTTTCTTTTTGATTCAGTTCTAAACTGCCTTGAATCTTCTTGTGTTCTCGGCATCCCCAGGTATATTGGTGCGCTTGGGGCCCGTGTGATCTGTGAAACCATCACAGGTTCGGTGAACAACCACCGGCAACTTTGCCAGCGCCACCCAGACATCATGCAGGCCATCAGCGAGGGCACCAAGGAGTGGATCAAAGAATGCCAGCACCAGTTCAGACACCATCGCTGGAACTGCAGCACACCGGACCGTGTCCTGCTACGGAGTAAGTCCAAGTGTGTGTCCACATGTGTGTCTGTCTTGACCAAAGAGTTTAAATACTGACCCCCAACCTGCTACAATCTGACTCCTCATATTCACCCTCCTCCATCACTTTCACTGCCTTATCTCTCCCTTCTCTTCTCTGACCTTCTTCCCTCGCTCTGTTCTTTCTCCCATCTTTCTGTCTCATACTCACGTATGCTGGTGCTCCGTGTTTATAGTCACTAATGGACTGTTGTAATACCTTATGCCTCGTCAATAAACATATGGGGCGCAAGACGTGGGCTTGTCATCATTTTGTTTCTCCACTCCTGCCAGACCTCTCTGCTTTGCAACAGAATCATGCATATACACATAGTGTATGCACACAGGTGCAAATGCATCATACACACTGTACCTGTCCTGTCTTTGCAGCCATTGCATGTACAATTGCAGGGTGCTATGACAGCAGACCGCCTGAGTCATGAACATTTATTAAACAACACAGGGACTGAGCATCTTCAGCGCAGACACACGAAAGCCAAGTTGCACTGGTGCCTTGAAGCCACGTGGGAGTCTTGCATGAAACACTACATGATAAGTTACCCATCATGCATTTATTCTGAAATGATCTGCAGCAACTAGTGTAGATCATTACTGCAGTATTTTGAATGCAGAGCATACATGCAGGAATGCACCAACCTACTTCTGCATGACTCTACTGACCAGGGTTTCATTCCCGGCAGTTAACTGTAGTATATCTGGACCCATGTTGCATAGAACAAGAGGTTTGTCTCCACAAATGTACTGTAAGATATCACTTGCCTGAGCTTGTTATTGTCCCACTCAAGATCCTAAGCATACACAGGGACCAGCGATGCACAGGAAAAAGTAGATATGGAGATACAGGCTGTGTGATAGGGGAATAAACAGTAATGTAGATATAAATATTTAGAGAGATATTCTCACTGTCAGGCAAACAGCGCAGGTTTGAATGATATCCTCATCTATCCTCCCCCACACACACCCCCTTAGCACCCAGTGCCCCCTTCCCCTCACCCCTCTGATGAAATGGGAAATTCCAGTGAATACAAAACAAGCACGATGGACGTGGACTGGTTTAGACAGATTTGAAAAGTGAGTGTGAACCTTAATCTATGATATAAATATCCCCTTCCTCAAAATCTGTAATATATTGAATGTGTGTAAAAATATGATTAAAAATAGAGCATAGACACTTTAAATAATCAGATATTCAACAGAGTTGATGTGGTCAGTTAGAGTGTTCATGTGGGGATCATGAATGTACATAGTACATTTCTTAGCAATTAATAATTTATTCCAAATTCATCCTCTTGGAACCACAAATTTCCACAGCAACTTTCCGTTACGGTTTTCAAACCATCATATCATGGATCAAAACACTGGATCTACATGAACAGTCACGAGGCCAGGGGGTAAACTGAATTATTAGAACCTATGAAAATCTTTACGTGCTTGATATCAGTTTAAAAACTGGAAACTACGTTCTCATTCTCCATTCTATTCTATTTTAAATCAGATCTGAGAACTTTTTTGACTTTCATTACAGAGGCCCTCAGTGTCGACCACTCATGATCATCAGTTTGACCATGTGACCCTAAGATGCATAAGTTCTTAATGCTCTTCCTGCCATGTTGGTTCTGGGGCATTTATTCCCACAGACAATGCAAAAAGCAACTGTGACTAAACACTATGTCGAATTTTCTGTGCGTCTTTAGCCACACGATAGATGAGTCATATTCTAAGGAACAGGAATGAACAGATGAGCACAGCAATGGCAGATAATGCTGTCATGACATCACCCTGCTGCTGATTAATGGGGTATCACTGTGTCTGTATTTAAACAATTTATGTGAGCAGAGGAGAGCCCCGCAGCTTGGATTATTTCCATGATAATATTTAAACAGAGCTGTCCTATACTCCGCGTCATGCCTGATATGCCCCCGTCAGCTGCACCTTCACATCCCAGTGGCTCACACCCAGGCCTGCTCATGACATTATGTGTATTTGTGTAAGCATGTTAACGTGCGAACTGCAAGACTTTAGATCTTGGATAATCTATTGCATTGCGTTCAACCTCTGTTTCTTTCTTCTCTTCTGTTTTCTCTGTACCCCTTTCTCAGGCAGTCGTGAAGCGGCATTTGTCTATGCTATCTCCTCTGCAGGAGTGGTGTATGCGCTTACTCACGCCTGCAGCCTGGGGGAGCTGAAGACATGTAACTGCAACCCACAGAAACGTGGACGGTCAAGCGATGAGAGAGGAGAGTTTGATTGGGGCGGCTGCAGTGATAATATCAATTACGGGATAAAGTTTGCCAAAGCCTTCATAGATGCCAAAGAGAGGTCTGTCCGAGATGCACGGGCACTCATGAACCTACACAACAATCGCTGTGGCAGAGCAGTGAGTGTTTCATTACACCAAGTCACCAAAATCATGGAACAGACATATTTTATTTTATAACCTATCTGTGCAAATATATGTTGTATTTGTCTTAAACTGCATTTTTAAAACATGTAAAACTTGATTACATGACAGCTAAAACAGGATCCCCACTTCTACCTATCTACTCAGGCAGTGAAGCGTTTCATGACGCTGGAGTGTAAATGCCATGGCGTGAGCGGTTCTTGCACTCTGCGGACATGTTGGAACGCCATGTCAGACTTCAGAAAGACCGGTGACTACCTGAGGAGGAAATACAATGGGGCCATTGAGGTGACAATGAATCAAGATGGGACAGGCTTCGCTGTCGCCAACAAAGCCTTCAGGAAGGCCACCAAGAATGACCTGGTCTATTTTGAGAACTCTCCAGATTACTGCCTGCACGACAAAACAGCAGGTAAGATCAGCAGAGAGAGAGAGAGAGAGACGAGGTAGACTGGACACAAAGGGAGCCAGTTTCTCATGCATGTTGATGGATTGTCCTGATGTGTTATGTGTACGTTGTGTGTACGCTCATGCGTGACTACTGTTTGTGTGTGTGTGTGTGTGTAACAGCAGTCATAGCAGGGCCCTTGTGTGATGTCTGTGGAAGCTAATATCCTTGTACCCCGGGGACATGGTCAATATGTCAGTTAACGCGTAGACAATATATAGTCAGAGACTGTGCTGATCAACCTTTACACCATGCAGCTAATCAGATATGACTGTTCCTGCCTGACGGATGGAAACACACCGTCACACAAAGATTTTGGGATATTTGAGTTTCGTCATTCGGAAGCTCCGTCCAGCTTTTCCCCTTGCCCTTTGTCTGCCTCGTCCTTCGTCCCTTCGTCCATCCTCCCCCTGTTTCTCACCTCCTCACTGGAATCCACACCCTGAGGACACAAGCAGCTAATTTTAAAAAAAAAAAAAATCACTTCTGTCTGTCACAGTCTCTCGCTCTCGGTCCGTCTGAACTAAGCGTAGCTGGAGGGCAGAGTGGGCGTCAGTGTGTGAGAGCCTGTCTGTCATGGTCCACTGTCCATTTAACACACACACACACACACACACACACACACACACATAGAGTGGCTTCAAAGGGAGCAGTGGCTTGGGAAAGGCAGTGTAACTATAGGCCACTCTACCAACACTGCATAGTTGTGTGTGTGGGTCTGTTGTTCTATGGGCAGCTTGTTGTGATAGGTAGCAGTTCAAACAGGGATCTTCTCACACCAAACACCAGCACTAATCTCTGTGGGGATGACATTCACATAAGACAGACAATCTAACATGGCATTAGGTAACTCCCAGACCTCTAAACACAATGCTACACACGACACCGCTAAACAGTCACTTTTACAAACCAGCATAATGTTGATCAGGAGGAAGAAAGTTCAACACGCTGCCACTCTACAACTATCATACAATGAATTATTCCAATGACCAAGGTGTAAACTACATAACTGCAACATCCACAAGGGGCTCCCCGGCTGAGGGACCCTGTTTGGATGATATAAACCTTCTCTCTCTCTCTCTCTCTCTCATGTCTCTTGTCTCTGTCTGTTCAAAATAAAAGTAAAAAAAAATATTAAACTACTTAAAAGAAAGGCTGTTTTTTCCTAAGATCTTAGCCTTCACTACCTCTATCTCTTTTGTATTCTGTACAGGTTCCCTGGGTACTGCTGGACGGGTCTGCAATAAGACGTCACGAGGTACAGACGGCTGTGAGGTCATGTGCTGCGGACGGGGCTACGACACCATGAGAGTCAAGCAAATCGTCAAGTGCGAGTGCAAATTCAAATGGTGCTGTTCTGTGGAGTGTAAGGACTGTGAGGAGGCCGTGGATATACACACATGCAAGGCACCCAAACAAGTGCTGGATCAGACCTGAGGACATGCCCCCTCTGCCCCTGTAACGCACCCCCACCCCTTTCCCCTTTGCAGGACATCCTGTGGAACATGGAATTCTGGGAAAGTTTGTCCGAAAGTGCTCTGCGTCTCCGCCCTCCCCTGCCCCCATCTGGGGGCCATCATTGCATGGCTTTTCTACCTGTTTCTGTGAAAGCACTAGAAAATAATTACCCATCAATATGAATTAATAACCATTATCTCCCGTTTTGTGAATAGCCCTGTGTCTGAACTGCTGGGACCCGATGATGAACGGTGAAACCAGTGAACACTTCAGGCTTCAGTTGGAATAGGCTTTTATCAGAGATTCTGGGTTTAAAATGGTTTGCTGCTTTCATGATGCTTTAAAGGCACATTCTTACATTAACTGAGCCTTCAAACATATCCAGTATTATTAAAACATCATCATTTACTCACATACTTTTCATTATTTTGTGGGGGTGGGGGGGTGGGGGTACACTTTACCAAAAAGAATACTTGGTTGGACTTTGAGAAGTAGCTTGACAAGTGCACTTTGGGAAGTGGACATCTAAGCAGGTTTGGCTGTGTGGCCAAACACAAGTCCAGGCACAGGACTACCAGAGGACAGGGAGATGGACAATACACGAATAAACGGATGGATGAACTTTGAACGCAGACGTGAAAAAAAAAAAAGAGAAAAACGAAAAAGAAAGAAAACTGTTAAATAGTGATTTATTTAAATTGTAAAGTGTTGTTTCTTTTTCTCATCTTCGGATGAGACTGCACTACAGCGGCTGACGAGAGGAGACAGAGAGAGGAGACCTCATTATTGTGATAGAGTCAGTTGGTGGGATGATAGACCTGCCACTGGGAAGAAGAAAAAGAAGCAATTGTCCTGGTTATTTAGTCACATCGGACAGATTTCGCTTCTCTCCAGCTTTTGCTTGTAACATTATGTATTTCCTTATCTAAACAGATGTTCATATGAAATATATGGTGCATTAGAATGACACTGGAATCTTTTTTTTTTTTTGTTTAGACAGACAAATATAGGGGCTGAAGGTAAGAAAGAGACTAGATAGGATTAAACCGTGTGACAACCTGCCATGTATACTCCCCTCCCACTGCCCCTCACCAGCATCGGTTGATGGCAGTAATATGTCAGTAACAAAGGCTGAAGTGTTTGATTAAAGGCCCAACCTAAACCCAAACCCCTGCTGGCCTCATCCCACCCTGCGCTATGTGGAATTCCAGGTGGGTCCCGGGCTAATGACAAGATGACTGTAATTACCCAGGGTTGTTGATAGCTGGTGATTGGACGTGGTCGTGCCACAGAGGACCCAGTGTGAGCTCCTGCTGGGACCACGGTTAATCAAAGGCCTCTTGGCCGGGTTATCAAAGGGAATACTTTCCAGCAATCTTCTCTGCTTCAGCCTCCTCTGCTCTACACTTTGAGTCGACTTCAGTCTCTGTTACATTAAAGCCCTTTCTGATAACATGAAATCAAAAATGACATTGCACAAAACAAACGTACTGTGGAAACACGACCGCACAAAGACAGAACTATTCAGCATTAGTTCATCGCCTTTATCGGTTTCCTGTAAGGTTCTAGCTATCTGTGCTGTGTTGGTCTACGTCTGCTAGTGATCTCTCCCTGCTCAGGCTTGGGACGGGCTGACATAGGAACTGCAACACATTTCCCTTACAGATATTTTAACACAGGAGCCAGACACAAACTGAGATACAGTAGTTGAGGCGAAAGTACAGAACTGCTCTTGTGGGTTTCCTCGATCAGTACTAGACCCATTTTTGTGGTACTGCATTATAATCAACGTTTTTAAATAACCAGTATTAGACCACTCGTGATTCATCTTTGAGTCCACATCATCATCTGCTCCAAAAGGAGCTCTTAACATCCTATAAGTGGTCTTTTAATAGCCACAGGAGGCCATATTGTCAGATAAGATAAGCTTTATAGTCCCTCATGGTAATATTATCAAGTCATTCCAGCCAGTGAGACTATTCTAGTGCCAACATCCTGTGGTGGAGTATATCTGTGAGCTGAATGCCAGACAGAGAGGGTTCCTGTTGCAGGGTATCACAAGCAAACCATTAGTCTTCACAGCTGGCAGGCAGTGCTAGGGCCAAGGAAGACTGCCAGCAGCACAAGAGGTTTAAAGGACAATTATGTTATTTCTGTACAACTTGGATTTTATTTTTGCATGTTCAGCCAAAAGCTCTGTTTGTTTTGATTGATCACCAAATTAGCAGCTAAGATCTAGTAATGTTGTAACATTGATAACAGGAGTCAGGCAATGCAAAAAACCCAAATCGTCAGATGAGTATAGAGGTTTAAACTAAACTGTATCCACAAAGATGAATGGGCAAAGAATGATCAGCCAACCTTTATAAAGATCCATCACATGAATGACCTTTGACTGCTTGTATTCATAACATACCCTGTTTTTAGATCTCAGAAATTACCTTGAAAGGTAAAATATTATTAGAATCATTACAAATAATGGTTATCATTGTAATAAACCAGAAATATCATTTAATTCCACAGCAAGACCAGCAGGTAATCTGACTAGATCCAAATCACAGGCACACATAGTCCAGATCAAAATGTAGTACAGCTGAATATTGTGTTTTGTCCAACATACAAACTGACACGCTGACACAAATAGTGCTCTAATATCTTTAGACTATTGACCACACAGACGGAGCACTCGTTCTCAATCATCTATTCAACATCGTCACAGTTATTCTCAGCCGTGTCACTGTTTTTTTTAAAGACATGCTCTATATTCCCTCTAGACCTCACGCCCTGTGAGTGCTGTGTATTGACAGTTATGCAGATTTATCAACCTTATGTCCAGGTTGTACTCTGTGTCAGTCTGAGCTCTCCAAATGACAGCAGCCCTGATAATAGAGGATAAACCTCACTCCAGTTACAGTACACACACACACACACACACACACACACACACAAATGTAGAGGCCGACACAGAAGACGTGGTCCACCTAAGAACACCTAAATCTAAAATACAGCTTCTGGGAGAAAAAAACTGCCTGACAGAGAAGACAACAAGTTGAATGGATGGATGAAGGGGAGATAGAAATGTATTGGGTTACTTAGAGACCTGCCGGGCGTGTTTATCAGCAGATCTTAATCTGAGCAGAAAGAACCGTGTTCCCCACAATTCATCATCATTACTTGCCCCACCTGCCACAGTGCCCTGACCACCTCTCTCCCACTCCTTGCCTCTGACACAGGCTTCTGTCTGTGGGAATCAGGCCGGACGCCCCACCAATGATTCCTCCGTTTCCATTCACCTTGGGGTGGTCCAGGTGTCAGCCATGCGATCTGTTTTGCACACATATCCACATGTATATACCTGCAGGCGAGGATAGAACCCTCTCAGTACTGCCTGAGCTCACCCATCACCTGTCTGGTAAAACCCTCAGTATGTTAGCAAGGCTTTCTACTCTGTCAGTCACTGTTAGTGACCAGAGAGTGCATGTGTCTGTGTGCTTATGTGTGTGGTGGCATGAGTTTAGCCCTCAGGGCCAGGAGGACCGAGGTCATTTTTACCTGGAGGTTGGAAGGGGAGTTTGGCAAGGTCAAGGGTCATAAAGAACCTTTAGCACTATGGTTGACCACAAATGATCTGCTCACACCTTCTAAACATCAACAGCTGGCTCATGTGGTTACACTCTTCAGTCATCTATATCTCTCTGCTGACAAACCTCTCAATAGGTTCTTACCTATTCAGAAGAGCTCTGCTAGATTAAAAGCTGACCCACGGTGACGCTGCTGACAGCATCAACTCTTCCATTCATCTTTCATCTTTTTGGTCTTCTCTGTCTGAAGGGGTGGGTGTCAGCCCCCAGGTATTGGGTGGTGCAATCTTGTTGTGAACAGGTTTGGGTGGGAGGCACAGATTTATTAGGGAGCTGAGACTAATATTTACATGACCTGTCAGGTTGTAGAGACAGACAGGGAGAGAAAGTATTGGCTTGAATTGTCTGCACTGAGGGAAAAGGGAGATTACACAAAAGGTTGACACTTGTCTGCTACAACCTACAGCAAAAGAAAATGTCTATTCTTCATCACCATTTCCCCCAGTCCCTTAACCTTCACTAGCAGGTTCGGCTACCATGAGGGTTAAAGGGCAAAGCGTGTCGGGTCTGCACCTGAGTTGGACATGCAGAATTGGCCGAATTCTCCACTCTGCAAGTTGTGGGCTGCAATGCGACACGGTTTGTATATGTGTGTGACAGTGTGAGTGTGTTTATCTCCCACCCTGTGTGGGAATGTACAGACACATCGTGCAAGGCACAAACAACGGTGACCTGGAAAAATAGTCAAAATTCCTCCAACATACCAGGGAATCTGGGGGTATGGGCTGAGAATACACACAGACACGCACAAAGATGAGGTGTGGGAAACAGGGGAGATACCGGGTCAGGGTCAAATTGTGTAGGCCTCACAGACATAGATACCAGTGAGTGATACCAGCTGACACGCACTGATGCTGACACGAACAGCGATACCATAGCTACCTGAGTGACACTGATAGATAACACTGGGCCATCCCAGCAAGCACACACAATCAAAGCAAACCTCAGCTCATCCCTGTGGCTCCTTTGTGCCAAAGGGATGGATTCTCCTGTTCCTTAAAGTTCTGCTACCAGGACAAATATACGTGATGTATATTAACGTATACGTGATGTAATTTTGTGATTTTGAACAGTCTAAACACTGAGCAAAAGGTAACATAAGGCCATAATCTACGAGTAGCAAGTGGGTGAAGGCGTCAGCTGGAGTGTCTACCTGTACTCAAACATGTTCACAACTATGTGTTTATTGTTGCTTCAAGTAGAGTAGATGTGTTTACCACATCACTGGAGCCAACGTCCCACTCCCAGTTTCCTAGACTCCTCACCGCACAAACAGTTGAAGATACACAAAGATTCACACGAATCCCAAACCACACAAACAAACACTTTGCATGTGGAATGTTGGAGACTGTTTTGTTTATGTTTTGAGGTGCAGATTTCTCTGCTCATCTTCCTGAAATTTATTTTCTTGTTGGCCTAGAAATAGAATTATAGAAAATTAGTATGTGTCTTCTTCACAATCAGTCTGCTGCTGTCTGCAACCGGGCGCAGCAGTAAGGCTTCCCCTCACTGGGCTTCACCCTCTACCAACACAGAGACAGCTGATCGAGAGCAAGGACACAGTACAGTAGCCTCAGTCGCTCAGTAAACAGTGGTAAACAGAGCAGGCGCTCGGCATGAAATGGAGGAGTCGCTCACACAAAACATTTACACAGAGCTGCCACGGGAACAATATCATTTCAGTTTTACAATAAAGTGCTGGTGTAAGAAAAACAACAGAAGGAAACTCATCTCTCCCTTTTCCCAGTTCCAGGGGCTTGTTTATGCTTTGGCCTCCCACTTTGTGCAAGGAGATAATTCAATCGAGTATAATAGAGCTTTCACACAGGCTTTATCCAGCTTTAATACTAATGCTGCAGGATTGAAACATGGAGCCTGAGAATTTTTATTCTGTTCCACATCAGTAGATAACAGGCTGTACTGCTAGTGTTAATATTCAGACTTTGCTGCTGGGAAATCTTATTATCACATCTTATCTTTTTCAACGATAGTCCAACAGTTCACACACAAAGATATTCCAAGAAGACAGAAAAGATGACACAACAGTGAAAATATCCTCCAATATGATTCGCTGTAGCGACGCATGAAGGGAGCCGCCGAAAGGAAAAGAAGAAGACACTCAGCAAAAATGTAAACATAATAAATGTAAAAGAACTGTGGCATTTTAACCATATATACTGTCAGTCAGGAAGATGGGACACACCATACCTTGTTTTGGCAATACCCAACTGTGTCCACATCCTCCTGCAGTAACTAAAACCTACTACTGACAGTGTTTTGATTCTCCTCAGACCGGAAAACTGCTTCTCTCGTGCAGACCGGGGGGGCAGCAGCACCAACTTCACTGTACTACGAGTAGAATATAAATTGTACTAACCAACAAGTGAATATACTGTATATGAAAGGACACTCACACACGTACTAATATACATGCAAACATCCATATCTGCCATGTACACATGATCACATTAATGGTGTAAAAGTATAAATCACTGTGTGGTCTCACAACACGTAGGTAAAAGTTGGCATGGACTCAATGACTGACCAGCTCTAATATTCAAACACTTATACTATATACAAACACTAAAACTAGCTCATGAAATGCTATTTAAAGGCTCTTCATGATAGACGCCTTGTTATTAGAGGTAAAGAAGACTGGAGGGAAGGAAGAAATGATATAAGACACCTGGAACATGTTTTTCATCATGGCTACTCAGTACTGATACATGTCAAAACAGTAAAAGGCTTACTGTAAAATTTGTACATGTGTGCTGGTATGGGTGTGCAGCATGAGTTTGTTCTCACTAGTCACAGTATGAGGATGTTCAAATCTTTATTATTGGCTCGGAGCTCCATCTCTATTAAGTGTTTGAACCAGGACAGTTTAGGCGAGTGTAAACAACGGTCTAATGTGTTTATCAGACACTAGAGTGCAAACCAACAGCTGTTTATCAAAGCGAGACCCAGACCTCATACAACAACAACAACAGCAGCAGCAGCACGAGGAACGTGCTGAGAGACTATTTGTGTGGATCTGACAGTAAGGCCACCATAACAGAAATATCCTGCTGCAATATATTTTTTAGCCCTATATTTTAAAATGGGGAAACAAATACTAATGGAGAGAGACATGGAGAAAGAAAGCTGTGCATACCTCTTCTGACAGACATATCAATAAACATGATGAATAGAATAGAATAGAATAGAATAGAATAGAACAGAAAATAAATTCTTACTTCATGAATCCATGTTTCCACCGTCCTTCAATCTCCAGCTCCAAACCTGAAAACATAAAATATTTTAAGTAAGTACTAGTTCAGTTTTTTGCGGAGTTATGGTTCTTTACTTTCTTGACAAGAATTAGATGAAAGGATTTATGTCCGTATGATAAAAATGGAGCTACTGCCGGCTGCCTGTTAGCCTAATTACTAAAAACAGCTAGCCTTCCTCTGTAGAAAAGGTAACAAATTGACTATTATTAAGCTCATCAATTAGCATGTTAATTATGTAAAGTTAACTTGTTGTAGTCTTTCATGGCTGAGCACAGTGTCTTCCTGGAGTCTCAGCTGGCAGCATCGCAGTATTGACAAGGCCCCAGTACAACCCATGTGTTGTTTGTACAGATTAAACAAAAGAGATTAAATAGCATGTGCATGAGTTATGTAATCTCATTTGTTTAATCTTATGTACTGGTTTTGGTGTGCGTATATAGTACAAGGTACAAGTGCATGTGTGCACTGTGGAAATGAACACTTGTAATTTGCCAAACATCTATTTTTCCCCAAATGTAAAATGTAAGTATATACTCCTTTAAATTGATCTCTTCTTTGTATATTCCATTGGTTTAAGTCATTCTTAACATTACAGTGTTTGTAAATTTGTTTTATTTACCAAATATATATTTACTTTTGTACAGTTAATCAAGTCATTAGCTAGTATGGCTTTAATTATTCAGTTACTGAAGGTCTGGACCCGATTTTAAGCAATAATATGAGAAAGGTGCTGCAGTAAGTTGACAAACAAACATCTATATCTTATATTATCAGAGCAACACTAGGGTCCAAAATAAGACATTTAAACAAGTCTAGAGGCAGGTGATGCATACTTCTTTCACAGATAACTGATTCAAAACAGATGTTGTGGATATTCACATTTTTTCTTGGATCTGAGCTGAGTAGGCAAAGAGCAAGATACAAAGTTCAGGAAAATCTGATCCATCAGAGGAGAATGAGTTTGATATGATGGTATGTTTCTCTTGTCAGCAATGGGAACATTTTTGATTGTGACATGGTAGAAAATTCAGATTCACCAGTCTCTCTGTGTGTTGCACAAGATACTGACTGAGGTTGGTGGGGAGCAGGCATGTCCTGTGCAGGCAATTTCCTAATTGTGCATATATATTCCTCCTAAACACAAATATATTTAGGATTTCTTTTTTAACCAAATCACAATGCATACTTTTCACTGTATTTGTTTTTTGTTTGTTTTTGGTTCAAGTACCCCTGGTTGGGAATCATTAGAACAAATGCAGATGGTCTACTGTGCTGTCTAACATACATTTGTACCGTAAGTGAAGATTGGTTACTACAGCAGCAAACACTCAGGATTCATGCCTCTCATTGTAGTTTTGTTTTTTTATTCTCTAATTTAAAGAAACAGGATCTGACTGTGGACATGAGCATCATCATTAGTCCTCACACACAAGATCGTTACCTTGAGCGTCATACAGCACACACTCATCTGTGAGGCTGATGTGCCTTTGAGGGGGTCTGAGAAGAAACAGGCCTCTGTAGTGTGAGAAGGGCAGGATGAGTGTGTCATTCAGTCCTGTCTGGATCCAGGGATGGCAGGAGAAGTCCCCTTGCAGCAAACTCAATGGGACCCTTGGGTACATGTGCAGCTCTAACCCTGACACAGAGAATTAAAATTTGAATTAAAACGAAGCTTAAATCCAAAATCTTAATTTGATTAACAGGTAACATCACTGAGGAGGCCAGTTCATCAGTGTACATGTGTCTGTGCGTGTGCACGCAGCAAATACAGCGACAGAGACAGATGGGGTGTCTGAGAGGGACAGATAGCCTTAAAGCCATCCGCCACTCACTCACTGAGCAGATAAAGAGGAACAGACACACACATGCACACACACTCCTACACTCGTTTCCAACCAATCGTGCAGAGAAATAACTCAACCCTTAACGTGGACAAATAGGTATGGATAAGGCCGGCGTTGGGTCCTGCCCATCTGAAAATTGCAGATTCATCATGAATTTCAAACAAACAGATTAGAAGAAGACTGTTGTGGTTTTCAAATGGACTTATAGGATTTGCCCATGTAAACACTCCGCCGTGCTGTGTGAGATTCAGGAGTGTATACGAGTATGAGTGTGTGTGCGGCTGCCAAAACAGTGACAGGCCATTATTCTACAAACAGGTTTTCAAGATACGCTAGTTCTCTTCTGCTTTCTCCCCATCCATTCCCTTGTTTCCTCCTCTCTTGGAAATAATACCCTTTGATTACATTTCCATCATAAATATACTTGCTCCACGCAGGCCATTTGTCAGAAAGACAGTTTTATAATTGGTCAGGAAAGATATACAGAACATCAGCAGAAAACTGGACACAGGAGATCCTGTGGCAAAGCATTGTTATGGGTTTGTGTGTGTGTGTGTGTGTGTGTGTGTGTGTGTGCGTGCGTGCGTGCGTGCGTGCGTGCGTGCGTGTGTGTGTGCATGGTAGGGGTGGTCCTGTGTTTCCGGGTGACCCCGGTGGCCCAGGATGCCGGTCTATTAGAGCAGGGGCTATTAGACCGTCAGAAAGTGGGAGCATCCCCTCTTGCCATGGTGATAAGATCAAGGCATTCCGACGGCCAGAGCGGTCATTACCTTGCTCTCTAGCCCATAATGTCCCTCCATTAAAACACCCCATTGCCATGGAAATGCAGCTGCAGCCATTTAAGTCATTTCTTGGCCCTGCTGTCTCACTGGGTCGTTGACACACACACACACACACACACACACACACACACACACACACACACACACACACACACACACACACACACACACACAATGCATTGACATGTTGTCTGATAAACAGTTACACATGCACACTGCTGTCAGGGATACACACACACACACACACATGCAGACACATACATGCACAAACTGTTCTGTCTGGGTGTGATTCTGGCTCATGTGAGGTCGTGGCTGCCAGGGCAGCGAGATGATCACTGAGTCACTGTTGGTGCAGCGATGACACATGGTACAGTAAGTCCATCTGGACGAGACTGAGTCATGGTGCAGTCTGACAGAGTTCTGCTGCAAACTCAAACATGTATAGACGGATAGATAGCAGGCTGACACAGACTCACACAAACATTCACAGCACTAACTCTGATCAGGATAAACAAACAGCTCTGGTTGTTCTGAAGGTTTTGTGTTAAACAAACCTGACCCTCTGTCCCCTAATCCACAATTGGCCACTTACAAACTTTCTTCAGTTATCAGAGACACCTCCCTGGCTCAGATACCATTGCTGTCTGTGTGCACCTATTTACAGATTCCTGCACACTTAGTTTCACTAAACTCTTACACAGCAAAAACAATACAGAAATCTTGAAATCTGAAAAGTAAAAACATGAGCTCAACCTATATTACCTACAGTTACAAGCAGTTTGGGGTTAGGCTAATTGGCGAATTTGTCCGTAGGTGTGAATGTGAGTGTTTGTCTGTCTATATGTGTCAGCTCTTTGATAGACCACCTATCTGTCCAGGGTGTACCCCACCTCTCGCCCAATGTCGGCTGGAATTGGCTCCAGGCAACAGCGACGCTGGATACACCAGGATAAACGGCAGATGATGGATGGATGCAGGCAAAGACAACTAAGTCTCCCATTTGACAAACTGGAATCAGACAATGTTTGGAATTTTTTCACTAGCAATTGCTCAACTAAGCATTTCAGCTCTAATATAAATACAATATGTATCCACAATAACATCATAATATCCATCCATGCATTATCTATACCCGCTTATTCCTATTTAAGGTCACGGGGATCTGCTGGAGCCTACCCCAGCTCCCAGCTTCTATCTTATAAAATGGCAAAAAATACAACCTGACAAATATATCACATCAAAACAAACAAATACTTACAGAAATATTACAGTGCAATTATAAAATTGTAGCTCACTGCTCTAAGTCCCTGTGTAAAAGCTACTGTATGAAGATACCAAATAAAATCCATTCAAATAAACACAATTTATCAGAATCAGAATAGCAGCTTTCAACAGTGCAAGCAAATCACCTCACAAGCTGAACTTGTGGACCATTTATCAAAAACATGACTAATGCAAATATTAGTCTGTGCTGCCCTCTAGTGGCCACAGTTACAGTAGAAAAATGGAAACAAGCCAAACTTACATCAGCTGTTTCAGTCATTTAGCAGGAAAACCTTCTGTTCAGGTGAGTTCCATCCAAATGCTGTTGCATGCTGTTTCCTCTCCCTCTCTTTTCTGTTGTCCCCAGTCTGCCTGAGCCTCTCCACACTTTGAAGGACCTTCAGTGAAAAAACACATGAGCAAACAGCAAGTTTATCAATTTCATTTAACATTTGACGTTTTCATTTGTGCTTGATTAACATTTATTTGCAGTATCTAATATGCGATGTACCCTAATCATTTTTACAGCATAGCCTACTTGGCAGATTTCCTTAAGTTTCAGTTTTAGCGTCAATAAAGTGATAGAGATGCCTATTGAATAACCTTTCACTCAGTTAAAAGGAACAATAGGCCTATGTCAACACTACTAGTGAGAGTCCTGCATTTAAATTTGTATAATATTACTATATAATGTGATGCAGTGTTGCTCTGAAGATCTGAGTATATGTCAAGGTTTAAGGACTTTTATTGTTGCTTCAACCATCTACAGTGTAAAGCAAAACAAAGTTCCTCCAGCACATATAGTGCTATATAAAACAATACACACTCTACAATATGTATTTGTGTGTACAAAAACTACACAAGACTGATGAGTGCACATACAATCAGTGCAGACATCACATTAAACAATGTACAAGACAAGGGGCTCAAGTAAGGACAGTGAGCATAAAAAAGAGGAGATGCAATAGGTTTGAATAAAGTGAAATGTAACACAACATGCAGCTTGGCAGCTGTAATGTAGATCTTTAAATTTACAGATGCATAAAGTACTCAAGCCATTCAGGAATGTTCAAAAAAGAGAATTTGCAAAACCAATTCTTAGCCCTTATATCTCCACCACCCAACTTTAGTCTTTTAACAGGGAAGAAACGTAGAGACCACATCACACCTGTTCACCAGTCTTTACACTGACTCCCAGTTTCTTTTAAAATACAGTTTAAATTTTTAAATTGTTTTCAAAAGCCTAAATGGCATGGCCCCAATTTATTTATCTGAGCTCTTGCAGCCTTTAACCACAGCCCCACCCTGTGAGGTCTGCAGACCAGTATCTTCTTGCTGTGCCCTGGGCCAGGCTAAAGACCAGAGGAGACACAGCCTTCTCTGTAGTTGGACCCAGTCTGTGGAACAAGTTGTTGTTGCACATCAGAGCACCTATCCCTATTAAAGACGCACCTTTTCTCTTTGGCATTTGGTACTGGTCACAGAGACATATCTTGGCTTTTAACCTCCTTTTACTAGTTTGAATTATCCTACTTAGACTATCTATTTGTGACATTCTATTTTACTATGTTGTATTTTATATAGCTAGTTCTATATAGTTATAGTCAACTCTGGTTGTGTTAATGTGCTTTATAAATAAATTTGACTTTGACTAGTGAAGGTTTTGGGCTTTGTTCTGGGGCCATTCTTCCACGCATGCGCGGGACGATTAACTCGTTTTGTAAATTAGTTAGCGCAAAAGTTCTGGTGTTGACGTTTCGTGTCTGTTTCTCTCCACAAACTAATCACAATCCTCCCCTCAGCATAACCTAAACCCTGACTATAAATTAGGCGAATTTCTAAACGATAAGGAAAACTCAAAAAAGAATAAGATATATATCTTTATATTTATATTCGAGAGAGAAACATAAAACCTTATGAACGTCTACACGTTTTGAGCTAACTAGCTAGCTACATTAGCCTCAGGTTGCCAAGATGCACATGTGTTTATCTTCAAATCTAAACTTTACTTTAAATTCACTTTGCCAAGCCGGTTTCCGATGCTGCTACATGTTGTCATCGTATGAAGTAGGTTATTAACTTATAAGAGAGTAACGTTAGTTAAATTGCTGCTGTTTGCGATGCTTAAGGTTAAGGTTAGCTCTGTTGGTGTTAGCCAAGTTAGCATTAGCTACCTCAAGGTCACACCGCTGAAAAATAAATCGCAGACTACACAGGACAGTTAATATTAAATTTACCGTCACAACCAGTAATTTCATATCCATGCTGGTTGTTAAATTAACGAGTTAACTAGGAAACAGTTATAAAATAGGCAGAAAATAGCTAGTTGGTTTCATTGCTGCTGCCTATTTTGTGCCGGCTTCACCGAAGCTAGCTAACGCTAGCTAGCTGTCAGTTCTTTCACTGTAGATGTATAGCTAGCTACATGTGGCAACGATTAGCTAGGTGGCTAGCTTCTTCATTTGATAAATAAATATTTGATATTGTCAATATTTCTATCATTTTCATTAACTTTAGGTTCCCTGCTTGTTACCCGTGTTACTTGCAAAAGTGTGTGTTATATGGACCTTTTCTTTGTGTCTGAAATAAACTTTACTAAACATTCAAATCTACAAAGTTTAAATGAGTACAGTAATGTGCACACATTGTGGTAAAGTAAAGTTAATATGAAGATGTTTTCAAAATAATGCAATGGATTATTTTTATTTATTAGCTAGTTCTGACGAGGTGCATGGTGCAAATCTGAATCAAGTTAATATGTGGTGAGACTACCCTATGCTTTTAAAACAGCACCCATGCTACCAAACCTAAGATTTTCAAGGTACTTTGCAGGTTCTCTCAAGTTTGTGGGAGAACTTGCCATAGTTTTGAAGTATACTGCTGGTTTTTCAGCAGTACCTCTCTGGTTCTTTCTTTTAGTTCCACACAGGATCAAATGAGATTATTTCCCAGCAGTGACAGACGCCACAGATGTTGCCTGCTGTACGGTCTATCCAGAAGAGTGGATTAGGAAAATCTGGCTACCTGTGTGGGACACAAAATATTTCTAAAGCTGAAGCACAGATGGCTCAGCAGGCCCATCAAAAGATTCAAGCCCGTTTGAAAATGGCCAAGTTATTCCAGCAATATAGGTAAGAAAGCCTACAATTAGAACCTCACAGTGGACTGAATGAGTAGATAAGCAAACAAAAATAGTTCAGACCAAATGATCTTTTCCAAAAGTTAATCTGAAGTGTTCACAGGCAGAAGATCCCAGTGCTTCCTGGCATCTTTAAAGCTTCCCCAGCTCCATCAGCTGTTGTGTTTCTGTTTTCATTACAATTAATAGTTTTTTACCAACAAGCATAAATTATATACATACCTCTTTTCTTTGTGACTTCCTCCTTGTCTGAAAGCACCTTAACTGTTTTTTTTAAAGCAGAGACCAGTTATTTTGTACATAAAGTTTTTGAAACATCTTTTTGTCCAGTCCAGTATTCGCTAGTATCACTGTTGTCCACCGACACAGGGCTCAGGTAACCTCCAGTAAATACGGTGTCATCGTCACCTCAGATCCTGCGTCAACAGAAGAGAAGATCTGCCTCACTGTCTATGAAAAGAAGGTGAGATGGACTACGAGGCCTTTTATATTGTACCTTTTACTGGTTAGATCAGAGCTGTTGGGGTCATGGGGTCAATAGTTCAATTGTTGCCATTGTGTAACAGGATTTGAAGACAATACCATGTTTGTGTAAGATGTTTTAACAGCTGTCTGTTTTACCAGATAAACCACACAACCTTATGACCTATGTAGCTGAAAACTCTAACTGCACCCACGCACCCTGTGCCTTCTTTGTTCCTCACTATAAAAAAAAAAAGTAAAAGACTGCTCAGTGAAGGGGGAGTCAAGGTCGCATGGGGGAGAGAAGGAAGTCTCTTCTCTCCATCTGCAACTGAGGCGATTTCACTTGCAGAGCAGATACTCGGTACAAAGTTGTCGTGTGTTTTCATTGCCTTCAGGGAAAAGAACCGAGTCAGTGTAGCGTAAACCTGACAAGAGCCCAGTGACATTAATAAGTTAATAATACCAACATTCAAAACATTTGCAGTGAATCTGAGTTAAAACATGCAGTGTAGGTTAGTTGAATTTTTGTCACTTAGACACACCCTCATCCTACATAGGCCCACTATTCTAACATGAATACACCCCAGCAAATATACAGATCTTTCATGGTGTTAATTCTTACCTAGGTAGCTTTCACAAAGCAAGGGCATAATGGCTCTAAGAGCATTTGTATATATTTGTGTAACCAGGCTCTTTGTCTGTGTGGATGTGCATTTGCCAGTGTTAATACTGATGTTTTGCATATGACATGTTTCACTCCCAACAGAAAGTCGTGCTGTTCACTGTAAGGAACTCTGGTGCTCAAACGGTTTATTTAACTTTTCGGGCCTTTGACCTCGTAGAGAACATTTTCACTGTCAGAGACTGTCATGGAAACATTATCAACACTATCAAGCATCAAATTCTCGGACCAGGTATGAAGAAGACACACAATGAGAAAGAACACAAAGAGCAGGTAACAGGTGTGTGTGATGCCTAATTTCTTTTATTGTCTTTTGCCATTTCTAGGAATGGAATATAAACTCAAGGTCACGTTCTGTTCCGAGCATGCAGGCTTCTACGAACAGTTACTGGTCTTTACATTTGAAAGAAGCCAGCAATCCTCAGACAAATTTGAGATTATGCGGCTGTTGGAAGTTGTGCATCAGACATCCGTCAATGAAGAGCTCCTACCCACAGCCACCCGGTCATTATGCCACCTACAAGTTATGAAGCGGACACCTGCTGTGGGGTATAATGCATTAATATCATGCAATATTCATATTTATTTTAGAGTGATGATTATGTTGTACTGCTTCTGAAATCAACCACTACTTTGGTGTAAAATGAATTTACAAAAAATCATTATGGAAGAGGTTTTGAATATCAGTCTATCAGTAACACCCATCCCATTTTACAATGTACAGTATATATACTGTACAGTCCAGTGCGTCACAGATGCGTCATGTATTGGTCACTTGTATTATGAGTCCTTTGTATAAATGCTGTTCTGTACTTTTCTCTGTTTTTCCACTCCAGTGTTAAATTGATGTGGCTCAAGCCTGTGGTTCCTTTGAAGCAATATGCGATGCCTGACAGTATAAAAGATCTCAAGAAATTAGACATGTATGTATTCAAAGCTTCATGCTTTCAGTAAGAAAATGATGTTAACCTTCATTACGCTTCTTCTCACTAACAACAAATGTTAGGGAAATATGGAAAATCTTTAAATAAAGGAAAATAAGTCAGTCATGCAATAATGACTCATTTCCACTCCACCCTGAGCAAAGAGCAGTTCTACAAACACTAATAGGCATGCTGTCCTGACTGTGCTGTTATGTAAGAAAAATACACCAAACCAGTTCCCTAAATTAATAATTGAAGCAACAGTCATCTGCTGATTCACTCTGTGAGCATTTTTATTCCACACAACTGTTTTCATTGTGACAACTTCTTTTTAGCACTGTTTAAAGTCTGTGTGAAAGGTACTAGTTTGTAGGGAATATGGACGACTGCAAACTAACAAAGTTTCAATTTCAAGGTGCTTAGACATGCCACAATGAGACATGCAGTATGTTTTCAGGGCAGGAAACAGTGCCTGTTGTGCCTTTAGAACTTTCATTGCACTGAGATCTCTTTAGAGAGCTGAGGAAGAAACCTCTGAACTGGAAGAACTACATCTGGAGGAGCCACATGCTGCTGCACCTTGAGGAGCTCCAGTTGGAGACAGATATTATGAAATCCAGCCAGGATGATGTGCCAATGTTCAGACACAAAAGCAACACAGACCTTGTCATTATGCAGGTGATGCATCTGTTACACACACACACACACACAGTAAGCTCTAAAAGCTGGCGACTCATTGCTTTTCAAGACTGAGCATGAAACAATAAGTTACACATGAATGTTTTTCTCATCAGACTGCAGGTCTCTCTAACAACTCAACATCGTGGCTGTCTGGGAGCCAAGTGTTGGTGACTCCTTCAACCAAGTCACACGTTTTCGATAATAACCTTTACAGAGGCTGGGTCAGTCATGTGGATGCAAAGCATGTCTACCTGGAATTCAGTAAAATGTAAGAACAGCCCATTGTCTGAAAGCAAGAAATGCTCCAAGTGGTTAACTGGCCAAATCTATACGATGTGACATAATGTTGACATATCCTCAGGTTTTAATTTTCACCTATATAAAATACAGTACATTGAAAAATACACAGCACATACGTCATAGTCAACTGTCTGAAAACCTCGTTTCACTGTTGCTTTTCTGTCAGTAGTGTGAGTTATGTGTATAAACTGCAAGTTGAAGCTGCTTACCTTTCCTGGTCTAAGGCTGGACTGTTCACACCTTTTCTTTGTGACTCTGGACGATAGAGGGAAAAGGAAGATACCAACAACAAAAATGATCATTATCTAATTTCACAGGCATCATAGTAAACAGGGTGTAGTAGTACTGGAACGTGATTTATATGTGTGCAGACAAGACACTGAAATGCATCTTGGTTTAAGTGCGTGCCAATTGCTTTTTTTTTTTTTTTTAAAAACTTGTTACACATGACTACATGTGAATTTCAATGCAGGTTCCTGAGTCGTTTCAAGGATGGCATGAAGTTTCGCGTTAACTTCTCCATCAACCATATACCCCTCCGTATCCAGCATAGAGCAGTGGCGCTGGTGCACAGGCACAGGTTGAGGGAAGTACTTTTCCCCACCGGAGAGTTTTCTTCCCACCGTTCACATCTACACAGGTCAGACTAACTCAGACATTCAAAACTTGGTACAGACGAGATCAAACTTCAGCACGTTTCACTGAGCCTGTGTGTCTTTTTATCCTGTTGTCACTAGTTTCGGTTTTCTCTGTGCATGCAAACATACCTCTTCATAAACATTCACCTCTGAAATCATCCATTTGCAACTGTGTCTGTCTGTCATTAGACCATTAGAGCTCGACAACAACCCGGAGCAGTGCACTGCCATTCAACACATTGTAGCTTGTTCTGCAAAACCTGCCCCCTACCTAGTATTTGGTCCACCTGGCACAGGTACTGCATGCACGTGTGTGTGTGTGAATGAACCCTGTTACCTACATATTATTCTTCACATTTTGAATAATGTATTTTTACATGCATTGATCAGGGAAAACTGTGACTTTGGTGGAAGCCATCAAGCAGATTGTGAAAACTCAGGCCTCATGCACCATCCTGGCTTGCGCTCCCTCCAACAATGCAACTGATCACCTCTGTGCAAAGATCCTGGAAGCAAAGATAAGCAAGCACATGGTGTATCGCTTGTATGCCCTATCCTGTCCAGTGAGAAATATTCCCAAAAACATAAAGGTCTGCATTTTTTGACTCAATTGCTCAAAAATAAACAAACTTAGAAACAAACTTATTTTATCACATGAACCAAAAGTTCTAACAAAAGTGGTTTATAAAACACATCTGCATGTAGATGAAAGATTCTTGAAGAAATATGTACTTATATTTAATCTAGTTTACTACTCTCAGACTATTCTGGTCTCTGCATGCCGATGTGCACCGTCCTGTATATGTTTGTATAGAAGTGCATGTGCTTTGTTGTTTTATACAGTACTGCTGTAACCTAAACCGTGACAGAAATGTACTTATGATGCCCCCTAAAGAGAAGCTGATGAAGTATAAGATCCTGGTCACCACTCTGCTGACTACAGCAAGGTATGAAAGTGAATGCCATGCATTAATTCAAGTGTTTGTATTGAAGTGTCATAATACTTTTCAATTTACAGCAAAAATGTGGTTCTGTGTTTGTTAATTTTGTAAATATCCAGTAAGGCATTTTTCACAGCAGATACACATTTTGACATGTTGAAACAGGAAAAGCACTGGTGGAATAAATAATAGGATTAATCAGTGCATTACGCATATTGTAGGTGTGTGTGTGTGTATGTGTGTGTGTGACCAAACACTGAACTATAGCCAACATGCATACTGGCAGGAATCTGGTTTTAGAGTTAGGTTTTACAGATTAAATGTTTTATAAATTAAATCTTCAAATCCAGTTAAAGTTTACACTCAGCTGGAAGTTAAATAGGTGTGTCAAACTGAAACTAATGCTGCCTACCAATAGGCCTACAATAAATCCTCACTTCCTGAAGGTGAAATACTAAAACTATCAGCGAGGCTAGGCTAAATAACACAACACTTCTGCAGAATGCTCACAAAAAGACAACAGCTGCTATTCCTTTATCTAGATATTAAGATTTATCTCTCTCTCTCTTCAGGTTAGTGACCGGAGGGATCCCTCCAGGTCATTACACTTACCTCTTTGTGGATGAGGCAGGCCAGGCTGCAGAAACAGAATGCATCGTCCCTCTGGCAGGTGAAAAACAAGTCTAACTTTTCTTAACACGCAATATCTGAAAATAGGTTTAACTTTCTGTATATTCTGTGCCATTCACATGTCTGCGGTGGCTCCACAGGTCTACTGAATCCACATAGATGCCAGGTAGTACTGGCTGGGGATCCTAAACAGTTAGGCCCCGTCATCACATCCAGAATGGCAAAGAAACATGGCAGGGGTGAGTGCTAAGTACTTAATGACGTGCACATATAGGAAAACAGCATCAGGGTGCATGAAGTTTCAAAACGCTTGCTAACACTTCTAATTTCTGTAATATTTCTATTATATAAACTTTATTTAATGCAAAATCTGAGCAAAGTTTAAGATCTGCGAATAACTCATTACATCTTGAACTAATGCTTAAGGGCCATCTGATAGCTACTTATTATTTCCTGTACAAAAGGAGGTTTGAAGCCATTCACTCTTTGTAGGTGTGTCCTTGTTGGAGCGTCTGATGCGAGACATCAAACTGTACAAGTCACATGAGACATATGGGTTCAACAGCCGCTTTGTCACCAAATTACTGAGGAACTACAGGTGTAGCATTGGTGATACTTAACTTTACTGCCCCGTCTTCTCTCTTTTGACACCATCTTTGATATCACCACGTGCCCATGCATCGCCCAAACGTCACAATTTGTTTTCCAGTAATTTTCTTCTTCTCTTCTCACTCTCAGGTCTCATCCGGCCATTCTTAAAATTCCCAATGAGCTCTTCTATAAAGGGGAGCTTCAGAGCTATGCTCCAAAGAAGAAATACAATTCATACTGCAAATGGGAACATCTGCCCAAGAAAGTAATATAGACTCTCACACTCACGTGCAGTTTTCTCTGTCTTATCCACCCATCCAGCTCACTCGTCTTTCTGTCTCAGGGCTTCCCTTTGATCTTCCATGGAGTGGCAGGCACTGATGAACGTGACGCCAACAGCACCTCTGTTTACAACATGGCAGAGGTGCAGGTGTTGAAGGAATATGTAAAATCCCTCGTCAAACATCTGCACAAAAGGGGCATGACTACAATTGTACCAGGAGAAATTGGTATTATTGCCCCGTACAGACAACAGGTGAATATATTATCACAATAATTCACTGGTAATTCACCTGGATATGGCATCGCCAGGTCTGCCCAGCTGCTCTTTCCTTGTAAAGATAAAATAGAATAAGATCAAATATTAATTCATGAAGGAAAATTCAAGATCAGTTCATTCAACTTCATTGCTAACGGCTATGCTCACCCTCTTTGTGTTATACTGACAATATTTATGTCTGCATTGTGTCATCTAAGTGTAAAGTCTGTGTGGTGAGCAGGTCGGCCCAGTATTATGTTTACATAAAACAAATAACCACATACTCCTTCACTAAAACAACACCGTACTGCTGAAGTGGTAGTTTTATCAGTACACTGCATGTAGTACTTCTGCTGGCATCATTCTGTTTTTGTGTGCTGACAGGTGGAGAAAATCCAGAAGTCCCTTCATATGGACAAAGATCTCATGAAGGAGAACTTGGAGAACATACTGGTATGGATATACATCGTTACTGCACATTCATTGTGGAACATGTTGGAAGGAGCTGAACTAAACAAAACTGTGTTTATGAATTCACAGGTTGGCTCAGTGGAGCAGTTTCAGGGTAAAGAGTTCAATGTGATTCTGGTGTCTACAGTGCGCAGCAATCCCAGACTGACCGCAGATAAACAAGAGTTCACTCTGGGCTTTGTTAACAATGAGAAAGTGAGAATAATACACAAGGACAATAAGTAGTACTTATGTACTTATACCATTTAGCCATAATTAAACAGGTACTCCTGTACTCCTGTGAGGAATTTTTGAGCACCTTGGTGAAAACATTTGACTGATTTCCATGAAACGTCTAATGCCTACAATGGACACACCTTAATACATGCACACTATGTGAAACTGTCTGTGCAGAGGTTCAACGTGGCACTGACCCGGGCTCAAGCTCTGCTGATTGTGGTGGGCGACCCACGAGTCTTAAAAACGGACAAGATCTGGAACAGGTAACGGCTCTAAGTCCTCATCAGTCCAATACTGTTTCAGAGGAGGGCACACTGGACAAACACATATCTAACCCCAAAATGCCTCTTAGGTTTATCCACCACTGCTATGAAGAAGGGGCTTACTGTGGAATTACAGTTTGTGATGTGGAGGAGGAGACACCGACTGCTCTACATGCTGCAGCTCTGTGGTGATAAGTGCATTCACACATACCCTCAGACTTGGCACTGCTTGTGTTTCTATCGTCTGAAAATGACCTTGAAGACTAAGAGCTGTTTGGCTTCTCTTCCCCCCCCTTCTTTTGTCTGTCTTTGTACTACAACACACAGCGAAGAGTGATCCAGCAACATTCGGATCCCTGTTGGCGGAACATCCAGACCTCACACACTGACCTTTAAGTCCAGTGTTTAGCATTAAAGAAAAGTACGAATAAAGAAAAAGATGAGAAACCGGCAATTACAGCTCTGCCTCTCTTACTCAGGACACAAGACAGATCTGCCGTCTGAAAATATATTCTTTTGTACTTCATTTAAGTAAGTTTCACATAAGTGGATTTTGAAGTATTGCTTATCAAAAAAAATCTTAAATACAGTTGAGTTCTGTTTTTTTAAGATGCTCATTTTGAGCCACATTTAAATCCCACATTTACTCATATCACTGCATCATGTTAAGCCTGACTGTAGATTTAGTTTTTAATTTATTAGACAAATTTAATGTGAATTAATGATTAATTTAACTACACCAACAATGTTTATTTAAGATTCCTCTTTGTTGTTCACCAAGAGTTTTCTTAACTTCTGATGTTATTTATTAGGGAGCATTATGTACCAAACTTAAGTGTAGACATGTTTTACTAACTACAACACACACGTCCACACTAAGGACAACCCAGAACACACACTAACACCAAAACATTTAGGGGGGGGTCTGCCTCTTCTCACATGGGGATCTCCGAGCGCTGCTCAGCTGTAAATCCTTTTTGTGCCATGGATGTGCCACCTGATGGCACTTTGGTCTTCACTAATGGCTTTCAAACCAAACATAATAAATACTTGTTCTTGTTGAGGGACGGCCTGGAATGTGAAAATGTGTATTGGCCAGTGCTGATCAGAGGCTTCAGATTGATCTGGAAAGAGATTGTGTTGAAGGTTTTGGTCTTGGGGGTGTTGGGAAGCTGACTGAGATATGTGGTCTTCGTCCCCCATACAGACTGACTACTATTGGACATAACATGTTTGCAGCCCTATGTCTATGTTTAAAGAGATCTGACTCATATTCTGAATAAGTAAACATGTTTTTAAATGCTGTTTCTAACAAAGATAAACCCTAAGAATCATTAAAGTGTTAAAAACAGGGAGCTTGAAGAAAACACAGTCAGTCCACCCTGAGGTAACTCACCTTTGTCTGTACTCTGTTTTGTTAATAAACACACTAAACCTGCACTTGGATCCAGTCGCCTTTCTTCTGTTTGTGACCCTGTGGAAGAGGATTCCCACCTATACTTAGGGAACGGTCTGTCATCCTCTAAAATCAATTAAATGAGAGTTGAGTGTGTGTTTGTTTTGCTGACGGCGACCTCTGAAGGGAGCGGGCCGAGAGGGAAAAAGATTTGTTTAGTTTAAGCCAAATGCAGATGTGCTAAGCGCGTGTGCCAGGTGTTGGATCGCCCCACACTGGTTCAGTCTAAGATGATGTGGGAAAGTGTTTATTAGTTTAACGTAAGAATAAATAAATAAATATTGGTGAATCTGTTGTTCCAGTTATACTAAGTGTATAGTCCAAATACACTTAGATACTTCTGCTTACTTATCAGTACAAGCTGAGTATACTCTGGTTAGTATAACTCTGATAAGTACATACAAAGTAAACTTAAAGTATACTAAGTATATTTTAAGTTTAAGACTAATATAATGACAGCACGTGTTTGGACCAATTACAGCAGGACAGGTGTCACACAGGTGATTAAGATTATTATTCATCGCGTTGCCGTAACATGAAGTCAACATTAATGACGCGTTCACTGACTCCTCCTAATCAATAATCTGTGTGTGACAATGTTGTGGTTCGTGTTTGTCGAGTCATTCCGCTCATTTGGCTTTTTTCATGACGCTAAGTTTCGTTTCTCAGGACCGACTCCAGCTCAGGGTGCGCATGATTTAAAGCTCCGAGTCTGACAGTGTCTAAGCACCGCAGCTCCGTGTAACCAGAGACACGGACACCGCCCGTGCGGAACTGTCCAGGGACATAAAGCGATCGGCAGTCTTCCGGATTTCCTGCACTGGACGGTGCAAATACACCCTGCGCGATGTTTTCTGAACAGATCGGGACTTTTCATGTCTGAGTGACTTCGATCACACTGATTTTTCATCATGGCAAATAAGACATTTTCTGTACTCTTCCAAAGTGGACTCGAGTACTTTGAGTTTCTGAAGGACACTGATCGAACATCCATCACAAACAGACTTGAGCTAAGAGAAATTTACAACATTGAGTTCAGGCAAAGGTTCGTGGCTCTTTATTAAATCTGGACTTTTGTATGACATGTTTGTGTTTTTATCTGGTTTGGTCATTTTTTTTGTGTTTATTTCAGAAATGCGGGGATCAAACATGCAAACTTTAGTTCAGTCCTCTATGCCCTGAAAAGGTCCCAAAGGATAACAAGACGAGGAGACCGTATCTACTTCAACTCCATGGTATGTACCTGTACATGGTCAGTCAAATATCAGTGCAATGGTAACCACACTCACAGATCTCACAGTCATTTGTCACAATAATAATGTTTCCTGCTTTATCGTTTTTAAGACATGACACTGGATGGAAATACAAACACATCTTTGTTTCTGTTTGGCTCAGGCTCTGGTTTCGGTGCAGTGAATGCCAAATTCTAGTTGATGTGAAAGTCCCAAATTTATTATGTATTTTATTAGAACTGTCAACTTCAATCAGAGATTAATTGCTCTAAGTTACAGGTTAAAGTCTGTGACCACACTCTAAATAAATATGCTGGGTGTAGTCAGGAGCCTGATGGACTGGTGATCGCACCAGCCCACAGGAGAGACACTACCAGGTGTCACATTAGAACAATTTAGACTAAAATTTATCACTGTACTAAATTTATCTCGCTTGAGATTTTAGGTTTTTTGTGCAATCCCTTCTCTTTCTGCCAACGAGGGACAACTTCCCGTTAACCATCAGGTGTTGCCCTCTCTTATTCTAGCGCAGTCTCCTGGTGGGAAAAATGTTCCTTATATCCCTCTGATTTAAAATACATAAAGAAATCTCATAAAAAAATATCATCACACTACTATGATGTATGTGATTTCAGTTATTTAACTTGAGCTATTTAAACTTTCAGGCCAAATGAGGGAAAATATCAAGTTGTTTAAACCTTGATACACAACTAAAAGGAGAAAAATTCTGATTTGTTTGTGTATTTTGAAAGGAAATAATTATTATTATTTAACTTATTAGGAGTAAAAGATGTACAGTACATCCGGTAAATCTAGTTTCACTTTCATTTTTGTGTATTTAATGAACCGTGTCATGCCAATAACCGTTAGAATAAAACACAGGAACTTTACGTTGATGCTAAAATATTAAACATTTGAGACATAATGCTCAAATCGAAAACATCAAGGTTTTAATTTTTTAAAAAAAGGATTTTGACAACAAGCCTCACTTGAATAATCAGTGTTTGTAGAAGGAATGAATGGTTGGTGTCATTTCCTCAAAAACGAAACCTTCAGTCTGGAAAAAAAAGCCCTTTTTATATGTCTCAAGTTCCCAATTATATTTATATGGATTTATGGCGTAAGTAGTTAGAGATAAGGTATCATTTAAAACAGGTGAGGTTAGCTTTACATCCACTGGTGCTAATAACAAAGTACACTCAGTGAACAAATTTTCCATCTAAAGACACAACTGACACGTAGTGATGTCCTACACAGTTCAGAGCTCCCTATGTGGATCAGTGGCACAACCCAAGACGCCGTCAACCCCAGTCTGTGCAGGATGCAGCAGCCAGTCCTGCACCTGGAGAGGCCTCGGCAGGTGAAGCACAGACTGGGGTTCGTGACCGAAAGAGACTGGCCAGTCTTCTGATAAACAAACTGAAGAGAGACAGGTAACAGGACCACACAGTAAGAGTCTTTTCCTAACGTCATGCTGCCCTAAAGCCTTTTATGTACGGAAACCTGTACATATGAATGATATTTCTAATCTAGTTATGCACGTACGTTGCTGCAGTGTACGAGAAGGTAGACGAGAGAGGTCGTGGAGATAACTGAAAGGCTGTGCACTACACAAAAGGTTAATCTCTTTGGAAAGGAAGGCAAAGAAGAGCATATCCTGGTAGTAGAATGTATGAGGAAATTATACTTGTATTCAGGTTTTTCTGACTTTGTAAGATACAAGAAAAAAAATACCAGGTGAGAGGTTATCAAAGAAAAAAAAAAAGGAGAACCTCGGAGCAAGAATAAGAGCTTTGGGAGCCTTAAGGATAGCGTACCTGAATGACTTCCAGGTCAAGATAGAAACAATCCCATAAGGGAATTGGGATGTGCCCCCTGAGAAACCTTACTTTTCAAGGCCGACACTAATAAGCAAGTTGTTTTCTGTTGGCAGTTGCAGTGAGTCACTGGTTTTGTTTGTAACATCCCTCTAGGACAGAGGTTCCCAACCCATGTTCCTCGAGGGCCACTGCCCTGCTTGTTTTTCGACTATCCCTGCACGACCCACTGTTTATTGCCTGGATCAAGTGTGTTCAGTCAATGAGAAGCTGGATGATACCAGTTAGCTTTAGCTTCCTAGATAGTATCTTCCAGTCTTGCTACTCCAGCAGGGTCGGGCACCCCTGCTCTTTGGAGGAGCATGATACAGAGGCATCATGGTGATTTAAAGGTGTAACATTCAAGATTTAGCAGCATCTGGTGGTGAGATTGCAGAATGCAGCCTTCAGAGCACCCCTTCATTACCAGGGGGAAAGGAGGCTACGATGGCCATCACCTTTAAAACATAACGTGATTCCCTGTCTTGAGCCAGTATTCAGTTTGTCCGTTCTGGGCTACTGTAGAAACATGGCGGTCCAACATGGCTCCCTCTTTGAAAAGAGACCCGGTCCCCATGTAGATTTAAAGTCTCATTCTCAGATGAAGAAAATGCAAAGGTTGGTATTTTCCGGTGATTAAACACTGACAACGTATTTATGAATACTAAATTCCATTTCTAATAAGAGATTAAGTATCACAGCTTTAAATGAGTACGTCAAGGAAGTAATATATTTGTCCTGCATTCCATAATCCAGACTCTTCATAGGTCAGATTAGTCCTGATTAGATTAAATCTGTTGAAGTTTGAGAGGTTACAGAAGAAAAAACTGTCCTTGATATTTTCCACAGTCCAGTCCACTGAAGTCAAACATGTTTTTGGCAACTTGATAAAAGAGAAAACTTGAACGTGTTTTTATTATAGACCTTGTCATAGAAATGACTGTAATGTAGCTGAATGACCGTTAGATCACCTGATGTATAGGCCACTGTAAGCTTTAATGTTAGGTAAGATTCAGACTGCCTCGCTGTGAGGATCATATGACCTTGTAGCATCTGAAATGTCTGAGATATATTATCATCATTGTTAAAAACTTGCAGTTGGTGAAATTTGTTTTTTCAGAGAGAGAGAGAGAGAGATAAAATTCCTAAGAACAGCCCGTTTCATGACCTTGTCCTGTTTACAGTTTTGGTGTAGACGCCTGGGAAAGGAATGGCTACACTGATCCTGTGCACTTTCTGATGTGTAGAGTCTGTATCTTTGTGCCATGATACATTTAAGAAACCAAACTCTGGCTCTGGTTTAACCATTTGCTCTTTGTGCACCTGCAGGGCTCAGTTAATCTCTGACAAATGTGGTATCAGCATCACCTCTGACTCTCCGTTTAACAATGGGAAACTTCAGCTGTGTAGGGAAGACACATATGAGGTGAAGCTGCATCTACTGAAACAACTAAAAAGCTGCATTAGTTATTCAAATGGGCAGCTCCATTTTATCTATTTCTTTTCTCTAAACAGTACGTAATCAGTCTGGATGTGAAAAACACTGGAACACAGCCTGTGCATTTTACCTACTACACCCCGCTGCACTGGCTTACCTACTTAACTCTGAAAGATGAGCACAAGGTGACGAAAACAAACCCTCTGGCCCTACAACCAGGTAATGAAAATATCACAAGCAGGTTTGCTTTTATTTGAATTGATGCTTGCTTTGCTGAGAGAGAATTATGGATACAGTGAGCCACTATGAATACACTAAACACTATTGTCTGTTCTGTTTTCAGGTGACAGCTATCAAATCCAGGTTCACTTCAAATGCAGTTTTGTTGGTTTCTATCCTGCTACTCTGGCCTTTGAATTCAAACCAGATCTACAGGCCTCAACTAAATTCCACATTGTGCGCTTTATCGAGGCGACGTGTGTAACTGCCTTAGGACTGGAGCTGAAACCTGAAAAGCCTTTCAGGCCTTGTTTCATTCTTCCCTCAGTCCCTGTGGATCTGTTCACGGTTGTGGATGGTCAGAAGCCTGACGGGTATCAGGATTTACTTGATACACTCTTAAATATACAGCAAACATAAACATTTAAATGCTGTATGTCTAATACTGGATGGTCTTTTTTAATGACGTACCACCCTTTTCATTTTGTCTCATGTTTCCAGGCTGTCACTGAACCGACTACAAGTCGTGGTCGGACTACCCATGCATAAAATACCACCATATATTGACCAGCTCATCAACTCCCTGAAGCGGTCTGCTCCTTTCCAAGATAAAAGGTAAATTCTGTTTTCTTACAAATGCTGATAACAGACACTCTTTAAATATAGTCAGGCTTATTGTCACACGTTCCGCACGTCACCTGTATTTTCACGAAACATGGCGATAAAATTTAGGCTTAACTTACCCTGAGCCAGCAGATGCTCTGGATTCCTCCAGATTTTTCTCGTGGTCATCGAGCCCAGCTGTAACTGTCGCACATCCATGAATTTGTGGGGATGCAGTTTATGCAGAAGCACCGAGGGGCGGGATGTATTTGTGTATCTGTATGGCCGTCAAATAGCAGCAGCCTCAGCTCAGCATAAATGAGAAAACAATTTTAGGAATATACAAATGAACTTTGGAGGAGGCAGGACCGGTCAGGGTGTGAACAGACAACAAACACATACATCAGTGATATTGTTCAACACAGCTTCTGTTCTACAGTATATACGGTGACATACAATAAGTTTCTTTACTTTTTGGATTTTCTTTGAAGAGAACTGCTGGAGAGTCCCTTGAGCTGGGAGAGGTACGCTGAGAAGTTCCAGCTGCTTCTCTATTTGGAAGAGCGTCAGATGGAGGTGGACATCAGGAGATACAACATCCCCAACAGCGAAAGAGAATACGCCATCATGCAGAAAGACCGGAACAACAAGAGACTTCTTATTATGGAGGTAATGATGTGCAAAGAGAAAACAGAAGACTGATGATATCAAACATATCTTAAATGATTTTTTAACAGTGCAACACATACCTTGTTCTTGTTCACTCTCCAGGTACCTGGTGTGTCTGAGAACCGCCCATCAGTTCTACGAGGAGATCAGCTGCTGGTGTATCCTGCAGGAGAACGCAGTGTGAAGTACTGCGGCTATGTCCACAGTGTGCAGCTGGACCAGGTCAAACTGGGCTTTAGCTCCAAGTAAGATCCTATCAGCACATTAACATACAATCGTTACAAATAGTCATTTTTGCTATTTGAGATGGTTCAAATGGTTCAAATGGTTTGTCTGTGAATGTCACTGCAGATTACTGGATCGCTTTGTAGACAAAATGAAGTTCCATGTTGAGTTTACTTTCAACCGTCTGACTCTGCAACTTCAGCACAGAGCAGCAAAACTGGCGGGTGACCACGGACTGGAAAAGGTGTTGTTCCCTGCTGCACCAGCCCTTCCACAACCTGAGCTTCCCAACCTAAGGTTAGGCCTGTTAGAATACTTTATGGAATACTTTATATAACCTTATGTACAATGTGTATCTGTGTGTCCGTATCTCTGCACATGAATAAATGTGTGTCATTAAAGCTAATGATTGAGCTGCACAAATAACCAGAGTAGTTAAATGTAAATGTCTCTGCAGGACTAAAAAAATTAATTTTTAAATAAAAGGCCATACAGACATCTCCAAATGACCACAAATACAGAGAGTAAATAATAGTAATAACAGAAAGTAATATAACTCTGGAGGCATTTTAAAAGTTGCTATATCATAAATCGTGTTATTCTAACAGGTTGGCCCTACACTGATGTATTTGATTGTGCATGTAAATATTTTCTACTTTGACATCACATCTCTGTTCCTCTCTCTTCCTGCTGATAGGCTGTTTGACTCAAAGCTGGAGAAAAACCCGGAGCAGTATCAAGCAGTTCAACACATTGTAGCTGGCTCATCCCGACCTGCCCCTTACGTGGTGTTTGGCCCACCTGGAACAGGTACAAGCATCTTCTTACCTTTTAGAGTCGTATTGTTTAAGTAATTTCAGTTTGACCTGGCATCTTACAAACTGCTCACAAAGCTGCAAACTGAATGTGCTTGACTTTATCTGGTTCAGGGAAAACCGTGACTCTGGTGGAGGCCATTAAGCAGATCGAGAAGACCAAACCTCTCTGCCACATCCTGGCCTGTGCTCCCTCCAACAGTGCAACTGATCTGCTCTGCACAAAGATTCTGGACCACGTGGATGAGCGTAAAGTGCACCGCATGTATGCCACCAGCAGGGACCCACACTGCGTCCCTGAACGACTGAAGGTTAGGATCCCAAGTTAGTTCCTGCATCCCAAGTGATTGTGACTGACATTTCACTGTGTGATGTTTTATTTTGAATGTTGAAGCAATTCTTTTATCAGAGAGTAACTCCTTCACTATTCATCCACACTCATTCACTTGGCCACAGTTAGATTATCTGCATCCTAGTGGATGTTGTGATGCATAGCACTGTTCTAGTTTCTTTCTGTGGTGCTGCTGTGCTCCCTAGTTCTGTTGAAATCTTGTTCTGGCCTCACCGAAGTTTGTGTGCACAAATGTTGTGGTACTTTCACAGGCATGCTCTAACCTGGTAGGGGACTCTTATGTTTTTGGTCCTAAAGAGGAGCTGATGGAGTATAAGATCATAGTCACCACCCTGTTTACCACCGGAAGGTACTGAAAGACTCACACTGCATGGCACACGGCTGTCGCACACCACAGTGTTTACATCTTCCTCATTTTCCTCTGCAATCCAAATGACTCATCATCATCATCATCATCACCATCTGTACTAGTGAGTCCTTCAGTTGGCTTGAATGTATGTACTCCGATCTGTGCAGGCTGGTCACAGGAGGCATTCCTGCAGGACATTTCACTCACATATTTGTGGATGAGGCGGGACACGCTACGGAAACTGAATGTTTAATCCCCCTGGCAGGTAAAGAGAACAAACAGCAGTGTGTTTTCTATCATTGCACTGAACTTGTGTTACGAGTCGGCTCATTTTTGTTGTCCATGAAATAAAGGCCTGCTGAATGCAGACTCTGGTCAGGTTGTTCTGGCTGGAGATCCCAAGCAGCTGGGACCCATCCTCAGATCCCCGTTTGCACTGCGGTACGGCATGGGTAAGTTCAGGCACTCACACTTGGATAAAAGAGGTCACCATGCTCCTGCCATGCATGTTATAAGCTGCTATTTGAAAGGTCTTTGGACTTAAACGGCTCTACTGTCTTCAGGAGTGTCCCTCTTGGAGCGCATGATGAATAATTTCTCTCTGTACCAGAAGAACAACGGCGTGTTCGACAATCGCTTCGTCACCAAACTGCTGCGCAACTACCGGTGCGTTAGAAGAGATTGTTATAGACAGACAGGATATGTTTGACTTTTCTGCCACACCCTCTAAGCTACTTCATATTTTCAATGTGTCTTACTCAGGTCCCACCCTGCCATTCTGAAGGTTCCCAATGAGCTCTTCTATGATGGAGAGCTGCAGGTTTGCGCAGATGAAATTCTACGCAACTCCTACTGCAGATGGGAGTACCTCCCAAAGATGGTAATGCTGCTTCTTTTAGCACACAGATATGATGCCTGTGCAACCACACACTGGTCGATTTAGAAGTTAAAGCAAGAAGACTCCCAGTGCGCTTATATGCTTCATTGCTTCCTGCAAGAGTGCAGATGCAAACAGCAGCACCTGGTCCAGCTGACACGCTGGTGAACGTGTAGTCAAGCTCAGTCCACAAGGGGGCGATATCAGTCAGTTGAAGCTCATAATCTTCATATGGTTGTTTTGAGCAGAAGTTGACCCAAACAGAAAGGGGGTCAGCTTTCTCTCGTTTCACACTGCAGCGCCCCGAACACCAACACGACCACATTGCGTTACATTACGTTTCTCAGGTGACACTCAAGAAGGCAACTTGTGAAATCAGTGTTTTCTTACTTTTGTATTTTTTCTAGAGCTGAAAAAATTAGTCATCAGTTAATTGATTGGCGTATTTATTAAATAATTGTATTTTTACATTTGTTGATTTCAGCTTCTCAAATGTGAAACGTGCTGCTTTTCTCTCATTTATGCTTTTGTCATTGTAAGTAGAATGATTTTGCCACATACCTGTTATTCTTAAAAAAATACCCACGTGCTTGTTATAGTTGAACATAAACCTCACAGCAGCACAGAAGTGTTTAAAATACAAAAGTATTTAAAAGTACCGTATATATGAATGCAAAAGCAGTTTTCTGTAACACATTTCCCACCTATCTTTCAGAACTTCCCAGTGATCTTCCATAGCGTCACTGGTGTTGATGAGCGTGAGGCCAGCAGTCCTTCATTCTTCAACGTGACAGAGGTGGAGGTGCTGATGGACTATGTGAAAAAACTGCTGCAGACGCAGGGCAAGAAGGGCCTGGCTACCATCTCACCCAAAGACATAGGCATCATCGCCCCCTACAGGAAACAGGTCTGGATTAATCGGAGTCAAACACCTGCTGAACTGGAAAAATAGAAAAAAAATTATATGTAGATCAAAAGCTGGAGGTGATTTTTTTTTTTTTCTCTCTTTGCCACATAGGTGCAGAAAATCCGTAAGGCCTTGGAAAAAGTTGGGAAAGACCTCAAAGTTAGAAACATGGATCACCTTAAGGTAACTAAAAACTGTTAAGTATTACAAAGCATGCAGTAGAAACAGTGTCTGACTGGTGTACACCTGTGTCAGGTTGGTTCAGTGGAGGAGTTCCAAGGTCAGGAGAGGAGAGTGATCCTGGTGTCCACGGTCCGGAGCAGCCCCGATTACTTGGAAATAGACAAAGAGTTCAACCTGGGCTTTGTCAAGAATGAGAAGGTACATAAAACAAACACATGTACATATACTCAGTTTACTCCATACACACAACGCTGTTCTGACACACTTCTCTCAACCAGAGATTCAATGTGGCTTTGACTCGAGCCCAAGCCCTGCTGATTGTGGTGGGAAACCCCCGAGTGCTAGAATCTGATTCTACCTGGAAACAGTACGTGTCATAATGTACATTTACTGACACTTAAATCTGAGAGAGCAGTGCCTCTTATCTGTGCCGTTATTCTCTCCCTCCTTGCTCATTTGCAGCTTCATCAAGTACTGTAGAGATGAAGAAGCCTTCCAGGGCTTCGTTCATGTAGAGGAAGACGACGACGTGGTGGAGAGATTCGCTAATCTCTACATCGAGATGAACGTTGAAGGTGACACACATTCTCATTAGTATCCTGCTCAAAATCAACATTTTCAGTTGGTTTAAAAAAAAAAATTATCCATCTGCTTTGTCTCTCTGAATCTTTCCAGTGGTGGAGACCGCAGAGAGTGTCGTCCAGCAGCTCCTGGACCCAGAGTGGAGGAACGATCTGTGAGGAAAAAGAGCCTGAACTTCACCAGATATTTGAAAGAAAGGAATAATAAGACTTTTACATTTGTACAAGGGCTCAGTGGCACCTTTTCACATCGAAAGTACAAACATAACATACCAAAATATGCCTTAAACTGCAGAAATATGGCCAGTGACAATGGACAGAGATGATTCGTGTTTAGGTAAAATCACAGGTCAACATCTGCTTCAAATTTTAAATAATTTGGTTCTGTAACATTAATTTTACCAAGTGAAAGTGTCAGTCTAAGGGTTATTTAGTTATCACGACATTTACAATCAAGACAGTTTTGATGATGACAATCACTGAAATGAGTTTTACAGCAGTGTGTCCACAAATTGTTTATATATTTTTGAATTGAGATTAATAAAGCTATTTTTATTCATATCAACCAACTGCTCTGGTCATTTGGCATGTGTTGGATTTAGTTTTCAATAGAAGAAGGGGATTTGACATTCAGCTCATTTCTGCCTGGAACAGGAAAAATGCTAATTTACGATGCTGTGATTTACTATGGAAATAGACTGAATAGATATGAATATGTGCCATTTAAACAAAATCATTGGTATGAGTCTGAATTTCAGGACTACCAAACAAAACCAAACCAGTTAAGATTACTTAGTATTTCAAAAATACTTTATTAACATGTTTGTCCCATCCAGACATTCACCACATCCCACTCCTGTTTGTAAAGCATCATCACAATCAACGTTTTCTCTTGACCTATGGCGTTGACATTACAGATAGGCACTGTCCAGGAAGTAGCCTAAGACCGCAGCATTCGGATCTCTAGGGATCTGAATGTACTGAATAAAAGAAAGATCACCACAGCTCTAGCTTATGTTGGTTTTTAAGGTCAACTTAGGGAACTTTCTCGTACAGTGTGTTCAGGACTAGATAAGGAACATACTACATCAACTCCATCTGACGGCTGCCTGTAAGGAGATGAGATGATTTAATGATTCTGTCACCGTTTTAATTACATTTTATGCCACTGTGGGTGCACAGGCTTTCTTCCCAATTCTGCTGCAGTTTTTAAACTCTCATTTAACATTTCAGAATTGACACCAGGTGTGTGTGCATACATACACACACACACCTGGTGTTTACAAGTTTGGCCATACAAGACTATTTAAATGACTATACAAGAGAAAGTTTGATCGGACACTGGCTTTGCACTTGGATATATACTTGGTCAATCACATTTCAAGGAGCGTCACATGAAGGGGTT
Source organism: Mastacembelus armatus (assembly GCF_900324485.2). Taxonomy (NCBI): domain Eukaryota; kingdom Metazoa; phylum Chordata; class Actinopteri; order Synbranchiformes; family Mastacembelidae; genus Mastacembelus; species Mastacembelus armatus. Next base: position 1,482,158 of record NC_046639.1, on the reverse strand, counting down.
AAAACACGCCGACAAAAACCCCGATTTCAGATAGTCCAGACTTGTACACTGGTCGTCTGTATGACTGAAGCTGTTGTTTACACAGAATCGGTCTGTCTGAATATTAATATTGGTGTGCGTCCATGACGTGCTGAGCCCAGAGAGATTAATCCAATACACAGTGATGCATCATGACTGTATACTGGATCTGAAACAGTGCAGAGTTCAGACAGGAGGCAGGGTTTCCTGGGGGAAGGCCAGGGTGACGTCTGTCAGAGCCAGCGTGAGCGTGACTGTGAGTATTGTGTCCAGGACAATAGACCACTGTCTCCAGTGCCAGCTTAAGCTATCGCCGTGAAAGAGGGACAGACCAAGGTGCGGTCCAAAAACCTCTCCTCACAAATACTCATTGCAGTGTCAGTGTATGTAGGTTTCGGAGGATTAATGCAGTGTGAACAGGCTCTAAATTTAGTCCTTGTCAGAAGCTAGGAAAAAACGAGTACTGCTGACACAGCATTAAATGAAATAGGACTTTCAGGGTGTAAAAATTAATAGTGGTATGACAAACAGATGAAGCATCGTGACTGAAGCTGATGTATAGAAGGAGACGAAGTGGCACATGCAGTGGGAAGAGGAGCAGGGCTTCCATACCATTAAAGCAAATCCAAAACTGTGTACTGGGTATGTGAGCTACAAGATCCTTCTCTGTAAACCATAACACGGAGGCAGACGCCCGATATATTTGTAAAGTATATGCACATATAAATACAAACATACATTCAAACATAGGTCCTTCACGCGAACAGACTGGTGTGCTGGTGGTGGGAAACAAAATGCGACGGTGTGTGAGTAGCGGAGGAACTAGTGTTTCAAAAAAGGCTGATTTGTTTTGCTTTTAAACAGGTGTGTCAGTCTTTCATAATAGCCTGTGGCGTATCTGCATCTGTGAAGTAGGTGTAGTCCACAGAAGCCATTGATTTAAGGTTTCTCTAACTTTACTGTGTATCGGGGCGGCGGGGGGGGGAGTTCTCCCTCAGGTGCCGAGCAAACTCCACCACCTCACAGTAGCTGGCAGCCACCCCTCTTCTTACGCTTGCGGACCTGCAGCGCCGCTCTGGTGGCCATCTCAAACACCTCCCGCACACCATCCTTGGTCTTGGCGGAGCACTCCAGGTAGCCAAAGGCACTGATGCGGTTGGCCATGTCTCTGCCCTCCTCGGACTTCACTGGCTCCTAAGGTTCGATGTACAGACAGTGGGTTTAACAGTGGGTGTAGACAAACAGAGAGACCGATTAAGGTTTGGGATCATTTATCACCAGTAGAAGAAGATAGAGTCACACACCTGTTTCATCTTGGCGAGCTCCCTGCGTGTGTGTTCATCATTCCTAAGGTCCTTCTTGTTGCCCACAAGTATGATTGGGACATTGGGGCAAAAGTGTTTCACTTCAGGTGTCCATTTCTCAGGAATGTTCTCTACAAAATCGATTTAAAAAATAAAAATAAAAAATCAACCCAAGTCACTGCAGTAAAGTCCAGACTTCCTTCCTTACAAGGACAGTTGGGAGAGCCCTTGTCATTTCCCTCGTAACTGTACAGACAAACACTGAGAGGTCACTGACCCCTCGCTGATACAGGGTCTGAGTATGTTGGCCAAAGTCAGCACTGTTTGCTCTGGAAGGAGATGCCATGTTGAGATAGAGTAGGAATGTCATCTCTGGAAATTAAAACACTATGGGAAAGGCTTAACTGAACGAGACGTGTTCCTTCTTCTGTTTGATTTGATATTTTGAGGCCCAGAGCACTAAGACCTGGACTGAAATACATGTAGTGTAAAATTCTGTTTATACCTCCAGAAAGTTCCATTATACACCACAACTAGTTTGGTCATGTTGTTCCTCTTTAATGTGAGAAACAACTGCATTATAAAGGTGGTTCATGTCTATAGGTGGTTCAATCAACCTCAGACTGACTGAATGTATTGTATTTAACTTCCTGTTGATTTACTCAAAGTGATCAATTAAACTATTAAAAGCGAGTTAACTGGAGCAAAGTAATTAATTAAAATGTTAAATACAGTCTTTGCCGAGCGGGTAGGCAGTTCTCATCCAGCCTTACCTAAACTGTCCGGGCTGTCTATGGAGAAGCACATGAGGATAACGTCTGTGTCGGGGTAGGAGAGAGGCCTCAGTCTGTCATAGTCCTCCTGGCCCGCTGTGTCCCACAGGGCTAACTCCACCTAACAGAGGAGAAAGGGGAAAATGAAGTGGCCGCTAGCACAGTGCAATATCACTACCATTATTATTATTATAATGTACAGTATTCACACTTCACCAACAGAGACATGATGAGGAGGGAGGAACACACAAACAAACAAAAGGGGCAGAGAGAATAAAGGAAAGGAGAAAAAAAAAAGATTTAAAACAATTCCTCCTCCTGCTATCAAGCCTAAAGATCAATTCCCCAGAGATAGAGATGGCTCCCACTGGCTTCTCTTAGGCTGTTAATCAAAGCGTTAGCAGTCCCACTGAGCCTGACCTGCTCCAGATAAAAACAAACGGCAAAGAAAAAAAAAAAAGTTCATCCAGAGCCGTAGCACTTCCCACAGCACAACCACAAAACATCATATAGGACTATAAGTGTCATTTCATGGAAACACTGTGCGACTTGTGTTTACTGTAAAAGTATCTACAAAAAGCCTGTGGTCTCTTCGCTTAACTTGTAATCTTGACCCGTCTTATTCTGCCTCCTGCTGATTTAATTCCACAGTACCCTCACCACCATTACAATCACAGCTGGAAAACTGCTCCTGCGACCGCTGGGAATCGGGTAATTGGTTACTTTGGCAAGATGGGCTGGCCACAGTGCCTTCTGTCTTACAGTCTAGCACGGGGAGGGCATTTTCCACAGTATATGAGGCAGCAGGCTCAGCTGTACTAAAGTGTTTAAGGCCACATCCTGGCAAAATGTCTGTTAGTGTCTGCTGATTATGGACTCTCTGACCACTAGGTGTCACATCACCCAGAGGACCCTGGGTGAGCTGCCTGTTCAGCTTAGTCTTTGTAGCCACAACCAAATGTTCTAAATGAATAATGAGCGGGAAGCATCCGTGAGTTGAACAGTGACACAGTATAATACTAGATGCAGTTTTCTAAGAGCCAGTTTACCACAGCTGAGGGGCTTGGAATACACTCTTTGTATTACAGGGCCCGAACACCATCCGGCTGATCCCACATTTTGCAGTGCAGGAAACAGGAACGGGAAATGGGACATTAGTCATGATGTATGAGGAGCGGGATCCAATCCTGCACAGGAAGGTGGCACTGATCCCTTTCCTGTTGTTGGCTAGAGGTCTGCTGCCTCGTAACAAAGAGAAAAAACCAAGGATTTGCTAACAATACACATTTATCCCCATCAGTCTTGACGGCACGTGGTTCTCACACACCAGGGGCAACGGGGTCACATTTGTCACGCTACAGCAGTGGTTTTAATGTGTTGCATAAATGACAAATGTTTCTAATTATCAGTGAGGGAAGACATACTCAGATCCTTTATTTAAGTAAAAGTACCACTATGACTGTAAAAATACTCCATTACAAGTAAATATCCTGCATTCAATCTGCATAGTTACTGGCGTAAACACACTTAAGAGTATAAAAAGTAAATGTGCCTTATCTTTTAACATTTGAATTCCTTCATCACACTGTTTATAATAACGCAGTAACAGTTTGTAAGCAGCATTCTGCTGGTGTAGGTCACAGTGGAGCCAGTTTGATCTATTTTAGATGTAGCTGAGTAACTTTGCCCAGTATTTCTCAACTGAGGGCCAGAGTCCTGCTACAGGGTCAATTGATGCATCTGAGCAATCAAGAAATTAGGTTTAATGGAATGCAAAGCAGGAAAAATGAAGATAAACCATATTGGACATTTTTCTAATCTTCTAATCTGTTTTGCTAATAACTCGACCTCTTCAGGCCCGAAATAGCTGCTCGAATGAAACCACCTGAAATGTCTGTTATTTTAGGAACATGACGAGGAGCCCAACCAGGTCACAGCGTGCGGTAGGTTCATCACATGATATCTTATGGAAAGTAACCAGTAACTACAGCTGTCAAACAGTGGTGTGAAACATGCAGTGCATCTCTTTGAAATGTTACATAAATATACAAGTATTGTTAAGATTGTACTTAAATGCTGTGCTGGAGTAAAGACACTCACTGTCCCACACTATTCATTATAGAAAATAAACATAGATTTCAAATACAAAGTACCTGTTTGCCATCAACTTCAATGTCGGCGATGTAGTTCTCAAACACAGTGGGGACGTAGACCTCGGGGAACTGGTCCTTGCTGAAGACGATGAGCAGACAGGTCTTCCCACACGCTCCATCCCCAACTATCACCAACTTCTTCCTGATGGCAGCCATCTACAGACAGAAAACACGTAGATCAGTCTATAGGTCCAGGTTAGAGTCACTGGCCAGGATCCAATATGTTCAAGCAAGTGAGGGAGATATAAGGAATAAAAAATAAAAAAAAATACTGAAACAGTCAGAGGGAGAGCGAGGGAAAGAGATGATGGAAGTGTGTTTTAGAGCCGCACCCTCTTCCCTTTCCTGGGCTGAGTCCTGTGTGTGAGGTGAAAAACAGAGTCAGGCTGAGGGTTCAGTGCTGGGCTGGAAAACCAGTAGGAGGGAAAGGAACAAGAGGAGCGCCACAGTCCTGGGAACGCTGCAGCCTCAGTGCTCTACATGCTGCTGCACATGCCAGGAGTCGCTCATGCAGCTGCATCAAAAACGACCCTTAATGTGTCGCTGCTATATCACATCACTGTGGGCGGACTGGTTTACTCTCACACCTCTGCATTGCACGTTTCTCTGCCACACACTTTGCTCGTTGCCCTAAAAGATGCATGTATGTGAGTGAAACCTGGGTTGCCAAAGTGAATACAGCCACACACACAAACACACAGATCAATAGCCATCTCCCACAAGCTGACAATAATGGAGAGAAGGCAGTAGGTGATGAGACAACGGACTGGCTGCCTGCCAGCAGCAGCAGCAGCGTCCACACATCTGAAACTACCTGGACCAGCACAGGCCTCACATGGCACCAAGATCTAAACCTCTTTCTTATTATCAAAAAGATCCTGACCACCACACTCAGCACAGTTTTTCACCTTTACCATCACAGTGTATTTTTCAGCTGCAGCAGGAAGATGTTTTCACTGAAAAAGCTCCTTGAAGCCACACAGGAGACAAACTTCAGAGACCAGCTGGTCACTGTAATGGAGTATTGAGCAACTCTCTGCTAACAGGTATCCATTTCACCTTAACGTCACTGTTGTGTTCACAACTTACTGTATTTTCCCTCAAATGGCTAAAGAGATAAAAAATGGTGAAGTGAGAAAACAACAAACCTGAGCACCTGCACTACAGACTTAAATATATCAGTATCTGTAATAACTCACCATCCCATAACACTAAATCACCGTACTATGGGGTTGGTGAATGAAAGTTTGCTTCGGTGTTTGTGTACGTTTTGTGAGAAAACGTCTAGTCGTACATGACTTCCCACTTGATTCGCTCTTCTTGTGGTGCTCAGTCACTTCCCTTCAATCTTCGTAAACGCACCACACAAACAAAAAGACAATTGTTCCATTTGCTTTTCTCTCCCGCACATTATATCAGTCCAGAGTGTTGTCAGTTTGTCTCTGGAGAGAGCCACCTGTTCTCTGTGATAGCAGGCTGCTGCTACTCCATACATCATACTGTCACTGCCAGAGGGAAGATGAACACACACGCGCGCGCACACACACACACACACACGTGACCAGTAGATAGAGCGCAGCCATAGAAAGCTTTAGAAAATGAGGCTAGTCCTGCAGATCTAGTGCTGTGGTAAAATAATGCAGCTTATTGACAACGATCGTTCACACAGCTCGCCGCCCACTGTGACTGTGGCTCCACGTGGCGCTTAGGTGGGATAATGGCCCCTTTCCTTTGCATGAACGTGTCTGATTTTGTGTGTGTGTGTGTGTGTGTGTGTGTGTGTGTGCGTGCGTGCGTGCGTGCGTGCGTGTGCGCGCGCGCACGCACTGTGCCGGTACAAGGACGAGAACACAGGCTCCAAGGACTTCCCGAAATAAAAGACACTGAGTGCGTCCTGCTATCCTTAAAATGGGGCACGAAACTACTGACTTCAACAAAATTGAAATGCTGATCTCATATACCTCTATATAATACCACACAAAATACATCTCATCAGCATTTTGGAGAATAACCAAAGCACTATGGGCACGTTTGAGAATGAGTAAACACAGAACCTCTCCATTACTGTGACAAAGGGGATCCCCAAATATTTGAGAAGTCAGCCAGAGGTCAGAAAAAAGCTGAAACCTTCAGTCGATTCATCTATAATTTGACAGACGGTAAATTATTCATCGACATTTTTCATTTTTAAACATTTTTAGGTTTCAGCTTTTCAAGTGCTGGGATTTGCTGCTTTTCTTCATGTTGAATATTTTTAGGTTTTTAACTGTTGACAGGAAGAAAAAAAAAATCATTTTAAGGATTTAACTATGGGAAATTGTGTCAAGTATTTTTCACACTGCGACACAAAACCTTAAATGTGAAATTAAAAAGAAGCGGGGGCGGTTCTAGATCTTTTTTAGGGGGCTTTAGACCCCCAGTCTGTGCCCTAAAATGATCAACTATCAAAATGTACTGAAAGTATAATTTTTACTTTTTAAAATAAAAATGCAGGACATGTGGCCTTATTTTCTTTATTCTCTTTGCTATTCTGCATCTGCGTGATGGCCCTTCCCTACTGTTCCTTACTACCCTCTCATACTGTTCACCAAGTTTTGGTGGGTGAAACCTGCAGGTGCTTAGTGTGTTTAGTGGGTTTCCCCAGTGCCATTTCTGTCCTCGTTCATCTTTCTCTGCTTCCTTTAAGTGACTTCCTGGTAGGACATAAATGTTAGCGACTGAAGGATGAAAGAAAATGAGCAGCAGGAATTTACACATTATTTTCTCCTCATTCTCCCTCCTCCTTCAGGCTCAGAGTGGGACTTCCCTGTTCGTTTTAACGAGCATCAGCTAATAGAGGACTACAGTGTGCATGGAGGATTCAGAGAAGAGACACCCACTCAACATGGCTCACTTCATACAGTTTTCTGTGAGCATGGATCAAAAAAGGGAGTTTAACTACACCCAAAGATCAAACCTATGTTGTTATACCACAAACACAAAACAAAGGAAGCGTGTCTGAGAATATCAATTTACTGCTATTCATTGTTTTGTAATTTGCTTTTGTATCATGACACTCTTTTGTGTTATACTGAACAATCAATAATTAAGTGTGCCCTGGATTTTATATTGTGGTGAGTAGGCTGCTGTCGACGCTGGGGAAAAATAATTTTAAAGAGAGGATAAAAAAAAAAAAAAACATGTTGACATACACTCATAAATAAATGAAACTGTGCGGTACTGCAATCGCTCACAGTACCAGAACGGAATTATCTAGAAAGAGACCAAGAAAGTCACATGACAACACAAATCTCAGTGTTGAAAGAACAATGAGAAACTAAAAATGCATTCAAGCCACATTTGAAGTGGTGAGCCAAAGGACACATGCAGAGACCGGGAGCCCACACAAGCCTCAGAAAGCCCGGTCGTACGACCGTGCAGGGGACTGGCATGTTCACGCACGTCTCAGGATGAATGATTCTGTCTTGCGTAATATGTTTGTCCCTGTGTGGGGCAGCAAAGGTCAAAGTTCCCACTGCTAGCACACAGACATGTATTTCTTTGCGTCACACCAGCAGGAGTAACAAACTGGCCAGTCTTTCATCAGACCTGGTAGGAGGTAACAGTAAAAACAAAATTGCACCTAACGTCCACATAGTGACCCATTTGGTTACAAGCATGTAAGAGCCATTAAAAAAAATAAATAAAAAAACCTCCAACTCGCACCAGCAAAAATCATCAAACTAAGATGTTGAGGTGTATTTGCACCAACAGGGTGAGATTTGCCACTATGAGAGAAAAACTACTTAATATAAGATCAAACTTGACAGCAAAAGCTGAGAAGCCAAAGGTTTAGGTCGGATCTCATGACTTAACTAAAGGTTAACGCACCAAAGAGTTCAGAGTTTAAAACCAATCGGCAGGTTTCACTCACCATGATAAAGCATTGACAGTGAACTTCAGGATGCCTTGAGACGATCCAGGTGTTTACTGAAGGATGCATTACTTTAATGGTGTATTTCCAATCTTTTGCCTGGAGTGGGGTTAAAAATACCCCAAACTATCAAATCGCCTTTTTGTTTGAAGTGGAAAAGCAAACAATCCAATCATCTCTAAGAGATACACTGCTTCTGTTGTAGTCAACGGAGGTGAACATGCCCATTAAATAAAACCGACTGTAGACAACTGCATTCACACATTAGTATTTCATTCATGTGTGAAATCCTTCCTGCCACTAACAATGACACTTCTCTCTTCACCAGCAGCCCAATTATACAACACTTTGCAAAATATTACAGGGCATTACATTATGGCAGTGACATTCAGCTCTTATAAGTAAAATATTGTTCGCAAGACCCAAGTCTTCTGGGGACAAGCCTCAAGTCATTGTGTGCAACTCGAGTCCAAGTCCCCATCTTTGGCATGTGCCACAGAGTCGTGTGAACTGCAGGAGGTCAGGAGGGGACTATTTACAGAGTCAAAGAAAGGCTTGTCCAAGGAAACCACCTCCGTGTTGCATGTACTCAGACCTGGGAGTACAAAAGAAGACTAGCTGACCTGCAGGGCATGTCCTTGAGTGGCCAAGGCAAGTCTGGACTTGACCTCCAATGAAAGTCCTCAGATAGACCTAAGTGCGTCTTTTCAACCAAAGACGTTTCCCTTTAAGTCCAACTGAACAAGGAAGATGGAGGCATAACTGCCCTAATTTTTCTGTAAGGAGTCAAAGCTAGAAGTTATTGTCAGACGTTAGTGAAGAGTGAAAACTCTAAGTATAGATTTACACACAGTAGGACTCTAGCCGCTACCTACACCTGAGCACAGGTAAATAAATACTGTGTGCCGTCCCCATTATCCTTTTCTCTGGAAATGGACACAGGCGACGTGAAGGTAACTGCACATTTGCAGTTTGATTTATGAAGAAACTGTTGTCAAAGACAAATATTAACTGAGTCTTAGCTGTTCAGGTATTGGCACACTGATTGATCAAAGCCACAAAAAACATTCCACATGATGATTAATAACGGGTCACTGAGTGCTCACACAGCCCCGCCTGTGTACAAATGTGGACATGAGCAATGAGGAATGTCTCACCCACTTTCAACACCCCCCCCCCAACCCTGCTCTTTTCTTCTGAACACAACACTTTCAACAAATTCTGAGGATGGGCTAGTACATTAAACCCACTCCAGCCTAAAGAGTATGATTATACTATACATAATGGATTCAACTCCTATTGGAACTGTTTTTGAAAATACTGCCTGCAATTTTTTTTTACTTTCTCTTCTTATAAAATTGAACAACCTCTCGCCTGAGGCTGGATTAGAGAAAGTTCTGCAGAAAAGTTGAAGCCAGGCTCAAATTTTCAAGGTTTGACTATAGCTTAAAGACCAGAGCCGGTTGCTCAGGATCCAGGCCAGGGAAGCAGCTAAAGCCAGAGAACCAAGCTGGAGCCCAAAATAGGACAGAGCCATTGAGACTCCCCCAGTCTAATTTATCACAGCGCACACAGCTCAGCTCAGAGAAGAGGACGAAAGAGAGAAATATCACACAGAATTATCCCTTCATCCGCCCGAGCCTCCAACAGGCAGCACGGAGAAGAGGAGTCTGTTTGTTGCTGAATAAATAAATAGAAGAGGATAACTCGAACAGATGGGGGGGGGGGGGGGGGGGGACAGAGATGCGTGGTGGTCAAAACTAGAACATGAGCGTGTTGTAGCACAAGCAACAGATATGGAGAAAACTTAAGTAAGTAAGACTTTGATTAATATTCAACCAGTGTGAGTCACTGGGTGGACTGGGAACTCAGCTAATCAGGATTTGGTTAGAGATGATGAATGTACGTCTGCTCCCCAGGTCTTCAGCACAGGCTGCTGTTCTAGGGTTGCAAACATGTCCTCAGGCACACCGCCTCAGCCGGACATGGTGAAGCAGCTGAACGACTGTTTCTTACTGTTCAGCTCCTTCTCTTCTCCCCATCCTCCTCCTGTTCTCCATCAGTCCTCGTCTCATCCCTTCCTTTGCTCGCTCGCTCTCTCTCTTTCTCTCTCTCCCCCCTTGTGTTGCAATGTGATGTCACCATCAGAGAGCTAATGTTGCGTATCCTTAGGGTGCTGCATTCCTCCTTGCCGACTCCCATACGCAGCACAAATGAAAGCCAAAGCTGACACACACATGTATCCAGCCTGGATGGAGTCGCCACCCCCAACACTACCCCGGTTTCTCTCATCCGCCCAGTGTGTCTGTGCGACGGGGAGTGAGTTTAAGGACGGAGTTCTACTGAAATCCAGCCAGAATGTTGTCTCTGACAGCATTTTATTAGGTCTACCTGTTATTTTAGAGCTGAGACTAAAATCAATTGAAAAATAATTAGCGACTATTCTGATAATTGATTGTTTGTTTCAGCCATTTTTCAAACACTAGTGAAAAACAATTCCAAGTATTCTCCAATTCCAGCCTGAGAGGATTTCCTGCTTTTCTTTGCCATATGTTTGAAGAATCATTTGCATTATCCATTAATCTGATGGTGCCCACCTATTGGACTGTTTGGTCTAAGAAACGCTGGAAAACAGTAAAAAGGCTTCCTGGAATTTGACAGACCAAGGCGACGTCTTGTTTTATGCAAAGACATTCAGTTTATCATCATGTGTGACAAATAAAAACAACAAATCCTCATATTTTAAAAACTGTTTAAATACTATTTAAAAAATATTCAATAATAAAATTACAAAAAATAATTATTGAAATAAAACAGTGGCTGATCAATCTAATCACTGCAGATCTATAGTTACATAATTTGACTCAACATTTAGGGTGTTTGGACTTTTTAAATCAATTTCTGATCAATTATTGATTCTCTACTTGAATCCACAGATGCGAGTTGACAAACTGGGTCAGAGGACTAGAGACTTTATGGGTCCATGCAGAACGAAAACACACAATTGACTTGTGGTTGTACAGTGTAATGAAAACAAAGTGATGAGAGAGGAAAGGGTTAATAAAATAAACGTTATTACTGAGTGGGAACTGAATCCAAAATGAAGCCAGGTACCAGAAGGACTCTGCTGCTAATGTAACGCAGAAGAAATGTTTAACTTTCTAAATTCTCCTTTTAGGGACTTCCTGAAACTGCAAGCACTGAGATCCAAACAGGAAACTCTCCCAGAGATTGTTTTTCTCCTCCCAGGGGACGTTCCTGTCTGCGAGCTGCGTCTGTGTGCGATACACCCAGCAGCCTACAGACACCATGTTTGTTGGTCATTGTCAGCCAGAAAACAGAAGCATTTAACAGCCTAAACTCAGCAGTTTCCTGCACCAAAATAATGTGGTTTGTTCAGCTGTCGGTACGACACTGGCCTCTTTAACTCACTGCTGATGGAAAGTTGCCCAGACTACTCTGACACAGGACTGTATTTGAACACTTCAGCTGATTAGCACCTATAACCTAACGATGTACAAATCAGCAGTTTTGCATATAAAAATACGACTATGGACAGAAAAGCCTCAGCCTGAGTAAACCCGTCTGCCCCTGCACAAGCTCCTGAATCTTTGCTTCTAGGTGGGTGTGCTTCTTCTAACATGAGCTCACTTCCTACGGTCTCCATCCCTGAATCCTGGTCAGGGCACGTTCACTGGGCGAGAAGTAAAACACAGGTCAAAGGTAAAGTGCAGGTCAAGAGGAACAAAAGGAGCCACAGCATCAGCCTGAGATGGAAGTTCTGATGTGTATTAGACCTACTGCTGATTAGCTATTCAGCGTGTCCTCAGCGAGTTTATCCACAGCAATGGAAAACATACTGTCATCATAGCCACACTGTCAATATGTGACTGTGTTGTCATTCTAATTTCCACTTTTGTTTAATTCATTTACTAATAACTGCCAGATGATGTGAATTTTCATGTACGTCTTGACAAAACACAGATAGTTATTCTTTAAGCAGCTTCCCGACTGGTAGTTTTTGGTACCAAACTTCTGCTTTGTGTCACTTTCCCTTCAGCTCAGCAAGTGTCTCTGGAACCACGAGGGAATTTCACACTTAGAACAGAGTCTGTGGGACATTCGCTTGATTTCTCTAACTTTGCCTGCTGAAGCCTTACAGCAGCTCCAGCTAAACCCAACAATCCCTCTTACACAGAGCCACTGTGGATTTGCATTATTTTTGCTTTAAGAAAAAATCTCTTCACAGCCAGTATTACAATTAAAGCACCCAGCAGCTCTGTCAGTACACATGAGCACATGTGAGCGCCCTATGAGGACAACACTAACACATGAACCCTTCAGAACACGGGTGGACAACACATGTTCCTCGAGGACCAGAGTTGCCCAGGCCTGATGTAGACGCCATCTTTAGCGTGTCTCTGGAAAAGTGTTTGGTAGGTACTCACTCCCGTTCTGTCACGTCATCTTGTCTACAGTTTGGTTAAACCAGCATCACTGTGCAAATAATCAGGTTATTTTTCCAGACATTATCTGGCTCCAGCACCTACACCTCTCATTTTTATATCATGATATCGACATATGAAAATATCACGTTGGGCTCTGGGAAGCTGATGGGATGTTTCCTCAATTTGAGTAAATACTATATTACTTTAGTTCCTCTGACCCAGGTGCTCATCACATTGACACTGATGAAGACTTTCTGCATATTGTAGCTGTGTAAACATTCCTTTAGAAATTACCTATATTGTTGTTTATGAGCTGCATACTGGAGAAACACCGGGAAACATTGAATCACGTCTTGTTTTGATTAGACATATTCACCTTAATCATTTCTGTAATAACATTTTTGCAAGGTTTCCCGTGTGTGAGGGCTCTCCTTCCTCTTCTGCATACCAACATACCCGACCCACCATAGGTGCAAAAAGTACCATTACTCCCACTACCTTTATACCCTTGACATAGCCCACCTAAGAGTCAGCAGCTGAGGATTACATCACTGTTTGCAGTAACAGTCCAAATCACACTGTGATGGTGCTTCAGCAGACATGACCTGTTCTTTTATTGCAGCACGATCAGGTCTGGGGACTCCTCGGCATTTCCTTCCACTGCACTGGTCTGTGCTGTGCACCGCTGGGTAACACTTCCACCTCTGTCCACTACCTGCAAACAGCTCTCTCAGCACTCAGCTGTTCAGCCACAATGACATCATGCTTTCTCCTGTAGTGGCCACACAAACACAAACACGTTTTCATGCACACACACACACACACACACACACACACAGGAGCCAGGGTGTATTAACCTACATAAGGTTAATACAGGATGTGTTTTCCTGCTGTACACTTGTCTGCCCTGCAACAAACTGTGCGTGTGACAGTGTGAAAACACAAATGGGTGTAGTCCAGCAGATGCATGAGCAGAGTTCTGTGGGTTTCACTTTGGCTGCTGGTGGATTACTGGTTTTTGAAGGAACATGCCAGGACAAGGGAACAAGCAGCTCTGAGGTATGAGGGTCTGCGCACAACAAGGGTGTGGTGACAAATGTTTAAAGTCTTCTTTGGTCCAGAGAAGGGGGACAGACTTCCTGCGCCTAGAACCCAGTGGGGAAGGTCTCTCACTAAGTTTGGAGGCTTCTGCTGTCTAGGAACTGCTCTCCAGAGGGAAAACATCCGATCCCACCAATTGTCATTTAGTGGCCAAACCGGTTTGAGAAGAGAAAGAGACGATCAACTTTTTAAAAGGCGAGTATAAAGGTCGGCTGCCTCCACAAGCACGTTACGTAATTAAGTATATTACGGGTAGATACGGGGCCAGGGTCCATTTCTTCACCGGGACATGGCTGCAGAGGACAAACAGGTGTGTCCTCACCTTGTGCCACTTTGGTATTTCTAGAAACGCCCCAGAAAAACTTCCCAACAAGCAGCTAACAGGTTTCAGCTCCGTGGGCTCTTTAACTACCCAGAGCTCGTCTGAGTCCTCTCTAACTTGGCTCACTAACTCAGCCGGGGTGGGGGGGGGGGGTAAGAAGAGAAATGTCCTCCCTTACCTCTCTCAGAAGACTGTGCCGTGAAAAACACCCGAGACCTCCGCGTTTCTTCCTCCCTCGGAGCAGCTGTGACCAGCGAGCGGCCGTGAAGCAGCCGAAGTCTCAGGACCCTCCCATGGTGCTGCTTTCACGGGCCCTCGGAAAACTTAAGCTCAGAAGTTCAGCGATAAGGCTGAGGAGGTTGGAGAGCCAAAGCACAGATGCACTGTAATTTCTGTTTGTTTGTTTATTGATGCAGGAGATCCTTCAGCTCACCATCAGGCTAGACAACACCTCAGTTTATCTTTTTTTACTTTGATACTTCTGATTAATTAAAATATCAAAATAAAAGTACTAATTAGGCAGTAAAAAGTCTTGTGACTAATATACAAGTCATTATTCTTAAAACTGATGTGACAATGTGTAATCAGCATTTTGCTGTTGTAGCTGCTCAGTGTGCAGCTAGTACGTTACGTACTGTTTGTTCAGATCAGATCTTCAGTGTGAGGGTTATTAATGGGAGAGTAAAGAACAAATGGAATTTGAAACACTTGTTTTTATTATCAGTTGGGTTGTGGGTTGGGTTTATTATCAATTATTTATTCTGTATACCAAATGCAAATCTGTAAAAAATTAACTTTATAATTTCACAGCCCTTAAGTTGACTTATCGCATTATAAATACATAATGATCTGGAAATCTGTTTATTGAAAAACATGAATAAATAAAGTGCTTTGAACTCATCATCTAAACAAGAGACACGAACATGAAATGGCAGAAACTCCTGCCAACTAGATAATCTAAGAAATTCATTCACTCATAATGGGGTCTTGTTAATTGAAGTCTTCAGGAATCCCTCATATACTGTGAGGGAGCAGTGAAAACCCTGACGTAATAATTCTAGACCAGGGATGGGCCTGTTCCTGTTCCTTAAAGCTACTGTCCTGCTCATTTACCAACTATCCCTGCCTTACTCAATGAGGATTACCTGCATCAGGTGTGTTCAGCCAATCAGAAGCTAGAAGATACCTTCTCAGATGAGGGTGGAGTGTAGGAAGACAAAGTGAAATGGTGTCTTCCAGCTTCTGATTGACTGAACCCACCTGATCCTGATCCAGTAATACTGAGCAGGGATAGTTGGAAAACCAGCAGGCCAGTGGCCCTTAAGAAACATAGGTTGCCCCCATGTTCTAGACCATAGGTTACTACTTCTTTACTTTAAGTTACCATCATGTGGCCAATAATGACATTGTTCTTCAGTTTCAATCTACATGCTAATACAAAACAACTTACATTTAACCTGAGGTGCTTTACAGAAACTCCAGGCCGGGTCTGCAGGTTCAGAGCACCAAATTTTGTGAAGAGCAAATTTCCGATTGCACCTGAAGGCAGCACTGTGCCTTGACCGTTTCAGAACGCAGCGCCTGCACCTTATTGGCTGAGGGGATTTAACCGTTACGAAGGCCCCGCCCCCTTACGGTTAAATAATAGTTACATCATGTATTTAAAAAGGGAGGCAACATCAGTTTGGGTCTCCATTATTTTACAAACATATTTTACTGTTACTCAGACCACGCTGAGCCCATATTATTACTATTGTTGTTGTTGTTGGTCTCTGGCCAACAACTCCTTCTTTTCCCACAGTGCCACAGGAAATGACACAACAGGGATTTGAGCTTTTTAACATGTTGTTCTCTCAATGAGGTTGTAAGTTTTATTCTCCCTACACTGCAGTTCCCTGGTAGGAGGAATATTGCATGAGCTACAGTGGGTATATTATTACTTTAAGCCACAGCAGCTTATTATAAGCACTCACAGTCATATCAAAACACAGTTCTTTTAAACTGAAGTCAGGATATTTTATGGTACCCAAAGAAAAACAGCCAACAAAATGCCTTTTGTTTCTCACAGGGGAAGAAGTGTCAAAACAAAGACTTAGTTGTTGACAGGTTGGAACCAAAAACCTCCGCAAGAAAGTGAACGCATCCGACGTCTCTGCATCCTGGCTCTTTGACAGTAATTTGGACCGCTCTCTGCAGTTTCCATGGTAATACCCACATACTGTAGTTTCAGATAAAACAATGCACAGTGGCACCTCCCAGTCCCATACAATGCTGATGCTATTTCTGTAAGCTGTCTGGGGGGGGGGGGGGGGGCTGCTGGCTGATGTGTGCTGACTGGAGAAAGATGAGTGTTGGAAGTGGAGCCACAGTTCAGAGAGAACATCCCCCTGCATATGGATTTACAGCACACCCATACTCACTACTATTCTCTCTCTGCCGCTGTGTAAACTGCTGTTTTGACACTGTGCTGTGTAATGTAACGACCGATTCTGTACATTTAGACAGTTCTTTGGCCAAGAACTGTTTGGACACAGTTATAGTGCTAGGATCTTTACTTTATAAGATTTATCTGGGTACACAGACTCAGTTTAGGGTCTAAATGAAACAAACCTTTGGGTTTCTCAGTTGTGTTCAGACTGAAATCAGTGTGTTTGAACAGAACTGAATTTGTGCAGGGCATCTGTGTATGGTTTAATAATGTCGTTAAACAACATCCTGATCATATTTAGGGCGGCAGCTAATTATTATTTTTATTGTTTATTCAATGAAACTCTAAATATTAATAATTATGAAAAAATGCCATTCCTACATTTCATTCTGACTGAGGTGATGACATGTTTTAGGTCGACGCTCTTATTGTCCCCATGCACTGCTGTTGTTTGTTCAGGTACCAGTTTGTGCTTTAGTTGGGTGGTGCAAAGAGAGGCCATGCTAATGCCTTCGGTTTGCTCGTTTCATCTGCTTGTTTGCGTTAAACCATAAAATGTTCAAAATACTGTCAAAGAAAAACAGCAAATCATCACAGAGACGCTGGAACCAGATAATGTTTGCTATCTTTGCTCACAACACGACAGAAACACCAGCATGGCCCGAGACAACCTGACTGATCTGACTGAACTCCAGCACAGAAGAACAGGAGCCCTTAAAATTTCTCTCATCTGACTTAAACTACAATCTGCAATCAACAAATACCAATGAGCTCTCAGGAGGCAGGTATCCTGAAACGTTCAATAAAACAACAGACCCTGATCAGCTTAATGTGCTCCTTTGTCATAGTAACTTAGACAGTATAAATTGATTTGGTGGTTTTCATTGGAGTCGTGAAATATACCGTGTGATTTAGAGAGGGAGGCTGGTTTCCTTAAGCTCACCTTCGCCTCTTTATGCACCAGTCTCCTCCCACTAAACATTATGGGTGTATATTTGTTTTCATGACAGGTGGTATGGATCTGAAAATACAGTCAAAGATCAGACTGAATAATAATGCAAATATTTTTAAATGACTTTGTGACAACCAAAAACACTTCTAGCACGACTGTCTACATGGATGCAAATTTACTGATACCTTTGTTGTGATGTTGCTGTCAAAAAATACAGGACATTGCCTAACAGTGGCATAGAAAACTACAGGATCATCTCTAACTCAGTAAAGTTGCAGAAACACTTAGAAAACACAGCACATTGCATCTGTTTGTCAGCCTGATTTATCAAAGCGTACGTAATTCAGTTCTGTGGTCATACAATACCTTCACTCTCAAGACACCGCATCAAAATATCAATAAAATCTCTGTGAAATCCAGAGATTTATGTTTTTTTCCCCACGCTGGCCATCACGGATCAGTTAACACAGACAACAAGGGAACAAGCTTGAAGCTGCAGTGAACTACTAAGTCACCCATCATGTCCCTGGGGAGGTTTACCGATGGGAGAGGAGGTAGACCCTGAGTCCTCACCTCACCCAACAGCTGAAACGTGTGGACACAGAGACATCTAGTGGTCGTGCACTTTCAATACACAAGGTAATCTTGGAGGAGTGCTGAGGAAGTCTGGTGACAAGGAACAAAAGAAAATTCATCTCATCAGACTCAGGTTGATGTTTAATTTTGTTTGGCTGTAAATGAAACCATAACACAACCATCTGACACGGTCCGGCTAAAACAACAGAGACGATATCTGGACTTGTTTTCATGCTGAGTTTATAGACGCAGTGTTTTTGACTGTAGGCCTTCATCATGCTTCAAAGTGACAGTGTGAACCAAAACATTTCTACACTAAAGCCACAAGCTGCAGCGACAAACACCTGAGATAATTAACGTATGAATAATTGATGAGAACAGCCTTAAAATGAGACAGTGCATGTTCAAATCTGTAGAATACTAATGAAAAGAGAAAACGGAAAGAACACAGAGGTAATTAAAAAAAAAAAAAGATTAGATGAGAAAAAGAAGCAGTCTAGAACAGCACAACTGTAATTATTAGCTGATTGATTTTCTCCACTGAAAATGAATCAGATGATTAGTCACTTTTTAATCAAATTTAAAACATTTCAGCTTCTCAAATTTGAATATTTTTGTATTTTGTTTATAGTAAAATGTAGAAAAATAAAAAGCATTTAGGTTTTGGACTGTAGATCAGAAAAACAAGATATTTTTAAAATGTCACTGTGGTTTCCAAAAGCTTAGAAAGGGCATTCAAGGATTTTATTATAAAAAAAACAAACAAATAATCCATAGAATAATAAATAATGAATGCTGATACTACTTTCAGCCATGTTCAAAAAGAAAAGTACATGCAGAAACAACAGGTCTAACATATGTCTGGAAAAATCTTCATAAGTGAAGAAAAACAAAACTTAATTTGTTAACAAAAACAGTGAAATCAGTTACTATGAAGTAAATATGATCTAAACAATTATGATTTCATATTTATTTCATTCACATTATGAACCTTGGCCCTGATGAAGGTCCACAACATCTAATAAACAATATCCACAATATCTAATAAACCGAAGTACTGACACTGTGCAGGAACTCAACCTGTTGACAGGATTCATCCTATGTACCATCTAGCATGTGTCCTTTAGATACCAAAAGCTGTAAAATGACAATAACCTGCAACAAGGCAAACTGAGCAGCTTTCAACATTAAATTTTATGGTAAATAAGTCAAAGTGCATGCAGACCTGACCACTAGAGGGCCCTAAAATCACACAAATAAACATCGACCCTCTGTACGCTTCTGTTTCTTTGTGATTGCATAATATTTTGTTTTCTTTATATAAGGTGTTTTATGAGGACTCAGTTTACCAGCACTGACATCCCACAGACCACCCCAGCCTACCGTTTATGCTCATTCACCCCTTTAGAAGATTAAGTTTGGGATTTTTAAACTAGGCCAAAGCCAAATAAAAAGAATCATATTTCTCCACAAGATGACATTTATAACAACCGACCTCATCTGCCTCCTCCTACTCATGCTTGGAGCTGATTTTTCTTCAAAATAGTGCTATTAGTAGCAGGGAATGTGGGCTCACTGGTTCTATCCTCTCCAAAGTGTCTTTTATCTCGACTCCCTCTGGTGTCTTTTCCTCCAGTAAGCTGGAGTCAGTTGAGTAAAAGACACTACTGGGAACAGAGGAAGAGTGAGTGGAAATTCCCCCTGCTGCTCCTCATATAAAATGTTTCTAAATTGCAGCCGATGGCCACCATGGATTACCATTAGTCCTGCCAAGGTGTTGTCATCAGGAGAAAATGAAGAGGTCAGAGGATATAAGTAAAAAGGAAGAGGGAAGCAGGTGGGAAAGGAAGAGTGAGGGAGGGGTGAGACCAATGAATGAATGCAGTGTAGTCCCACTGGCAGCAAACAGACTGAATCGCTTTCAGTGGCTGTGCTTTGCACAGTGACGCCTCTATAGGATTACAGACACACATTTGTATGGACAGGATGTTGTCAGACTATCAGACAAACTAAACCTGTATGAGTGCGAATGCAGGGTGGACAGACTTTTGTTTGGCGGACCATGGTCACAAGGAGTTTAAAACAATCGCCTCCTTCTTGTAAGGCTTTACAGGGATGAGGGAGCCATGCAAACATAAAAACCAATTGAGGAGAGAGTAAAGGTTTTATCCTATTTCACTTGGGCCAGATATCCAGCTCTGCTGCTCAAATATGTAAAGCTAAAGGCATGCATCCGCGCTTGTGTTTGTGTCAGATCCGCTAATCCAGCTTATGTACACTGAGCCACGGTGTAGCAGGGTGTTGGACGCGGGGCTGGGTTCAGGGCACAGTATCTTTTAATACTTCTCAGTGCAAGTAGAAGAACAGTCCCTAAACCTAAAAGAAGTATATGCTCTCTGCCTCTCTGTCTGAGTCGGTTCTCTTTCTGTCTGCCGTCTGTGTATACATGTTCTATGGCACATTATAAACCTGACAAATGCATTTGTGGAAAACTTTTCACTCCAGCCTCCAAATAGAGCCTTTTTTGTCTGATCCCATCCTGATAAGAACTAAAGCTGTTTACGGGCTTTACTGAAAGAAAGGGAGAGAGTAAGGCTGCGTGAGAGAAAGACAGAAAAACTGAGAGTGAGAGAGGATTAAAAACAAAAAGGCAGAAGGAGCGACAGATATTCTGGTGCCTCAACTGGTAGAGTGGAACAACATAATCCCAGATTTTTATGGGCGTTGTTTTTCCTGAAAAGCTTTTGGATTATGAGTGGCTGTTGCATTATAAGGCGTCTATCTCATTGTGCTCAGGAGATTATAAACATGGCCCCATGGCCACGCTCCTCAGAGGAGCAAAGCTAAGAGGTCAAGAGGAAGAACCTTGGTGAAGACAGGAAGAGGAGTTTCAGTTCAGTTGAAAAAGATGATCAAATTAATTCCATGACAGAAATAAACAGAAAAGAAAATTCTCTCCCTCATCATTCTTCTCTCACATACGCACATAGTTTCTCTCTTACACTTCATTAGATGCCTTCTTGCAATAAGAAGAAGCAGC
Source organism: Mastacembelus armatus (assembly GCF_900324485.2). Lineage (NCBI taxonomy): Eukaryota > Metazoa > Chordata > Actinopteri > Synbranchiformes > Mastacembelidae > Mastacembelus > Mastacembelus armatus. The sequence continues at coordinate 1,461,130 of NC_046639.1, read as the reverse complement.
TTTTATTTGCTCTGTCCTGGCTAGAATACCTCACAACTGTGCCGTCATCTTCACCTTTGCCTCTGAATATTTTAAAAAGCCATGGAAACAAGCCTCGATGCTCCCTCTCTCATTGCAGGGAGAAAGCTTTCCAGATGGTGTGCATATCATCCTGCATGTATGAGACAACTGACACCCACTGACACATGGACGTTTGGTTCAAGGTGCTTCACCAGATCCTGCCACGGCATCCATGACTGACAAAATAGGCATCGCTGCCTTTCTAAACAAATCCATCCAGATTCACTTAGTTAATGTTTGCATGGCTGAGGCTAAGGAAAGAAGTGTCCATGGTTAAAAAAATCTGAATTTATTTAAAGATGGGACACGAACCTCCGGTCTCAAACTCAAAACGTCACACTGGTTCTAAGTTTGGCCCTGAAAGTAGGTTCGGTCAAACAGTCTAAAAACCAACCTATGAACCAACGTTGTTTTGTTTCTGCAGAGGACAGTCTGTTCCTGCAGAACTGTCCCTGCCGCACTCCCGTTGTGTCTATGTTACCGAACAGCCTGACAAGTAGGACGGTGGTATAAGGAAGTGACAGTTTGAGGGGAATAGAGGAGAACAGAACATCAAGCGGTAACACAGTTCTCTTCATTTCCTCCTTGGAGATAAAATGTCAGCTGGATGTGGGGAAGCTGATGTCCTGAATGCCCTCAAGTTTACTGTGTGTGTGTAGGAGAGTAAGACCACTGGGCTTGTGTTTGAACAGAGAATTCCTGTGGCACAGCTACAGATAACAGGACCATAACAAGACATATCATCATAAATATCATTACACGCATTGAATAGTTAACTTTACTTGGGCCCGAACAGACGGAGAGATTCAAGGCGTCATTAAAGCTGCACTAATCAATATCGTTACTGTAAAATGAGATCAAATGACTGTGGGCCGATGTGAGAAGCGTTGCTCGTGGTGATAAGCTCACAATTATTTCTCTGCTCAGCTCTAGAGGGTGTTTTAGTATCTTTTAAGTAACTGATTTGTTTTTATAGTCTTAAGATTTTGGTTTCACATACACAGCTGTCATCAACTAGTCAGAACGTGCAGCTCTTTTTATTGAAAGCCATAAAATCACAATATATAGTGCCAGCTCAGCATCACACAGCAGTCTGACAAGGTTCGCAAACCTGCTGGGGAACATAATGGAGCAATTACCAGCTAAATAGCTAGAGGTCAGAACAGAGCTAAAAGGACTGTGCATACAGCACTTTTATCTTACAGGTGGCTAGAAAAAGGACTACACGAAGACTGAAAAAGTTGTTTTGCCTCTGGTCTATTTGTAACTTCAGCTGTTTGCCAACATGTTTACGTTAACACGTAAATGTTAAATTTACAGCTCGTTCTGCTGCTGTCACAAAAAGTGATGAATGCTGCTATAAAAGAAAGCAGAATAAACACCTGTACGTATTAAACCAGCCGTTTTCCAGCAGCTCCTCCGGGTTGAAGGTCCAGTGGCAACCGAATGAGCAGAGCATCATATAATGTCCTTTTCTAAAACACAGTTCTGCAGAGATCCCTGGAGGGTCTCCAGGTGCTGCCATACCAATAGGAGAAACTGTCAGTCACCCTGTCATGTTGCTCTTGAGTCTGACTTTCAACAACAGCCTACAGTCATATGTTAGTATCCGCTGGCTTTCCCGAGCCACAACCCAAAAAAGAAGCTTTTTCTTGTGACTTGACCATCTACAGTGCTTCAAAGAAAAGTGGAGCTTAATGCAAATTCCTGTACCGGACAGAAGGAGCCAGACGTTTGAGCAGAGCAGCCATCTTATCTTTTCAAACCCTTTTTTCATGAGCAGAGCTGTGATAAAGTCAAATTTCCATTTACAAAGACAAAAATATTGTAACGCGCATGAAGGAGTTGCACTGAAATGAGATCAGTGTAAGATGTGTCTATGATGTCTGTAATGTAATTTTAATGGAGCTAACAGCAGTGTAGTTATCACTAATGAGAGTCCCAGTCCCACCTAGTTTTCAAGCCGCAATGCAAGACCATCAATTAGCGATGAGGGCGGAGACCGGTCTTTCATGCTTCATCATTTGAGGGAATTAGTCCGTTTGAACATTTACATCTTGGAGTGAAAAGGAGAAGCAGATGAGAGGAGAGAGCTGAGCTGGTAGGTTGCACCCTACTGCTATCAGAGATAAAGCGCTCTTTGCCGAGGGCAGCTCTGTCTTTCAACTCAACTTACAGCCTGTGATAACTGATCTACTGTCACTTTTTTTCACACCATAACTCATATTATTCGGACAGCTAAGAAGTACTGCTCAAAAAATAAATAAAAAAGAGGCTTCCTCAGCATTTCATGAAGGAAAGCAGAGATTTCTAGATTGTGGGAACTTTCAGAAACAAAACTGAAAGTCAAAATATGTTTTAACTTTGATTTTTTTTTAAAAAAAGGTCTGTCTGATGCGTTCTTTATGCATAAATGCGCTGTATGTCCCTACACTCCCTGAGGGATGTGATTAGTTACACATGGAGTCGGTGGGAAACACAACAGCATGACTGACAGACAGAAGAAGACACAGAAAGACAGGAGGGAATGCAAGAGTGAACGCTGGTAAAGCGAGGGGTAGCAAGAACAGACGCACTGCCATCCAAACAGATAACACAACAAGCAACAAGCAACAACAGCAGCGGCAGCTACACTTTCCAGCTGCTGTCTTTCATATGCTAATACTGGTATTACTGTCTGCCAACGCAACACAAAAGACAATGTGTGTGCGCACGTGTGTTTACGCCAAGTGAAACAACCCTGTGCCATACGGCATTTGGTAACAGGAGTCATCTGGCAAGGCTTTGAAACACAGGCACATGTGCATACATAACATTGTGCAAAATCCTTTCATCATCACTTTGATGGTTTTACAATGAAATGTAATGTTACCTGGTATTCCACTGGGTAACACTTTATGATGCCAGTTAGAATATAATGGAACAGGTGGTGGTTAAAGGAGTCGGGTGACATGGTTTATTTCCAAAAATCAGTGTAAACCCTGATCCTACTAACAATTATTACATATCAAAGAAGCAGACTGGTTTTCTCCAGGTCCTCTGGTTTCCTCCCACAGTCCAAAAACATGTATGTCAGGTTGATTGGTGACTCTAAATTGCCCATAGGAGTGAGTGTGAGTGTGTGAGGTTGTTTGTCTCTATGTGGCCCTGTGATGGACTGGGGACCTGTCCAGGGTGGACCCCTGCCTTTCACCCAGAGAGAGCTGGGATAGGCTCCAGCAGGTCCCTGGGTCCCTGGTCAGGACTAAGGGGGTCTAGATGATGGATGGATGGAAGCACACTGCTGCACTGGTGGACGTGTCACTGCCATGAACGCAGACACAAGTCCCAGAAATTCTCACTTGTGGATTCAATCCGAGGCCAAAAATGGTCTCACAAATACACTAACATGCGGCTCTCTATGTAAATTTAACAGGCTCATTCTAAGATTAAGAAAAGGCATCAGTTGGTATTTTCCAGTTTTTACACACTATTGACACACATTTACAAACACTATATTCCATTTCTAGCTCTAAATATTACACAGTGTCACTTTAAGGTCATGTGGTGAACTTCTTAGCCCCTCTTAACGGAAACGTACTCTGATGTGAAGTCTGCTAATCAGCTAGTCGCTAACTGTTCGCCCCTTTGTGCCAAACCTGTGGTGTATAGGTAAAACACCGTAAGTGCTGCTTTGTGAACCAAAGCAGTAAAGCTGTGGCTGAAGACATAAATAATGAACTGAAGATGATTACTCTCTGTAGCTTCATCTCTATGACTGACCCCTTTCACACCGTCATTGATATGCTGGTATTAGAATATAAATATAAATCATTGCACCTCTATGGAACATAAATGTAAAATACCAGTGAATGCTACGAGCTGCCACATGACACACTGCCTTGAATCATTCATTTCTCTGATTGTAATGAGAACATGCAGAGCCATGTGGCGGAGCCCTCATGTCTGTGAGGATTATCTCATGGTCCACTAGCGTTTGTTTCCATTTCAGCTGTTTTGTTGAGCTGGTTTACAATTCGCCACCGCGACTGACAGAAATGATGACAAATGAATGTGATTAGGTTATTTTGATCTGCTCTGTTAAAACATTCACATGGCTGAGTGTGTGTGTGTGTGTGTGTGTGTTAACAAGTACATACACCAGGCTGCCATGTGGTCTATAAAGCTGCTCTGTGGGAAATGACAAGGTCTCTCACTGGCACATGTTAAAACCCCGTCTGTGCCACAGTGAGACTGTAAACGTGTACATGTGTGTGGGTAAAGGTGCGTGTAAGTAAATGCCCAAGATCCCAAAGGAATTAGGATGATTTTTCAGGGAGGAGCACAGGGATCTTCTTGTTATCTCGCGGTCCACATGCTGAGTTTAACTGTGTCGCCAGAAACCATAGAGAAGACACATCCCATGGCTGCGTTATCCATGATTTACCTGAGTTACCTGGGAGAAAGAGCAATGGATGCTTTGGTATATAGGGGAGATAATAAGGAGAGCATCGAGCAGAAAGGAAAACAGAGGTGAACAGAGAGAGGAGAGCAGGCTCAAGGAGGAGGATGGAAAAGAGAGATCAGTAATCTGAACTCTTTGTCAGAGTAACAGATTAGCTCACTGGGTGAAATGATATATGACTGGCCTCCTCACACGCACACTCACACCCCCACTATGGATCAATTACCCTGTCATCCATGTGTGCAACCATACATCATCACCTCGATTACATCTCTCACACATACAGGGGACTTGTACGCCGACTATAAACAACCCCCTGAACTTCAGCTCTACAATGTGAACGTGTTTGAGAGTTGAATGTTCCTCTGCTGGCTGGTTTTTGGTCTTAAAACCTTTTACTCTTTTACTCTCTCTTCTCTTGATGCACAACATCAGCCCAGAACCAGCAGGTCTCCTTCCTTAAATGAACCGCACTGGTCAAAGAGAGTCTGGACAAAGCCATTTGTTGTGAGTAAACGTCTTTGAGCACTAGGCTCATTTCAGGCGGTGAAACACACAGGTCAGTCTGTCTGGGCTTCGTTGGTGTAGTCTCCTGGGAAATGCCCACAGCTCAGCTAAAGTAAGCTCAATTTAATTTGAACTCCACACAGCCCACAGAGGGGGTGAGGGAGAGAGATGAGGTGAGAGCCAATATTGTTTTGTCCTTGTTGAAGTGACACAAACATTTCAGACTTCCCCCGTATCCAGCATTCAGCACATCTGTCTGTCTGCCAGTCTGCACCGACACAACTAATACCATCTATCCAACGGGTCTTCATATGGTCTTCACAATACTGCACAGCATCATTTGCGTTTATTGCATGCGCCTCTTCTGGCAGAGGTTTTGTCATCAGGCCGCTAGGGAGCGCTGCTCCACTGCAGAGCCAAGCGGCGGTCTCCATCTTCCAGGCGGACAGACAGGAGCGCACCAACAGTCTGCCAGACTCCCCGACCGCAGCGCACCTCTGTCCCGCCACACGCTGCGACTTTCTCAACATTTCCCTTCTAGAGGATAAAGAGGAGATTGTCAGTGCAAAGCAAAAGCCCGATGAAGGAGTTTCGAGTTGGATGTTTCCCCCCTGTCAGTATGGATCAGTAAGTAAGTTTTCAGGCTCGCCCGCTGTGCCAAAGAGGAGGAGAGGAGCGGAACTTTCAGGGGACCTTTTCTTGCACCGGAGTAAGCGAGGGGGCAGCGCGCTGGGTGTCCCCCAGGAGGTCACATCTGCCACCGGCTCCCTTCCGCTCCAGTGCGACTGCAGAGGCGGATGGTATGGTATAACTTTTTTTGCTCCAGTCTAAACTGAGTGGCCGGTGTGACAGAGGAGCCGTTGTATGGTACTGGAGAGGGGATGCGAGCCTCTCCCCCGTCTCGGATAACGGAGCGGCTATGAGGAGAGAGGTCTACCTTCTGGGCTAACGGAACAAGACCACGACGCACCAACAGGTATGGATCTCTGGATAGCCTTGGTACCTGGGCAGAACAACCTGCTGCACCCCGCGGTGTGAATGCGTGGGCGTCATAAAAAGTAAATGAATGGCACAACTGCCACGTATTATTGAGCAGGATATAGGTAGGAGCTATATGGGCTTCGAAAGACGTTTACGCACGGAACCAATTCAATTTAATCCGGTCCATATAAGAAAATGAACCACGATTTGTTTTGTGAACACACGAGTCAGCTGCGCAAGAAGAGTCTTATCCCATCATGCCGCTCTGATGTGGCATCACTGCTGTGGTTTTACAGCAAAGACAAATGATTGCGGTTGTTTCAGGTGTTACACAGCTAGGCTTGGCTCCCCCCCCCGACACACACACACACACACACACACACAATCACGGGGGCGCGCAGGTCTTAGCTTTGCGTACACGGGCATATGGCGAAGGGGCTCAGTGCGCTATTTTAGCCAGAACTGGTGTAATCGGAACTGGAAAGTAATCATGTGGTGGGCGTCTTCTGTGCAGCACCATGGATCACCTGATGCACTGGAGATGGTGAATCATGTAGGACAAATTGAACTGGTGGCAGTGGCGAATAGTTAATGCGTTTACTTTCAGCTCTGGACATGTTACTCTGAAGGAGCAAGGTAACATTATTATTATTTATTATTATTATTATTGTTATTATGATTATTATTATTTTAGGGCTGTCTGGTGCGGCTTATAAATCCTCATGTGGGCAGGCAGTCTGGTTTAACTTGAACAAAGATGGTCAGACTATAAGTGTGAATGTATTTTTGACGTCCATCTGTGTCTGTCTCTTGTTCCTGAAGAACACAGAGGAGGTGAGACAGAGACGTGGAGCGAGGGAGTTACAAAATAAGGAGGAAGTGAACTGACACTGAGATTTGTTTGCCAGGAGAGGAAGATGCAGGGAGGTGGTGAGGAAGATTGGGTGTTGGGTTTTATGGGCAGAAGCAGGACACATTAAAAGAAACAAATGTGTGGTCACTTATTAATTGCTCCAAGAACGGTTCTTAAATGTATTTTTAATGTGGCCGCAGGATGATGAACGCCACTGTGAGGGATCCCTTCATTCAATTAAAGTGTTTTTCTGTTGCTCACATGACTAATCACATCTACAAAGATGCAGAGGGTGAAAGGAAAGATACAGAATTACTGAGGACAAATGAAAGAGGAATAGGAACTAAGTTTCCCAGGAGAAAACAGTGTTTAGATTCTTTAAATTAAGATTAAATAGTTGGATTTCTGTAAATATGTTATCAACCTTTGTGCCATGTCATTCAGGAAACATTTAGAGACTCCCTGCTGTGACATATCAAACACAAACACAACAGTATAGTTCTTCTCAGGATAAATAAATATGAATTGCAGAAACACTAATGAGGCAAATGACTGAACTGAGAAAGCAGAAAGCAGATTTGTGCATTTTGGACTTTATAGCTTCAGGTTTTAGACTCTGAGAGTCAGAGCTGAGTTTGAAGGTTGGTTTTAGGATTGATTCAACTCAGGTTAAAGCTACAATGTGCATCCTCTGGGAATCAGCATCCTGAGACCGAGAACCCGTCCACTCCACTCCACCCAGACATGATGCCAAATCAGAGGCTGTTTGGAAATTCCTGCTCAATTGTCTCCATCTGTTGAAAGTGGACTAATATTTGTTTTGTTCAAGTCTTAATTTTCTGGCCATGTTCGCTGTGTTTGCTGTCTGACTTGGTAACTAGACTGCTAAGTTGTGAGTCAGCCATAGTGGCTTCAGGAACCTCAGCGTGAGGGGAGCACTGGACCTGAAGCAGGTCTACAGATCGACTGACTGCAAGCTATGGGATCCCACATCAGAAGGGGCCGTCTCTGATTGGTTAGAAGGGCGAGGCTCACAAAAAATAAATAAAAATAAATAAAATGGTGCAAATGGTCAGTCCACCAAAAACCTTTTTAGTACAGCTGACGATTATTATTGTTATTGACTAATCCTGCTGGTTACCTTCACAAATTAATTGATTAAATGACTCATTTTGTCCAAATACTACTTGAAGACCAAATCTAAAACCAAAGAAAGCAGCAAATACTTTCAATGTAGAACCTGTAACTGGAACTTTCTGCATTTCTGCTTGAAAAAATACTTAATTTCATATTTAAAAGGCCGTTGCATCATCATCCACTAACAGAAACTGCTCTACCTTTTACAGTTGTTTTCTAATTGTAATGTTCACACTTAGATTCATGTGCCCTCCCTCTGCTTCTGTCTCCAACACACTGGAAGTGAGTGTAGTTCAAATTGGGCCATTTCAGCTTGACGCCCGAGGGCAACACGACTAAACGCACAAAGACACACACATATATAGTTACAGTAAAAAATACAGTAAGCTTTTATGTTTCCATATCCCTCATCTTCTTTATGTCTCCCCTTTGCAGCTTTAACACACACACTTCCGTAAATTTTCACATTCACTTCCTTTATCCGTCTCTTCTACCAATAAGCCTCCCAGGCCATGGGAATAATGTCACAGCTCTGGTCTAGAGAGAGAGAGAGAGAGAGAGAGAGAGAGAGGGGAAGAGAGACAAAGACAAAGAGAGCAAGTAGCAGAAGCAAAAAGGAGGACATGTATCCTATAAAACGTGATTTTTGTCATTTGCCACCTCCTGTAGCTGTGCATGATGAGAAAAGTCTGGGAGAAAATGAAAAAAGAAAGGATGAGAAATGAGAAACAAGAATCAGACACCTAGACGGTGAGAGAGGAAAAAAGATAGAAAGCTACAGGGGATAAATAAAAATAAATAAAAAGCATGTGTCCTATAAAAGGTGTTCTGTATTTCATTGGCCATCTCCAGTAGCTGTGTGTGGTGTGCTGGGGCCCAAGGGGGATGAGTAGCCACTCTAAATGTGTGTAACCCACATAAAGAAATTGTTTCTGGGAGATCGGGCCCCGTAAATTCATTCCTAGCCGCCAGGCCTGTTCTTATCCCACCTCCCAAAGGTGAGCTATAACATCCAAACACATATATTTTAGATTCTTTCTTTCTCTCTACACACACACACACACACACACATACACACAAATCCTGACTTTTTCCACCGTACAGACACACACAAACACACACATCAAGACCCCTCCACAGACACACACCTTATAGGTATGCATTTTTTGCACCCAAACATATACACTTTTTATTTTATTTTATTTTTTTTTTTGGGCAAAAACACACATCCACACAAAGACATACACTCGTTGCTTTGCTCCCAAACGGCTTGTGTGGGACAGTAACGGTGACAGCTACGACAACATCAGTACCTGCTGTGGAACATAACAGCTTCAGAGAGAAACAGCAGCAGATCCTGCGCTCACAGCTCCAGGATTACCTTAGCCTGAACAAACTCCATTACTGCTTCTATTACCCAGGTATACAGAGTCCGGGAAAAAGCACTTTGCAGAATCACTGTTTACCCAGCACCTCTGTGCCCTGCACATTGTTTCCCCTGACTGCATACCAAGAAAAGGATGAAGACCAGACAGAGGGGAGAGGAGAAAACCTGACGCTTATCTGTCAGTGTCCTCGCCAGGGCAGCGTGTTGTGCAGAAACAATTAGTTGGTTAAATTAGTAGTCAAATAAGATTAATCTATGAGTTATTCAATCATTCTAACATTAATGACAACAATTTTGATAAATGAGCCAATTAGGTCAGCCATTAAGCAAAAAAAAAAAAAAGTGAGGATTTGCTGCTAGTCTAAATTAAATTTCACTGTTCATTGACTATATTTGGGTTTTGGACCATCTGTCAGACAAAATAATAAAATTGTTAAAAAACTAATATATAAATCAGCTTATCTCAGGAAATAATTGGTTACATTCATATGAATGTGTTTGGGATTTGGTTTTACTGTTGGTTAAATACCATGTTACACCATCTGTTACAGCAATTTAACAATTTAGAAGAAATTATGAATTAAGGTCATTTATCAGGCAAAAATGCTCTTATGTCACTGTAAACTGTGTATCTTTGGGTTTGGGGGAATTTGTTAAACAAAAGACTAAATGATTATCAAATTAATCTAAAACTGAGGTGCGAAGCTGCAATTAGTCAAAAATGAACCCGTAATAAGAAACAATCCATATGTGAGAGTAGAAATACCAAAGGTTTGCCACTTACAGAAATATTGAATTAATTTGAATTCAGGGCTTTGCCAAATATCAAATTTTATGTTGCATCGCGATCTCGATGATAAAGAGTTGGATCATTTTTATTCGACAGGTCTTCCAGCCAATCAAGACTGAGCAGTGAGGCACGTGTTTAGCACGTGTTTACGGTGACCACCCACTTCTGGTATAACGTTGTTCTAAACCTTCTTGACAAAAAGCATGAACAGCCAATGATAATTATGAAAATAGTGCTGCTCATGTGGCTGGACGAGAGTTAGAGCAGTTAGTTTGAGCGTCACAGCCCAGAGCGTGGAGCAGCAGCTCGCCAGGACTGAGTCCTGATTAAAGAGAAGAGGAACTGAACGGAAAATGTTGACGACGACTCAAGTGTCAGCGTTAACAATGAAAACAGACACAGCCCAGGGCAAAACACAGATGTAGATTCGATGAGAACATACAAATGTCCCAATGAAAACACCTGAAGCAGTGCTGTTCTCTAGAGCACATACAATTCAAGACTTTCCAGTCCCAGACCCAAGCAAGTGTTGGTGGTCCCTAAGAACAAGACACTTGCTGCACAACAACAGACTGAGTTCATTTATTTGGAAGGGACCAAAGAATTTAGTCTCTGTTCTTGGGTAAAACGTGAAAGCTTTAATATTTTAGTTGATATAAGAAATAAGATTTTGTGTTATTTATTTGGAGTTGTCCAAATGTGTGTGTTCTCCTGTAACACTTAAGGCTTTTGACTGACATGCAACTATTTTATTTATTTGTATGTAATGTAACATTTACATTAAAATTAAAATTAACCTTATAACTTTACATGTCACTTAGGAATGAAAAGGAGCCTTTAAGGTCGACTGAAATACTGCTTTGGTTTATATCATGATATCAATATATCAATATATTATTATCAATATTGAGCATTTTTCTTCCATATTGTCCAGCCCTTATTTGAATGTGTCTGGGATTTCTTGCTGTTTCTCATTATTTCTGACGTTTTTAATACCAAATGACAGATCAGTTGACTGGAAATCATAAGCGATAGATAACAGATATTAATAATTGTTCAGTGTAGGGGAATACCATGCGGCAGTGTGCTTCATCTTTGACTAATGAGGGTGTGTGATAGGCCGAAGGTGAGCGATGTTCTTTGTGTATGCGTGTACATAAGTGCTTTCCAAGGCTGTATATGTGATTGCAGTGCTAGCAATCCAATGCTGAAGGGCTTCCACAGAACAGAGTAAGTGGATGTGCAGGAGGTTAATAAGGGAGAGAATGAGCAAGAGCATGAGCGAGTGTGTGATTCTTTGTGCAAAAATGCACCTTAAGAGAGAGTGTGTGTGTTTATGTCTGCAGTGAGTGATGAACTGCCATGTATTTGAGCTGAAAGCCATCCATCACCCTCATCAGTGACTCTGGGGTCCTGTCATTACATGTTTCCCTTCATTTAGACTGTTAATGGCCATCTCTCCTGACTAAACTCTGTGTTGTGCCGTTTCACTCTCAAACGTTATTTTTTTTCCTAAGCTAAGCAACCGAATCACTGTACAAATGCACTTTAGTCATACTGATACATTAGAGTATGTTCAGCTCAGCACACAACTAGCCCTGTACAATCAGTGTCTACCTCAGTGTAATGAACTCAACTGTGGTTTTCAGTGTCTTATAATAAAGGTTTAACTGGGAATAACATACTGGGAGTCTCCCTGGGTTCTTAGTCACTGGTGAGAGGAGCTGAGCTGCTGAAAGCAACGCTGGTTCACTTTAGTCAAATCATCTGTTTTCAGAAAACACATAAAACGGTTTGCAGGTTAATAGATAGTGAAGTATAACTACAGAAAGAATAATACTATTAAAAGATTAGCAAAGGTAAACATGTTAATGGTGAGAACCATTAATTAAGAAAATACCAGCAGTCCACTCAGTCCACTGTTCTTTTTTAATGTTATTGTTTGACCTTTATCTGACCGTTGATAGAGAAGACAAAAGGGAGAGAGAGGGTGCACAGCTAGGATTAAACCTTTACGAACACACTGTAAATGTTTGCCTACCATTTTCTGAACTAAGAGCCGATGTCCAGCATGTCCAGCTGCAACGACTAGCAGATCAATCAATCAACAAAAAATGGATCTTTTAACATTCATTAATTGTTTATGTCAAACACTGGGTTGTTTTAAGCTTTTTAAACATTAGAACTGACAGCAACAAGACATTTCACTGTTGATAACTCCAACAGGTTTCTGATGGTTTATAAACTGATTATTAATTTAGATAATACTCTAATAGCTTAGTAGTAGCAGCCCCTGCCAGCAAGTAATACTCTGTTCACTACTACATAGCAATACAGGCAGAATGTGAATACGCGTTTACCTCCTATCCCACCCAGACGCCTCCTAAACATGAACTAATTGCATGGTGGTGCTATTTAAAGCCATGCTTTGCACTGATTGCAATCAGGGTTTTAAAAATCTGCAGGTTCATTGAGGAACAAGTCAAAAACACTAGATTGTTGTAAAAGCTGCAGTAACGTGGTAGTTATATTCATGGTGGGCTAGTGAATAATAGTTGCTATTGTAGTAGCCAACCTGCTTTAACATCTTGCAACTTCTTAAGAAATGAGTTTGATTTGTTGATTTTGAAGCAGCTCTAGCTTCTGCTAATGAGTCTGCAGTGACAGGGCTCTCCACTCTCCACAGCGTGTGGGCCGGGAGGTGGTATCACTTCCAGCAGTGGTTATAAACGGACCAACACAGACACTGCACCTTTGCCAGTGACTCATTATGGCTGATGGCAAAGAGGAGCTGTTAGCCAGAAGTCAACACACATACAGACCCCCCCCTCCAGCTCTGGCAGCTTTCTTCATTAGCAATAACTAGACAGCAATCACTATGGTCATTAGGCCAGCATAATTAGGCCTGGCCTCGTATGTGTGTGTATGTGTTTCTGTATATTTGCTCTCCTGAGGCACATTTGTGTGTGTTTTACCGTGGTCGTTCCTTGAATGATGTGACATCACAAAGGCCGTGAGACGGGAACCGCAGAGAAACTGATGAAGTGAGCCAGTGTTTACAGAGTATAATGACTTGTAAATTCACTCAGTCACTCACCATGTCTTCTTTTTCTCTTTTAGCAATTCCTACTCATTTTGTTTTTTGCCTGTGTGTAGCTCTGGGCCTGTCCTACTGGCTGCCTGTGTTTGTCTGTGTGTGCCTTTTTTTATCTTGTACTCTTTGATTATGTTCTTATAAGTGGCACCACTAGCTATTTTATGGCTGCCTCATTAGGTTGTCAGACATGCCCACAGCTCATACAATTATATCTAATTATGCAATTATGAATTCAGTGGGAAGCTTTATATACTGTAAATTGGTATGTTTGAGCTGCAGCACATACACAGCAGTAATTAGTGCAGTTTTGTAGGTGGTTGTGGTGCATGGATGTGTGAAGCTCACAAATAGCAGAGATAGGAAAAGAATCGAGAATTATACATGCCCGAAAACACACACGCTTTAATACTTACTATGGGACGGGCAGTAGGCCTATCACTTTTGGGGGTGTGTTGAAGATTCATCATCAGCTTGACCTATTTTCTACCCTGTTGACCTCTCAGTAAAGTAAGATAACCAATAAAAGCTGTGCTAAATGGATAATCATGCAACAAAAGCATCGCGTGGAAGTGTTTTGGGTTCTGTTCTAAGCCATGACCCCAATTGCAGGAGACAGTTACATTTACTCAACAACTGTTTTAGTCCCCGAGTAAATTGTCACTCTGGCTTTAACCATAAATGACACAGTCTGTCTGGTTCAGAGGGACCACCTTGGTAAGAGGCTTGAGATTCAAGGGGCTGGCGCTTCTAATCCAAATGCTACAACCTTTCAACATGAGACCTGCTTCAATATATGAGATTTAAAAAAAAAAAAACAGTGGAAGAAGGGAATGAGCTGCAGTAGGTGGTGTGCTTCAGTGTACCATGTTTCTCTACAGATCCTATTGAGGAAAGCTGGCGAGGCTGCTAGGCTCCCGGTATGTGTGCAAGACAGGGCTGACAGTAATACAAGCAGTATCTTGCACCCCCTCACAGGGATCACATCCTTAAGACGGTTTGTCTTTCTAATCCCCTTCTAATATGACTAATATTGTGACATTGCCATTAGCCATAGCACCATGAGGGCACATGCAGGGGGAACGCTATAGCCGTGCACATGTGCACACAAACATATGCCCTTTAAGGCAGGTTTCACATATTAATCTGCAATACATGACTTTCTGTTTCATACAGATGTAACGCGGCAGCAATGTTGTCGCTTTTACATTTGCTATTTGTCTTCCTCCAGTGCTGGAGAAAAGTATTTGGCAGGAGATAACAATTCCCTGATTATTTCCACCAGCAGCCGCATTTTTTATTTTTATTTTTTTCAGGGACTTGTTGCTTTGCCTAGATTTAGTGATAGCCACCCCAGGCTGAAGAGACACAGATATGCATCAGTGCCTACAGAAAACAAGACTTAATCCACAAATGCCATGAGAAAAAAGACAGCCAATACAAATAAATGATATCTGTAGGAAATGCAGCATTAGCAGTGCTAGTGTTGCCTTAGCATCAACAATGATGTTACATAGAAATAACCACCTTAGGTTGTAGCATACATGAGTGTTTATGGACAATTAAAGCAAAAAAGTCTTATACTTGTCAGTGAATAAAACATCATTCTTTCAGTTTGTGCCAGGATAAGACTCGCACTGTGTGGGAGAGACGGAGAGAAGGTCTGAATGCAGAACAAGAATTCTAATTTTAAAGCCATGAATTACCAAAAGACTGCTTTCAATTTGATTGAATCCAACTTTATTAGCATTCTGCCTGCCTTTATGTGATGAGGCTGAGCTGGCCTTGTGTGCTCTCCAGGGCTGCAGCTGTGGCAGAGAAGGGCACAAAGAGGAGCTTAATTTGTGATGCCGATGGCTTTAGGGCTTTTGGTCACAAGGAATTACATTGTCAATTATTTTTGTCAATATGTTTTCTACATGCTATCTCCCCTTACCTGGTATAGAAATGCTTGGACTAAGCCTCCATCTGTTATATTGTGTAAAAATCTGACAGCAGCACAGCTAAGTGTTCCTTTTTTTTATGAAAGACAATGATGGAATAAAAACTCAAAACCAGTGCAATAATGTATTAATAGTGAAAGACCTGTATCAAAAATAAAAGCAATAAAATGGCCCCTGCAACTGATATTATTATATTATTATGACGTTATTAGATTGTTAATACTGATGCAACAACGTGTAAGCACCGTTATCTCATTATTCTTCCTTGAATTTCTTTTGGTGGAACAGTAGCAATGAAAGACGAGATAGTTTCTTTAAAAGGTGAGACATCAGGTAAGTGTTTAAGTATTTGTGTTGTGTTATGCTGGAGTCATTCGGGTCAGACTGAGCTAAGGCTATTTTTTTTAAAGGTGAGAATACACTACAGAATTTGCATATCCCTGAATGCATTATTGAGGCCCCTGAGGACCCACGGCCCCCTATTTGAGATCTGTCCTGTCCTGTGGCTTCAGACTGCGCCTTAGTGGGGAGCTGTCTGTGGTGCTGTTCAGTGCAGCAGCAGCCACTGACGGAGCTGTCCGTGGTCCTGCTGTGCAGACCGCGTAGATGCACGACTAAAATTCAGTGTATGCACAGAGACAGAAATATTCATACATGTTCTTTTTGTCAGAATTATAAAACCGCCCCTGTTTTATGAATCTCTATTATTGTGGAAGTCAGGACATGTGCATCAGCCCCAATTACACTCCCACAGTTGGCATAAATGCATGTAGAAATACACTTGAACATCTGTTTGCATATCAGTACTTACGCCTGAATTTCCCCGACTGTCTCACCTCGTCGCGGATCTCCATAAGCACCAGAGCAGCTGTCACCACACACAACCATTACACACAGCTGAGGCTATTAATAGTGCTCATGACATTAATTTATCACATGCAACTCCAAAGCATCACAAGGCAAGCTCCTAATCATCAATATTAAACATCAGAAAGATGATAAATCATTAATCTAGAGTGCTCATTTTGAAACAGACTTTTCAAAGTGCTTCACAGTTCAGTGTAAGAAAATGACAATTTACACAAAGAAATTTTACTTTGGGTGTAAATAAAACATTTGATAACATTTATCATTTATAAATGATTTTAAAATGAGTTTATAAATGCGACTCTGACAATCTACAGCAAGTTGGGGAGAGGATTAAACAATAACTGTAATTGGCAACCAAACAAAGCAAACATCAATCTTCTACTTATCATATCACCCAAAGGTGGCTCTAGAAAACCATGTGCATGTCTGGTCTGAAATATGTGTGAGGTGTTGTCACCACACATCCTTCTTTTACAAATGTTGGTCAATCAGTGGCAATTAAGGAGCCTGTCTGAACAGTTTTCAGTGTCAGGGACAGTAGTCTGTGGAAGTACGCTCCCCCTGATTAATGGTAATAATAGGAGCATCAAAACAGGCTGCCCAGACTCTGACGGTGCAATTGGAGTGAACCACTGTTTGTAATAAAACACACACATTAATATGTCGCCGTATTGTGAGAGTTATTCCTTTATAGGAAATACACAACAGGAAATGGAAATCCATAAGGCAGCATTTTTCAACAAGGCAGCACAAATCAACAGAACACCGGCAAAATGGATGATTGTTGTGTCACAGAAAAGTAAAGCAGAGAGGAAGAGAATCAAAAAGAAAAGGGGCCTTGCCGTAGACGCAGCTACAAAATAAGCAACACTTTTACTAGCAAGGGACCAGGCACCGAAACACACACAGACACACACAACATCCCCAGCATGGAGAGCTAAATGTTGATTAACAGTGGATCATACACCATTTCTCTCTTTTCCACGTACACTGACAGATGACTGATTAATAACCAACAGCACCAGAATATGTTGATTTTAATGGGATATTAAAATGCTGATTAAAAACTAAGACTTACTGAAACCGTGAGAGTGCAAAACTCACACTGCTCGACAGAAAGATTGCACAGATTTATGGCAGTGGAAACAGCCCGAGTTTGTGGGTCTGGTCATGTGCAGAACATTTGAGTAGCAGATCTCGACAGGTAGCACAAACTGACAGAACACCTGTTGACTCTTGTAGTCACCTGGTTGTTACAGGTGTCCCTAAGTGACTTTTTTGGCACCGCGACGAGACTGAAAGTTGCACCTGATGATCCTGAGAGGTTAACGTATCCTGCTTATGTTATTATAGCTGCTCAGGGCGACCGCCCACGGCTGCCCAAACGACCTGCAGTGCAGTCAGTGTCAGGTCAGGTCATGGCATATGAATAATTTTCTGTGTTAACAGTGGTCACTGTAAATCCACTTGGTATGCATGACATAAATGAATCTAATCAAAATCATTTATCACTTTGAAAATATTGCTCTCTGAGCGTTGGGACCACCCGTGTGATGAGGACAGTGCTGCCCTCTGGTCGTCTGTCTGAAAGCATAGGTGAGGGGGGAGGCAGCAGATCAGCTCCTTTAAAGACAGATTTGTTCACAGTTGAGACTTTCCAGCATGGAGAGATGTGATCTTAAGAATCTCCTTGACATAGCATGGTCCTCCTTAGCCCCAGAGGTGTTGGGAAGAGAGGAGATAATGCAATGAGGCACGGTGTAGAGAAAATGCATCTGACGGGGTGTTGTTTGTTCATGGGAAGAGAGAGGAGAGGGAGGGCAACGGGTCATTGAAAAGGAAGAACAGCTACTGAAAACACAAAAAGGAATTCTTAAAAGTCAGGGTGAAGGATAAACACAATACGGAGAATTATGAAGGAAGCATTGTGAGGTTCATGCAGTATAAATCACCTGCAGAATACATGAAATTTGAATTTTTTTTTTTTATTCCTGTGCTGCCCTAATTCAATTTCAACTTTAAAGCATCCTGTTTAAAGATTAAATGACCCCTTTTCCACCTTGCACTCTCTCCCTCTCTCTGAATATGGGGGTTTTATAGCACAGGGAAGTGAATATGTGCATATATATATATACACGACATGCATGTGGGAACTTGTGTCTTGCACCTCATTAATAGATTATAACCCTGACTGGACAGAGCTGTGCTAATGCACGCTTCATCCATGCTTTTATATTATGTTTTTTATATTTTATATTTTGTCTTTGTTCGTCTTCCTAAATAAACCACAACTGCTTGGATTGTGTGAAAACTGAAATTGCAGTTGAGGATAGGGTTAATGTGGGGATCCTGTGTGTGTGTACATGTGTGTGTGCGTGCAGGGTAAGCCTAGGGGTAAGCTTTTAGAGGTCTGAGCAGAAGGGTGTGAGTGAGAAGGAGAGGACAGATTTGAGCAGTTATCTCTCCCTGCAGACCTCCTGTCCTGCCTGCCCACACAGTCACACAAATACACATACAGAGACACACACCCATACACGTACACTATTCCGATTTGTAATCGTGTTTAGCATGGCTCTCTCTCTCTCTCTCACACACACACACACACACACACACACACACACACAGTCCAGTCTGAATGGACTATTACATCTAGCTGCAGCAAAATGCCTTTGCATACTGAGTCTGGCTGCTGTGTATTTGCTGTTCAGCAACAGCAGATTCTCTCCACTGTAACTCTCATTGCTCACCAGAAACAAGCCCTGAGCTGCAAGCAGACAGAACATGGCCTGGGATTGTGGGGTTGATGCTATTTTTATAGCCATTGTGATGAGGGATGTGCTGAAAGAAGGTTTGGCTCTCTTCCCTCTCAGATACTTTAATTAGAATGCGAACACTTGCTGCCTCACCTGTCTCTTTGTTACCAGAATTAATACATGCTGGGGAGATACAGGTAAAAGGATAAATGGATAGATAAATTGACTCAGAATATAATTTGCACTCGCTTTGTTTCTCAGTAAGGCCGATTTGTAAAGAAAAGACACTTCAAGGGAGTCGGTGTGTGTGCATGGGTGTACGTGTGTGTGTGTGTGTGTGTGTGTGTGTGTGTGTGTACATGTGTATGGCTCACAGCATTGTAGTCAGAGTGGAAATCAATGCAGAGAATATAGTGGCAATTAGTACAGCAGCCTGCAAGTGAACCTAGTGGAACAAACTAACTAATACATGAATAAATAAGCACAGTGAAATGGAGCTGTGCATGTGTGTGTGCGTGTGTGTGTGTGTGTGTGTGTGTGTGTGTGTGTGTGTGCACAGACTGGTCTGTAGATCTTGGACACTCCACTGCTGTGCCAGCCAATTAACGAAGTGTGTAAACCGAGCTCATTAAAGAAACACGGCACTGAACAGACTAACATGCACAGTCTCAGTATCAAGCCAGACTCTTATTTCAAACATACAATGCACAGGAAGTGAAAACCTTTATATCTTTTCACAGCTCAGGTCTTCTACAGAGTGTCTGGTATTGTCTGCTTGTTTGTGGTTTCTATTGTGTATGTCCTTTTCTGTGTCACTGTGTGTGTGTGTGTGTGTGTGTGTTTGGACAAGCTGTAAAAGATTGATTTAGAGTTTGTTTCTTTGAACCAACTGCCAAGTGCTGCCTTACTAACCCTGTGTGTTCAGAGAACAAAAGCTTTTCAAGGTCCCCACCTACAAACCATTCCTCTCTATTTCTCTCCCTGTCTCCCTCTCTCCACGACTCTCTGCCTCTCAGCTTCTTTTCTTATCTTACACTCATCTATTTCAGTCTGAGTTATCCATCTCCCTGACTCCGCTCTTCTGTTTTCATGTGGTAGATGAGTGCAGCACAAATATGAGCTCTCCATTTGCTTCACTGTGTGATACTGTTCAGTTGTAAAGACGCTATTTGGTTGGTATCACGAGTGAGTGTTTGGTACCGGTCTCTTAAGATTCTGCGCTCAATGAGACTGTGAAAAATAAGCACCCAGAAGAGTGGGTAACAATATTTTCTCTTACTGCAGCTTTAGAGCACGATTCACAGAGCAGTGTGGACTATTATTAGTCACTCAAATGGAAAAAAACACAATATAATCAGAAAACATGAAGTGTGACTGGAGGAGTATGTTGAGATTCGTGTTATTCTGTCTCTGTGTCTGCACCATGTGTCGTCTGTGTCTTTATTTGAAGACAATTTAGTTTAATTCAATTATCTGTAAATTTATTGGCTTGAATGTTTCTACAAACTTCAAAATAAAATTGCAATTATAGACAGATATTTGCTTCTGAAATTTGCAGTAGTGTTTACAGGCTGCAACTAAGATACTTTAATATGTTTATCACATTTGAGCCCAGTTCTGCTGGAGGTTTAAAGGGAGGCTCATGAGGGATTTGTGCGGTTTAAATATAAACTGTCTTGACATAATTTTTATTGTTATTTGCTTCTATACAAATATACTGAAAACAATTGCACTGAGTTTGTGCTCTGGTAACTTGTAATACTCATATTTGTCTTCATTATACTGGTATTTTTTTATGACTTTACATCTGCAATTTGTCTTTATTTATTTGCTGATTTTTATTATTATTATTTTTACTGATATTGTTTTTCATTGTATAGTTGTTGTTTATCATTCAGTGATTTTTAAATGTAGTTGGGAACTAGAAATAAAAATAAAACTTTTGTACAATGAAATAATATTTGCTTACATAAAAAATGAAGATTAATCAGTGCTGAAATTGCTTTTTAAATTGCTTTTGTGTGCATTTGTGTGAGAGTGTTGACACTGTGGTAGGTCTGAGTTTGATTGGATTTCTCTCAGATGTCGCTGGTTTGATGAATTCAGGTTATCTATTTGTTTAACTGCATGCAGCGTTACTTTCTGTCTTCTGGTTGACTAGCACAAATCTACAGGGTTTGCATATGTATATAGAAACACGTGCATGCGCACACGCACACGTATGTGCACAAAGGGCGATAATATGCTGAGCAAATGATTCAGAGGAAACCAAGTTGCTGTGTCCAAATGTTTGAGTCAGATTCTAGTTGGTTATACAGTCCGGTTCAGTCAGCTACACCTTTGTGGATTACTGGCACTATAAAATGTGATTCTCTGTGCTATTCTACAGAACAAGAAAATCAATTGTTTTCTTTTCATCAGCCTGTCTTTGGAGCTAAGCTATAAATGGTTACCCTCCACACACATTCAGAGACATAAAGCCATTCTCTAGCACACACATTTAGACCACAAAAATGGACAGTCAAGCCAAAAAGCTAAGTCCTCATCCAACAGATGGGGGATTTAACTACAAGTTACATCCTATATTGCTAAGGGGGAGCTAAGAATTGTGTCATTCTGAAAAGCCTGACTGCAAACTGGTAGTGAAAGACCCAAGAGCAAATCCTCCCCTGCGGCACACATTCATGTATTCATACACACTTATGCAGCAGTGTATCTCAGTGGCTCCAAGCGTACACAGCATTCAATAGGACCGCATCAGGGGAATTCAGGAGATGATGTGTTCAAAAGTTTCTCTAAGATATGAAGGTTTAAAATGAGGCTGTGTGGCCTACGTGCACTATGTGCACCATCCATCCATTTCCAGTTGAGCTCTCGTGGAACCCTCTGTGACATGACAGTAGGAGTTGCCAGATTGGAGGGCTGCAGGGCTGCAGGGCTTGGTGTGATGCCAGTGGAGCCAGGTGGTGGGAATCTGTTGGAGATTAAACTGCTTGGTGACCAGCTACCCAGCTCACCCTGGCCCTGACAGACGTTGCTCCCCTGGCTGACTGACCCGTTTAGAGGTATCAAGGGTACAGGTGTCAGGTCAAAGCCTGCCCTTATCGCCCTTGTCCTGGCAGAAGAAAACCACGGGAGGTTGTTGTCCAATTATTAAAACTTGCCATAATGCCATGATAAATTCTTCATTCATAAAAGCAGCAAGAGAAGCTAACAGAGGAATGTAACCAGAGCAGATATAACATGAACGCACAGCGAGAGCCGTTCTCAGCCTCAGGGTTGTTTTCTTAAAAAGAAATGGGCCTTACATTTTTTGTGAGGAAAAAACAAAGTATTTTTACAGAGTTTTGTTTGAGACTATTTCTTGATCAGCTCTGGGTTTAGCTTCACTACAATTATAATAAGTTTCCAAAACTGTTAACGTGTCCCATTATGCATATACAGTAATTCCACCACAATGAATGTAGTGTTTTTTTTACCTTAACCACTTTGCATGACGAGCAGCCTGTAGCTTCAATAGCTGCAACTTTAATGTCGCTGTACGTCACAGGGTTGTCCCATATAAATGTAATTCATAGGGACAGTGGGCTGCTTGTTTTCACAATGATGCAATCACATAGCGTGCTGCCAATGTGTTTAAAATGGGGCTTAGAATAAGTCAACTTTTTCAAACCACTGAGGACCTTATTCTGTGCTTATGAATATAAATTCAAACCTAAGAATAGCCCAGTGAATATGCTGATATTCAGAAAGTGGCATACAATTTCAAGCTTTTGCTAATATCATCTCATGGGCACAAAGCTCTGTTAAGAAAAATATGAATCTGAATGAATGATCTTGAAAGGTAAGAAGAACGAACCTACTTTTCTTTGTACCTAATAGGTTTTTATTCAAGGACTCTCCATTTGTCCCAGGGCTCTATCTCTCTCCTCTTTTGCCATGTCTTGGTATTGCTCTTGTGTGCTGTATCAAATCTATGCAAGTCACTGGGGAGCTGTAGACCTTTACCTGCTCTGGTTTGGCTGTGTTAAAGGTCAGATATGAGAGGATCCCATACATGGTCTCAGATGTCAACACCGCCTGCCTCGCACAGCTTGGATTAAGAAGCGAGGAGACGAATGCTGCCAGGAAATCACTTGTCCTCCAGGCTGTCAGTAACAGTCTGTATCTCTGTCAGGGGTGGAGTGTGTGTGTGTGTGTTTATGTTTGTGTAGGTGTAGGTGTGTGTGATGACCAGGTGTGTGTGTGTAAGTGCGAAAGCAAGAGAGAAAGAGAGCAGGTATATGCATGTGTCTGTAATATCAATACCCAACTGATCCTCTTCTCCCTGCTCTGAGGATTTCTGCATATATCAGATTGCCAGATGTGTTTAGAGCGTGTGTGTGTGTGTGTGTGTTTATGTTTGTGTAGGTGTGCATGATGACCAGGTGTGTGTCTGAGTCTTTCACTTGCAGTGAGAGATCTCTGTGTGTTGACAGGGCTGATGCTGTTTATTTTGGCAATATGCTGTCTGGGGCGGTGGGACCCGTGTGTGTGTGTGTGTGTGTGTGTGTGTGCGCAGTAGAGGTTATGCTACTAGTGGGAGGGTGTGTGAGGGAAGTTGAACATCTGAATTGCTGTCACACCCAGAGGACAGCAGTCTGTAATCAGACTTAATCAGGTGGTGTAAATGGGCATGCATGAACGCACTGTGCATGTGTATGTCTTAGCCAGGAAAACCTTAATTATGGACCCGCCCAATCACACACACACACACACACACACACACATACACAGACATCATAAGCTGTACAGCTGAATTAAAATCCACCAAACTGCATCTACTAATTTGCATTAGATGTTTGTTAGCTGAATAACAGACTGCTTATGTCTCCATGGTCATGTAATTTGTTTGTCCGCTGTTGTTTTGATGTTTTGTCAGGGAGATAGTTCCTTACAGCTACCTACAGCTGCCACACAGTAAAACCAAAGAGGGGCCAACTGCAACACTGTCGTTTATTGACACCACAGGGAATTAGTTTTGGTGTCTGGTAGCTAACTTGTGTCCTTCGGCGCAATTGCATGAACACGACACATATGGTGTTGAAAAAAATAATACTTCTCTCTTTAATCATTTCACAACCTTCCCCCTCTTTGATGAAGTCTTGTGAAACTGTTGCTAGACTGGAAAGAATAGTGGAAAAACCTAAACAAACATATCTATCTCCCGATCAGGTTTATTTGCCCCCAGTCACAACCCAGTCCTTTAATAACGAGGGCTCTGTTGGTGTGTAGCATAGCTAATATGATGTCTCATGTCTATGTTGTGTCGGCTGTCACCTTTAAAACAAAACACGATTCCCTCTCTAAAGCCAGTGTTTGTTTTTGTCCGTTCTAGGCTACTGTAGAAACATGGCGGAGCAACATGGCCACCTTCATGACAGGAGACCTGCTGCAATTGTAGATTTAAAAGGTTTATTCTAATCATAGGAAAATGCATTGGTTGGTATTTTATGGTAATCACACACTAATGGCAATATATTGTTTTAATACTATATTCACTTTCTGCTAATATATCACTCTAAGAATCACACATTGTACCTTTAAAGATCTTAAGTCCATAAACCTAAATTGCTTCACTGTGATCAGTGAAAAATTCACTGGAATACAAATCCTGAAAGTGATGTGACAGGATCAGGTATTATAATGAGTAATATTATTATCTTACACTCTCTTACTGTTGACCTACCACAGCTACTACTCATGGCTGTGGTATTAACATAGCGGATGGCTTCCCATCCAAATGATCTTTGGCTGAGTACAGACACTGACTTGCAGAGCGAACCAGACTATTTAATTCTAGCCTGTCATCAAATTACTCAGAGAAATTAACATTAATTAGTGGCACCGGCTGCATGCCGACATTTCTCATTTTAACTGTTATCAGGGCTGTTTCAGGGCCAGTCTGGTTCCCTGCTGCTCTAGATCAGCACTGATACCAATCCTTTGGATCTGCTTAAGATAACTCTAGACCGGACTACAACCAGAGAACAGTCTCCCTATGAATCTGTTGCCAAACTGTTTTGAAGGTGACCTAAAACCCCTGAGTGTAATACATCAGTACATATATGACAGATGCATGTACAAATATGTGTTTGTGTAACTTTCCATTGCACTAGTAGTCAGTCAGAGCTCTACAAAGGGCCAGCATCCTGCAGGCTGAACAGAGGGTGGTGAGAGGTTAAAGTCATACTTTCTTTCATACATGCCAGGGTTCCCCATGTTAGGGATTCACTGAAGGATGAGGATGAGATTTCAAACACAGTGTGTTTTGTTCAGTCACATCAGTGGTGATGATCCAGTCTCTCTTTCCATTTCTCTTCCTCTTCTCTCTCTTTCTGCAGCACACATCTGCATGCACCAGATAATTTTCAAAGGTTTTCGACCTGGTTAGAACAAACCATCGTCTTCCGCCTCCGAGTAAAACAGCTTATATGACTGACTAAAAATGAAGTGTTTGAAGTCAGACTCAAAATGGAGGATGTTTGACACTGATGCTCGCAGCTGTAAGCCTTTGATGAAACATAACTGTGACCTGCAACAAAAGATGAGATATAACTAGTTGCCTCAATTACCACACATATCACATAATACAATGTTCAACTATGATGCAAGTGTATCTCAGTCTTCAAGCGGATTGTCGAGCTATCTATAGGCAAGACACTCTCAATGCTTTAAACATTCTGAAAATTAATCCATGCAAATTTGATTAAAAAGGACGTGAAACGAAGCATTTGACTAAGAGGGCTTGTGTATGGCAAGCGTGAGGATGAATACCATGAATACATTACGGATCGAGGGGATTGATGCATTTCATATCTCCTGTGATGTTTGAGAATTATAGATTTATTTTGTTCATCCAATTTGCAGATGCAGAGGTGACAGCACAGTTGCTTACAAGAGGTGTCATACTGACTCGTGCTAATGTATTCACTGACTGAAGACCTCAGATCACAGGTGTGTGTGTGTGTGTGTGTGTGTGTCTGCAAGAGCACAAAGTGTATTTCATTACTAATTTATAACATTTGTGTTGGCTTGTTTTTGCAGAAAGGTGATTTGTCATTTTGTGTGCTTGTGTGCTGGAGTTTGCATGCAAACGTGCGTCTGTGTGTGTTTGTGCTCGCAACCTGACAGTCTGAGTATGTATGAGTGACAAATGTCAAATGTCTGGAGAGGAGAAACTGTTATGAATGCAGAAGGAAGGGGAGGACAGATAGACGGATGTGGTAAAGGTTGAAAGAAAGAAACACATATTGAGAGAAATCCCAAGTGAAAAAGCAGCTTGTTCATTAGCAGCTGAGGAACGTACGTGCATGCTGTTGTGTGTGTACACTGTGCAGCAGGGTGCTAACTAGGACACATTTCCCAGATTGAAGCAAAGCCAGATTTTAAACAAGATTCTCCTTATTTAAGTATTTCTCTCATCACTTTTTTTTTTTTTTTTTTTTTACCTCTGCATGAACTGCACAGTGTAATGCATTCCTCAGCATATCAGCATGCAGATCTACCTCACTACTGCTGAAGTGCTGCATTGCTTCATGATGCGTACACAGCTTATGTACTGGGAGTGTTGCAGCACTACATCACCGGCTCGTCAGTTGTCATTTCATGATAAAAGCAAATGCATGAGTGAAACTACATGTTGAGAGAGGCAAACTCCACTACAACCTGGCAGCCATTTTACCCCCCTCCCCCTCCCCCTCCTCCTCCTCATCCTCACCACCACCACCAATCCTCAAAATGTCGACCTCTTTACTTTTCCTACTGAATATTACATGTCGTCCTCTCCCTGGTACTTTGTATTTGCTGCAGCATTTGTTTTTTGTTGTCAGTTTTTCTAAGCCAGCAATTATTTCATCCGTCCCCAGGCAGATTTCCTCCACTGGCTCTGAGCAGGACTTTCAAAAGAAAAACCCATGTACTCCAAAGACAGACATAGTCACCTCAGATTTCTCCAAATTGCCTTCATGTTCTTGGCTACGTGTTTATCTGCATCACGTTGAAGTAGAAGATTGAATAAGACTAAAGGAAGGGAATAGTGAACAGAGGAACATACTGTATGGATGACTCTGTGTGTGTGTGTGTGCGTGTGTGTGTGTGTGTGTGTGTGTGTGTGTGCCCTGATAGTGTGAGGGAAGGATGTGTTCCATTTGAGGAGACCAGTTTTCTGTGATCACAACTCTGATAAGAACTGAGGGAAACCACACTCACAACAAGCCACCCTGGAATACCAACTACACATGCACACACACTCTCTGGCCATCTTTCCCTCTGACACACATACCGATGCACACATATTCAAACGTACACACACACACACACACACAAACAACGCAGCAATGCGTGTCCAGGTTTACTTCCTGTAAATGTAGCTCCATGTTTTGATGAAGTGCCTTGTTGTCATCGCTTTGGCAACGTAAATGTTTTCTTGTTGTGCCTTTAATGCATCCATGGAAGCGAAGGCATGCATGGGGCTGGATGTGTGAATATGTTGCAGGCACATGGATGCATGAGGCCAAGCGGAATTAATGACTTACTCGACTTACAGCGACAGTGGAGCAAAATGTCTGCCCAGACTAATACAATATAGAAAATCAAATCACTCTCCAACTCAGATGAAGGAACAGTTTTAACTTTCCCTCTGTAGCAGTTTAAAGCAGCTATAATCAATTATCATGTGAAAGGGAACACTTGTAGTGATTAGCCTACAAAGCGTCACCCGAATCCGTGGCTCCCCACGCTGTAGGAGCTTCACAGTGAATTTCACCTCAGCGTTGGCTGCCGAGCAGGAAACGTCGCTGTTTTTGTTCTCTTGAATAACTACAGTACCTGCTCGGCACTGAACATTAGACAGACACAGTGACAAGAACCTGGTGATCATAGCATTAGGCAGCAGACTGATGTATCCCTCCTGAGTTGGTAAATACCAGGAACAGAGCTAACATCCACCAAGTGGGTAGACTCAAAATGAATCATGATGCTGCTGCATGACAGAACAAAACACAGCAAAATATATAACGTTAACGTCAAAAGGTGAAGACATATCAATGTTGTTTCCACAGCTGGAAGTCAATCAGCCTGAGACTTCCTTATGTTGTGACCTATGTAAAACGAATCCAATCTGACAATGCTTATGACTCGACCTGCTTCAGCAGCGCCATGATTGGATTGTTTTCTTTATTCTTCCTCTCCACGAAGGAGAAACAAAAACAAAAACAGCCATAACCACAATTACTAAACTGTCTGTTTGTCCGTCTGTCTGTTTCTGGTTGTTGCCAGCCCAGCTGTTGATCTGCTTGCCCCAGTGGCTTCAGTCTGCCAAAACCCCACATCTGCCAGACTTACTGGCAGTGTAAAGACGTTCCTACAGAGTTGAATGGGCTATGACACGGTGCACTGTGGTTAAATGCTTAGATACTAGCCTGTATAGAAAGGACATAGTTGGGATGAAGACAAAAGCACCAATTCCCTCATTCCCTCACACAAACACACACACATAGAGTTATAAATATTCCAAAAAGATGTGCTACTTTTTGTTATTCCAGACTATGACAAATGGTACATGAGAAAGAGGTTTTTCATGCCTGTGTGTGTGTGTCTGTGTGTAACTGGAGCCCATCTGTCGTTGTGTATGCTGATATGGCAACTGTATCTGTAGGGAGCTGACTAGCACATTAGGAAAGAACACACACACACACACACACACACACAGTCACTGAACCTGTACATACTGGACTGCTAACAGTTCATTTGACACTGTAATTACAGCCAGTAATCACGGATCCATTCATCAGCCCTCTTCCTCAGGGCGTCGACTGACCTCCAACAATATCACCACGAGACAGA
The DNA here is from genome assembly GCF_900324485.2 of Mastacembelus armatus. NCBI lineage: Eukaryota > Metazoa > Chordata > Actinopteri > Synbranchiformes > Mastacembelidae > Mastacembelus > Mastacembelus armatus. The sequence continues at coordinate 1,432,426 of NC_046639.1, read as the reverse complement.
GGGGTGGAGGGACGAGAGGAGCAGGGATGGAAGGATTCATCCAGAATAATAAAGAACGAGTGAAAAAAGCAGGTTGCAAGTAAATTTGTGAAAAAGTGAATGGGAAACGACAGAAAGATTGGCAGTGTACATGTTTATGGGCCTGGAGGTGTGTTTGTGGGGACTGAGTCATTCATGAGTCTGTCAGAGTGTGTGTGTGCGTGTGTGTGTGTGTGTGTGTGTGTGTGTGTGTGTGTGTGTGTCTGGGCAGTTCACCTTCCACCACAGCCTTTTGTATTGACCTTACCTGCTGCTTCACTGTTGCATCATTAGAATGAGTTATACACCATTACTGCTCTGGGGCTATCTATTGCTGCTGGTTGCAAACACAACACACACAACACACACACACACACACACACACACACGCACACGCACACACACAAAACAAACACGCATACAGGCACATACACAAAATCACACCACCCTGTATGGAACCAGCATGCATAAGTTATGTGCATGAGTCTGTGAGGTGAACTAGGAAAGATATAAGGAGTGATTAGGGGAGGAAAAACAAAGAGCTGCTATTTGCTTTATTCTCTTTGTGGCTTTTTGTCATCAGGAGATGTAGAGAAGTTCCCTGTAAGGATCATTCAAACCACCAGTGAACCCGAATGAATTTCTTTACACACACCAATGCATACACAATAACAAGCACCCGTCACCCTGAATAACCAATATCATTGCTCATTGACAACTAGTTTCAGAGACAATCTCGAAATCCTGTAGTTGTTTTTAAGTTTGAACACGGTGTGAAATAAAATAGTTTAAGACAGTGCATGTTTCCAACAAAACACACCTGCTACAGCCAGTTTCTGTTGCTCCTGAAGCAGGTTTCTGTTAATATGTTTTCACTGTGCTTATTTTGTTGTGGTTAAATATAATTTCTGTTGTCATGTCAATACTCCGAGAATTATGTTAGTATAGAAACACTCACTTCGTGCTAATGGTTTGTAAAAGGTAAATACTGACAAGTATTTCTTTGGTTTTGTCTGCAGCACTTACAGCTTATTATGTGTGTGAAAGCTCCCAGTGCCTTGTTTATCTGCACAGCTCCAGTACCAGACATGCACACAACAAATGTGCTCTTTAAAAACGCCTGGCCTAATTTAGAAAAACCTAAATACAGACTTTGTTTCAGTTCACACAGCGACCGGGCTTCTCACCGTCTTGATTCATTGCCTGTGCAGTTGCAAACATCTGCTATCACATTTTATCTGCCGCCCTTTGCAAATACCCCACTGCAGCTTATTATTGCCTCTACCTTGCGTCTACCTTGTACACGCTGGAGTTCGATTCGATTTCAAAAACGTCGCTGCCCTTAAAGATACTTTCAAGGTGCTACATGTTGCTGGGGACTGCTGGCAACATTTTTGAGTGCAGCCTGATACACATATGGGCCTATTGGGACCACCCAAGCAGATGCTTCATGTACAAAATTATGCATTTAGGGCAGAGAAATAGGTCTGAACCAGGGGAATTTAGAAGAGTTACAGAATGAGACTAAAGAGGACTCAAGCCATCACCCAGATGCCCTGTTGTGATCCCTGTATTGTTCTTTGGAGACTCCTGCCCTGTGTGTTAATCTGTCAGAGAGAGAGAGAGAGGGGAGACACAAAGATAGGAAAAAAAAAGAAGATGCACCATTGCCCTTTTACCATTTCTTAGGCTCCTTTCCACTTCTTTATGTATTCATTAAATGGATGCACAGGTTTGTAAGGGCAGCTTGGACACTAATCATTACCTCCTGCTTCTTATCTACTCACATCACTGATCATCAAACTCTCCCCCCTGCCCACATTTCCTCTTTAAAATGGAAAAAAAAACAACAGCGAAAATATCTGGACTCCCTTAATATACTTTTATCCTGCTCCATTGCTCTCTCTCTCTCTCTCTACCACATTTTTCTACAAATACTGTATTGTATCCAGCAGTGCTGGCAATCCTCTTCTGACACACATGGATGAATGCAGCTCTGGATGAAGTTTTACACGCGCAGAATAACAGTTGTGAGGTTCCCAATTGGCAGCTTCTTGTCTTTTAATCCAACGTGATGGATTTTAAACACAATATTTGAGTCTGCCACACATTATGCTCTATGTGTGCTTTTAAGAGTGTTTTCCCCAGTGGCAGGTGCTGGTTTCAGACCGTCTGGGTGTGTGTGGTCCTGATACATTTAGGCCACTTCAATTCTGAATCTCCAGTGAGAAACGTGAGAGGTTTTATGTAAGCAGGCCATAGGGTGGTTCAGCAGCTAATTCAGCTGAATTTCATCAGGGTCTAAATGTATGAAACTGACACTGTCAGTTGTTTCAATGAACAGTCCAAAACCAACATATTTAAAATGTTAAACAGCATGTGCTTACTTTTTAGAAGCTGGAAAAAATAGAACAATTGTTTTTTTTTTGTTTGTTCGTTTGAAAAATGACTTAAAATGACGAGTTGATTAAAAAAATAACAGCATGTCCATTTCATTAGACGACTAAATGCAGTAGCATCATGTCAGTGACGAAGAAATGAATGGTGGGGAAGGACAGCAGAGGGACAGACAGTAATGGAAAGGAAAGCGAGACGCAGACCAGCTGAGGGCAGTGGAGAGGAGAAAAAGCACTGGTCTTCTGAAAACCACAGTGTGATGAAAAATTAAGTTTGGAGGCACAGGAGAAGAGGGGAGAGCATGGAGGGGGAGAAAGAGATGAGTGGGAGGGAGTGAGAGAAAGTGCTTTTACTGCCGGTCACTTTCACCTGTCTGTCTGGAAGATGGACAGATTAAATCAGACTCCTATTAAAGAGAGCTGGAAACACAGACCCTGCATTCTTCCTGTGCCCTGCTGCTCTGTGAGTCCAGAAACAATGGAGTAGTTTCACCCTTTGAGAGCCTCTTGCGAATTCATAGTCCTTGTTGTTAAATAATCTATGCCTAAAGTAGTTTGTTACTGTTTTATATGCTTTAATGGGGCTCTTACAGTGAAGTTGCTTGTTCAGAGACGTTGGTTCCTCGGACTAAAAACTTTTACTTTTAACTGCATTTGTCAACAAATGTTTATAGTTTTGGATGGATTTCCACTTTGCTCATGGAGCGCTGTAATAATCCCAGCCTAGAGGGTACAAAAGTAAAGAAAAAAAAAAAAAAAACAGATTGAATTGAATTAAAGAAACAATTTCTCCCCTTTGGAATATTTTCTCGTCCATGCCTGATGTTCCCTCCCCTCCCTTCATCAGGGACCAAACTGTGGAGGCCATTTGCATTTTGCTTTAATATATTTCCTAAATTCCAAAGCTTCAAGAGATCCCTGCTTTGCATTTGTTTATTTAGTTCAAAGTGTTTCCTTCTGTTATTGCCCAAGAACCTTGCAGAAAACTGAAGTGTAGTCAAAATGTCACAGATAAACGTGGTGCGCTGTGTATTCTATGGAGAGAGGGACTTTGATGTTATTTTGCAGAGTTAAGCCAGCTTATAGCTGTGGTGAAGCTTGCGCCTGTAGGTGAGGGCTGGCTATTCCATTTTTCTTTTATTGTCTGATGCTGTTGGACTTGTGTGTGATAGAAAAGGCTCAGACAACATAACTGCATTTACCACCCGGATCTGCACTGTCAGCAGACACGCTGCAGAGATGTGTGTTGTGTCTGTACGTGTGCGTGTGTGTTTGACCGGGGGGTGTTTTAGGGGTGGCTGTGTTGTGTGTGGACGATGGATTTGTAGTGACATCAGGATTGTACCTTGCGGTGCAGCGAGTTTTCCAGGTTAGCACAGCGAGCGGTCGACAGAGACGGAAAGAGAAAGAGAGAGAGTGGAGGGAGATAGATGGAGTGTGACACCCTTGGGTTGAACCAAGCTTTAGGGATGTGTTAGGGACACACATGTAGCACCCGATTTGAAAGATGGGGATGTCAAGTCTGTGATGTCAGTCTGTGATGTGCACGCTGCTGAAGTCATAGAGCACTGTTAACTAGCAAGAGACGGATAATAGGTTGAGGAATGGAGCAGGAAAGGGCCAAAAGCTCCCCAGTCCTCATTTTCTATCTCTCTTCTTTCCATCTTCGTCCATATTTCCCCCTGACACACACACACACACACACACACACACACACACACCAACACAGACACACACACACACACACCAACACACACAGACAGTGTTGAGTTTCTGCGATGCTTGTTAAATTGGAGGCTTAATTTGGAGCCGCTGGCTTTCTCCTCAGGTCACATGGAGTGAATTTATCCACAAAGGCCAAACTGTGGAACTCATTAATGAAACACACATGACACACACACACACACACACACAGACCAGCACACACACACACACACACACACACACACACTCCTAGCAGGATCAGGGAGGCCTAATCAAGCTGATACCTCCTGAGGTTACAATTACGTTTAGAGAGCCACAGTCCTAACTCTGGCTACAAAACAAACCCTTCCATTAAGTTACAAAAATACACAGATGTCCTCTGACAAATCATCACACTGTTGTGTCCTGTCAACTCCAATGCATCTTGTCCTGTGCACACATTTAGCAACTGTACATTTATTGCACCACTGGAGAAATAATGTGTACATGCACACGGATTCATCTGAAACTTTGAATGGCTTATTTTCTTCTGGTGTTGCAATAGTGTCTTCTTAGTGAGCCGGATGGTCAAACCCGTCATGTGTTCTGAAGTAAATACAACAGAGTCAGCAGTTTAACAGGAGGAGGTTTAAGCCACATTCATATTTCATGCTAAATTGGCCTAAATCCATTTCTTACCCTCCAATTTATTCAGCCCCTTGAATGTTTGGTCCTCGATCTGATTCATATCTGATTTGACTTTTGTCACGTTTGAAATCCAACCAAAATCACATAGCTTCTACGTCGACAAATCATCTGACATCAGCTCATTGCCCGTATATTAGAAATGCCTTATACGCTGATAAATCACAAGAAACAGAAGCACAGAAATGCCAAAGTTGTGTCATTGGTAACAGTTTCACTAGTGACAAGTTGATTTTTGAACTATAAAACGGGCCAATACAGTTCTTGGATGAAAAAAAAGACAAATATAAACTGTTTCTGTTATGTGTTGTTAAACTCTCACTTATTAATGTTGATGTAAAAATGCCCAAAATGTATTTTTTCACATGGTCTTGCCCTAATTGTTTGTAACAATTGCCAGTTTTCACCACAGATCAGATGAACAGCATTAAATGTGCAAACGTAGCAGAGTCTGTTTGAACAAAGCCAAACAGGAAGTTATTTGTATGAGAGGCTGAAGGTGCTTTATCCTGTAACAGCACAACCCGCTGCCTTAAAACTAACTCAGAAACTCTTCCAGTGACCTGGATTCAAATAATTTCTCAGTATTAAAATAAGGCCAATTCATTTTTTTCTGTACCAGTGACAATGTTGTGACACTTTATATCTTTGTATAAAAAAAAAAAAAAAAAAGAAAAGAAATCATTTCATGTAAATTGCTGCAGTGACTGATGGAGAAAGTGCAGGCATTTCATTTTCCAAATGGCGGCTATCTCAGGGAATGGAAACTCCTTGAATATTAATGTATTTCCACTACTACTTTTTCTCCCCAACCAGTGGGAGCTCAACCAGCGCTCACATGCCCGTGAGATGTCTGTCCGGCTTCAGCTAAGATGCATACAAACACTCACGCCTGCACACACACGCACAGATCGGAGATATAGAGATGAAGCTGATCAGCCATGTGGAGCAGGGAGGGGACTCCAGTGGGACTAATTAAAGGGATGGAACAGACTGCAGAACTCATCGGAGACCACCAGCCTTCCTCCAACTCTATCTCTTTCTTTCTCTTGCTCCTCTGTGTTTGGTTAATGAAAGCTACATTATCCAGGGTTATAGAATCCAGTGCTGTTTTCAGACTACTACTCATACCAGCAGCTATGATCAAACGAGTTTAGGAATCTGAAGTCTACAGTTATGAACATAGATGCATGGGAATAACACAGAAAGAGATGTAAACCAATGTGCATATACAATCAGATCCTAAAATCCCCAAACTTCTGAAGTCACGCCATGCTGTTGGGCTTATCGGAGCATAAAAGCAGCTGTACTTTGTGAGTTTGTGCTGATGTGCACTCACATGAGTCACCGTCGGCTGCTGGGTTTTCCATTGATGGAGACTCAAGCTGTTTAGATGTTATTGATCAGCACCCTATGTTCCTGGGCAGTCACACACACACACACACACACACACACACACACACACACACACACACAGAGGGCTAATTCCACTCCCCTTCTTCTCTCTCTCTCTCTCTTTTCCTGCTTCTTGCTGAATCCATTTTTATATCACACACCCACTCATTCTGCGGCAGACAGACCAAACAACCGGCTATAATGAAGTGGCACTGCATCATGACAAACACCGCTGTGTGTCTAAATGAGCTGGAGAGGATGCAGGCAGCATCTCTGCTTTGTTTTCTAATTATTTACTGCAAGCAGAGCATAGGTGAGGACAGGAAGAAGGGGGTCAAAGGGGGAGGGAAAGGGGAGAATGTATAGGAATATGAGGAGAGAAGAGATGAATGGTAGAAAAGATGATAAGCGACAATAAAGTGTATATTCTGTGTGTGTCTGTGGGAGAGTGGGATGCCCTCTAACCAGAGAAAGCCTTGGCTCAGCCTGTCTGGCTTTGCGGTTTCTCCCAGCTTTAGAAATGCCTGGCTACATACCCAGATGACTCACACAACCAGCTCAGAACTCAAGCCAAGGCTTAACACACGCAAACTTCCTCATGGCAAAAACGCTCGTCACAAACATGCACGCAGAGATAAACACACATATATATATATATATATATATACGTATATATTCCCAGATGCATGTGCACACACAAACGCCTCAGCACACCCAACCAGGTGTGTGTGTGTGTAATCATGTCTCCAGTGAGCTAATCTGCACACATTCTTGCACAAACCTGGAAAGTTTGTTTGTTTTACTTGCATCATCACATGTTGGCTCAAAGGCATTTCACTAGACACTTTGATTTTTTCTTCGCTACATCTATGGGCTCATAGAAAAGTACTGACACTACTAGGTAAAGCCTTTGAAGAGGGACTTAACATTTATAGTTGACAAATTATATGTACTGTCACTTTAATATACTATCGCTTCTGGTTCAAGTTGGTAATCGCTGTTTCTTTAAAAAAAAAAGAACAGAAAGAAATAAACAAATTAAATAATGTTGCATTAAAATACACAGTCACTTTTACTGGACAAATCCCCCACTAACAGGACAATACAAAGACAGAAAACAGAACACAGCTCACCAAGGTTTGGAGATGTAAAGAGACTGACTGTTTGGGCTTCCTTTCAGACTATAGTTATGGGTCAATAGGTCCCTACTCACCTACTGGAACCTACTGGAAGGTTTAGTAGGTCGTTTTCATCTGACAGTTCTTTATTGTTGTCATTACGTACATAAGTCACATCCTTAAGTTTAAGCACAACAACTACTCAGTTATATTTAGGAAATAAAACGTCTCGTTGCTAATGCTAAACGCCATTGACTCTCATTGCCTCCAGCAGGTGTAGCAGGCTCCTACTGACGTATATAAATAGGACTGATAACACTTATTCAATAGTAAGACAACAGTCAGATCAGCTGCGAAGTGAGAGTACAGTAGTTTACACAGTTGAATAAAAGGTTTAAGGCCAATCTACATCATCCCGACCATTCAGATACACCCATTTCCTCTTTTATTTATATGTCAACAGGATGTGTTTGAGTTATTAAGTTTATTTCTATGTTGCTTTTGCTTTGATAGTCTCCTGTGGTTATTAATTCAAACACACAGAAATGTGCACGCATTTACTGTTTCCCCCACTGGAGAAAGAGGATTTGTCTGTGCTAGAAGTTTCTGTCCTACCTGGTGCTTGGAATGTAAAGTGCTTTTCATCATATGCGTCTCTCACCACTTCAGTGTAAACACCTGCCAGCATTTGGACAGAGACACAACAAAAAAATCTTTTTGGTTGTTTACTCATCATCTGCATCATCCACTGCATAAAATGAAAGTAAAAGCTATTATTAAAACTATATCGCCAACAATAATAATAAAACATAAGTCTTGTTTTATTAGACAGTTTTTATTAGTTTTTTTTATTTTGTTTTATTGTTGTGCATGTGTGTGTATGTGTGTGTGTGTGTGTTGGCAGGAGGCATTTGTTAGACCTGTGTAGGTTGTAAAGGATTTGGACTGCTTTGGTTTGGATTACAATACTCAACAGACGTCGTATATTTGCAACTACTCAGATACACAAACACAAAAGTTAATCACTGGACAAAGATGTAGACTATAGTAGCAGAACTTGGATAATCTCTGCTTTTGATGCCATTTTACTGTTGGCTGCCAAGATTAAACACAAGTTTCCAACTCTACCCATAATGACATTCTCGTCTCCTCATCTCTTTCTGTCTCTCACCTTCTGTTTGAATATCTTCTAAAGAACATTTTTTGCCTGGTGTAAAGGTGAGAGAAAGGTGCTGCAGGGAGTCTGTGAAGACTGGTTGGGTCTATATGATTTACACCCACCCTGGGAAGGTGTCTAAAGTTTAGGGACGCCATCTTTAACAAGCGTCAACAACAGCTAGCAGCTTTGCAAGGGTGGACTTAAACACTGTTGTTCTTTGAGCCTGATGCTAACAGCAGCATGCTAACATGCCCACACTGACAATGCTTAAATGTTGATGCTTAGTGGGTGATATGCTAATTGATGCTAAACATAAGGTACAGTTGATCCTGAAGTTGAATGTCATGGGTTTTGCAAGTATAAGCACAGTACTGGAAAAACAAACATATCGATCTGGTGATGGTGCCAAAAGAAAAGTCAAAGGAGCATCACCCTGAACCATATTTCATCATAATCCATCCAGTAGTTGTTGAGATTCACTCGACAAATTTACCAACAACCCCTGAACAAAGCCATGCAGTATACCTCACAGTGTGTTTGGACTATTTGTTGATGTGTGTTCTTGCTTCTTTCTGGCAGAATGCGGGAACGGGGTCCTTGCATTTGTGGAGTAGGTGTGTGGAGTCTACTGCTGTCCCTCTGTCTGGCCTCCCTCACACATGCACACAGGAGTCACACAGGTAGGTACATGTGTGTTCCATATGCCCATCCAGGTGTGTGTGTGTGTGTGTGTGTGTGTGTGTGTGTACAGACCATATTCAGTCAGTGTTTGTGTGTATATCATGGTTTTTGGATCTGTTCTACTGTAGATCAGCACTGCATGCAGCCACTGCAGCCAGTTTCTTTTCACATGTTGTGGAGTTGGAGTGAATAGGCCGCGTGCTCCCCGAGGGAATGCGGTGACTGGATTCATGATGAAATATGAGATGACGAAGGCAGGTTGCCAGGAAGAACATGCAAAAAGTTCTTCAATAAAAAACAGGAACAGTTGTGATTCGATAAAAAGAAAAAGAAACTCTCTTTTCGGTTTAGGGGTTTTCACGTCTTTGCAGTCCCGTTGGGGTGGGGCGACTCTCCGATAAAGCCTGTAGGTTACAGCACAGACAGTAAGCACTGAGCCTTATGGATTAGAAATCCTTGGTCGCATGATACCCCCCCCTCCCATGTGGGCCAAGTGACTGAGTGACGAGCATGATTGAACCCAGAGGCCTCTTACTATTTTCCAGTTCATTTCTCTGTGTGAATGTTGGGTATCTTCGCCTCTCTGGTTTGTAACGATCACCTGTGTGTGACACTGAAAATGACCTACCTCTGGGAAAAAAGCTTTAATAGCGAGCACATTGTACCTCTTACCTGAATCAGGGCTTTTTATGTGCCTGTGGTTATGCAGGCCAGATGCAAATATGAATATGAACCTCTATGTGTTTTTGTGAACCTGCTAATAATATTAACATTTTTGCTGATGAGGCATTAGGGAGGTAACTTCCTCATTTATTTTATGAAGTATGCATTAATAAAATGAATTGCATTACAATATGTGATGTTTCAAACTATTTTAAACAGAACTACCAGTTTATTACCCAGCTCCATCCTCCCTTTACTGAATATATTCAGTTTTACTGTTGATTTATAATCATTCTAATGTTAGCAGTTTATTGTATTGTACTTGGAAATGTCATGATTTAAGTCAAATTGTATGGATCGTAACCTCGTCTAACACAAGCGACCAGGAAACGGAAGCAGATTAAGAAAAGTTTATTGAATGTAGTAATGACAAAACAAAGCAAACAGTGCTCGCACCCGGGACTCCTCCGGAGTGAGAGCACAGTATGTTCCTGTAACTAAAGGTGACAACAGTCAACAAGTAATCCACAAAAGAGAAAGGCGTCCCCCACGTCGAGTCTATTCCTCTTCGTGGAAAGCACAGTCATGAGTTAGCTCATCCGAGCCGTCACAGGGAAGCGACAAGAAAAAGTACATTTGCCGTAAGCTTCAGATTCCTCCGATCTAAGCCAAACCCAGTACTCAATGAAACACTTACTTGTCGTAGCGTGAATCCACACGGGAGTTATAGACAAACAATCCGGCGATCTGTGTCCCCACGAACCCAGCTACTTAAGCCAGGCCCGCAGGTGACACAGATCAGCAATCAAAACAAGCAACACAAAACAACCAAACCAGTTCCTGTCATGATCCAAAAAATAAAACAAAACAGGAAGTCCAAAATTGCGGATCATGACAGGAAAGTCTGCTTCTCAATCTAAAAGGTTCCTTTCTTCAGTGAAAATATCAAAACCTAACGATACATCCAGCAATACCAGTTTCGAGCCTGATGCTAACAAATGCTAATTAGCAGTGGAGGCTGATGGAAATGTTTCAGAGTAAGGGGGCTAATTTGAGACGGCATCCTGGGTCGGCAGCTGAGGAACAGAGGCCATGGGAAGGAGTCTGGTGGTGGATGGAGTTCATGTGGTTTGTGGAGGGTTTTGTAGGCGAAGCAATGGAGTTTCAATCTGTCGTTACACTAAAATATATTTGAAATATTTTATTTATGCAGATCACGTAAATACAGATGAATCTGCTAATAAATGAATGAAAACACGACCCCATGTGACTATACAGGCCTTAAAGGGCAATGATGCTACTGAATCCTCAGTCTGGATTTTGACAGTGCCAAAGTTGAAGATCTTTGACTTTCCAGCTTTTTTTTTTTAGGGTAATTCAAGGCTGCTCCTTCAGACTTGTAGAGCAAATAAAGGACCAAACCATGGATATGACTAGCATATTAAAAAACCTACTCAGCCAAAATAAATAATTGGTAATGACAAAAACACCTGAGGATAAAGCCAAGAAGTGATGATAGTGGATGTTGTGCTTGGTGTTAACTACACATGATAGGCAGTGATGGCTTGAAAATGTTAAGGTCTGCCTTTGGCTTTCATGTCAAGACTGAGTGGGAGGCACAAGCTGCCCTTCCTCTGAACCGTCCGACTTTGTCATTGTCATTGACGTCACTGCTGCTAAACATGTTTATGCTGCACTCGTTGCTGTATGTCCCAACATCTGTCTTGTATGACTGTTTCGTTACTGAGTGACTGAAAATGAGTGATGACTCCGACTTCTCTTTAATGCTTCAAAATGAATGCAGCACCTTGGACAGTACATCCAGCCTTTGGCCTTCGGTGTTGAGACTGAAAACGTCTCATCATAATATTCACACCACAAGGTTGTTTGTGTGAGTTTGTGCGTGCCTGCAGTCAATGTGCACGTCCTTGGAGGAATGAGAGTATTTACAACAGCGGCTTTGTACGTGCGTATATGTGTCGTATCTGTTTGTGTGTAAAATCGACTGTGCCGTTCTCATGATATCCTGCGCTCACAGAGAGACTCCTGACAGGGGAAGGGCATTTTCATAAATGGAAAAGATGGTGAAAAGCGTGAGGAAGGAGACTTTCTCATTGTGGTGTATCACTGTGCGTTTACTGAAGTGCTGAGGTCTGCACAAATGAATGAAAACAGTGAAAACACCAGGTGAAAGAGATGATCAGCAAAGTCACACGATAAGAAAAGTTTAGAGGTTGTGACCCTGTAAATTCTGTCGCCCTCACCTGTCATCACACCAGCCCCTGAAGAAAAGGCATTAAGAGTGGTGTATTTTGGTGACACAGTCGTGTGTGTGTGTGTGTGTGTGTATATATGTGTAGAGCCTGTGTGCTCTTGTTTATGGGTGATTGATTGTTGAATAAGTTGTAATCAGGGAGTTACAGTTTTATCCGGTTGCTGGTTGTCTGAGTGGAGAAAACTGTCTAATCATAATTACTGAATACAATCCCTCAGGCCACTTCAAGGTTGATGCACACACACACACACACACACACACACACACACACATTGGGACCTCTATTTTTGTGAGGACACTTAATGACATGATCCATTTCCTAGCACCTTACTGTAACCTAATCACGTCTAAGTGCCTAACCCTAAAACCACGCCTTGATCTTCAAACAGGAGTCTGAAAAAGTGATGACTGTGTCCTCGCTTTGATACAACTATGGTCAGAATGGCTCTCACAAAGATAGAAGTACAAGTACACACACGTATTTGCTGCAAAAATGTTGTAATGTATTGGGCAGATTGAGTGATTAAGTCGTTCTATTCAATCCTCCTGAATGTGGCACCACAGTGCGTGACGAGTGCAGCGATGAACTCATCCTCCTCCTTAAACCTTGTGCAATATCTACTGTAGCAGTTTTTCTTTGCCTCGAGTATTCGTTTAATTACTATCACTTGCGTTATCGGACCTGCTCTGCCTGGGGATCATTGTTTGGGATCAATTCAGACTTAAAAAAGACGACAACACGGTGCAATGTGTGTTCTGTAAAGTAGAACCGGAGAACCACAACAGCACTTCGTCAATGCTTCAACATCTGGACAGAACACATCCGGTTGTGAACCAGACCAGCTCACCCAGCGGAGCCGACACAAGGTAACGTCATTTTAAGGCAACATGTCGTTTACACAACAGTATCAATGTTTAAAAATGCAAGAGTCAGTTTTATCCGATTACCCGAGTAGTCGTTGAAATATTCTGTAGAACACTCGACTCCAAAAATAATAGATAGCTGCAGCCCTAGTTTTGAGTCCCTGGTGAATTTTCAAGTCAAACACGGACTGAATGACTCTAAAGAAATGGACGCCAAGTGTCTCTGATGAAACAACACAGTGTGTTAGGGGACAGCTTGGAAATTCTGTGGATGTGGGTTCGATAGTTCTGAGGCTCAGTGAATCCTAAAATCCAATACTCAAAGTGAAGCCTGAAGAGTGCTCTGAGAGAAACTCCAGGTGCAACTTGTGGCAGAGTGGGTCTGTTTGCCATCAAACGGTGTCAGTAGTATGGTGTCTAGTCCAAATCCTAATGGTTTTCAGCACCTGGAGTGTCCTGCTGCAGTTCCCCCACACCCACTTAACAGGGACAGTAACAGTGGCTTAGGGAACAGGAAAAACACGCACAGCTAAGGTTTTACTACTTAAACATAAAGCTGTGATGATGTGTTGAAAAATGTTGGAAGATTTCTGCAACTATAATAAAACCAAAGTGGCCACTACTGTATTAGCTGTCTACATTAATAGCTGCTTAGATACACTGTATGCAGTACAGTACATACATATGGGTATCAGTTATATACTTCATTGTTTATCGTAGATAGTTATAACTTTAGGTCACTCCAGTGTTAAGAGAGTGCAAACACAGTGTAGTTAAAGGATCCTTATTGTTTTGGTGTATCAGCTCTGTTTGCAGTCCTCTCTTGACAATATTACAAAAGCAGTTTTGCACTTATGAAAGGAAAAAGGGTATTTCATGTGGGTTTTCTTTTGAAATGATCAGACATAATGGACCACACTTGGTCAGCACAGTCCGACAGTCCGTTGTTGAGGAGGTAGAAATGTACCCGTGTGTGTGTGTGTGTGAATATATGTGCACGCCATCGTACTTTCTGTTCACATACTCCAGATTTTTTCGTCTCTTAGGCCAAAACAGCAAAAGATGCTTCTCCTTTGCCACTGGTGTCCCTGCATCTGTTAAACCATCCATCTTCCTGTCTGTTTCTCTTATTCACATACTTTATTATATTCTGTACATTGCTGCAGGACTATGTGAAAATTACAGGCTTTATACCCAGGCCACAGAGCTCGGGTTCTCAGATCGCCTGCAATGAAGAGATCTGAGTTGATGACAAAGTCTAGGCCTTGGCTAAATGTCTGAGTGGCTTTACCAAGAGTCTTGGAGAAACAGCTTGGCTTGGATTTTGAAGTAAAGCAGAACAGCGATTATGCTGATCACTTCACCACACGCTGTCGAGTCATTGATTCTCAGTCTATAGGCTGCAATCTCCATACATCGTCACTGATTAGAGGCTACTAAGAACTTAACCTACCCTGAAAGGCATTCGCTCTGCCAAGACGGGAAATAGAGATGTGAGGAGAAAGACATACAGGGATGATAAGATGAACCGCTCTCATACGAGCTCAGAAGGGACATGTGCATTCAGGCAGCCGTGCACACGGGCCTGCAGAAAGCGCACATGCAAAGACCCACACAAACATGTATGCAGACTCACAGAGGCTCCCTAATGTGATGTGTGGAGACAGGCTGTCTGCCCTCCTTAGAGGCTGCTCCAGAGTAAAGCTGCACTCTGTGCTTGGTCTACATCACAGCAACATATGGCTCCTGAAAAATTCAAGCTCAAACTTACAAACGTGCAATTTTTAATGCCGACAAACATCCCAGCATTCCCTACCACTTTTAATTCACATGTCATGAGAGGGAGAGCGAGCGTTTCTGTTCATTCAGAGAAAGAGAGTGATGCCAAACAGTCAGCTAATCTTTAGGAGTCGGACAGTAAACAAAGAATAAATTCATCGTTCAGTGTTATCCAGTCTTGTGCAAACATTATGGATAAATCACAAATTACTGTATGTTCATATCGCACCAAAAGCTTTAAATCAAACGCCAGGGTTCAGTGTTTACACAGGCGAGAATGGTTTTTATTAGCGAGGTTGATCAGTTGATCAGGAAAATGGAGTTCATGTGTTAATAATGTTCGGCTTTTTATTAATAGTTACTACAGTCTTTCCCAATATCTTTTAATAAGTTTGAGTTGTAGAAATCTTTGGTCCTAAATATTATGAAGAAATATCATAAAACAAGCTTTACTAATATATACACTATACAGACAGAATAGTTATACATACATACAGTAAACAGATCAGAAACTGCCTCGTATGGGTGATCGTAAAAACCCCACACAATATTATGAGCACAGCTAGGAAGTTAAAAGTCTTAGCATACAGGATTTATGAGACATATTTCCAGACAAAGTGGAAAACGCAGGTGGGGTATAATTTCCAGAGGGATTTGATCACAGCACAATGGGACTTTGGAGTGAAACAGCTGCAGAGGGCTGTTTACCTCCACCCATATGCCCCGTACCTCAGGAGGCAGGGGTCTCTTTAATGCATGCAAATAAAGCTTCTGTTGATTGACTCAAACACACGTCTTGGAAAAATTATATATTTTATTTTTAACATTTTATACTATCAAACCTATGGAAGACATAAGCAAGAAAATGGCACCTTAAAACTGCAATTACTGTTTTGCAACTTCCACTATGGTCGAAAAAACGATGTATATCCATCCATCCACCAGCTGTACCCCCTTAGTCCTAACCAGGGTCCCAGGGATCTGCTGGAGCCTATCCCAGCTCTCTTTCGGGTGAAAGGCAGGGGTCCACCCTGGACAGGTCACCAGTCCATCACAGAGAAGCATGGATATATTACACTTTATTGTTCTGACTAAAGATATGCCACAGAATGGAGGAGACCATTGCACCACAGTATAAACAGTAAAGGTAGTTTCAACACTATTTTTAGTCCCAGTACTGTAGGTCATGTTTAAAATTACCATTTTGCCCTATGGCCAAATGTTGCTCGTTATCCAACTGTTGCACTAGTTTCCACTGACGATGTCATGATCTTTATCCCACTGCCCTGCAGCAACAAAGGCAGCCGCTAGTTCTGATCCGTCCATTTGTTCATCATCATTGGCGTTACATACTGCAGCTCTCTCACGCTCTTTTTCTCTCTCGCCCCACTTCAATTGGTGTTGTTGACAAATTCCAAGGAACCACATTTACATAAACTCACCTTCGCCAATCAGTGTGTCCTTGATAACACACACGTTGTTTTAACTATGATGAACTCAGTTATTACAGGAGTGTATTTGATAACTGGCTACAGGCGCTCTGGCCTTTTTGTAGTCTATCACAGGATAATCTTCTGTGTTTATTCCTACTCAGACATGATTCCACCAAATATTCAAAAGGATGTGGAGATGAGAAATCTATTTTCTAATGTCTGTCAGTGAGACTGCCTGTATGCTGAAATATTGAGGAAGAAGATCACAAGGCATCCAAAATGGCTTTTCTACCAGGGGGAAGAGTGGTTATAGCTGTTATTTTTCACCAAGTGCAGAAAATGAATATCTATGAAAGTAGAAAGGTGATGCCAGACAGCGTGATGCACTCTGCTAGGAGGCAGTATGATTCATGGCCTACGCCTGAAGAACCAGGTCGACAGATAAACAAAGCGGACCGTGAGAGTGTGATTGGGTTACTAAGGACCGGCCATGTGCTGTGCATATATCTAATTCTGTGTCTGCACTTTGTGTGTGTTGTGTGTTAATTCTGGGTGTGAGATGAGTTCATGAGATCAAAAGTGTGCTGTTAATTCACAAATCTAAAAATGGAATATAATGTAATGAATATGTGAAAGAGCTTAGTGTGGAGGAATACATTACCCAACAGAAAATATAAATATTGATGAGCAACAGCACTACACGTTTAGTACTATAAGTATATTATTGTTCAAATATTTTTACTGGAGCCAACCCCAGGTGACATTGGGGGGCAGTACACACCCTGGACAGATCACCAGTCCATCGCAGGGCTGATACATAGAGACAGACACTCACACCTACAGTACAGGCAATTTAGGGTCACCAATCAACCTGACCCCAAACTGCTCGTCTTTGGACCGTGGGAGGAAGCCAGAGTGCCTGGATAAAACCCACACAGACATGGGGAGAACATGCAAACGCCACACAGAAAGGGAACGGGATTCAAACCCAGAACCTTCTTGCTGTGAGGCCGCCACGGTAACAACCGCACTGCCGAGACATTTTACAAGAAAAGTGTTATATTGTTGATGGTGCAAGAAGAAAAGTCAGCAGATCACCAAAGTCAGGATGCCTGAATGTAAAAATAATCAGTAGCTATTGATAATGTGGCCGAAACAACAGAGAGGAAAACAGTCACTCCGCTAACCTAGCTATAAACATGAAATTGAAAAAACACAAAACGTATTGTGATCCACAGTAGCCGTTAGAAGTCTACACTGTTCTGAGTATAAAACGCCTCATCAGGACAAATAACACAGAAACAATCCCACTAAGAACATCGCCTCTTTCGCATTTTATTGACAAGTACACGACGTTTCAATCCTTCGATTTTCCTCAAGTGTCGAGAACCTGAGAAAGATGCAGAGAAGGCATTAACACTCACCCACGGGAAAAGCCGAACACATTTACAGTACTGCATGTGTCTGGGTGCTACATTCACTGTCTGGTAATGTGCTCGCAGTAATTGGTGTAAATTGGGAAGTTTCCTCTTGCTGCACAGAGAGATCACCTCATTGGGACCCTCTCATTGCATTCATTAGAGCTAATCGTTACCTGTTAGCTCGTCGGCCAACCCGGCGTACGCCCAGCCTGGTACAACTTTGTGTTTTCTTAAGCAAAACTAAAACCTCTATTGACTCTCTGCCTTTGGCTGAGCCGCTGTATGGAACTAGGAGGGTAACAACAGAGCGGGTTAACAGGTTGGCAAGAGAACTACAGGGATACACTATTAAAAGAGTAATGACTAATTAGTTTTGATTGCAGTTTTTACGAGTCATAAAGTAATTCTATTTCCATTAGATCAACATATGTGTTGGTCTTTGGGTCTCCCTCTCTCTCCTTTGTCATTCCACTACCACTCCATCCCTCTCTCTCTTACCGTCTGTTTCATATTCTCTCTTTCCTCCAGTTCCCAACTTTTACTTTATTTCACAGCTATTAAACCAGGAAATTTCAATCAGGTAGCACAGCATGAATTTCTGCAGGGGCAGGATAGAAAGAGTGAACTTTTATTTAATGCAGCCGTTCATTCTTTTCTCCTCTCCACCTCCATCCCGTCTCTCTTTTCTTCCGCAGCTGAACTCAACCTTGGCTCTTTATAGTTTATGATTCAATTTCCAATTTGTCCTCCAGAGGTATTTGCCTGGTGGGTGGCGCAGTGGTTTTGTTCCTGTGTGTTTGTACAATACTTGCCTTTGGTATTCATAGGAACACAGTCTTACGAATACGTGCATTTGAATTTCCAATTCCGTGTCTGCAATTCTTTTGGCTTTACTTTACATGAAAGTCACATTGAGGTGGGAATCGCCCTTTCACGTTGGCTTTTGACAAGTCGGGGGAGATGTGCTGAAATGTGTATAACCAATACATATAATTTCCTTTCATTAGAGTCAAGGATGACTACGGGAGCTCACTTTCAGACTTGGAAGTTGTTGGTTCATCTCTCGCCCTTAGCCAGAAGCCTATACTTTGCTAAATCTAACAAGAATAAGATACGTAGATCACCTGAGTGATGGTACAGCTCTTATATCATATTACTTTTTGCCCGTATTGAACTAAATAATCATAAAATCTTCTGATGAAAAATGTTTTTCAGCATATGCGCCTTAATCCATAATAAGTTAGAAAATCTTCTTGTTGAATGTGCAGACAGGAGTAGGAATAAGGAAAGTACAAATCTAGATGCAAAAAAGAAGAAAATATTCTGTAGCAGATGCTGTTATTATCTGTTATTTCTCGCTGTCGCCGTTAAGATGATTTACCCAATTTACTAATTTTATATTCGAACTGACCTGAAGTTTGTGACTCTGGACTGGGACGTGAAATCACAGAACCACGCAGTGCAGCAATTAGTAGATGTTTATTAATTCAGCTAACTATTGGTTATTAGTTGTATATACTTATTAACTCTGAACAACATGACTCCCTGAATGTTATTGTGTAATATTCAAAAAGCACATCAAAGTGTTTTGCTCTGCCTCACTGGGGTCCATTTGCCCCAGTTTCCCTTTACTTTTCATTCTGATTCACCGTCTCAAGAGACTCTGCAAAAGACCAGATGTTTGGAAGGGAAACAAATGGCTGGGTGGTACTTTTTGAACCATTTAGATATTTGAGACAGGTTTTCAGGAGGCCAGAGATCCAGCCAAAGTTTCTGTTTCTCCTGCTGTACCCCATGAATAATTTGGAAGGATTAATGTCATTATATTGTGCAGCAAAACCCTGCAACACCATTTTTTACCTTTGGCTTCTTTACTAACATGTTTATGGTCCCCGAGTGTTGCCTGTCTTCTCTTTTGTGGGATGTAAAGTAGAATAACCTATTTCCAGACTTTTATTCAATAGAGCAGGCACGCTCGAAGCTATGTGAATAATTAATGCAACATACTTAACCTATATAGGGGAGTCATATTTGTAGGCATGAAAAATTTAGCCATACAAGTTCGTACTTTGATTTTCCAAAACAATCCATTAGAAGTCAACCTTAAGTAGTGTTTCCATTAGCTTCATGTAGAGATAATGCACCGCCACCATTAGAAAACGGCAACATGGGAGAGTTGTCTGAAATGTTTGAATGTGTGCTGAAGAGTGAAGCAGCAGAATGAGAAAAATAGCAGAACCAAAACCGAAAGAGGGTTGAACGTGTGGTTTGATGTAAAACCGAGCCTACAGCCATGTGATTGGGGCAAGTGTTATTTATGAAACCATGAACAATCATTACATGCAGTCTGGATTAACAGTGCCCCTATTTAGATGCTTATGTTCATGCATATGATTGTGCTTTTTTTCTGCCCACTGTCGAGAGCAGCTTTAGCATTCTTAACAGCAGCACCCAAGCCATGCACTGATGGATGGGGTGCTCTTTACTTTACTGATGTACTGTGATCAATGCTGATGCAAGTAAAGCGAGCGTGGTGGAGAGAGAGAGAGAGAGAGAGAGAGAAAGAGAGGTAATGTGCTGCCTCTGCAAATCTCTCTCTCATTTTCTCTTTCACTGTCCCTCTCTCTTTCTGCCAGCCTTTTTGCATTAATCTTATCCTCTCGCTCTCCGTGAGTTTCCCACTCTGTTGATCCCACCACTACCTGCATATGCTTCACTCTCACTAAAACCATCGCCTTGACTAATATGACAGTGTTTCCATGAAGAACATATGCTGCACAGGGCAACTTTCATCAGATTACTAGATTATAGATTAAGCACAGAAAGTTGCGTGCATGAGAAAGTATGTGTTTACGTGTTTAAACGCATCCCTTTCCGGCACAGGTCTTTAAAGAGGACACAAACATCATGTTTGTCTAGCTGTCAGGCCTGGCCTCTCATGTTGCCTAAATGTGGGTAAGAGGCTTTTATTTTTAGTCTTTTGCTGTTGTGAGTTAAATAAAACAGCAGTAATGCAGCTTCACTAATCCTCTCACACAACTAATCCTAGCAGAACACCACTGTAAATACTCTGTGGGCTGCATTAAAAGCACAAATCACTCAATCCCTCACTGAGTGTTTTATGCTTATTTTGGTTCAGATTAATTAATGAGATTTTTCATCTATGAAAGATGTCCTGGAAATAACTGGGCTTCCTCTTGGATTTTCTGTGTGTATTTAAAGTATCTTTCTACACTGTAAAACACGCAGGAGTTTAATTAACTAATCTTTTTCCT
Organism: Mastacembelus armatus; assembly: GCF_900324485.2. Lineage (NCBI taxonomy): Eukaryota > Metazoa > Chordata > Actinopteri > Synbranchiformes > Mastacembelidae > Mastacembelus > Mastacembelus armatus. The sequence goes on along the minus strand of NC_046639.1, from coordinate 1,411,561 downwards.
TTGACTTAATGTAAATATTACAAGCTTTATCATTTCAAGGAAATTCAACCGAAAATGTTTAGTTTTTCATTTCAGTACTAAAGAAAAAAACTATTTGGATCAATCAACGCATAAAGTTCTGGGACTGCACCTCCCAGTTTGCATTTTATTGACGAGTACACAACGTTTCAGTCCCTCGGTCCTTGAAACCATCCAGAGATTCTGACATTTTGAAGAAATCAAACTAGCAGCGTGTCCTCAATACATCTTAAGATCTTAAGTCATGGAAAACAATTCTGACCAGGAAGACCGACTGCATGTGTGGTTACGTCTTCACAGACGATACTGTAGCATTTAGTCATTAGTGCTGGTTAAAACTGTGAGATGCCTTATCGACAAAGATCATCGTGAGTCACGTTTTCACTCTTCCCAAAGGAGTCATGCCTTTTTTCTCCATGTTCTTCATTGTTCTTTGACTCTCCAAACCAATAGTGGAGCAAAATACTAAATTAAGCTGAATTTCTCCTTTACACAGCAATATTTGTGCTGTGTCTACAGTTGTGATTAAACAGACGTCGTGAGATTGTAGGAACCTTTTACCTTTTCTAATCGGTTGCTAATTGGTCTTGTGGGATTTAAATTACAGATACTTCTTCAAAAGATAGAAATCAATGTCAGGAATATATGTTTTTGCTTTCACATACAAGCAAACCTCTCAAGAATCCCACAGTATTGATTTCCAGGATGTGTAGAATAATATTTGACCACAGAAATATGGAGGACAGATATATACAGTCGCTTGCATGAAAAATAGATAAATATGTACACAACGCAGCCCACAGATTTCCTTGAAGCTCCTGATGTTGGTAGATTGTACCTTTCTGAAAAACAATACAAATGCTGTTGTTAAGAAAGCTGAAAGAACACTGAAATATGTACCACATAAATAAGTGGTTTTGTACTATGTGTTTTTTTTTTTTTTCCTCAACTGCCACTGAGTTCTTTAATATCTTCCCTGGTGGGTCTGAAGTGATTCATACAAGCTGCCTGAAGCAAATATTTAATATTTGCTGTGCTGCACCAAGTTTGGTGTGATTTCTTCTCACAAAAAAAGCAAAAATGTTTCCAAAAATGCGGGGCTGTGAAAGCCAAAGGGATATGCAAAAAGAAGAATCATCTGGGCAATGTCCTGCCTCTTTAAAAGGCTGTGCTCACCCACGCAGGTTTTTGCAGTTAGTCTGCTGATTAGACCTCTGCCCAGATAGATGGTGGGTGGTGCTGTGGCTAGAATTACAAAGTTGTCCCAGCTTAAGGCGCAGGGAGACGTCAACCACGCGCCATTTACATAGAGTACACCCACACAGGTAAGCACACAAATCAGGCTGTCACGAAATTGTAGAAGGGATGGTAATAAGGAAGAGAGGACCCAAGTGCAGACAGAAAGGCACACAGGTTGGCAGATGTATGCAGATATATTAAGGACACAAGAGGCTTAGTGTGAGTCCAGGCGAAGTGAGAGAGGACGCTAATGACACACAGGTAACGGTATATGTCCAATCTAAGGTCTAAAATTGGGCCACAAATTCCAAAACAGAAGGTAATTCACAGCTAAAACTAGGTAAAAAAAAAAAAAAGAAGAAGAACAAATGGCTCTAAAGCTACAGCTCAGAAGCACAACGGATAATATGGCAAGAGGAAAATGACCAGTACAGGGAAGACTGATAGTCTGATAGTAGAAAGAAAAAACTCCAGGAATCATGACACAGGAACAACTGTAAGAGTTACCTTAACCAATTAGATGTCATTAAACTCCATGTACTAATGAGAGTGTTAAAGGTGTAATCTGTCTCACCCTAACAGGTGGAGAGTGACGGAGGTGTCAATAACAAGCAGTCTGTACACATTCCTAAGTACAGGTCTAATCAGGCAGCACAAGTGAAAACACCCATTTAGTTGGACTGTGGGTTTGAAGGCGCTTTAAGGTCAATAGGAAGGAGATGTGCTTAAGTACAAGATGCTTTTGGACAGCATTTACAACTTAACCACTAATGAATAAAAGCCACAGTTAAGGAGCAGCCGAAGCAGATTTCATTGTGTGCTGAAATACAGGTGGGATAGGAAATAATAAGGGCAGGACTGTCAGTAAAAGAAGCTAACATGGTTATTTGTCTAATATCAGCAGCCTTTTTCTTGCTGGTCGCATATACAACTATGAAACAAAAGGAATATTGCAAATTGAATCACACCTGAAGAAAACAATAAGAAATACACTTGTTTTTGACCAGGGCAGCTGATAAAAACATGTTGTGAAGACCTTTTTCTGTTGATTGAGCATTGAACACACAAGAATGGAGCAGACAGGTGCCCAACTGATCTGTACGAAAAGGCACAGAGCGTACAGGAAGTGCTTCTCTAAGCTTGTTGCTTTCAGTTGGATTTTTAACATTATTACATACAGACTTAGAGGAGCTTAAGTTTTACCCTGCTGTGCACTAATAGCCCAACTATGGTGGTTCTTCAGTTTCCTTCCCACAGAGTCCTAACAGAAACTAATCATACCTCCAGCACACACTCTCCACTACTTTCACACCATTTACAGTCAGAGCAGGGTGCTTTTTCTCCTCTCCCCTTCTTTTCTTATTCCTTCGCTTTGCCTTCTTCTCCTCTCCCTCTCTCTTCTTATCTTTCCACCTCTGGCTCTGCTGCCAGCCATCCTCAGACACACTGGGGTTTCTCTTTCATTTGGTAGTGAGGGATGGGATGAGAGACAGAAAGGCAAGAGAGGACAGGAGTGGAAGGATGCAATGATCTGTCTGAAAGAATACAGTTGGAGAGAAAGTGCTGACACGATGGGTGAGAGGCTTAAAGAGGAGCTGAGCCTCATGCACCAATCACAGAGCTCATCAGATCACCTGTCAATGTTCAGTGGCCAGTCAAGGTGTTCGAGATATAAATTAAAGATCTTCCATCCATCCATCATCTAGGGACAGGGGGGTGCTGGAGCCAATCCCAGCTGACATTGATAAGAGGTGGGGTACACCCCAGGCAGATCCCCAGTCTATCACAGAGCTGACGCATAAAGACAAAAACTCAAATGCTCACCTACAGGCAATTTAGAGTCACCAATTAGCCTCACCCCAACGTGTTTGGACTGGGGGAGGAAGTCGGAGTACCTGGACTGAACGGGATTCTAACCCAGAACAGTATCGCTGTGAGGCAACGGTACTAACCACCGCACCGTCCTTTATCACAGAAATACACTATGTTCCAGCTCCATTTAGAGTTTGCTCCTCTGCCGTTCATAATTGCACATCAAATCCAAATGTGCTGGTCCGATATGTTCTGCTCTGATTTTAATTCTGAAACCTTAACTCTAATATGGCATTAAACAGGAACAACATATTTGCACAGCATTTCGCTAGGATGAATTTTTCATTGTGTCCATTCCTATTTTTCTATTTTAATTATTAATCATGCACTATGTAGGCGTACAATCGTGTTTCCAGCAAATATGCCAGCGTGTCTATGGCCTGCGAGAAAGACAGTTATTACCTCGGTCCCTCAGCCTCGTCACTGTATCATCAGACTTTGTCCTGCTCATAAATAAATCCAACAATCTATCGCTTTAATCTGTCCAATCTAACAATGTATCTAACGATCTATCGGTCCACAAAAAATCATTGTCTACAAAATTAAAACATTTGTAAATGATGTTTGCCTCAGTAAATCTCCAGCTGCAATAAAGTGGCGGCTGAGCTGGTAGTGTGTGGTGTAACATATGGGACTGTCCGGTCTTTTACAGCGAGTGAACAGGGCGATAGCAGGCCGTTTATCTAAAGCTGTGGAACGACACCTCTGCAACAGAGTGACATAAACAATGACCATAACTCACATATACATGTATTCACGTGTGTGCACACACACACACACACACACACACACACACACACATACACAGGACGACCTGTTAAGTGCAATAAGCAGCTTGACGTCTACGAGTGTTCGCCCTTTTTCCGTTGACAGGTAGAGAATTTGGACAGAACGAAACCCTCATCAACATGGCTGCTCTGCCACAGAGCTCTCCTCTCCATTCTCTGACTGACAAAGCGAAAACTGGAGGAGGGAGGTTGTTGGACTTAACACAATCATTGTGTTTCTCACTCAGTACCGGCTTGCCAGAACGACACAGAGACAGAAAGAGAATGGCTGAGAAGCCAGAAATGAGGAGAAGCTGGCATGGCTCGAAGCTCCCCCACAATGCACATTAGAAACCGCTGTAGGAGGAGAAAAAAGATGCAAATTCTCCCCGGCACTGGGTAGGTTTCTAACGTCAGAGAGAGTGGGAGAAGGAGGGAGCCAGAAATACAGATGAGCAAAGAGACCTGGACATTTTCAGGGGGCTTGTGAAAAGTCACTTCCAGCCAGCAGTTAACACAGGGTTTCAAACATGAGGGCCTCATGCACACACACTGCCACAGGTTAATGGCTGAGTGGTACTGTCATGTTAATATATATGAGCATATTAACAATTTATTCCCAATTCACCTAATATCTTGCCTCAAGCAGAAATTAGTACAAATTGTCAGCTGTCGGGTGGTAGCTGTGGCGGTGGTGGTGGGGGGGTGTGACTAATACGGGACACGCCATGTGTCTCTAGGCCTGTCCTGTCACATGAGCTGAGCAGGAGGACGGGGGCGGTGTGGCAAGATAATTCCCTTGTCTGCGCTGCATGAAAACTGCATGGACAGAGTACCAGAGGCATGGTTTGGGGGCACTGGGACACAAAGTGGCACAAGCTGGTCTCATATCAGTGAGGGTGATTAATAGGGGGATAGGTGTTGTAGACGGGCTGGTTCGTGGCAGCTCGTCACATCCTTAATGACACGATCGTCACTTTGATAAGTTGAAAAGGGCACCAGCTGCATGACGGAGCTGAAGGGAGGCCCCGATGAGTCCATGAGTTTGAAGCTTGTTTTTGTTTCCACGCAGACTGACGTAGTGTCGGGGGATTTTTGGCGAGGCATATTTTATGATGGTGGATGATCCCCTGTGATTTGGTTTTTTTTCCCCGACGAGTCAGATCCCGGCATTTCTACCTCTCTCTTTCACTCATTATTCCTGTCGCACCGTGAGCAGGAGCTGCCACCGTGAGCAAACAGTCTCCAAATGTGGTCAGTCACTCATTAAGTCACTCAGGGATGCTGAGCTGAGGGATGGTGTACGAGTGCTGTGCACAGAGATGAGTCTGCCTTTAATATGGTTTTAAGTTTAGTGGCTGATGTTCTCACTCCTCAGTTCTCTCAGCAGACACATCACTCAGTTATATTACGTTTTTTTCACATATCTGTGCAATTACTGCTTTATTTGTCTTTGTATGTATGTTTGTTTTACTTTACGTGATCCTGCTCAACAGGGTCTGAGCATTTTAGCAAATGTTTCTGTCAAGAAGCTCTTTGGTGGTCGTGGAAATTATGACTCCAGGAATGTCAGGAGGTAAAGAGGAAGTCAGCCGATGTTATTATAGAGCGATCGAGTCCATGAAGAGATAAGGTCAGGGTGAATAGACGGGTCAACAAAATGTTAGAAGTGAGAGACTGGAGTCCTGCTGACATTCATTGTGTTTTCTTCTTTCTAAGCATGAACACGTACCCGAGAGCAAGTAGCAATTTTAACTTTGATCAATATTTTATAACAATAATGCATCGAATGACAGTATGAAAAGGAAATTATCACCTGAAGCTGCAGCTCATCACATCACCCCAGATCTTTATAGCCAAGTTTCATCTCATCATTAAGCCTTCATTCACTCTCACTACCCTCGTAGTGTCGTCTTTGACCACAATAAGACAAAGTTAGCACTGAGCTGCTGAGTGTAGCGGCACAATTAGCAGCTCAAAAGACAAATACGTCCATCAGGAGTTAGTAGCAACCAGAAACAGAGCTTAAAGAGACACAGAGCTCCAAACACAGTCCATGCTGCACGTCTGATTTTGCAGCAGCAGCACACAATGACTTCAGCCATGTTTGTTCACATCTAGCCACAACCATGACCTATGAACCTTAACCAAAGTGCTTTTTGTTGCTCAAACCTGCCCACAGACGAGACAGACAAAAGCTGGTACTTGATCTGACAGCTTTATACATCTGGCTATTAATCAGTGTCCTCCTGTGAAAGGAGGTCGGTACAGGCCAGCACTGCTGATCACCAACACACTTAGTTCAGGTATGACCAGCAAACTAAACATGATACCAGAGGTGACTGTTTTGTAGCTTCTGAACGTTACAAACACATGTTGTGTCTTCATGCATCATCTTTTATATGTTGCTGTGTCAGTGCATCTGAGGGGAGAAGCTGTGTCCAGGTTATTGTTCTGTTCTCTTGACACACCACTTGTCGTAGTTAATGTCACTGTATTTTGTTCTGCTTTGGGAACAAGAGAACATTAGAACAATTCTACAAATATGAGATAAGAAGATTGATTATTGCTTTGACTTCTGATTAGGTCTAGACATATAGACATATATATATAGTCAAAAACTACAATCATAATATTTGTTCATACTGAATAGTGTTGATAATCATTCAATCAATAAACACATTTAAAACCATGAATAAAGAATGAGAACATAATCAACAAGAAGTCAGGGGTGCAGTTTATGAGTTATGGTAATTTCCACTGAATGTGATCACTACAGGAAAATCCCATAAGGTACCTTTTAATTTAATGACAAGGTTTGTTATGATTCTAAACAATCATTCACACTTTTGAATCGATAGTTAGATTATAGATTATCTCCAGCTCACTGTGGCTCATGTAAGACTCTGCTATGGCGCTAGACTATATCAGTACGGTGACAAAGCTGCTCCTCCACTTTTCCCCTGCATTCTGCAGAAAGCTGAGGCAGCACTGCTTTAGAAAAATGTTTCCACCCTGGGAGTTTATATCCACTTTTAACACTTTTATTTGTACTTTTACACCCTTTATACAGAGAATCAACCACTTTCATTAGCTCGTGAAGCCTGATTTTTGCCCCGTTCTAACTAGCAGCACGTCTTTGGCCGTAAAACACTGAAATTGCCCTTGTTGTGTCCCTGCTTTTTCTTGAGCTTTAATCATGCTGGGTAATGACTAAAGAGGCACACAGGAGTGGCTGCTGCTGGGGTTTGAATTAGCTTGACCACGACAGACTTGTTTGTGAGCCTGGGTGCTAGTGTGATAGTTTGGAAAGACTTTCTATAAACTGGTGGGATTTATTCAAAATCAGTTTCTCATCTAACCTGTTTGTCATCTTGTAGTTTCTCATCAATACTATAAGATGTTTTTATCAGCCAGCCAGAGATCTGAGCACTGACAAATTGCTTTAACAGTAATATTTGTTTTCAGTCTAACTTGTTTTTCAATCTACACATGTAAAAAAATTTGACCTTAGTTTGTTTATTACTAAATTTGTAGTCTGATCCTGTTCAGAAATATTAATTACAGTCTGGTAAATGAGAAATATTATCCAATTAAGGGAATTTAGCCAAACTGCTTAACCTTCCTACACACAAACAAACAGGTTATGGCTCTAAACATGAGCACAGGTTTGTTCTGCTCATGTTTCTGTGTTCATGTTTTACAGAGCACTTTATTAGGAACAGCATACTGTTCCACAAGATGTTGGAAACAGTCCTGGGGAGTTCATGGTGACATGACTCTCTCATACTTTCTGCAGATTTTCCAGCTACTCATTGATGCAGTGAATCTCCAAAGCTGGATCCAGAGCTGCTGACTGCTTGGCCATTAAAGTACACTGAGCTCATTGTCATCGTCCTGTAACAAATTTGAGATGACTTCTGCTTTGTGACATGGAGCATTATCCTGCAGGAAGTAGCCATTAGATGACGGCTAAACTGCGCCCATAAAGGGATGCAGATGCTCAGAAACAATACTCGGATATGCCGTGGCATTCAAACAATGGTTGGTATTAAGGGGCCCAAAGAGTGCCAGGAAAACATTCCCCACACCATTACATCACCACCACCAGCCAAGACTGTTTACACAAGGCAGGCTGGGTCTATGGATTCATGCTGCTGATGCCAATTTCTGACGCTACCATCTGCATGTCTCAGCAGAACCCGAGCTTTATCAGACCATTGTACTTTGTTCCAGGCTTTAACGGTCCAGTTTTGGTCAGCCTGTGCCCACTGCAGCCTCAGATTTCTATTCTTGGCTGACAGGAGGGGAACTGGATGTGATCATCTACTGTTGTAGCCCATCCGCCTCAAGGTTTGATGTACTTTCAGAGATGCTTTTCTGCTTGATTGTAAAAACTGCTTATCTGAGTTACTATAGCTTCTCTGTCAGTCTCAGCCAGTCTGGCTATTCTCCTCTGACCTCTCTCAAGGTGTTCCCATCCACAGAACATCTCTTTGCATGAAAATCTCAGGAGATCAGCAATTTCAGAAATAATCAATCCAGTATTGTGTGGTGCCAGAAATCCTGTCATGGTCAAAGTCACTGACATCACATTTTTTCCCACTCTGGTGTTTGATGAACATGCACTGAAGCTTCTGACCATCGTGCGTTTATGAAAATGGCTAATAGGAACCAGCTGCAGAAAAGCATCAACACTGTAATCTCTAACTTCACATGTAGGTTTTTAAAAGTACTTCAAGATTTGCACTTTCAGCTATAGTAGCTGAGCCTGGTCAGCCAGACTAGCTCTTTTCCTATTCCATACAAAGAATTAGTCTGGAATCTCACGGGCTGAGACGCAGAACAAACCAATCAGAGAAACAAAGGATATGACGCAAGCAAAGCGACAGTGAGACCGGTATCGACAAACAGACCCAGCGTTAATCCAACATGGCGTGCGGAAGGCGAAGAGACACTAGTGAAGGACTGTTGTTGTTTCTGTGGTAAAAACATGAGAATACACAATGTCATCACCAGTTCTGTGCATATTTTTGAACTGAGTAAACAGCAAAAGCCAGTTGTAGAAAGATTTTGACGTCAAACGTCACTGCCCACATACTCCCCATGTGTGCTTTACGTTGACTTGGTTGTTAAGCACTACAACCACTAGAGGGCAGTGTAGACAATAGAGTTCACCTAGAGGTCAGGTTCAGACAATAACAAACATGGCGATGGTGGAGGAGATCTTAATAATGTACCACATTCTCAGAAGGAGGCAAAGAAAAGAGATCTGTGCGACCATTGAAATTCTTGGATTCGCCTTTCCTCAAAAGTATTTTTGCAAAATTGTGGTCGCAAACACTGCCCCCACGATTTCTGGTGGTACTGTTCCGTTTGGGTACGCATCTGCAAGCTCTCTGAAAACGTACTAAATTAATTGACGCACGTCTGTATCCGAATGCGTATTTAACGTACAGCATGAATTAAGGCAGGGGCTCCAGACCCACATGCTTTCACTAAGAGAGTCAGTGGGTCTGGCTGGTCCAGGCAAGAAGTGGCTTTTTTGTTTTGTTTGTAGAGAGTCTCTCTTAAAAAAGAGGTCCTGTAGATAAAACTACCTGCTTGAATAAATAAAATAGTTGGTTTGGCGGTAGATAAAAAGAGCGGTGGTATAGGCACAGAGAAGGCATTCAGACATGGGAGAGAATAGAAAACAGGGTTGAAGAAAGAGAAGACACTAGTGGTCGAGTGTGTGTGCCTCCCTTTCTCTCCATGCTAATTTTCTTGGCAGGCTCTTAAACAGAATTTTAATTTGCTCTGTGTTTACGATTCATAACGAATGGTGCCATCTCAGAGGCCAATGTAATCTAATTATTAACACAAATGCATGGACGTACATGCACTGATGGGCGCACACACATGCACCGAGTAACGTACATTATAATCTAATTACCTCAGATTAACTTGGCAAACATTCTGAACTCATTTTCCATTTCAAAATATGCTCTTTGTGAATAGACTGAGCCTTGAGGAAATACTAAAATATTTATACATACTAAATATGTGATTTATATAATGCATCTACTGTATGCGCCATGGATACGTTTAGTAATTAGAAGCATCATTTTGACTGTCAGATATTTCACTAAGGGCTGGAGCTGGATCAGAAGCTCAGGTCACTGTTTTTTGCTGCTATATTGTATTTTTCCACTCATAGAACACGCAATTAAATATTCAACCCTTAAATGTCTGAACAACAAACAACCTAAACGCCTGATCCACTAAATGAATTTGAAATGAAGTCAAAAACATTTGTGTTTCTCAACTTCAAAAGTATGAAAGACCCCTTAATGAACATTACACACCAGCGCCTGCATTTATCACACTGGCACATGTCTCCATTCATATACAGCATCATGGCAGTACATTAATCAGCCCTGCCGAGCGATTGTCAGCTCCTGTAGCTGTTTTGCCAGCACACTGTTGGCACTGAATGTATGTCTGCAATGATTGTGTTTTTAAAAAAGAGCCAGCTTGACCGGCACCGCTTGGAAACTGTCAAAACATTGTACTGTCCATGCAGAATTCATTCACAGTCATGAATCCAGTGACACTGTCACTGCTACGAAAGCGGCTTTTTCATGCAGAAGAGTCATTTTGAGGACTGGCTGCTTTATTGGCTCGGCAATAATTCAGGGATGTATCAAAAGATGAAGAATCCAAACATGGCAGCTTGTTTTTTTTCTTCATGGTAATGAAAGCAGTGAACACATACATATGATGAAACTATTTCTCCACGTTCTTATAGAGCGTACGTAACACGTTCACCTATGTATCTGTCTCTGGCTAACTGCCCACAGCCATGAATCACATAAAAGCAATATCTTTGCAGCTTTAAAAATATATATGTATATATAAATATATAATATGGACATAAATATGAATCTACAGAGTCAGATCTGAGAAAATTGTCTGTAGTGGATGGCAAAAACATTTTCTTGGTAAAGCATTAACAGCACCTGACGAACAGAGAGAGTTTGTTTATTCCTTACTGTATTTCAGTTTAAGTCCCATTCAGAGAGGAGAGTGAATGAGAGATAACAGGCTTAATACTCTGTCACTGGCACAGCAAAATTTATACGCGCCTCCTCGACCGTCAAGTCCAATTTTATTTATGTAGCCCAGTATCATGAATTACAAATTTGTTTCAAGGGGCTGAAACCTTGGTGACATATGGCTACTCGAATATGTATGGCAAAATGAAGAGAGAGCGAGTAAAGCTCTTTTGTTGAAAGTAATATAACTCTTCAATTTTGAACTTCTTGGCTCTCTCTGCTCTCCAAAGTAAGCACTGTAAAGACTGTCTGCAGCCCATCAACAGCTCAAACTCTTGTAGTTTACCTTAACTGGAAAACACTGCATCCATTTGCTCTGCAAGATATTGCAGCCTGATAGATAACAGAATTTTTTTTTTTCCCGAATTTTAAAATAAATGTCGGCAGAATTACAAATGGGAACATCTGACAGATGTGAAACAACTGTGTGTGTGTGTGTGTGTGTGTGTGTGTGTGTGTGTGACAGCTAGATGCCCCCAGTGGAAGGAATGACATTTGAAAGAAGTACCCTGCTGGGACCAAGTGTGCTATCTCAGTCCTTCATGAGGATGGGCAAAACCACACAGTCACACATGCTTGTACTTGTATTTTTGTGAGGACACACTGAAATAATATATTCCCCAGCCCATTACTCAAACCTCAACCATCCCAGTTAAATGTCTAAACCGAACCTAAAACTTAAACCTGATTCGAATCTAAAACTAAGTTTAGGTGTTTAGGTTTAAGAGTCAGAAAGTCGTGAGGACCGGACAAAATGTCCTCACTCCCCATTAAACACACACACACACACACACACACACACACACACACACACAGAGCTACTGGTTGTTTCAGAGCAATCTCTCCATCTGTTAGTTTGTCAGTAACATGCCATCCTCAGTAAATGGGGTTAACAGCCACTGCTGTGTTAAAAGAGGCAGAGATGACAAGTCCTCATGCCATGGAGAGAAATGGGAGGGGACTTACAAGGGGCGAGACACATTGACAGGCAGAGAAAGGATGAGAGAGGGAGACATTATAGAAAGTGTAACAATTCTCTTATTTAGGGCCTGTCATTGAGGATAATGGTTTGATACCCTCCTGAGTTTAAAAGGGCTAAAAGGGAAAAGAGGATTCATTTTATGAAACTGAGGTAGGACAAGGGGAGATCGAGGAAGGAGGGGAGGATGGGAAAGAAGAGGAGTGGGTTGAGCTTTTACATCACTAGTGCTTTTTAACCCGTGCATAGATGGAGTTAAATGCATTGTGTGTGTGTGTGTGTGTGTAATCTGTGTGTATTTGTGAGCGTGTCCCTCTGTGCATGTTAAGTGGTGCTTAATTTAGCTGAGTTTATTGGAGTCTGCCCCCCCGCCTGACTGTCTATCTGGCAACTTTAATAATTATTAACACTTCAATACAACATACACTTCAACACCTTTGCTCTCGATCTAGGGTTCACACCATACTGTCTGCAGTACACGCTCAATAAACTATACAGGTACGTGGTTTTCCTTGTGATGTGCTATCTACATGTCATTATATGTAAATAGAATTATCATAATATGAAGTTTTATTTCTTAACCTAATCTGTGTTTTTGCTTTGCAGAGGAGCAAAATCTCTGACCTGATGCGTCTGGTACTAAGGGGCATATTTCAATATGCTACAGAGTAAACAGTAGGTTTTTAGGGCAATCTGACCAACACCTGCTAAAACATAAAGGTTCACGGTTACAGGTGTGTATTCAGGTGTCAGTTTACAACACGAGCAGCAGCTTAAGACATATGAGTAATCACATCCTGACTATGGCACGATGATGGTAAAAACAACCTTCTTCTGCTCTAAGTCAAAAGCAAACATGCTTCAGGGTTTGTCGTGTGAGTCTCTGTCCTGTCTAGGTTTTAACACTGAAATTAAATCCCTGGTGATATTAAGTTCCACTCATGCATCCTGCTGTGGAGGTATGTCAAAGCATGGAAGAAAATTGCACTTGGTAATTACGTGCTGTCTGCAGGAGCTCTCTATTATGCTTTCCATTTAATCGTTGCAAACCAACGAGCTCTGCAATGACAAATATCCCAAAAATATTTAGAATGTCACTTAAAACATTTAATACTTTCAGCCCAAATAGCATTTCGATGGGTGAGGGTGAAATAAAAGTATTGGGACTGATGCTGAGGTAGATACAGACATGGATAAAGAAGATACAGAAATTAAAAGATAATGAGCACTAGAATGCCTTTGGTTTGCTTAACTTACTGCTTATTCCACAAGGATCTACACCCCTACCCCTACAGAATGAGAGCTGTTGACATATTCTGTCTCAAAAAACACATAAACAACTTCAAGACCTGCGTAACACGATTCACAATGAACTCAGAGGATTATTGAGGCCTGTAAAACCTGCGAGCACTGGAGCGAGTACGGTACAGTGAAGTGGTGGCCACCACTAGTGCAAAGTAGAAGTTTAAATGACATGAATTTGGGCCATGATATTATAGTAGTCAATAAATAAAAAAATGAATTATATATATATATATTTGTTTTTATTTATTTATTGTGGTGAGAGAGCGGAGAAAAAGCCACAGGGTCAGCAAAGTCATTCTAGTTTATTCTATGGGGACTGAGAATAAAACTGTATCATGGCAAACTCACCATTAATTGTGTACATACTTTATAATTTTGGCCCAACCTCTGCGGCTGTGTAAAGGTCCTTTTAAAAGCTCAAATCCTGCAGGGATCATAAAAGTGTGGCCTGAGGGCTGAGTAAAGGTTGAGGGGTAACTGTGGGCTGTGAGATTTGTCCTCTGGGGATCATTAGCCAGACCTTCGGTACTATGAGCGAGTGGACGAGGGAAAGCTGTGGCGTGTCCAAAATGTGAAGCTGTCAAAAGATCATCTGGTTGGCAAAACGTTTTAAATAGATGTGTGCAAATCTTTCTGCCTCACAGTGATGTGAAACAAAAGGTCACAGTAGGCGATGAGTGAAGTCATTAGAAGGCCTTCTCTGGGGACAAAAATACCGTATACACACCACGTTTCAGGGTAATCTGCTCAGGAGTTGCTGAGATATCCTGTATTGGATTGATGGATGGATCAGTCAAACAGCATCACTATCCTTTGGCCTCACTTCTAGCGGAGCAGAAAGAGAAACCAGCGGACATGAAAGAATGATGAGAGACCTAGTGGGCGAGATAATACAATGCGCTTTTTACTGAGATATTAATTGAACTGGGCTTTGCAGGATTGGAGCTTTGTCTTTTTCTCATTAACGGAGCAAATTAAGAACTTTTCAAATCTGTGTTAGTCTGTTTAACATATTCAAACTGGGTCTTTCAGTTGAGCTCGCCTCACTTTTAAGTACTCTTTAGACAGAGCAGAGTCATTGTTTGCTGCTTTGGTTTTCATTGCCATGCAGTGTGCACCCTTTGTGGGAGGACTCTTTTATAATGGAAATAGCAGTAACTTCCAAGAGTCGTGTGAAAAGCCCAAACGCATGTTAGACCATAACTCTCACAACCATAAGACTAAACATATGCACATGCACACACATACAGTGCACACACGCATGATCGAGCCTATACCAAGATAAAAAAACACTGTAGGTACTATACACAGTATATAGTCAGAAACACACACACACACACACACACACACAGTCTTTCACACAGTGCTCCTGACAAGACTTATTATTTGTCCTTGACATTTTCATGTATTTGATGAAAGGCTGGTATGACAGGGCCATGTGTTGACATCACACATCTTCAAATGAAGAGTGATTTTTTTTGTTTCCCTTCTCTTAGTTGAGTCAAGGGACTGGAGGGGTGGACTTGTTAATTAACACACGGCTGTTTGATTGATTGAAGCTTGTGTGTGCGTGTGTGTATATATATATGTATATATATATATATGTATGTATATATGTATATATATATATATATATATATATATATATATATGTATATGTATATATATGCATATGGCATATGTTGTTTCTCATGAACCCCAGTCCAACATGGAACACACATAAGGACAAGTGCAAAATAACAAAAGGAAAAATGAATGAAAAAAAAAAAAACATGTATAAACTATGTATTAAAAGTTGTATCTGCTAAGATCAGTTCCTACCTCCACCCCCATGATCCTCTTGCAGACAAGCAGGTGCAGCTAATGGATGGAAACATGACAGAGTGAGCACACTCTTACTTTAGCAGTAACAACATTTTCTCCTTCACCTCCTAGTGAAGGAGAAAATGAGGTAAAGTGCTACATCTTCCAGGCTTATTGTTGTGTGTCTGCAGAACACATATGTATTTTTACATTGCTGGATAATTTAGTTTGTGATTGTGCAGTCGGGAGAGTTTAAACACAGCATAACCACACATGCAATGCCTGATTTGATCCTGTAGTTCTGAACGCAAACTCGTGACTGAATCTGAATAACAGATAACTGATAATCAGACTGAACTGCCATTTCATTTTGCTTCATGTTTGTGTGTTTGGATGCATCAAGATCAACCTACCAACATATATGGATGCGTTGATCTAATCTACACCTTCACCATTTTTATGGCATTTTATTCTTTTGCTGTTTACACGGGAAGATGCTGACCTCATTCTTAATCCCACCGACAAAGTTGTGATTGCTTTGGTCTTTCATTTTTTTTTCCACCATGCCATCAGGCCAAAAAAGACAACAACACAAGACCTTTTTGAAATGCTGAAGATTACCAGAGATGTGGGCAGCTATTCTGTAACCAGGCTAATCTGATAACAAAATGTCTTACTCTCTTACTGTGTTTCTCCTTGATTATGTTTGGTATCACAGTAGATCACAGGCTGAATTCAGAATGATATATTTTTTTTTAAAAAGCAGCACCACCAACACGGTAACTCTCTAACTCTCTCTTTTTCACAGTGCACGTGAAAGCGGGGACGTGCGAGGTGATCGCTGCCCATCGTTGCTGCAACAAGAACAAGATTGAGGAGAGATCTCAGACCGTCAAATGCTCCTGCTTCCCTGGACAGGTTGCTGGCACCACTCGTGCCATGCCCTCATGTGTTGATGGTATGTAGCACTGCACCGTACGTGTGTGTGGGTATACAAGCACTTTGTTTTTGTAGTGTTTTAAAATGCACCTGTATCACAGTTTATGTTTTTGTGCCAATTATACTGTAATTCTGTGTCTAATATCAACGTATATCTTTAGCTCAGGTGAAGCATATGTCAGTAATAATTGCGGTGTACAGATTATTGATTACTTATCAGAGATTTGGGCGCATTAATATACAAAATATACAATTCAAATTTGATATACTACATTTTCAAATAACACAACTACCTGCTTCAAATCATCTGCAAATGTGACACAAAGAAATATCTGACAATAATGGACAACACCACTTGACATCTACACTGAGGGAGCAGTCTTCAAAATGAGCAGCAGTCTCATAAAATATATCTTTGGCACCGCACGTTATTAATTGATGTAGGCCAAGTGCCATATAGAGTAAAGGATAATGGATAGGGAGTTGGACTTGTAACCTGAAAGTCATGGGTTTGAGTCCCAGGTCTGGCAGGAATTGTGAACAGCCAGTGCCCTGTCCACCCTCAATGCCACGACTGAGGTGAGACCCTTGAGCAAGGCACCGGACCCCCCACTGCTCCGGGTTTGTGTGCACTTAGGGTGATAACGGAATTTCCCCATTGTGGGACTAATCAGGGAATTAAGTTTAATGCTGCTTCTAACTGGCACCAAACTCCTCTAGGTTAATGAAGCCACGATGCCCTGACAGCTGTATTTATTTACCCAGGGACGTGCACCCACAGGGAGAAAAGACCAAATCCAGAGAGTCCCTAGGAACTGGCTAAAAACTTATCCCATGTATTTACTTTATACTTCCTATGCTTTCAGCTGCTGTGGTGTGAGCCATTTGCTATAACTGCTTGATTCCTTCATAATGTCTCTGACTGAAATGCATTTGATCCTTTCTGGCTGGTACTTAGATAGTAATTCTCACAAACGTGGCATTAAAAAAAACAAAGCCTACTGTTATATGACCCCAAGTGCAGAGTCTATGAAGTTTAGTATTACATCATATTGAAAACATCTGTCTGTCATTTAAGTGCATGTTCTGGTTTGTGCAGCTTCTGCTGTAAAGTGAGAGAAAATTTGATATACGACTAAAGTCAGCTTTGATTTGTCAGTGAAGACAAAGATATCAATACTTTCTTGGCAGTATCTTTGTGCAGTGGGAGCCAAATTACTGCAGGTGCCCTTGTAACGACCAAATATAAATGCATGAAACAGGATCAGACGCAGTGAGCTCCCTCTGTCTCTGCTTTGCTGTCCATCATTGCTTCCTGCTGGTATCTTCAATAGTCTGATTTATTATAAACATGGCCTCTGTCCATTATATTTTTGTGAGATATTACAAAAATGTTGGATGGCATAAGGTTACACTGCACCCACAAGCCAAAATAATTAAATGCGTACTCAAGCTATACCCAAATAAAACGTAACGGTATGGGAAACAAGTAATCTGCACTTTACAATGAAGCAAATACCCCCAATGATTGGTATTAAAATTAAAATATAATAAATTCTACTATAACACAGTGACATATCAGCTGAGAGGCAGATCTTGGAAGCTTCTCTGTGAAGAAGAATTCAGGTGTTCCTGCTGTTATATTGAGCGTTTCAGTCAATGCTCTGTGAAGATAAAAGGACTACAAACGTGAATCCTCAAAGCAAATATTCTAATCTGCAGAAAGTGTTATCTTTCTCCTGGTAATGAATGAAAGGTTGACTCTGTAGACAAAAAATGTTTATTTGGGCTTTCACATAAATGAGCTTTGTTGCTGCAGCGCAGACACAAAGAGAGAAAAACTACTCTTATTCCCAGAAATCCTCCCCTGCCTGGCGATTCTGTCCACTAAGCCAGTACCTGCAGCTTCATGACGAGTGACACGTGATGACACTGACTGCAAGTCTCTGCTTTCTCGCTTTTAAGCGAGCTCACGTTTAGATTAGTAACTTGTCTCTTGTATTACAACCCTAAATGTTAGGTAGACACAGAGAAGGAATAAGGTATCCATGTGTAAAGTACATGGTCAGTAGTTAAAGTAGGACTATAAACACTGTCACAGCCATGAACACAGTAAATCTGGTCGTTATGGTTTAGCTAATGTATGAGGTTTATTTCGAGTGCGTTATTATTATTATGAACTGCAGTGCTCATGGCCCTGTCTTCTAGGAAAGGAGTTACTAACCATAAAACTCTCGAATTGCTTGAGGGTGTTACATCAATATTGAGCTGACACAAATTTTGACAGCATGCATGATGACGACTTGATGAAGTCTGCCTAAGCTTTGTACACAGGGAATTTATCTGTTCAAAATGGCTCCAATCTTGAACAACTGATTACTAAGAAATGGTTTTAAAAAGTTCTCAGACGCTGTCGCAAAGTGTCACTAATCCCTTAGGAAATATGTCACCAAATACTGCTCTCTGAGTATCTCGTTACAAAGTTGGAGGGACAAGTACCTACTTACACTGACATGCTGAACGTGCATCTTTAGAGTGACTGGTACAGAAATAATACAGCATATTTGTACGGCAGTCAGCTTTTTCTTTTGGCCCGTTTTTGTTCTTGTTTGGTCTTTCTAAGCCTTTCCCTCTGTGAAGTTTGCCAAAGGCACTTCATTAATTCATTTTTATCTGATTTGATGTAATGCAACCAAATCTACTCTAAACCCTGAAAGATCACAACATATCCCAGACGTCTCATGCGTATCTCGCCTCTGCTTTTGTCCTTTGTGTTTTTTGTTCTGCTCCAAGGGGAAGTATAAATGCCCCCCTTACCTTCCAATTAAATTCACCTGTCATTAAAGCCCACAAACCAATACGTGTTGGCTCTCCAAACATAGTTCATTTCTCTCCACTGCTGAAAGGCTGTCAAAACATTTCTTTGGGACAAAAATTACATTTCATATAGGGCTGAAGGTTAATACACTATGTGTGGGACATATAGACAATATCCTGATATTTTTCCTGATGTGTAACAATATTTAGTAAATGCCAAGTTTAAACCTGATTATATTTGTGCTTGACGAATATAATTTCTAAATGAAACCAATTTTCCTTTTGTTATCAACAAACTAATTTAATGTAGTAATTTTGTTAAAAGGGCTTTGAATTAAGGACAGGCAGGAACGTAAACACACGGAGAAGATTTTGTGTTTTTAAAAAATGACAGTGAAGAAGTTTAGAAACCTTTTTAACCATGGAGGAGGTAAAATTTTGTTTTTAACTTTTTTATATAGATAATGGTGATGTCAATTTATATATTATTGCTGATCTATAAGCCACTTGACTGATCAATGCGCTATATAGTGAATATGGCACCTGCCTGTTTATGACCATGGCTCATCACCGTACAGGAGCCGAAACTGTTTGACGAACAAAGCATGATGGACTAAATGTGTGACATCTTTTCATGTGAATGGCCTCGCGCTGAAGCTCTCAGCGGTTTGAAGCACACTTTTAACTTGCACACACTGAAATGCCAGAAATGTGGGAGAAAAAAACAGTCATCAAAACATTGCAAGAAGTACGTTGATGTAGGAATAACGTTCCTCAAATGAATACATGAAACAAACTAAAAGGTAAAAGAACAAAAGCAGGAAAACATGAGCCATGTCTTTAAGAAACGAAATATTTGCCATTTTCTCCCTCTCCTCCTCCCCCTCCTCCTCCTCCAGCCTCCATCGTAGCCCAGAAGTGGTGGTGTCAGATGCAGCCATGTATGGAAGGTGAGGAGTGCAAGGTTCTCCCAGACCTCACAGGATGGAGCTGCAGCACAGGCAACAAAGTCAAGACCACAAAGGTTGGTGTGCACGCAGAGCGTCTCTGTTTTATATCTATGTTTCCCATCCTTCTTACCTATAGGCCATATTGTACATGCAGTCGCAGACATGGTCAGTAGACCCACCGCCGAGTGACCCACTTCCACCTCCGTCGTGTTGCATCTCTCTCTTCTCGCCTTCCCCTGCCATTTTATTTTTCTACATCCCCACTTCTTTCTCTTTTTCACTCCATATCACTCTTTTCTCACCCAGTTTCTCTCTCTACTCTCTACTCCCGCCCCATCTTGGACCAAACATCAAACATCCTCTGAAGAAAAACAAGGCCAACAGGAACAAGGCAAACACACACACACACACACACACATCACAATCCCCTCCTCTCCCACTTGCCCTGCTTCCCTGCGTCTAACTGGCATGTTATCTGACTTGATGGAAAAACAACTCGCCACATTAGCTACACTACAGTGGTAATTTCTTCCTTGTATAGTTTATAATACTCTGACTTGTCCATGGTACAAAATGTGTGGTTTGTGCACATGCCTGTTCTTTGCCTCTACTATTTATTCGTCCGTCTGTGAGTGTGTAGGTGTGTATGTGCATCATATATTTTGCTACCTAGGACTCATCTGCTCTTCTTGGCTTGACCTGAGCAGACTCTTACCTGTCTGTCATAGGAGGGAATTTGTGCAAGACTCACGTCTTGTCACTGTATGCTTCTGTTTCTAACCTCCATCCTTCTCACCTTCCATTATTCATGGCTGGGTGCAGACCTTTGTTTTCTGGCTAAATAATTGATTGGAGGCGTGGTCAGAGGAGGGAGAGTGCATCTCCTTGGGCATAAGAGAGGGATAAGAAAAGCTGAAGTGGTCTCATCTATTTTTCCTACTCTCTCTTTCTCTAATACACTTCTCTTAAAGTCTCCTATATGCAGGGCTGATTAGGAATTCCTCCCCTACTTTTTCCTTTTGCTCACCTCTCACCTCGCAAAGTGGATCTCGCCCCCTCAAATACACTCCTCCCTTCTTCTCTCCTCAACAGCCCCCCTCCCCCCTTTATCCTCACACTACGAAACAGTTTTGTGTTGGACCCGACTCAAATTTGTGTCAGACTGCTCATAAGTGTAACTGAACTTTTCCGACTCAGTGCCCACATGACACAGAGATAAGGAGACGTGGAGAGACAAACAGAAAATGACAGAGCGGTCTTGGTGTAAGAAGTGAAGAGAGACACTTCGGGGGTGATTAGATATGAAGATCATTATCGTTTCTGAATGTGTGAATGCTGTTCGGAAGTTGCTTCATATATCTGATCTCATGCATTTAGTTTTATCAAACACAAAGTGTGCATTTATAATTTTCTTAACAAGATCAAAGTAAAGCATTTTGAGCCAGACGTTGCCTTTTCATTGACTCTGTCATAGTTTAAAAGAGCACAAATATTTGCTGTCTCTTGCATTCAGGTCTTTGATCGATGATCTGTGTGTGCTTGTGTGTGTGTGCTCGTGAGTGTGTGTGTGTGTGTGTGTGTGTGTGTGTGTACACACTATTTCATCGTGTTAGCTGATGTGTTTGCCAGAAGATGAAAAAGAGTGATTTTTTTTTTTCCTCTCTCTTCTGGTGTGGTATGCTGAGAGGTCAAGAAGCACAGGCATCCAGATCAATAGCATCGAACGTTCTCTTATAGTCCCATTAAGACCCGCTCGTAAATTGAAATTGACGATAGAGTGAGAGAGAAAAAGGATGAGAGAGAGAGAGAGAGAGAGAGAGGCACACGGAGAAAGGGACAGGTGGAGATGGATGAGAAAGAAAAATAATAAGTGGACAGTGGAGAGGAAAGGCTAAAGGCAGAGCTGATGGGTAGATAAAAGAATAGAAAATCCTTAAAAAACAATAATATTGGGACTGGTTGGCTGACAAGGAGCTTATGTTTGCGCCTGGATGCACAGAGGAAGAAAAAAGGAGGGTTTGGCACTGGAAGTCTCTCTCCTCTCCTCCATCCCTGGCTGGGAGCAGAGGAGGAGAGGAGGAGGGCAGAGGGAGGAGAGGAGGAGGGATAGAAGACAGCTCGATCGTTGCCAAATATCATATAGATGAGCAGACAGACACAGCCAGGCTGCCAAGACACTGAGCCGTCCTAGTATTCAAGACAAGACCAGCACCATGTATACACATTAACAAACACGTGACAGGGCGTCAGCAGCACATGCACGTTTCATATAGCCAGCATACGTCAACGCTAAACAGATGTGGCAGCCTGCACGCAGGCTAAAGCAAGACTGAAACACTTGTCTCCGTGATAGACACAGGACGATAAACAAACACAGCACAGAACAAATGAAGATCAAACAATCGAAGTAATGGCTTTCCATAATTTACTCTCCTGTGACTAAGTGAGTCATAAAAAGTGTGTATAGCGTAGGAATGAAGGGGACATCTGTCTCGTGGCCATATGAGCAGCCACTGGTTTAGACACTTAAAGCTCGTGGAAGAAGCAATAGAAAATGCGGCCCATCGAGGTGACGCTCAAGCGTTGCTCGTCCGCTTTGTGAATTTAGACCTAACTATCTAAATCTGCTTTCTAATTGGACACAGAAACTGCCACCTACAGGCAAACTGAAACAGGCAAAGGGATGAACACCCTAAGGGACTTTGACTTTGCACCTTAAAGCACAGCAGACACGGAGATGCAGTGGTGTGTGTGCTTAGTGAACTGGCATGACAACAAACGCCTGCAGCCTGTTTGATCAGGCACAGGAGTAGATGCCCGAAGGCAGAGGGAGCAGGCCCAGGAAAAGTGGCCTGGAGCCATTGAGAGCACATACAGTAGAACAGTCTCAGCTGCCAGCTTGGAGGAAACGCTCCTCTGAGCTCTGTCAGCGATGACTGGCCTTCACACTTTGTTAGCTGGCACCTGGGCTGGACAAAAGACCCACTCCCTCGAGAGCAAATGCAGGAGGGACAGCCCGTGCTGTGGCTAAACAGGGAAGCCACTAAGAGAAAGAAACACGTGCAAGGAAACAGAAGCAGAGTCTCTGTTGAGCCTGGTCTATTACATGCCTGAGCACTGGCAGTTATATAGTGATTTTTCCTGTGTGGTCAATGTGTGGAAGAAGATGTAGCTTGAAATAAACCAAAAATGAGTGCATGGGCAAAGTAAATGCAAAGACTGATATACAAGATAAAGAGACCATGTGATTAGAGCAACAAAACGATGAAAGGACGTGGCAGCGGGCCAGGCGCCGTGAGTGATGCACTGTGGGCTGACGGCCATGATTCATGTGTCTTGTTTAGTCTTTTGCCAGAGGAGACAGAGACCATGCTAGCCATGTTGCTGCTACTTCAATCACTGCCCATTATTTCTAAACAGGAGACTGCATCATTTCAATGCTTCAGCTCACATGTATTACCAGCACCGGCTCTGCACTCTTTGTCCTGTGACTCCTTCAGGCTACTACCCAATTTTTCTGGGAACTATTTTTCGGTGAATAACTTCTTTTCTCCGTGTTCCAGGTGACCCGATAGTCCTGCCCATCTCAAGAGGAGAAGAAAATGGTGGTGGAGGTACTTACACGGCACAATGGACCTATCAGTGGTGAGGAAATGCACTCAGACGGACGTCCATGAGGAACCAGTAATTGTTTCATTTTTCTGAGGATATTCGAGCAATGGCGGTTGAAGAGACAGGACTCTTACACTGCCTAACCATCACTTTTAACGCAACTCAGTCTCCTCGGTCCTTCACTGCAGAGGACCGCATCACCCACAATCCTTTATTGCTACTAGAAATAACAACTTCAACAAAGTGAACTATGACCTAAAAACCCCTGGATTAATGACAAAAAAACAACTTTCTTTACAACAATCTGTATTCTTCATCTCTCTTCTATGGCTTTGGTGTGTTTCATAAGGACACTAAGAGTAAAGGGGATCTGGATTTTAGACAGCTATCCTGTATTACAAATATAATGTAGGCTGGATGACACGTTTAAATTTACCTGTGCCACATACGACACACCTGATGCTGTCAAAATGTTTCTCAGATCTGAAACTTTCTTTTTCAGATTTCACCTCCCATCAGAATATTTTACCTTGACTAGTTTGTGGCTTCCCACATGCCATTTTTTAAAACAGGAAGACAGGTTGTCAAGTCCTTTTTCTTTTTGTTTCTTTTTTTCGTCGACAAAGGCTAAATCCTTCCAGGGGTTGAGGTTAGACTAATACCAAGTAGATGTTATGGTTTATTGAAACATGTAAACGTGTTTAAAAAAAAAAAAAAAGGTCCATGGAATCAACGGGGCTAAAAATAAATCAGCGCTCTAATGGTTTTAATATCTGTGTTTTTAAACGCCTGTTAACCGCTATTGAGTACATGTGTCAGTATTATATGAAATGAATAAAACCTTTCAAAAGAAAAGTCACATCTTTGCATTTTGTTTCAGCCCTCAGGAGCAGTCTTTGTGAATGGAGTTGTTCTTTTAGGTGCTGCAGGTCAGGACTGACATTATACCGTATATCATATACTGTAATTAATAAACCCATAGAACTGCATTGTTTCACAGGAGGCATGGAGCTGGAAGCCTTGTTATAAAATTATTTCCCAAGAGACGACAGGAAAACTCACTACTGGTGTTCACAGTGTTAGCTCCAAGGAATGTCATAAATAACTATTCATTTCTTCCCTGTTTCTAGCAAACACTTCTTTGTTTGTCGCCATAGACTATGAAACCGTTATATGTGATCAGCTGGTTATAGTGGAAATTATTTGTTGATCTCTGTGTCGTGTTGAACGATGCGAGGAGTGTTTATTTTAGCTGCACCATAGAATACCAAGTATGTGAGGAAGCAGCCGGGACTCAAAACAAGCTGGAAAGCTTTACCTGCAGGATATTGTCACTCTTTTTTTTTTTTTGGCACACTGTAAAGCTCAATCAACAGGTGAGTTTCTCCCACAGTGATTGTGAATTGACAGTGATACAGTACCGTGTGTGTGTTACCGACAAATGTTGTGCTGCTACAGCTGAGGCTTTGGGCTGGTGTGTTAATGTCAGACAGCTGTTCGCATCACTAGGTAAACACGTCCCCTCTTTCTCGCTCTCCCTTAACTACACACAGTGAAATACAGAACTCGTTTTACCTGTGGTGTGGTGCTTTGCCAGAAAGACTTGGTACATGCTGCATGAGCCCACGGGTGGTAATACTGGAACTGAGGCCATGTTCGCGTTGCAGGACTGAATACTCAGTTAAGTTTGTTTGCTTCTTTTTGTTCTGTTTATACAGAGCAATGCAAGATGGACGGCATGACTGTCGGCACAAAAGCTTCCGAACCAGATGCTGCGCCTCTTCTGCACCTAGGTAGCTTTAAGACAGGGATTAAGAGACCCTCATTAGTTCTTCAGCTTGGTCAGGTTACATCAAATAAATATGGCTCTGTGTCAGAACAGATTTCCTCACATTCACTTCAAATGGACCAAGTCGTGGTGCAGAGTAACCTCATGCAAACGCCATGACCGTTAGCACACTTCACTGATAACACGATGGGTCAACGAGGGGATACTGCCTACTATGAGGTTCTCAGTCAGACTACTGTAACATATACATCTGATCGGGTTATGTTTATGATCCATATTTCTCTAGTTCCCACTGCAAAAACATCAACTCTGACATGTAGATGTGTTGAAACAACATGTGAGCAGACTACTGTCCTAAACACAATGGACCTCTCATTGTTGAGGTTACATATTGAAACCTTCATAGACAGAACAGCATCCTATGGAACAATAAAATATGAACAGGGGGGCGTAGTGTTGTGTCAGCACACAGTTGCCAATGACAGATGATAATACTGATGGATGGGATGCTGCTGTTGTAAACCTGATGATGAGGAGATGAAACAAGAGTGCTCAGACTGAGAAAGCTGCAAATGGGTTGGAGGCTGTGGACAACTCTCTCTTCAGTCAGTGACACACACACACACACACACACACACACACACACACACTATCTGTGTTGTGTTGCATTAAAGCTGCCTTTCTAAAACGCTTTTCTGATTTGGCTAATCTCCTCAGGGGCCATGGCCTTCCACTGAGCCTCAGTCACTCCGAGTGTGTGTGTGTGTGTGTGTGTGTGTGTGTGTGTGTGTGTTTCATGGCCTGGGCTCTTTCTGAGCCTCAATGCATCGTTAGTGCATGTCATTAAAAGATTACAGAGTATAAACCCACATGCAGATTCTCAAACACACACAGCAGAGGTGAGAAAGAGAAACTGGCTGCTGTAATTACAGAAAGAAAAACGTGTAAAAGGCTTTTGACACCAGAATATGACAGCCTCAATTTCTGAGTATTCTCGTTAACTGCTCACAAGGTGTTTCTAAAGCTGCGGATGAATCCAATCATGAGTCAACCATGTGAGGCTTGCCAAAATCCCTTCCATTCCCATTCTCATGTTAGATGCACAAAAACAGAAAGGTATCAGGTGCAGCTCGAACAGCGTCCTCATGTCTGTCTGGCAGTAGAGATGTTCAACACTGTTGCTAAGCATTAATCTCGTCATCTGTGACTACGCTCTGAATATCCAGACGATGCTGAGATTAGTCAGTGTGCTCTCTGGTTGGCGGCAGCGATGAAGTGGTCGCCGCTAACAGCAGATGCCGGAGCAGATGCTACAGCCGGCCGAACGATGAGACAGGCTACCATAGACGGTGACACGTGAGTATTACGATGACGATTAGAGGAAGGTGACACGCTGAGAGCTGAATGACATGCACAGACCTGCAAAACCAAGACTGGTTGGTTCACAGTGAAACCAGAACTTTGGAGGTTTGATCCAGAAACTGGAAAACAAAACTGAGAATCCAACCAACATTTGTAACAACACTGACAAATAAATATTCTGCCTCCAAACTTTCTCAGCACCTTGAAGCATGAAGCTTATTAGAGTCAGGTTTAAATAAAGCAACATGAGGTTGATGATTGATTCGAGACTGAGGCAGGTCCATGATGTGACTGAATGGATTTAACTAACAGGGAAAACACACAAACAAAAGAACCTGCATTTATTATGGATTATTACTGCCATGGCTTCCAAGCAAATCAGATCATTGCGTGACCCAACAGGAGCGTTCAGGGTCCTCTAACCATAAGATTGTCTATTACATGCGAGTCTACTACTGTCATTTTTTTCTTTTAGTTCCAACATGTGCTGGATTATATCAGCACCATATTATTTCACTGAACCTGCTCTACTGGAGCCTCCGTTTCAAACAAACCGGGTCCCTGCGTTTTCAAATATCTATGCTGCTCTGCTCTTCTGGGCTTTTCACCAGAACTCCCCCTCCTGTCACGTCAATGCTGCCCTTTTATCACTTGCTTTGATTAACTGGACTTATCAAGTGCTTATTACGGACTGACGAAATCAATATTGGACTTAATCCTATAATCCTAATTTTGACCTTTGTAGTTCTATTAATAGAACTTGCTCAGTCAAACACAGGTGAACCTACTGTGATAATTTATAGTTCAAAGAGCCAAGACTAGCAACTAACACAAATATATGTTAAAAAATCTGAATTAACAACATCTATGTTATTGTTTATTATATTATTATCATGGTTCTACTTACATCATATTTAATTATTTATAATAATAATTAATAAAAAAAATCTGCATAATTTAGAACTAATCAGAAGGACAGGCATGTAATTAAATCAAAACCAGTGATAACAGCTGACACAGATGACAAGCATGAATGATTTTTTTAGTTAATGATGCATCATGTGTTCACAGTGAACAGCACAGTGCCAGTTGACACAGATGAGAAAATGAACAGCTGTACGTCCTAGTTGTTCCCGTGTGACACGTAAATCATACAGCGCTTCTCAATTCAATTTCCAATTGACTTTGATTTGTAAAGTGCCAAATGACAATAAAAACCATCTCAAGACACATAGAAACCCAACAAATCCCGTATACGTAAGCACTTAGTGAGTCTGCAGAGGAAAAACGGAAGAAACCTGCAGCAGAACCGGGCTCAAGTCTCTGCATTATTTCAAACATAACCATAAGCAGGTTTCTGCATGTAAGTTGATATTTAGCCACTATTTACTGTGCTCAGTGCTACAAATAAGATTTGCCTCTGCTAGTGACCATGACCGGGTTTACATACATTTGTAATAAAAGTAATTCAGTAAACCAATTTGTAATTTGTAAACCAAACTACGTACTGCACATCAGTTAGAACAGAAAGTTCACATAATAAACCCATTTGTTTAATGCTACTAATAATTGCCCATTAATTAAGCAGCTTGAGTGCATTTTGATATCTTCTATTTTTTAGGATCTATTAAGATAAGAAAAAAACTTTCTTAATCTTCTAAGGGCAAATCAAAAAGGGTCAGGGTCACTGGCCATTTTAGTGAAAGTGAAAATTGTCCTCCAAGGCTTTTTATGCCATAAACATGATTCCTAAAACATACCAGTCTTTACTATATTCAGCTGCACCACACAGTTTGTATTTATGCTTGCATACAATTATAACCTGTATTCTCCTCTGCTTCCTCTGATCCTGACGCTCATATAAAAATATAAAATAAAACAAAAAGGAAAGGCAGGAATAATGAAGGAGGAGTCCTGAGATGCTAGTGTGAAGTGATGGCCTAAAAATAAAATGCTTTCTGTCATGAGACTTGGAGAACAGAGCAGACCTGCGCAGGTTACTCAACACATCACCGTGACATATAATTCAGCTAAGTGTGTGTATGTGTGTGTGTGTCATTGTGCGTGCAGGGTAGATAGCACACAAGGATGAAAGAGTGTGTGAGTGAGACTGATAAGAGGCACAGGCCCAACGGGTTTGTTACATGGTCGTCTCCACCTGTCACTTTCCTTAGACACACTTCCTGATATCCACACACACACACAAACACACACACACACACACACAAACACAAATAACCCCAACCTTGACTGCGTCGTGTACATCAAGGGAAGCCCAAGAGCAGGTGCACGTGTCCCTTTTTCTTCCTTATGACTCGCTCCTGAATGTTGAATGTGAGTCACAGTAATTAGGGTTGTACTGATGATTCACACAGATAAGGTGACCTGTTTTCTATACTCGCAGCATAACGTCTGTGTCTGCTTGTCTGAATGTGTGGTCTTTTGCTCACTCGCAGGCTCTTGACACTTTCTGTCCAAGGAGACACAAACATGCTGTAGCTTTGCAAAAGCCACACATTTCACTTATTATGGGCAGGGAGGCCTCGAGTGGCATTTCCTGGAGACAGGCAGCTGTTACCTGTGCTTTACAGCACATAAATTGGCATGTTGTCTTCTTCACCTGGGTTTGTTGGCCCAACAACGGCCTGCAGGACAAAGTTTGGTTACACCGGTTGCTGTTGCCTTCCCAGGCTGGTATGGCGAACGGGATCCTGTACTATATGACTCAGGTCATAGGTCAGCAGTCACCTAATGAATTCATTGCTTGGTGCTTGTTTGTTAAAGCTTATGTGGTAAAATTATGTTTCCACACTTGGGTTAGGCTTAATTTACAAGGGTTATTGGTGATTGTGTGAACAATAGTTATCTGCTCTATATGAGGGGTTGTCTGTAGTATTAATGTAGTATTACTGTAGTATTACTTTAGTATTAAATCTGATCAGCTGGAGCCTATGCCAGCTCTTTCTGGGTGAAAGGCAGGGGTCCACCCTGGACAGGTCCCCAGTCCATCACAGGGCCACATAGAGACCAACAACCTCACACACTCACACTCACTCCTATGGGCAATTTAGAGTCACCAATCAACCTGACATACATGTTTTTGGACTGTGGGAGGAAACCAGAGTACCTGGAGAAAACCCACACAAGCACAGGGAGAACATGCAAACTCCACACAGAAAGGCCCCTGATGGGTTTCAGACCAGGAACCTTCTTGCTGTGAGGCAAAAGTGCTAACCACGAATCCACCGTGCTGCCCCAGTGCAATAACAGGAACTGTAAAATACTGTTACAGAAAATCTGCTGTTCGTCTTTAAATTAGGTAAAGAAGGGGAAATCTCTCTGCACTCTTTGAATTGCTAGGAGGGAGGAGAAGCAGAATATTGCAGGAAATTACAATTCTAATATTGGTAATTGGTAATATTCAAATCTGCTGCTAATCAGCCTGTGGAGGGAGAGAGAGTGACAAAAAAAATCCTCTGTCTGAGATGAGATTTAGAGAGACAGAGGGGAGGGATATCGGGGCTGTGATGAATATTCAGTTGTTGACATTTAGTGTGGAGCACTGAGGACGTGAGGGTGGGATGATGCCAAGGCAGAGTAAGAGCATTACAGAACAGGAAAGCGATAGGGGGATGAGGAGGAGTAGAAGAGATTAGGGGGAGACTGGGACAACGATTGAGGGAGATATCACACACACACACACACAACAGACACAAGGGAGTTTGGGTCGATTTTGAGAATGGAGACCATGAGTGTAATTAATGGGACTTGTTGCAGATGATTCTTAATGTCAGTTTTGTTTTTGCAGAAGGCTTAGTGACAGTCTAGAAACTAGCTCTGGGTCACACTGCCATAGTCTCCTCATTAAACCCATTCAGCTCCCTCGCTGTGCCATCAGCTGTTTATTCAGCACGCTATCGAGACAGTGCGGATGTTTTCTTCGCTCAGCTTCAGACGCTTCTCTCAAATTCAAACGCTCATCATGAAGACTGAAAGACCCCCGTGTTAAATTTGGAGAGGGATAAAGGGAGAGACGTAATAGAGAGAGAGACAGAGGGGGTGACTTGCGAGACAGAGAGAGAGAGAGAGAGATAAAGGAGAGGAAGCAAGGAGTCAGTGTCTTTGTGCTGTTGTTTACAAACACTGTTTATTAAGTTAATGACCTCTTTTGCATAATTACAGTCACATACAGTTTTTGCTGAATCCAAAACTCTCAAGAGAGTTTCTGTTCTAAACATAGAACATGCCCACATTTGTCACCAGGCGAACTCAACATGCATGGAGAGAAAAAAGGATGCAGACAGATGCACACGGCTGTATGAGTGCATGTGCAATAGGAGGGTAGAGCACTGCAACATTGCATATATGTATATATATATATAAGGATGTGGTGGGTTCCACCAAAGCCAACATGTGGGTCCTCAAAGACCCCATGTGAGAGAGAGCGTCACCTTTTGACCCAAGACACGCTCAACAGTGAAGTATCTTACATACATTATTAACTTGACTGCTTTGTCAATCAATTATTAATCAATTATTAACCATTTAATCAACTGATTGATTGATCTATAGAGAGCTGAGGTTAATTATCCCTTTAAGAGTTCATTCTGAACAAGAAAGCACACATTGTACAGAGAGGTTTACACACACACACACACACACACACACACACACACATCTTGAATACACTTAAGACTTTCCCCAATAAAAAATGGGAACATACAAAATGGTACACACTTGAGTACCCCTCATAAATACTCTCTGAACGCGCACACACACAGACTAATGAACACATTCGACACTTTAGAGTCACTGCAGATAATGAATTCTATTTGCATAATTAAAGGGGATGAATCAAAAGGTAATTTACAGTACCCTCTTGTCCCCTGCTAAAATGCAGGCTGACAGGGAGGAAGGGAAACAGGGTGGGAGGTGTTGCAAACACTTACGTCCTCACCCCGGGGAGAGTTTTTGAAGTTGTGAACAAGGTGGGGTTTTAAAAACAGACATTAGAAGAAAATGAACCTTTGTACCTTGGTGTGTCACAGACAATATTGATGGCATCACCCTAGGAGCATTCACACAAACACACACAATAATGCAGGCACATGCATGTGGAAGCAGGGGGCACAATTCTTCAAATGCACGAACACAAAAACTCCACCATTTCCCCTTCAATCAATTTTTTCCCACCTTTCCACCTACTCTCCTTTCATTTTTCTCTGGATCCATCCGTTTCTCCATCCATCCCCCTCCAAAGGCTCCAGTCAGCAGCCAGCTATAGAATTCCATTACAGCCAAGTGATGCAGCACTTCAAAGGAGGGAGAGCTGCACTCGTGTGTGACTGTGGAAGTGTGTACATGTGCAACACAGTGTCAGCGAGAGATTTGATTTATTTATTTATTTATTTTTTTGCTCTGTGCAGGGAATCACACCATCAGGCACACAACAGTGATGTCCCCAGCCAATATTTGTCCTGCAGTGTGTGCAATCTGTTTTTTCTTAATCTGGAATGTGCCATAAGCGACTTAAGGCTTCACCCTAAAGTTTGATTCAGTATCTTGTCAAACACGTGTGCTGGTGTGTTGTTAGTGGCAGCTGGTACGTGTATCTTCCCCTCACATTATTCCACCAAATGCATATTTTTGAGTCAGTTAATCAATCAGTTTGAGCATGAGCTATGAGTGTAACTGCTCTGGAGTCGCCCCAGCAATGTACGACCAATATCCTGAATGTCTGCTGCATCCCACCTTTATGTCAATATGTGCTTCATCTGTATTTCTGTTTTTACTCTTTGGGCTCTCCCATAGAGCAGAACTGGGATCTGACAGCAGCGTGAAGGTGAAACAAGCATCCATGCCAGAAATAAAACGGAAAGATGAGATGCTATAAAATGCTTAAAACAATACTTCACGACTGTACAGCACGATAAAACAGCTAATTCTGTAAACCTTATTGATATTTGATATATGTGATATTTGAGCCCTTTTCTGTTTGTTACGAATGAAAACTTTTTGTTTTAGAAGTCAATGAACAATCAACAAAAGATTGCAGAGTGGAATTTATAACGTTCCTTCAAGAAAAGTCTATTTTGATTACAGCTTTCACAATAACAAGGACGAGGTTTCCTTGAAATCTTCATTTGATCTTTAGATCTCTCCATCAAAGAAGTAATACATCTCCTAGTTTATCCTGTTGACTGAGTAGTGTTAATTGGCCAGATGTTAACTGTGAGTTAGACAACATTTGCCTGATACTGTTTCAGACTGCATCGAAGCAGGCACGTACTTACCGAGACTACAAATTTAGGTATATAACTCCGATGTGTAACTCACATTGGAGAAATCATTAAAACGCTGGTAATTGCGGACAGCTGCAGATGGCGAGCTTCGAGAATACAAAACAACACAGACGACGCCAACAGAGTCTGACCATATAAACTAAAAAACATTTATCTTACAAAGAAAAATAGTGGAGTTCTCTTCAATTAGACTGTTCCTGCATTTCCACTGGTAAATAATTCACAGGCAGGACCATCAGCAGACAGGCATGGCTGTATAAATGTTTTACAGTGTGCGTGAGGAGGGCGGTGAGTGACGTTGGAAACAGTGTTGTGGGATCTGGCGATGGAAATAGTTTTTAGCAGCGTTTCCTGTGCTTTCAAACATTTCCTCTCTCTCCCCGGCTCTGATGGACTACATGAGGTAGTTTCTCTTTCCATGTTTTCCTGAATGTGGAAAATAAGTCATCTCCACTGCATGTCAACTGAAAAGATGTGGTCCAAAATAGCTGCAACGTGGGTTGAACGTCTCTACGACTAGAAAAGACCTTTCTGTGCTATTTTGCTTTACATGTTCACTCGTATGTGAGAAACAGATTGGTTTGTATTTAAACAACTGCTGGAGCCAGATACATCGGCCTACTGTAACTACTTGCTGGTCAACAACAGAATGTATATACTGTGTGCGTATATATATTATATTATATATATAATAATAATCTGCGACAGACTGGTGACCTGTCCAGGGTGTACCCCTGCCTTCCACCCGAGAGAGAGCTGGGATAGGCTCCAGCAGATCCCCGTGACCCTGAACCAGGAAAAGCGGGTATAGAAGATGGATGGATGGATATAATAATAATACCCCCCAGGCTACAGACCATACAGTGTGTTGGTATCTCACAGTCACATGAGAACTTCAGTGAGGAGGCGAGGACGACAGTGACATCCAAGCATGTTCTAAGACAGGTCCTGAAAAACAAGATCCAGGACATCAACACACACCAGCTACCCTGCTGGTACTGTGAGGGCACAGGGAAGCAGAGGCTGTGAGAGGCTGGACTAAAAGACAGCACTGACACACTGATCATAGCAGCACACGAACAGGCACTAAGCACTAGATCAAAAGAAGCAGCAGTCCCTGCAGGGGTCTACTGCACCCCAGGTGCAGATTATGCAGAGTCCCCAGAGACAGCCCAACACATACTGTAGTGGCAGCGTTTAAAATGCAGGCAGGGACAGCGTACACTCAACCAAGAAGCTGGTATTGTGCACAGAAGCATCCGTGCTAGGTGTGGGCTAGAGCCTCCCATGCCAAGGGACTGGAGAATCCTCATAAGGTCATGGAGAATAACAGGGAAAAGAGGGACTTCCAGATTTGCACAGACAGGCAGGTACTGGCCAACCAGCCATACATCATGGGTGAAGACAAGGAACCGGAGGTAGCGGCAGTGATGGAGGCAGCAGTCCCAAGTGGCAGTAATATCAGGAAGGAGGAGTATGAGAAGCTGGAGCACTACCAGGGGCCTGAAAGAGGAAATGGAGATGATGTGGAAAGTGAAGGCCAAAGTGGTCCCAGCGGTGATAGGAGCACTCGGCGCTATGACTACTAAGATGGGAAACTTGCTCCAACAGACACCGGGAACAACACCAGAGCTGCAGAAGAGTGCAGTGCTAGGAAACAGCTAAGATACATGAGGTGGAGATACATGAGGTACCTGACTTTGTTTTGAACATTTAATTACTTTCTGTGTAAAAATGTCAGACACGGTTTCTACTTTTAAAAAGCAGCAATTTGTTGTTTTTCTTCTTAATCATTTTAATTTGAATGTGGAGAGAAATTCTAGGAATTTGCAATACAGGATTAGTGATCAACAAAAGATGCTCTCATTTTATCTTATGAATATATTTCACTTTCTCAGTTGATCAGATATAAATAACAAGATGAAGGTGAAAGATTCAAGAAATGTTGTGGAGCTGATATTTATAGTCAAGTGGAAGATTGATGAGTAGGATGATTTGGTGTCTTGCTGTTGATTCGCTTTTGATTCAGTAGCTGTGTGAACGTCAGTGAAACAATTAGGGGCTAAATAATTAGCCCAGTCCTAAAAAAACGAATCCACTAGATTTCTGATGAGTGAAATGATTCACCGAACTAGTCGTTTATCAAGCAAAATGTTAAACGGTCTGCGGTTCCCGTTTCTCACATAAAAAGATAATTGTTTTTTCTCTTTCATACTGTATAATTGTAAATTGAATACCTTTGGGTTTTAGAAACACATAAAACTAATTATGTGAAAATAACGTTGGGATGTGATTGTTAATTTTACCAATTTGGGATATTTTACAGGCAGCTAAGATTGATTTTGATTAATAGAGAAAATGATTCTTCTTTGCGTCCCTGGGATTAAAAGAAGAAAAACACCACAGTCCTGCAGTGCAAAACACTGAGAACTGTCAGATAGTGAGAAGCTGTGAACCAAAGATGGCCGACTGACTGCTGCTCTGGTTGTGAGGCCAGAAGGCAGAGCGAGCCAGACTGAGGGTTTGGCTGTAAACAGGGTCCACTTCACGCACTGACGAGAACAACATTAGCCGACACCATTTTTATCTGATGGGCAGCAGCCACAGGAACCTCACATGGTGAAGCTGTCTGACGTCTGAGGTTCAGCCACATCTCCCCAAACAAGTAGATGGTTCTCAGACACCACAGCAAAGGAATATGTAGAGGTCCATCCGTCACACCGTGGTGTTTCTTGTTTGTTCATGAATTTATAAGGGGGGCGGGGTCCGAAGAAGGAACAGCCCTCATCACAAAGATAGAAACAAAGGACATGCTGCTCATACCCCTGTACGATGACAATGGACGTGAGCTGCACCGTCTGAACAGTCTCACACTGCGGCTTTGTGTCAGTGAGACACAAAGCCACATGCTCCTCACAAAGTGAATTAAAGTACTGTATGTAAACGCAGAAAGTACCAGGTAACCTGCTGGGAGCTAGTGGCTCAAGGATATAACGGACACGACTGAAATGAGATGGAGCATTGGTAAAATAGTTACGTTTTTTTAAAGGAAGAAGAAAAAGCATGAGGTAAACAAGAAAGAATTCACCTATTAATCTATCTATCAATTATTGTATTATCAATATCAGACCTTGACAATAAAA
The DNA here is from genome assembly GCF_900324485.2 of Mastacembelus armatus. Taxonomy (NCBI): domain Eukaryota; kingdom Metazoa; phylum Chordata; class Actinopteri; order Synbranchiformes; family Mastacembelidae; genus Mastacembelus; species Mastacembelus armatus. The sequence continues at coordinate 1,375,567 of NC_046639.1, read as the reverse complement.
AATCTGTTCTGGTATCTACAGTGGGACTCCTATTACTCCCTGACATCAACCATAAATCAGGCTTTATACTACCTCACAAGATTTGTCCCACTATCCAAACGCAGGGAACATGACCAGGAAACCCTGGTATGAATCACTGGTGCATCCACTCTGCAGTTTGAACCTCAAATCGCCCCGTAATCGTAAATTTACCAAATTGTGATCAGAGATGCATATGCATATACACACACACACACACATATATAGTCTGTTATTTTAATTTGTATTGAGTTTGTACCCAACCGTGATCAATTTCTCCACGGTCTGAATGACACCTGCCCAGTGCTCTAGTTGTTTGAGACATGGCTATTTGTTTCAGCTGACAGGAGCCCAGGGCGGCAGACGGAGAGGAAGAGGAGAAAAGAAACAGGGCACAAAGTGAAAGAAGAGGACAGAGAGGGAGTGAGAAAAGGACTTCTGTCACAAAACTAACACGTTTACCCATAATTCATGAAAGGGGAGGTTGGCTGAAAAATTAGAGGTAAAACTGTGTTAAGCCTGCATGTTAAAAATAAAAAAAATAAAACTGCAGCAATAGTGCATTGTCAATTCCACTCCGCGTCATAGCTGTTCTCTCAGGAGCAAACACAAGCAGGCCCTCAGTCAGGCAGATTGTGAAGTCAGTCCCTGTGTCAATGCAGCTTAATTAGAACAGACAGATAATGGGCTTGAGTTTGATTAGTCAGAAGCATGAGATGGAGCCACAAACGGCTGCAATTTGCCATGTTCTCCCTGTGAATTCAACGTCGTAATGCCTGCTATTAAAAGAATAACACTAGAGCGAGCTATGAAAAAGACTTTAGCTCTTTTTAATTGCCATGTCATAAGTTATCATCATGGCTACCTACCATAGCTTTTCAAGAATTATACGAGGTGTTTATAGCGAATCCTTACAGCCATTATTTGTGACAGATGGTTGATTCAATTTAGGACAGGCAGAAGGATTAACAGTACGAGTTTAATTGTAAATTTTCCACGAGTAATAAAACAGCAGTTAATCATGAAGGATCGGTCTGTGAGTGTGTTAGTATCTGTCAGCGTGCGCAGATCGAAGACATTGATCGGAACAGCTATCTCACCTCGCTGCATGTCAGCTGCCTGTCAAATGAAGATGGAGGGTACCTGACACACTGCTGAATGAACGAGAGGCCGGTTTAACACACACATACACACTCAAACACACAAGAATATTCAAAACATGTAATTATTCTCTGCAGAGGACGGAGAGTTGTGCTGTTTGTCTGATTTCTATTTATATCATACGGCACTGCATGCATATGTGCTTTCTGCTTATATCTTTGTATACAGTGGCCTCATCCTCGTCGTGTTGACATCTCATTTTCACCCTTCAGTTTTTCCCTTGCTGATTGAACACAGCTGTCAGACGCGCCACTCAACACTTCACAAACGCTCGTCCTTCACGTGTCGCCCGTGCGCGTGTGGCAACCTTGAGATGAGCTGAATTTGTTCCTGCCTAATGACAAGCTGAAGAAGTTTCTGTACAGCAAAGACATATTCAACGGGCACACACACAAAAACAAACTCGTGGGCAAACGTTTGCCGTCTCCTTTGCGACTTATGATTGGCGGTAAAGCCTTGGGGGGAAGTGGCTGAGGTTTTCGGCAGCGATCCGATAGCACTGAGGTGGTCCAAATGCATGATTCATCTTAATCCTGATCCTCTCAATGCATCCATCTTGAAAATCCCTCCCTGTGTTGTCCCTGCAGCAGTGGAGAATGATTTTATAGTCACCAGACCAGGCAATTAAATGCATTGTGATTTCTGATTTAAACTTTTAAGTAATTTAGCAATTTGTGGCTAGCTGGCATAGCTTTCAACTTTAAATACAGCAGCTGAACTAGAGGACCTTGTGGAAATAAGTTTTAAAAACGTCAATTAATTCTAATTATAATTCTTGCTGGAAAATGATTGTACAATTGGCCGGGGCCTGCAGGCACGGTCTGTTAGGCCTGAAGAATTCTTAGAGGATGTTAGAGAGTTGGGGAAAGAGGGGTAGCCTGTCAGGTGAACTCCGAGATGTCGCCACTGCAAGTTTTAATGAAGAGGTAATCATGCGGAAATTACAGATGAGCAATCGCTGATTAATAACTACATGTTTTACAAGGAGGTCAGGGATTGGTGAGGCTACAGTGGATCCCTTAGATTAACCGCTTTGATTGGTTCGGTAAAAACCCAGCCAGCCGTGTGTGCAATGACTGGAGTTAGATAAATGGGCTCATAACTTCCCTAAAGTTCCTTTTTTCTCCACCCCAACCCCTTTTCTTCATTTGTATGCAAAGTCCAGTCCCTTAGGCTCCCTTTCCTTCTCTTTAATTTTCAGCCATCTTTTTTTAATCAATTTTCTTTTATCTCGGGGAAGTTATTTTAATACTCCTACATCTTATTTCATTCTCAGCAAGACTATGTGGGGATATCAATTATTCAATGGAGAGGGAGCTGAGGAATATGTTAATATTGATTAAGCTTTTGCCACACCTAAGAAGATTACACTCTCTTATCACTATGCTAGAGTGCTGCATTAGCCAGGCAAATTAAAGGACACGTAGATACACTGTGTTAGATATACAGTGATGTAAGAACATTTGTGTGCCTTCTGTGTTTCAAGCAGAGATTAAAAGCCTATTTACATGACAAGCAATGAAAAGACGACATGCCCCGTATTCATAAGGACTCACGCGATGCTTTGAAGCTTAACCTCTTAATTGCCGTAAAAAATGACTCTTACAGATTAGCCTTGAGGGCCAGAGGAAGTTAAATGCATTGTATTATGGTAAATAAGGCAGTTGTGATATTTGTCTAGAATCATCTTGGTTTGTCACGTATTGTGTTGTTTTATCTCAGCCATTGTGGTGTTGAGGTCCTTGCTGCTGTCTTATTGCCACAGGGTGCAGCTCTGGTTTTGGGCAGTGATACTGCAGATACTTTGGCATTTGTATCTCATTTCCCCAGAGTCCTGTAGGGCAGCCAGGAGCTGTATATCTGTCAGGGTACAAAGCAGCCAGTCAGAAGGCCAAGGGAAAAGGGACAGGAACAGAGGTGGGCGTTAAGGGGACAGGATGTCATTGTGTGTTCCAACCGGGCTGTGAGATATGCAAGTGTTTAAGACTCAGCTGAAGGAGACTTTGGAAGTCAAAGGGCTGTTTGTGATTTACAAATGCACGTATATATGTACAAGTGTGTCTATCCACACCTACATACAACAAACACTGCACCGTTGTCTTCATTTGGCCAAACATGACTCTGCACTGCTCTCTCCTCTAATTTCTTCTCTATGACTACATTTACATGCACAGCAACAATCCGACTATTGACGTTACTGAGAATAAGACAATATTCTGATTAAGGTGTTTACATGAGCTGCTTTGAGAATATTATAGAGCACAGGCCGATTAATGACACGCGTCTGTCGACCTACGTCTCGCCGTCTGACTTTCACAGTTCGTTATGGAGCCATACACCGTTCTGGGTATTTCATCTTTACCTTTACGGAGGCTTCGAGTGCAGTTAGGCCTATTTACTCGTCAGGCATATTCTTCGCTTTCGTTCGGCAACATTCTGCCACCACGACAAACACGGAGCTAATAGAATGGAAGGAAAGGTTTCTCACGTGCCGTGTGTTTAGGTATCCTGTCGCAAAATTCAGCAAAAACTCTCACAGAACATTCACATTATGATTAACGTGTCTACATGCGTTTCATAAAATAGGAATACTCTAAGATTATTGCTTACTCTGACTGTGACCTTAACCGGATTAAGATCGAAAATCGCTGTTTGCATGGTAGTTTCTTAATCAGACTATTGTCTTAATCTGATTAATATCTGGGTTTTGTTGTCCATGTAAACACACTCTAGGTCTTGATACACTTGCACTCAAACACACACATAATCTGTCATGTGTGTGTGTTGCTCAGACCATTACTCTGTTTATTCATTAAATATGTGTATTTACATGTGTCTGTCTGCTAAAGAACCAAGCACCCACCTGTTTCTTTCTGATACTACAGTAGAAATGAGCGATCTGAGCTACTCGACAAATATCTCGACTGTCGCTGCTTCACCAGCCTGTCTGCAGATTGTGTTCTGTTGTTTTCCATAAAAAGGAACAAGAGAAATAAGGAGAGGGAGTAAATGAGAGGGGAGGAGAAAGGACATGACAGAGAGACAGATAAGTAAAGATTGAGACAGGAGGAGGTTGAGGGGAGGACAGACCCCTGCTCCGCATTAATTCTCTGTTTGCCAGTCAGAGCATGCTTTTTCCTATGAGATTAGACTGATAAAATGCATGTGTGTATGAGCGTGCGCATGTCCACACACACTCCTCTGCAAGCTTGCATACATGTGTGTGTGCACTCCAACCTTCCCCTGTGAGATTAGGCTGATTTGTCAGTGATGCAGGAGTTCATCCATGATTAATAGCCTAGCGTGCTGGAAACAATGTTATTCTGCATTAGCTACCTGTGGGACGCCCCCCGTTCGACCGCACGTGTGCTTTGGCGTATGTGCGTGAAACAGCATGAGTGTCAATACAAACATCTTGTTCCAGATGAGCTGACGTTGTAAGTACGTTTGTACACGAGTCGACTATGTGCTGTATTAGTACAGCTGTGTGTTGTGTGCAACCTCGTTGATGTGTATTATTGATGAGTGTTTCCTTGCAGTTATGTGTTTCTGAATAACCAGAGAATCAAAGCTTTGCACAGGTGTGTCTATCACCTGTGCAAAGCCAGAGACCAGCTCCAGAGACCAGCTCCAGAGACCAGCTCCAGTGAACTTATGGCAGCGAACCTTCCATGAAGAGTGGTCTGATTTGTTTCCTGCTGAGGTTACCAGATTACTGTTTTCTTCAGTATAGCACTAAAAATAAGTTTGTCACCTGGTTATTCTGTTCTGTTCACTGAAAATACAATTTATTCATTCCAAAGCAATCAATTTCACTGAATTATACAGAGGTTTGGAGACTGATTACTATTTCTCACCCATGTTTTTTCTTTTTCTGTGAACCCAGAAGTTACATTTTGAAAAACCTGTAATTTAACCTTCATCCGAGAAATTACTTTTTTCTTTCATTAAATTGTTTTCTCAGTTTTGCTGCGGTGACAAATCGAGGGGCTGAATTATGGTCAGGGACAAGATTTTTACGTCCTGGTTAAGGTTAGGGAAAGATCATGGTTTTGATTCAATAATAATAAACATGCTCTGCCTGTTTCTGTATTAAATCAGACCACAATCTTTCTCGAAACTAAAAACTAAGGACTAAAAGAAAAGACCCGGTGACAAACTCTACCCAATTTAATTTCCCAGGATTTTACATGAAACTTCGTAAGGAGGCACTATTTAAGAGTCTGTGCTCTCCAGGGTGTGTGTGTGTGTGTGTGTGTGTGTGTGAGAGAAAGAGAGAGAGAGTGTATGTGAGGCCAAATGATAGAGACACCAGCAGTAGATGGGATAACTATGGGAAGCAGAGCCTGTAAAGCCAAGGAAAGACGATCAATACCAAATGTACTTTGTGGAGACTGAGAGCAGAGAAACTATGCAGCCAATTAAACAGAAAGATCAGAGAGAGAGAGACAGAGACAGGCGGAGAGAGAGAGACAGCACAGTAAGACCATCTGATGAAGGTCCATTATATTCACTATGTTCTGACCATATCCAGGCTCACACCCTGTTGTTACTGTGTGTGTGTGTGTGTGTGTGTGTGTGTGTACTAAGCTCATCCACCTGTAGAACCCTGAGGTCCAGAACTCGGTTTTATTTAATGTGGCACTAACACAAACTGAGCAGATCTTCAGATCTCTCTCATCCATTCATGGAGGATAACGCACCAACTCTCCCCATCATCTTTAATTTTCTTATAGTGCTCTTCACTCGAAATGGCATAACACTTCCATATGCAAACACACACACACACACATCCACGCAGTACACACACAGCTCGCACTACTGCTACCGCGAGCCTTCACATCGTCCACGTTTCCTGAAGCAACGACTTGACTCAAAGCCCTGTGTCACTTTCATCATGAGAGAATATCTATCGAAACGACTAACTTCTCTCTCTTCAACTTCTGCTCCTTTCGGCAGAGGCATTCATTTTTCAGAGCCGGGCATGAATATTTCAGGGCTGAGTGACAGATCCAGTGAAGAATGAAAAGAGAGACGGAGTGGGGGAGATGGGTAGGGAGGTCCAGGGAGGTATGGGTAATCACATTTGGTTTTGCAGATCTCATAAATGACTTAAGCCCTGCAGATTTCAATCAGACTGCCTTAGTCTTCGTCATCTTCATCGATTTCCATCCGCGATTGCTTTCTCTCTGCATTTCCCTCTCCTTTCTTGTCAGTAAGGTGTCTCACTTTTTCACTGCTCAAAAAACTTTGATGGTGGCTGGGTCCAACTTTACTGTGCTGCAGTGGGTTTGAGCGTGTGGGCAGGAAAAGCAATTTTAACCCACAGACCAGCAAAATGGGATCAGCATTTCAAAATGTTCATTCAAAGCTCAGCTTTAATCAGCAAGCCAACAGAATTATCTGCGTTTCCACCTGTAACTAACCTATGTGTAAGTGATATACTGTAATACTTAAATTAGTGTTCAAAGAGAGGGATAATCCTCAGCAAAAGATCAGGGAATAAACCTATTTTAAAATGTGGCAAGAAACATGACACATTCATTTTTCTTCATTCTGCCTTCGGACTTAAAATGATTTATTTGCCTGGAGATATAACAGATATAACAGGAAAAGCATGTTCCCAGGGCTAGCAGGTTGGAAATCTGAGGAGTTGTAAGCTATATTGTTGTGCTTTTACAAATACAGTCAAGAGATAAGAGTAATATCCCCTGCTTTCTTGGAAATGGAGGACTGATTTACAAACACACAACCGATATAAAAATACATTTCCCCGGAAATAGAGGAAATAATCTCTCTGCTTTTAATGCAGCAATGAAGAGAGCTGTGTCTGGGGGAAGGCAAATAGAATTGTTTGTTGGCTGTTGTGTAATGGTTGTGTGTGTGTGTGTGTGTGTGTGTGTGTGTGTGTGTGAGTCTGTTTGTGGAATTGAATGTGGTGGCCCAGAGAGTTTTACACATATTTGGCCCTAGAGATTCTCAGCGTAGAAAATCACTGCAGGGCTGATATACAGTACACACCCACGCACACACAAACAGGTAGCTATGAACATTTCTTTGCACGCATTAGTCAGGTCTTTTGGGTCTGTGTCAACCACGTGAAATGCCAAGTGCCCCACTTTACCGACAGAAACGATCCTAACTTGATGCACAGCAAACTGTAAATTTAACGTGCACTGCACCTTAACTGCCCCCTAATAAAACGAATAGATTTCTTACTGCTTTTAATAAAATGAATATCAAACCCAGCAGTATCAGCCTCAGCTGTACTGTGTCTTCAGCACTAATTAGCGATTAGTAGACTAAAAGTTTAATGAAAGCACTTTGGTCAAAGTTGCAGAGAAACGTATGACATCAATAATTGTAATGACTCATATTTGTACATGCCGGAAACTGCCTGCTCTAATCAGTTTATATGAACTGACTCGAATTTAGCAGCTCACCACAATAAGTAAAAAAAATAAAAAATAAAAAATAAAAAATACTTGGTACTGTGGGATTAGAAATTCAATGTGATCTGACAGGGTAATTGTACAAACAGCACTAAGTCTGCAGAGCCTTTCAAAGATCCCATTTTCTCTGCAGAGGAGATCTGGTGTGTCCTCAAAGCATCAGAATTATCACTTTCATTCAGTTCCTTTTCTTTGATAGAAATGAAAGATCTGAGGAAAAAACTTACAAATCAAATTAAATATCAGATGAAAGGTCCTGAGTTTGTCATCTCACAGCTCTAATATCTAAAAGCACGTCTAGCCGAGATATGAGCACTTCAATTTAGATAAGAAAATATTTGGTGGTTTTGATATCTTGTCCGGTCTGCCTATTTTAAAATATTGCTACTTCCTCTCTCCACTTTTAATGAGTTTCTTGTCTAGTAATTGTAAGAATCTCAGTACGTCTGATAACAGAGGAGAAAATCTCAAATGTGAGCTGTGCCCTTCTTCTCTTTTAGATTCCCATGAATAGCTTATCTTTGAAACTTTCTCGAGCGAAGGTGCACACAAGTGTGAACTTGCATAGTTCACTTCTTCCCTCACTGTGCACATGTAGGTAGGGCCAAGCTACAGTAACACACTTTCTGTGTGAACACACTCAAACTGTCAAATGAGTTAAAGTTTCATGAGTTAAAACCCTCATGTGCTGTTCAGGATGTTTTCATCCACCAACGGTCTTTTTTTTTTTTACTCTTAATTTGGCCATAACTTTCACTGTATTTCACCAAATAGAATGATTTTTGGAGACAAACCTTAATTTCACATAAATTTTGGAAATCTGATTTAGAAATTATACACAATAATACGATAACACACTGTGGGCAGATGCACTACCCGTTCGGTAGGTTCGGGATGAAAACATCCACTAAAATGAACTGCTGTAAAAATATATCAGATAAATATTTCAATAGTTTTTTGCATAACTCAACTTCAGTTCGGATCAAAACTACTGAACGTTAAAAAAAGGGGTCAGAATTTTAACCCTTTAAATGCCAATTTCATAAGTGATGTCACAGATGTGGGGAATAAAAAAAACACACAAAATGACTTATTTTCAGTATAAAAAGTGATTGTTTCTTTTTACCCCCTGACACAGTCTTGGATATGTCAAAGATTAGTAACAGCACTGATTGGTGCATTGTTAGCTTTTGTGCAGCATCAGACTTTAATTTTTTCTGACTAATTTACTGTGATGTTTTTGCCCCATTGACTGTCATTATAAGGACATTTTTTGACTGCACAGACATGACACTATATCATCCTTCACTCTTGATGGTTTCCCCTTTTGGGAAGAGGTAAATTTTGTGATTTTTACTGTTGACAGCCAAATGGCCCCATTAACCCTTTACACAGGCCTGTGCATAGAAAGTTTAGTTTCTGGCTTTTATATGGAGTTTTATATGGACTATATCAGCATATTATAGTGTGTGTGTGTGTGTGTGTGTGTGTGTGTTTCTACAGTAGCCCAGAGAGGACAAACCAAACATCAGCGTTTTGTTTTAAAGATAACAGCCACCATAACCTCCTTTATGCCGTGGAGGTTTTTCTCGGTACAGACTACAAGTCCAGACTCGTTCACCTGTTTGAATTTGACAAGTTTGGCTCTGGAGCCTACAAAGCTGAGGACAGGACGACACTATATAATCAGCTTTCTTCCCCCTGCCAACACAACTTTCTGCCTGTAGGCCCTGCCTAACCTTCTGTGCGTATTATATCCATTTTACTATCCTGCCCTGTGATCGCTATTCTCTTGTGTCGCCACCGAGGGCACGGCTTATCCCTGCTTATCATCAGAACTCATCACTCATGTGTCCACTAACAGACTTTTTCTGGGGGAAAAAACTCCTCGACAGTGAGATGCATTTAATGGATAGGCCTGAAAATGTCTTTTTCTGCTTTAATTTAGCAAGTTTCTGCTTGGATTTGAAAGTTTGGCTCTGGCTGTGAGGTAACAAGCTCTCTGAGGGAAAGTCGACTATTATGTTACATGTACTAAACTTCAAGTATAAAAATCAACACTCTGGCTAAGCGCAGCCTGTTTTTGGCTTTCACATAGAACTAAAGCCTGATAAGAGGCAAAAACTGACACTAAACTCAAACAAGATTTGTTCCTCAGCACTCGCAGTAAACACAACATACATGCCTGATGAAAACCCTGCTCTATTCAGAGGGTGAAAAGATATTTAGGGCTGGCAAACACTATTTTCAGCCATTATAAATAGCAGGGCTAAGGCCACTAACACCACCCCCACAGGCACACATCCTGGGGAGCATCTCAGGGAACACACATCGACTCCCTCGTACACGTCCTTCTAGTGACTAGATAGCTCTGACTACCAGCTTTATGCTTCTGTCCATACTACACTTAATGGTGGTCTGTCTCCCCTGTGTCCCACAACTCTTCCACTCATCCAATGCTGTGTAGCTGAGACGCCACGCCACCTGCAGTCCCTGCCCTCCCCTCCCTCTCTGCTGCGTCTTACAAAAAATGCTGAGAAAGCCTGTGTCTGAAACTCTGACCCGCAACTGATTCCCCGACGTGTCGGCTACAAAGCTGAAAATCAGTTATTGAAGCAATTTGGTTAAGGGACCAACTTAGTGTATATAACACTGATAGCAGAGGTGGCAGGGATGTTGAGGAACAAGAATTAGCAGCGCCGTCTCCATGGAAACTGCTGAGTGGAGCCACGAGTTTATTCACCGACCAAAAACCTGTCTTTGACATCCCGGCCTATGCAGTTAACCCACGATCTCAAGGAAAACACAGAAGCACATTCACATGTATAAGCAGACGCGCGCGCACGTGGAAGCCCACACGCACACACACAGTCCACGCACATTCACGGAGGGTTGAGCTGGAGTTGACTGTGAGCCATCATTAAGCCTCTGACATGCAGCATACAGCGCTCTCGTACCCCCCAAGGCCCTGACTGAGGTTAACCAGGCTTTTCACACTCAGCCTCGCGCTCACAGAGAGGGGTAATAGTAAACTGGAGCGGCGCAGGAACAAATGTTTTGGTGAATATGAACAGATTCAACGTGGAAGGGAAAAAAGTCTGTTGTTCAAAGAGCGAATGAATGAGCGTTGTCTCGTTAGCTTAAAGGCCATTGAAATGCACGCGGATATAAAACCGTATATTACTCAGCCTTTGCCTGCTCTGAAATCTCACTGAGGATTGTCTCACTTTTATACATATAGACGATGTGGTGGAAAAATCAAGCGTGTACAGCGGGAGCTGTTTTGAAGGCTGAATGTGTCTCGGTGCACATCTTTTCCTCTGAAAAGACTTCCATCCTGAGCTGCAGCAGCTGAGCGACAAGAGGAAAGTTACTCCAGCCTTTTGTTCTGGCTGCGCTCATTGGATAAAAGCAGTGTGTAAATTCAGAGTGGATTAGCATAAATTAGCATGTGGTTAGGGATCTGACCAAGGATTGGTGCACACTCGGAGTCTAAAGAAGTGGGAAACAGGTGTGACAGTTTTACCACTTCAGAGTGATATTTAAAATACTAACCCTACTAAACTATGATTAGGATTTATTTGAGATTGGTCAACAAGTCAATAGCCTGTTTCTTAACTTTACTCATCCACTAATTTATAGCAACAGTTTACAGCGTGCAGAAGCACGAGGCCCTCAACAGATTGTGTTGTTATGCTAATCTGATTTCACTGTTGTCTTCCAGCTGTTGCCATGTTGATGTATTGTTGGTAAAAAAAAAAAAGTTAGTGCCATATTGGATTGTGTTACGCTTCATCACAGATGCAGAGTAAACCTCGTCCTAAATTAAGTGCAGTTCAAAAGTCTCAGTCTTCAGAATAGTTAGGAGCTTTTATTCCAGATAAGAACCGGGTAACGCAGGCTCTGAGGACATTTGCAGTAAAAATGGTGTGTGCACATGCAGTTCGCTGTTTTGAATTTACTCCTTCGAGGTTAGTAAGCGACACAGGTAATGACCGTCACTCCTCTGCTTGATACACCAAATTGCATGCAATAAGCAAAACCACGGAGCGCCCTCTGAAAATAAGTCTTCCCCCTTTTCTCTTAGTAAAAGGGTCTAAAACTGTTAAAGGCATCAGCCTCTCACCTCCTGTTACCACCTCTCACATATTTAGACATGCTTTCAGGGAATATTCTAGTCAAAGTCCGCCTCCATGTCAACACTATTAGGTGTTAGAGGACTGATGACCTGTTAATGTCTCACTGCTGCAGTGGAAGCTGTGGTGGACGATGCTTTATTTATACTGCGGTCACTGAAGTGACAGTAGGCAATGAATGTGAGCTGCCAGTCAGGACAGCTGCTGTTTTGGGCTAATCCACAGGGAATTCAGCTGGAGCTCAATTTAGCTAAAGAACTACAGTCAAGCGACTCAAGTGCCTCCAAATCCCAGCATCCCCTAAGGCATTCGGTGGAGAACAGTGTATGAGTTTTCTCAGCGGACGGAAAGAGGAACACTTTCTCCTTTACTTTCTCTCTCTCTGCCTTATTCTCCCTCATTAATAATCTGCATTCAGAGGAGGCTCAGGCAGACAGAGCAGCAGCTGTGTGAGAAATCGCTCAATACTAACACATGCCTGGGTTAAACTGGAGCGATGTGATTATTTTTGCTTTTCACTTGCAGGGTGCAGGAACCAAAACTCTATTTTGATGATCAATTAATCATAGTCATTTTTCAAGTATGATGTTGGTTATTGCGTCGCACATATGATGATTTTATGCTTTTGTTTCTCATATCTGTAAACAACATATTTTGAGGGTCCTGACTAAATAAAAGAAGAATAATCCAGATACATTTAATAGATACATTCAACTGATGATTAAATTACCAGGTTAATCAATAATGACATTTTGTTCATATCCAGGTTTAACACTGGAGATAAGAGTATAGAAGATGTTTTTACCCCCAACTTGGCCGTATACAGCGAGACAATAATTACCAAATTAATAAAAGATAAAAGTTTTTAAAGTATCTGCACATGTTCAGGCTGTTCATTGTATATTAATCTACCACATGCTATTATTGTAACTGTTGTTATTATAGTGATCATAAACGCTGATCCACATGCAGTGAAGGGATTTAGCTTCTGGTTAACATATAATACCCTACAGTACTATGGTCTCCATACATATTTCCTCTGTGGAACCACACACACACACACACACACACACACACACACACACACACACACACACACACACAGCTGTTATGCGGTGATCATCCATCATTTGCAGTTTTACACCTATTAAGCAGTTCAGACATCCAGGGAGGAGAAGGGTTAAACCTGGACCCTGCCCCACTGAGAGAACAGGTCTCTGGGGGAGACAAGTGCCAATGTGGGATAAGAATGTGGGTCACAGAAGGTGCCTATTCATATGTGTCTGCTTTGGAACCTCCTGGAGAACTGGCAGAGCACATGCATCTCTCTAATGCTGTAAATCAGCAGGAAAAAAAAAAAAAAAGAAATTAAAAACAGTGCAATTAATGGCTGTCAATCAACAGGCCTCCGTACAGCAATAATACTTGACATAAATGTCATGAGCACCCCACAAGGCTGAGCAAACACAAACACTCTTATAAAAAGGAGTAAATTCTCTCAGGGTGGGTAATACTAAGTTGACAACTTTAGCACTGCACAACCTCAGAGGATGGGCTTATAATTCTGGAGAAGAGCCAGGACACCAAAAGTTCCCATAAAGCCTTCTTATTAAAGTGTGTAACTCAAACGGCTCATAAAAGCAGTGGACATCCATATGGTGGTGGTGGTGGTGGACGTGGACGCGCACACACACACACACACACGTGTAAACATACGCAGAGATACTAAATATGTATCACAGGAGATATGAGATCATTAAGGCAGGGTTGCAGAGGACAAGGTGAAAATACAGGCACAACACTTCTGGTTTACAGTGTAAAATCAAGCTCCATGACCCAAGTTCAACAAACACAACTTCTAGTTTCTGTTTGCCTGTAATGAGTCGTGACAGGAGCCCTGGCTCTGTGATAGTTTTTCCAGTGTCCTGTACTTTCTTCAGACTCTTCTCTGTGTATACGTGTGTGTTACTGTTTCACCCAATCGTCAGCATTGTTTCTGCAAGTCATCTGTCAGCCTAAGATAACTAACTCTTATTGGCTCAGCCTTTTAGTGCCCCGTTATCAGCCGCGGTTCTGAAAGGATTTTAAAAGGTCCGCTTCGCCATTAAAAAGATTTATGCCAACAAATGCACCAGGCTCGCTTCTGCAAGAGGTAAAACAAGGAAATCTCTTAAAACTGAAGGAACTGAATCCTGGCTACGTATGCAAATATGTTTAGTCACCGAGACAAATAAACTAATTATCTTCTATGGAAATAAATCACATGCTAAGGGCACAAATGAGGGGTGAAACGGTTATATGCAGCAAAAAACCAATATTTCAAAATAACTTTACTGACACCTTAAGGTATTTTTATCCAGATTTAAATCATCTTGGAAGTAATGAAACATTAATTACTATTTACGACGTGCAGTGTTCGTCAAATTAAACATAAGACTTTTAAGGAACCTTTCTAATCGCACATAAGAAGCAGCTACTGAATACTTTCTTCATGGTCACACTGGTTGAAGAATAACACAACATCTACAATTAGATATATGACTTGCTGTACAGTCCATATAACAATAGTTCCTCATTAAGTGACATCCCAAGTGAAAAATAAATATATCGTTTCATACTTAAATTATACTTTTAGCATATAAAGCGTGTTAAAAGTTTTACGAAGTGTATTTGTGCTTGTGGTGAAACATAGTAAAAGTATATCCAGTGACCAAAAGATACACGGACCCAACTCAAACATACCTCTGTTCATTCAAACTGTCAAAACAAGTCCAGTTACTGGTCTGGTCTTGAAGGGAGAGAACAGCCTCTGTAACTGAAGCTGAAACAACAGTCCATAAACTTGTATCCGTGCTCTGTGCACACATTTTAATTGTCCAGGTCTATACGATTTGAGCTTAGTTTCATAGAATAGTTTGCCAAACCATGTATCTACTAATTGAGCCAATTAATTTGAATAAATCCCTTTTATATGTGAATGAAAAGTCATAATTATTATTCTTGCAGAGGTCATCCAATACAGTGCACTGGCCTTCACTGTTATAAATCTGACTGTAACATAATTACATTTAGATTACAACAGTTTTACCATATATTTTGATTACGGTATTAAGCAGTTAATCATACGTGAGTCTGATTTTTAGGAGCCCGATCTAGCAGAGCCTCACCTGCGCCTTGTCCTCGTCTATAAGAAAACTGCACACACACTTTTCCAAGCATTTCATTACCATCCTGTCTATAACCATTTTATTTTTCCTGAGTTTGGTCGTGGACAGGAATGATAAGATATTACCAAAGGCAAGGACTGACACACAGCAGTAAGAGCTAATGAGTTATCTTCCACTGTAATCTACAATCATGTTCGATCTTGTAACAGCATGGACACGAGAACTGAGGCTCTCTAGGGAACAAATCCTGCACCTTTATGTCCCTGTATTAAAAGCACACCTCAGTACACTGTTAAAGGAGTAATTAAAGAGTCATCATAACACAAACATAAAGTGAAATGTCTTCAAACCACTCGATGTAAATACTACACATTTATGGGATGTCTTTGGGCGACACCTCTAACGTGGATTTTCACCTTTTTTTTTCTCCTTAGAGGATTTGGATCAAGAAAGTGGCGCATAAAAAGTGTTTAGGAGGAAGCAGCACTGAAAATGTTTTGATGCTAAAGGGTAACCCTGTCTCTTTGTAAATGTCTTATGTTTGTGCACTACAAATGTGGGGAAAAATGTTAAAGAAAAGAAACAAACACAGGGAGATGTGAGAGGCAGTAAACAGGGCGATGTACTGAGGGTGCATGCAGTAATGTGCTAGTACAGCGAGGTACTAAAAGATGCTGTAGATAATTGAGTGTGGCCTGTCTAAGTGAATGACTAAATGCTGCAAGCTTCATTAGCTGCATCACCACAGACAGATATCTCTGCATCCACATAAGAATCCAACCATATAGTGTATGTGTGAGAGCATTTAAATTGGTATTTCACATCCAAAAACACACACACACACACACACGAAAACTGTTGGCTTGTGCTTCAGTAATGTATGTTCATGAGGGGGTATTGATTCCACAGCAGGGAGGCTGCTGCACATGTGAGTTGCTAAGAGGGAAAAAAGTCTTGTTTTCTTTGAGTTACTGATAAATAAGACCAAGAATTGCTACCTGGTGGTTTGGGTTTAGAAAGGGATTGCTCCTGTAAGCTCTTAATGCTTAGAACAAATCACACTGTACCACACACGTGGTAGAGCAATTAGAACAGTACAAACAAGTGTGGAGCAGAAAATTATATTATGCTACTAAATATGCTTATAATTAAAATCTGATTGTAAATGTGTAGGTCTGAGTGTGTGGATTTGCACGTGTGTTCTTTGTAAACCCTGTGAATAATTTCAGAACATGATGTTCTTTATGAACTCAGCTGTTCTCCACATGAATCACATGTTGCTGCACGGACCGAGGAGAAGGTGACGAACAGAAGAGAAGGTGTGAAGAGAAGGTAACCACCCAGTGTTTTGGTGTGCCTACTTCTTTTCTACCCCAAGATGCACATACATGAATACATACATCCATACTTGTCTAATAAAAAAACAACAAAAAGCATTGTGGGAAAGCGAAGCACTGCCAGCTATGAAACCAGAATGTCAATCTGGCTGCAGGAAGACGAAAACATTTCCATATACCAGATGGAGGAAAAAAAAAGTGTCATAAACACATACTGTACATAGTAATGATGCACCGACACTCACATGCAGTAATCACTCTTGGATACATAGTGGGGCTAAAGTGCAGAGATTTGACCACCCACTGAAGCGAGAGAGGGAGGAAGAGACAAGAATGACCTTTTATAACAAGAGAAATGGAAGGCTTGGCAGACAGTGTGTGTGTGCGTGTGTGTGTGTCTGCATGCGTGTGTGTGTGTCTGCATGTGTTTGTTTTGCAAGTGAGGCCTCTTACCATCAGTTAGCCGCCTGGTGCTGACAGTGCTCTACAGCTGAGCCACAGCAGAGCGATCTGGGACCTGCTTTGACATTTTCAACTTGATTCATTAATTCATGGTTGGCAGGCCTGGTGACACGCACACTTAAACGAGCTCCGCGCGCTGGCGCTGCATCCGCTTGAAATACACACATTGTTTTTTATGAAGTCATTCACGAAGGCCGGAAGTGTATACATACTCTCGCGGTTCATGATGCAACGCTTTACCATAAACGACCGGCCGTAAATATGAACGCTGCTCTCCTCTTTTTAGCCCTGCTGAAAGGAGATTACCTACGTTGGGACCCTGTTATTGAGATGGTCAGACAATCTTTCACAATCGAAAATGAAAAAATAAATCCTTCTGCACATGAATGTGATTGAGACAAGCATGTGCTTCCTGTGTTGGTAATATTCCCGGGGCAGCTGTATTGGTGCTAAATCCAGATTTGTCCCAGGGGCTCCTCCTCCTAAGCTCTTGGAGTGAGACTGTTGGGATTGGGGTTTCCTCGGGATAACTAGTAATTCTGTTCTGTGTACAATTGTATTATGGAAGTCTCTGCACAGGCCAGAATCTCTATCTGTGATTAACAAAGGGGACGGAGTCCATGATAAAGGTACAGTGTCTCACAATTATAGAGATAAAACAACAAATTAATTAGTTCAAACTGTAACAATAAATAGGTGATGAGGAAGTGCCATCAGGATAATGATCAACATAATTACAAAATATTCTTAATTAAGGTCCTATATCTGAAATGATATTGGAAAATGAATTAAAATTCATTTTCAGTAGAATATTAAATGCGATACAGCAAAATATGGGATGTGAGCCCTGTGGTACTGCTTGCTCTGAATAAAGTAAACTAAAGCTTTATACATATTTCTGCTTTCTCAGGATTGTTCTCGTAACTGTCTGTAATAACAGCAACAACAAAAAAACAAAACAACTTGGCCAGTACTTGGCTCTAATTTGCCCTAACCATCTACCTGTGGCTCCCTGTGTTAGATATACAACATGCAGCACTTCATTTAATCAGTGACGACCTTTGGCAGCTCAACCTAATTAGGAAGACAATTTAATTATATACACACTTAGATGCCAATTTGTTGAAATGTTTTGCATTATAATCGCAGCTGCAGTGATGGGAGGCTAAAGAGCAGAACACTTCTCTGTGTAAGGCTCAGCTCAAAAGCACAAAAGCACCACTGAATATTCTAACATTCATGAAGGTAGGGTTTATTGCAGAGCTGCTGTACTGGACTACATCTGTTCTGGGTTGGTGTTGGTAGCTGGGTTACTTCTAACATAACAGGACACTGCAAGAACCGGAATTATTATTGATTATGAAATTGTGCAATCAAACATCCATCCATCCATCATCTGTACCCCCTTAGTCCTAACCAGGGTCCCAGGGATCAGCTGGAGCCTATCCCAGCTCTCTTTGGGTGAAAGGCAGGGGTCCACCCTGGACAGGTCCCCAGTCCATCACAGGGCCACATAGAGACAAACAACCTCACACACTCACACTCACTCCTATGGGCAATTTAGAGTCACCAATCAACCTGACATACATGTTTTTGGACTGTGGGAGGAAACCAGAGTACCTGGAGAAAACCCACACAAGCACAGGGAGAACATGCAGACTCCACACAGAAAGGCCCCTGATGGGTTTCAAACCAGGAACCTTCTTGATGTGAGGCAACACTGCTAACCACTAACCCACCATGCTGCCCTGCAATCAAATATACAGAACAAAATAACAGCGGGTACCTCACATGTATGTCCGTCCCTTAGTATTTATACAGTATTTCCTGAGGCCATCTCTACTTGGGTACGTTGTGCGTAGGCAAATCTGTTATGTGCATTTATCATTTCTGATGTGATCATGAGGACACATACAGTCTCTCTGTGCCTGCTGTGCCACTTTTTGTTTGGTGCTCAACAGAGTTTTGAATCCAAAAGTGATTGTGGAGACAAGAGCTATAAATCTACGTCCCCTGGGTCCACATCAAAGGCAGATATATACCTGCAGGCCATTATATCATGTGTGTGTTGCTGGGCGTATGTCTGTGTGTGTCGGGTTATTTATGTTTTGGTGTTTGTACAGTATGAGAGAAAATACAGCACGTTATATATTTGTACTTTTACGCATGTGTCTGTGTGTAACTGGCAGGAAAATATGCAGCTCAGTTTTATCCCTATACACTCGAGAGAGCACCATAATAATAATAACGAAGGCAACATCCCATATTGTCCTGTGACTGTTGGAAAGGCAGGCTATGGTGATGACAAAAAAAATAAAGTCCATATGAGAGAAGCAGACACAAGTGAGAAAAAAGAAGTCTGCATCATAAATGTGAAGACTTCTAGTCAGGTGAAAGCGGATCACCACCCGTCCATTCCCTCTCATTTGGTTGGCTAATTGACTGAGAGGATGAACAAGATGTAGCCAAATGTCACTTCGCTGTTGCTTCCAATCCCATCAAATGAAGGAAGTAATTAAGCAATGCTCTCTCCACCATTAGCCAATTACCATGCTGGTTGTCAGTCTCTGGGATGTTACAGTCCAGTCCGTAAGTGGGAGAGCCATCAGTGACATTTACATGGCTCTCAGATACAAACCGCTTACATGATAATAACAGCTCTCGACTTTATGTAACACAATGTGTGTGTGAGGGTCATCTGACCGGACCTGTGTCATAAAAGCCATATAGATGTGGAGAGTTACCGTCACTTACAGATAATAACTAAAGAAGATCCATTTCAGTGACCCAGAGAATCTATTATAAAGCAGAGTTTCAGGCTCTGTGTCTAAGGTTTTTGATAAGAAATGATTTATTCCTGTCTAGAACTGGAAAGACTATGCAAACCCTGCATTTATTTCAAAGGCTTTTGAAAAGGTACACCTTCAAGTAACTTTCCATGACAGCCTCACCTAAACAAATGCAATGCAGATAGGAGGCTGGCTGCAGTATTTAGCCTTTGCTTGGGTGATAACAGGCGTGCAACGGATCGCAGTTGATCCACGGTTCGGCACGCACGTGACCCTCAGATTAGTAACTCCCAGTAACGATCACAGAGAAAAACTCAGTTTTCTTCTGCTGATATTGCTTTATAAGTAATTAATTACATAGACTTCACCACAACCTTCAGCCTTATGTTCTGATACACAGGCTTTTATTCTTAATTTCCCTGCAGCCCTGTTTATACAGCTTCCTCCATTTTGTCCTGCTTTTATCAATTCACAGCACATTTCCATAACTACCACTTTTCTCGTCTCTAACAGAAATTCACCAATTAATTCCAGTTATTTTCTACTTGTCTGTTTTTTCCAATTGTTGTTATAGTACAGTGAATGCACCTCAAAACCTCCATCCACATAGTGGACAAGCTGAAATAGCAGATGGATGAAACACTGAGCTGCAGAAACTGGCACAACATAAAGTACAGTTTTGTTTTTAATTATGGCATTCACTAGTGACTATTATTTATTTCTTTGTGCTGGTCACCATTGTTCTAATACTGTTTTATATAAGATTGTGTAGTAGATGAGATATATTAAATGAGATTCAACTTTATTGTCACGTAGCAGCACAATGAAATTCATTCAAACCAGTCAGTGAAAACTAGGGCTGAGAATCATTTTCGAAGAGTTGAGCAGTCTGAATTAAATATTTCATGGGACTATGGTTTTGTCTTTAACAACAAAGACCCATTGTTTTCCTTTGCTTTTGCCTGTGCATGGGAAAAATATGCTAAAACAAGGTCAGTATATCATTTTACTACAGTGCCAAACATAAACAGCAGAAACTACAGCCATCAAAAGGTTCTGCATTCAACCTATTTGAGCAAAATAAAAATGAGGTGCAGTACAAACTCCTGCCAGGTTATTTTAGCGATTACAGCTACGCACAGCCAGCAAAGAGTGTGTAGCTTCGTCACCCAAAGACGTAAGTCTGATGATCGACGTGCAGAGCAAACAGTGATTCAAGATAAATTAGGTCAAAGAAACAGCTGAACAGATTCATGTTTTCTCTGTGTGTTGGCTGTGCAGTGTGTGTCTGAAGGGAGATGGGGGTAAATAATTGTTGAATAGCTCCCAGTGAATATCAAACAGCAATTTACCTTGAAATGCCCTGATGAAAACAGAAGCAGAAGTGCAGACACAGATTCACGAACAGCAGATGACCAGTGATATTAAGATGTAACCGTGATACAGATAAAATGCAAAGTGGCTCTTTTGTGTCATTATGTAACAGTACAAACACATAAATAAATAATAAATAATAGCATGCAGAGCGGGTCCTGCACACTGCGTCTGAAGATACGTTCATTTGATCATTTCTATCATTTCTATCCTGAGTCTCCGTCCTTCATGTTCTCAGAATTTCCTTTTCTGAAAATCTCTGGTACCGTACTCCGGCTCTGTAATCATTTGGTTTCATCTCCATCGTCGAAGTGAAGTGAGTTAGTGTCAGTCAGAGGAGTTCTTCAATAACATTGTGGAAGTCAAGAGCAGTGTCTAATCACCCCGATCTAATTCCAATACAGTACGTCTGTCATCCCCGTCTCTACCCTTAACCAGACCTGTAGGTCACTCATTCAATCTGCACGGGAAACTTAGCAGGGAGCAGAGAAATCAAGGCCCTCCCATTTGCTCCTGATATGTGTCAGGAGGTGTCAGGGTTATTTTCATAATCTGAGCCTTTTTCATTAACGTGCAAGCTGGAGGTGAGAGAAAGCCTCTGCACTCTGGATCACGTAACGCAAAAGATGACAGCAGGAGAATAACATCTAGGAATCAGCCTGCTGACACACACACACACACACACACAGATACATGCAGGAATGTACTGTATCAAAGACCAAGGTTGTTTTGACACCTAATTCTGATGAAAATGTATGGCCTGTTAGTTTTAGTCACTTGATTCTTGTTTTAGTGTAGTTTTAATCAACAAAACAACAAAATATTTGAATGTTATTTTTGTCCTGCCTCCTGAATTTTGAGGTTAGCACTATCGCCGTCATTGTTGTGTACAGTTATTATTGTTCAAGGTCATGTTTTCTTTGATTAAATCAACACTATCACTAAGCCCTTATTAAAAGTACACCAAGTTAAACACATGTATACACAAGAAAGGGGTAATGGAAATTTTATGCATGAACACACCTATGGAGTCCACACACACTGGCAAACACAAACATCCTGACAATGAAATGTGATAAAAGAGCAAGATGAAGAGGGAAATTTTGCCCATGTAAGGACAAAAATGTCAAGCCCAGTAATACAGTCTGCAGCATGGGGACTGCTGAGGCCAGCAGGAAGATTTTGGGCCGTAATTACTGGAGTATGGACACAAATACACACTGAAATACACACTTAAAGACACATGAACAGAAATAGCGGCAGCGAACGCAGAAGCGCTAATGAGCATTAATGGGTGCAGACAGACTTCCTGTTCAATGAAAACAGCAGGAAAAAAAGTACAAAGACGTGACTTAGAAACAGACAGTTAATATTTGGCTCACAGTAGCTGTGCAAGATCTAGATTTGATGGCTGAGGTTACAGGTAGCTGCACTTTGTGTCAACCCATATTTTAAAAAACGGTGAAAAGTTTGATAAGGGAGAGAGCAGACAGCGAGAGGCAAAGAGGAGAGCTCTTTTCAGGTCAGCTCTCAGTTGCCAGCAGGTTCCTGCATTAATTAGACAGGGTTATATATGTATGTGTGAGAGAGAAAAAATGAGTCAGGGAAAGGAAGGGAGTGTGCTATTGCATGTGTGGAAATTCATACAAGTGTGTATGTGAGCATGCTAAAATGTGCAGTTAATCACACAAGGAAAACAATGCATGCAGTAAGTAGACATATCCTCCCTCTGACAGGCTACTTTCATACATCCAGATAAGGGTTTACAGCATCTGACCTTTTCCTTTATTCAGTCCGTAGTGCGATGTATCACAAGTGATTGCTGATAGAAAACTTACAGACACAAATACACACTGGATAGACGAGTGATTGGACAGACCGATAGGTATAAATTACCTGTTCACTATCATTCCTGTCTCACCGCCATCACACAGGTTTAATAAACTAGACAAATATTTGAAGAACTTTATTGGAAGAACAAAAATATACAGGATCAAACTCAGCACACAATCCACAAAGCCTCTGGGAGGGTTTCAAACCCCTAATTTCGAGTGTTATTTCCTTTCCACCTGCAGTGGATACACCACTGGACAAATTAAAGCTCAGTTCAGTATGGCGAGACAGAGAACAACAAGAGAACTCACATCCCTCGTTCAAAGACCTGCTACTGCTGCATTACTTTCATTAAAACTATATGGAAACTACATGGCACCACGGCATTAAGAAAGGCCACGTCAAGGCTTTTGATGAGAATACATTCATCAAAGAATATCGGATTTAAATGAATTCCCTAATGGCAGTGTAATTCAAGTTAAGTAACCATGTCTCAAAATTTAAATCTTCCCAATCAAAAATACAATTAATCCATAATTAATTTTACACTGAATTCACATCATCAGACAAAACCCACTGGGATATAGTGAATCAGATACATGTGCACTGTGCCCTATTAGCCCAACTTATTATTCTAATTATCTCTGGCGTTGCTCATCTATGCAGTCCCATTGGTCAAGGGTCATTAAATAACTGTCCAACACTCTGAACCAGCATCTGAATGCCCCCCTGCTGATGCATACCTGTTGATCTTGTTGTATTAGCATCACCAGCTTGTGCAGCGCTGACAGATAGATTGTCATTTCATCATCACCATAACACGAGCATGCACAGTAAACTCATTACAAAACACTTCCCGAACGCGATAAACAAGAAGAATCATCGTCATTGGGTTTTGTTGAAAAGCCTCTGCAGGAACAGCTGACCTGATGGCATGAAGGACCTCTGCAGTCCCTGCACACACTTGGTTGTTAGCCAGTGAGCGGCTAGTTCTGGAGCAAACAAACCAGTGAATGTACATAATGCACATGGATCACACCACTGTTCACCAGTTAGAA
This sequence comes from Mastacembelus armatus, assembly GCF_900324485.2. Classification (NCBI taxonomy): domain Eukaryota; kingdom Metazoa; phylum Chordata; class Actinopteri; order Synbranchiformes; family Mastacembelidae; genus Mastacembelus; species Mastacembelus armatus. The sequence continues at coordinate 1,351,780 of NC_046639.1, read as the reverse complement.
CACTGTGTGCATGAACTAAGTGTCCTTCATTCACCTTGTGGTGTGAGTTCCTGTGTGTAGAGTTACAGGCTGACATGTTCAACTTAAAAGCCCTGATTGAGTTAGTGTGTGTGTGTGTGTGTGTGTGTGTAGTCATTACAGCAGAACGTATAGCTAAAATACACACTTAAATATTTATCACAGTCATATCGTCATTGCAATATCGAACAGTGTTATCACAAACAGTAAATCTTCCTCATATAGTGCAGGCCTCGTTTGCTGCTTATTTAACTACAGTACCAAGGTCATCTCGAAGCACCGGTGTGCTAAAGTGACAGTAGTTACACTGGCTCAGTTTACTGTCAGATCATTCAAACCTGAAAGGTTTCCCTGCACGATAAAACAGACCAGTAGAACAACAGCTGGACCAATTTAATAACATTGATGAAAAACTTGGTTTGGACAGTTTTGAAGAACAGGGCTATGGTGTCAGAGGACTCTCTCAGAACCTGCTGACACTGAACGAGCTTTATTTATTTATTTTTTGTCAGGGTGGACAAACATGGTGACCAGTGTGTGAATGTGTGCAGAGAGAGAACGGGAGGAAGTATTGATCCAGTCACAGAGATGAAGTTGTGTTTACTTTCATGAGAGCTGATGAAGATATGCATATACACTGGAGATGTACTGAGACAAAGGACCATATATCTTCCCTACCTTTCCTCTCAGCATCACTGCTGTGTGTGTGTGTGTGTGTGTGTGTGTGTGGTAGATGGAGAGGCTGGCAGGGAGCATCTGGCACTGGTTTCTCGCCCAGCTTCAAATTAATCTGATTTTATGGCACCTCATTACACTGCCTATCATTGATAATCAAAACCAGTGTGATGGCTTATACATATATGCGCGCACACATACGAACACCCATACGCTGTCGAAAAGGTGTACAGAGATGGATCATCAGATGAGAAAACAGAGACGGAGTTTGAAGAAAATGAACCACCTGTATTTCCTCAGTGTTTGCAACATCATTAATCTAAGTCATTTATGCTTGTCAGCGCCTCATAGAAAAGTGTGTGTGCACGTCGGCGTATGTGTGTCCAGTCCCAGACACTGCTCCCATTACTGAGTCCCATCAGTGCTTCAATGCCTCCCAATATTCCATCCAGATTCTGCATAGTAATAATATTCAAAACATGCATTATTCCATCTATCTGCTTTCCCCAAGGATCATCTCTCTCTCTCTCCCGCCAACACAAACACACAGAACCTATACACACACACACACACACACACACACACACACGGCACAGGCACTCACACTCACACTCACACTCACATCTACCTCATAGCAATAAATAGGATGGTATTGAGGCATTAGTTAGAGTTATGGGGGGGCACCTGGCCACTGCAGCACATTGTGAAATGTTACGGGGCCCATAGGCTGATGATAGCACTGTCTCACTATCTATGATACAGTCCTGGGTATGCACACACACACACACACACACACACACACACATGCACACAAATAGGACCATTAGCCCTTGCCGCATCATCTCACTAAGCAAAGAGCGGAAACGAATGGCAGACCATTAGAGTTTCATTACGGGGAGTTGGCTCGAGTGGAAGGTGGAATAGATAGAGAGGGGAGGAAAGAGAGACAGACAGAAAGAAAGAAAGTGATATGTAAAGAGAAACCTGATGAGAAGTCAGGCTCTGTGTGTGTGTGTGTGTGTGTGTGTGTGTGTGTGTGTGTGTGTGTGTGTGTGTGTTTGTGAAACAAGACCAAAAGCTGCAGGAGAAAGTAGAATGTAGAGCTATTTTACTGCATGAGATCTTTAGATACAAAAGCCGTTGTCCGTGACCTCCTCTTCCTATTTGCAGAGCAACAGTCAATTCCACTGCCTACAGCTGTTTTAATATGTACCACCTGTTTACACACACACACACACACACACACACACACACACACACACACAATGCATGGACATATCTCTAAACAAGCTGTCCCTTTTCTCCCTATCTCTCTCACACACACACACACACACACACACACAGACAGACATGCAAAATGTCCCTCTCTCTTGCCCTAGCTCACTCTCAGGCACACACACACACTGAGAAAGAAACACACACACACACACACACACACACGTACACCTCCAAGGTTAATAGTAGCTGTCATGGGCAGGGTGAGCAGTAATGGAACACACAAATGCCCGGAGGAGAGAGCAGTCTGCGGAGAGACAGAATGTGGGAATGATGAGGAGAAGGACTACAAGGAGGAAGAAGGGATGAAGGAGGGGGAGTGAGGTGTACAGATACAGAGGGATTAGGTGGAGGGGCAAACCATTCCTGCGAATCAATTACCCCCAATGTAGATGAGGAGATGATTCCTTTCTGCATCAGCGCTAAATTATGCAGACTCTCTCCGCATTTATGCACGTTTACTCGTGTGATTTCAGACGCTTGATTGCAGCGAGAGGAGGGGACGAACCTGCATGGGAGAAGTGTGTCTGCAAATTGAACAACAAGCTATTTACGCCTTTCATCAGCCATGCTCGTTCCTCATTAGTTAACACTTTCAAATCAATCTGCCACTCCCCAACCCCTCTCACAGTCTTCTCCATTTTGCCTCACACCTCTATTTTTACGTGCCGTCGCTGTCAGTGGGCACTTCTGATCATGGAAGGCAGCTCGAGACAGCTCTGCTTTATTAGGTCTTAGGCCTTAAACAATGCAGCAGCAACACTGGCGTGGGCCTGGTTGAGGTCGCATTCATTACAAACATGCAAGCATGAAACACTTGCACTCTGGCTGTCTGTCTGGCTGCTAAAACTGAGAAAACACACCAAAGGAAAACAACCAGTTAGCTAAAAGCTAGATTTGTCATGTCTCAAGTCTTCAGAGAAAGGAGTTGTTTCCCGCTAGAAAGAATTACAGAAAGATGTGGCTGTAATGTGCAGATAAAACTGGACTTTGTTGTTAGACCATTTAATGTAGACTCATATTCCCAGCCCCATCCAGCCTCTCAGTCTTTTGCACCATCTGCCTTTGTGTCCTCATTTGCACCTGTCTCACTGTGTCGCCTGTCTCACCTTTCCATCTATGCAGTCTGCCACAAGCAGCCAGAAGTCACTGTTACACAAACTGCTGTCAGGTTAACAAATACATCTACTGCTTAGTGTGTTTACACAGATTCTCCTGTGCATTTTCTCTCCTGCTGTGTGTGATTATACAGAAGAATGAATGAAAATTGTAATAAAACCCAAGGAAAATGCATGATGAGTGTGGAGCACAGTGCGGTCTGTTTTTGCAGATGGTTGCATTTACTGTATATTCAAGCTGCCTATGGGCAAAGATGATTGGAACTGGATCTGTCCATCTATTGATGTACCGTGGGCTGGGAAGATGAGAAGCTGTGTGCAGGCTACGGAGGAATGTGATTTGTTTGTGTTAGATCAATGTATGTTTAGTTATTAATTTATCTCAGCTAAAATACAGATGAAAAATAAAGCATACGGTATCTCTTACAGGCAAACAGGACCACTGACACCTTATTAGGAAGATAAAAACCTGAAATCGGGTTTGTGGAACAGGCCTAAGAAAACCAGGATTTTGCTAAGTTCTGTTGTGATTATAATGCACATGAACTGGAAAGATGTTGTGGCAGTTTTTCCGGCAGGTCCATAGATTCATTCCACTTTTATGTGATTTACAGTAATAAATACGAGGAGGTGTTTGTGGTGCCTCTAGGTCTGGAGGTAAAAGGCCAGCTCATTTTCCCAAAGACAATGTTATATGACTCATGGTAGCTGCACCTTTAGGGTCTGGATCTGCAGTTTAATCACCAGACCAAATATTTAAGAAGGATGTTATTAAATATCTGTGTTTTGGGTGAAAAGTCGAAATAAAACTTTAGGACTGATGTTGAACATCTAAGTTGAGTTTCAGAAGGAAACATTCAGGCACCAGGCTTTAAAATCCTCTCATCGGCACAGATGGAAGCTAATATGATTCACCTCAGTTCTCAGGTAATTTGGGGTAAATTTAGACACTAGGTTTTTGTTTTCAGCTGTAGTGTTTTGAATTCCCTGCAGTTCTGATTCACGCCTCTGCCTGGCCTCTTCTCCGTGGCTCAGGGCCAGTGTAGTATTTCCATCCATCTGCTGTGGCAAAGCTGAAATAATTCAAACTGGTGGTCATAACCTAAAGCGATGGGACTGTTACACACACAACATAGAGGTTAGGAGGGTAAAATAATGAACATGATGATAATATACTTGATGAAATATCCTTTTCAACAGAAAAAGAGGTAAGTGCCAGACAGAGTGTAGCTCAGTCAAGAGGCGCTGTCTTCCAGGAATCATAATCACCATACCCCGAGCATCAGATACTGTGCCTTTGATTTGCTGAATGAAAAGTGTTCCTCTTAACCCAAACCCAACAAAAAAGCCGAGCTTCACTCTTTCAAACAACTTTGTTTAACCATGTTATGGTGAAAATTGCAGGGGATGAAATAATAATATGCCTGAAAATGTCAGGGTCAAAACATGGTCAGCATTAAGATGCTGTCGTGGGGTGGCACAGCAGTGCAGTGATTGCTATTGTTGCCTCACAGCAAGAAGGTTCAGGGTTTGAGCCCATGGCTGTTTGGAGCCTACATGTTCCCCTGGTGTCTGCGTGGGTTTCCTCTCTCTACAGTTCAATGACATGAATGTTCAATGTTTCAGTGTTTGTCTCTTTGTGATGATAGGATGCACTTCTTAACCTGAAGTCTAAAAAGTTTAGTGTACTTGTGCTAAGTCTGCCAATATTATGCCAATTTGTGCTTTCACGTTCATCAAAAGGATTTAAACCCAGTCTGCAAAAGCATCAAAATAAATAAATAAATCAAGGGAAACATTCTCTGCAGCTGTGGCCACATCTCTTAATGCGTTGGAAAGGGCATTATAATATTAATCATCATCGCAATTCCTCTGACCAGTCTTCTTGGCAGGGGTCAACACATAAACTGTTGACTGACAGTGTGTTGGGGCGTGCAGTATTTCCAAAGTGAGCCAAAGTTATTCTGAGCCAAGTAATGCAAGTCCAGCCAGTTGATTCAGTGTGGTCAATGACCGGCCTACAGTACATTAAAATGAAAATATCTGATCAGGCAGAAATATTACACTAAATATGTACCGCATCTCAAAGGTCAAATAGAATGATAATCTACCCAGCATTATTATGAGACTGTTTCCTAATAATTCTTCTGGATTCAGTTTGCACATGTTTTCATGCAAGAGAAGAAGACGCAGCACACTGAGTGGGCCAAATGAGGCACATTTTGAGCTACAGAGTTTGAATAAAATTCACTTGATTTGTCTTGAGAAACAGGTGCAGCCTGAAGCAACATGGCCAAGCTGAGCTAAGTCCAAAGACCAAGTTCTTGGAAAGGTGATATTTCCCTACAGGTTTGATACTAAAGCTCAAATCTGATCCTAACCCTTTTTTTTTTTTTTAAATATTGCAGCAGTGAGAGCAAATTATATTACAAGTTGAGTTACCCTGCCTGGTCACATACAGCAAGCTTACTAAAACTAATGAGTATGAAGAGAAAGTGGATATATCTAAAAATCTAAATCCTCTTTTTCTATTTTGAATTGAATGATTCACAGACTCCAGAAATCGAATCGGAGCAAACAAGCCAAGCAACATGTTGCACAACTTCAACCTGAAGAAAATAGCACGTGATTACTCTGCAGTCTTGCTGAGTCGCGGATGATGACAGTTTTCACAGGTGTTAGTCTGAGACCACAGTCTTAGAGGCTGATTTCCACTGCATGTTAGTAATGACACAACAGAGCCCTCCACATTCTCCTTCTTTACCCTTAATGCGGTTAACTTTTTTAAAATAAAAAGGCTGTACACTTTCAAATACCTTTCTCTGCTTGTCAGTGACACCAATTAGCTAAACTGCCAGTTAACTCGTATGTTGCATTTCAGTGGATTAAGGCCATGAATGAACGGACTGGAAAACAACGAAAAGAGGGATTTTCTATTCGTTGACAAAAGGAATTAATCAGATTGTGATTAGAAACGGAAGATATGCACTCCAACAAAACTTACTTTATTATGTGCCATTAAAATATAGCAGCCCTAATTCCAGCTTCAGTGATTGTTCCCATTGTCTTAGACTAGATTTTATTGCACATGTTACAGTATAAGGTGATATAATATGTATAAGATAGAGTTGGCATCTAACCAGGAGTAGCAGTGCAGAATATTTACATATGTACAGGTTATCATCAGACTATGGTAGGATGAAGATCAAGATCAAAGATTTTTTATTGTCCATTTTCTCTATATGTATGAGACATACAGGGGAATTGAAATGCTGTTTCTGCTGTTTCTATCACAAAAAATTTGCCTAAAAATACAGACAAGTAGTATAAAAAAAAATAAAAATAGTCATATTGAAGATACAAATGGCACAGTATGCACAATAAGAGTCACATGTTTAAAAGCTCCTGGATAGTGGGGTAATGCTGAGCAGGTAATGTATATATGTACAATATATGATAAGTGGCATGGTATAGTCTGGAGAGGTACAGCATAATGTAATGCTAAATATGTGCAGTATGTGCAGTATATGCAGTATATGCAGTACCTGGGCAAATATATTGCATGTGCTAACAAAATGAATATAAAAACACAGGTAAATGCAAATAGAGTTGGCTGTGATGTAAACTCTTCAAACTCTTCCTAAGGAGTTTGAAGAGTAATGTCACACGGCCCTGTAACCCAACAACAATATCACATGTGGTACGGCACTGAATGGTTTATAACACACAGTCGCAGACACATGGATAAACAAACACACACACACACACACACAAACACACACACAATTTCTGACTGCAGTAAGTAAACAGACTTAATGGGGGACCAGGGACCTGATCTAAACACAAGGTGAGCTGAGGAAGTGTTTGCTCGTGCACCAGGAGAGCTATTGGCCTGCGCTCATCCCTATAGCTCACCATGCTCTGCTAACTCACAGTGGAAATACAGTCCTCTTTCTCCTGCATCATTATTGGAGAACTGGGCAACTTTATAGGCCACTGGGGCACAGTGAGGTGACTGCATGGGTAGGGAATGTTAACTTGGTCCATTAAATGAAGATGATATCTGTAGGTACAAGTGTTAGTAAACATTAGCTGTGAATAGGAGATGCTTCCTGTGAGCATGAATCAGACACAGTGGGTTTGCAGTGCATTGGAACTTGAGAAATTTAAGGAAGCCAAACAAAAACAGAGAATCTGAAACTGTTCTTGTACAAATCCACCAGAATAAAGACTTCATGGCTTCCTCAGAATCTAGAGGGACATAATGTCAAATGTTAGAATGTATTTTGTCATATCTATGATGATTGTCATGGATGACGTGGAGAAGACAACTCGTTGGGTATTATCCCACAAATACAGTAAAGAACAGGTGTAAAACATGTTTACTGTGTGCTCCAACATTTTTGATATCTCTTATACAGGTATTATTATGTTTTAGGTGTGAACACGACCAGTTGGGTTCAGTAAGAACAAATTCTCTGAGTGTGGAAATGCAGCAACAGTACTGCAGGTCTATGATTTTTGTTCTGCTCGTCTATTTGTTTTTGAATCTGATAAGTCACGAGATGTGACAAAATAAAGTTTTAAATGGCCTCACAGAGCAGCATTAGTTTAAAGAAGGTTTCTCAGGATCTCAAGCTGGACCTCAAGGTCATGGGAAGGCCAAGCACACAGATTACCATGCAGGCTTGTATTGATGCAGCGCAGGTCTGTTGCAAACACAGCTCTTTTTCCACATGGCTGCTCAGTCTGTCAGAGGGCTGGAAAGTCCTGCTCCGCTTTACTCTCTTTTGCAGTGGGCCGCTTGAAGACACGCAGCTCTCCTGGCCACAGTGAAAGCACACTGTTCACTCGACCAGAGGTTTCTAAAGTCAGATGCGGGGGCCTTCAGGGGTCTGCATCGCTGAGGAATTGTTTAATTTCACGCTTTTTTCACAAGATGGAGGTCAGTACAAAGAGAGAATGCAAAAGAACGAGGGCTCGGAAATACAGGATAACCCGTGAGTTGATACTGCCACTGATAATATTTTACATTTACAACCTCTTATAACAGACACTGGCTATGTGGTGTCCAGACTGACACCTTAATGGATTTCACTACATCACTTCCAGAGAAAATAACAGCCCCAAATCATTCAGAAATACAGACAGAAGTAATGTGACGCTGGGACAAAGTCTGCGGAGGGAGGAGTGCAGTGCTTGGATGGGTCCAGCTTTGAGACAGGAGACTACTCCCTGCTTCCCTTTTCCTCCTGGCAGTCAGCAACACTCAACAGTCAACATGTCCAATGTTTTTTTTGTTTTTGGTGCCTAAATCAGGACACCCAAGTTACTTTACCCATGTTTTGAAGGCACTTATGATGTTGTCAGTGACAAGTTACCTATTATCTCATTTCCACTGAAGTGCTTCCTGCTGGTGCCACATACCTGACCGGCCTCGGGTTTGACCCTTCTCTCAGACGCCTCCTTCATTTGATTGTTCAGCTGTTAATTTCTTTCTTTTCTCCTTTTTGCTTTCCCCCAGTATTCTATGATGAGAACTACTGGCAGATGCCTTTGCTAAGTCCTTTTCTCCCCTCCCTAATACTCCAATAACCCTACATAACCCTGCAGCTTGACGGAAAGAGAGCAGGAAATCCTCCCTGTGCTTACCCTGAGCCCACAGACTTTCACCCTCCCCTAAACCGTCTCAGACAGAGGTCTTTATTACGGAGGAGGAGTGGGCTCAGAGAAGAGGAGGGGAATGAATCCAAAGGTGACAACTCTTTGACCTGAGCTGATTGAACCTACGCTGTGTCGATTAACAAAACGCTAGGCATACCAGCTACGCTGCTAACCTAAAATACCTCATAAAACCAAATGCTGTCTGTTGGACTGATGAACTTTTGCTAGACTTTTATGTGAGCAGCTCAAAGTGCATATTGCTCTTTTATTTTTATTTTGTTTTGCATCTGCAGAATTTGTAAGTTTCAATAAATCACCGCATGCTGCAAAGTACTAACATGTGCGGAGAGATACGTGATGAAAAAGCTGCAGCTTCTGATGGATCTTTGTCAAAGGTCAGGACCAGAGCACCAGGGTAACCAAGTCTGCTATATAAAGCTATTTTAATTTAAGATGCATTAGATATTCACTTGTTCACGCTTCACCTTTTGCACATGGGCACAATTCTCATTACATGGAAGGGAAAACAAGGCTTTGATTGTGCTTAGGCTGCCAGATCCTGCCACCCTTGTTGATATATAACTGCACCACTGAAAATACAACTGTAAATTAATTCCCTGGGTTTTCTGTAATAATGGCCATCCATGCATTAGTTGATAAGATATTCCACTAAAAGCCAAAGATGCAAACTGAAAACAACCTGCTGGTGGTCAGCAGGATTTATCCTGAGGAGGGTCTATTATCTGGGAACCATGAAGATCTGTACAAAATGTCCAGACAACCATTTAAATAATTTATCAAATATTTCATTAAAGTGGAACAGGAAACTCATATATAGCCATATATATGTCAAAAACACTGTAGGTCAAATGCAATAAAGCAGATGAATGTCACTCTCCATGATACTGAAAGGACAGAAAATCTAATCTATTCTGTCCAAATACCAAATGCAAATATTTAAGACAACTAAGAGTATCAAATCCAAGTGTTACTGCACACGTTACTATACTGTCCATACTAGTCAGGCATCTCTACATTGTGGTGTGAAGCTGCAAAACTGAAGCTGCACCACACATAATGCAACACATGGTAACGATAATAGAGTAGGAATATTTTGAAATGATAATGTTCCTGATTCTTCAGTAAACATGTTAGCAGTTGTGAAAAATGTAAGACATAATTTTACCTAAGAAAACAGACACTAAGTCTGAGGTACAACACTGTGGCGTAGGAAAGAGGTACAGAACCATCTGTATTTCATTACACAAAACATGTGCTCTATCTGATTTATGTATACAATTTCAATCCCCTATACTTTGTTATGCATTGTCATTACTTGCTGGTGTAATTACCTAATTTCCCCGCAGTAATCATCTCATCTAATCTAATAAACGTCTTGTGTGTGACAAATCTTCAGACATCCAAAGCAAATGCATATTCCCATGTCAGTAATCTAGCACAGTACCGAGCCGAGGCTGGAAGTCAGCAGTCCCACGTTAAAACAGTCTCCCATAAGAAACAACAAGGTTCTGTGATGGGGAAAGAGGTGGCAGCAAAGTTCAGGGGTGATCACTAGTGGCCTCATTCCTTTTGCTTTTATACCAAATCTCTTATGCCTTTGGTAGATTCCTCAACACGGACGTGATCAGCAGTGAGATAAACAGTAATCTCAGCAGGCATTCCCACATCGGTACCTACACGCGCACTCACGTCTCGCGCATGGCACGCAAACAGAGCCACAGTTCGATGGTAATCCTGAACGTACATGAAAGGGCATGCGCGCTGTGGTATGGAAATATGTAGAGAGGAGGAAATGGAAAAGAGAGGAGAGAGGGAAGTAGTAGAGTGCGAGGGAGCGGAAGGAGCCGGGCTTTATTTAATCTCAGCAGAAGTGTCGATAGAGCAGAAAGTTCAGCAAGCTGCATCGCTGGTTAAGCCTCGAGTTTTACTTTAACTGCTGCTCTTGTGGCAGTGTGTGTGTGTGTGTGTGTGTGTGTGTGTTTGAAAGACTGTTTGAAGACATTAAACATAGTGCAAAGAAGCAAGAACAGGGTGCTGCTGGGAGAAATGTATTTAATCAAGTCAGAACAAAGGAGTTGTGTAATTTTCTCCTGAGGGCAGAGAGAACACTGGCTCCCTCTGAAAGAGAACAGTGTTTTATTGTATAACAGAGACATTTTTCCGATCACTTGACGTATTTTCAGTTTTGATGTTTTCTTTCCCACTCTCTTCTCGGTCCATTGTGAGAATTTATCAAAGCTGTGCTGATTGTGTTGAACACCCACCAGAGTCCCATTTTAAAAGAGAAATGTTTCGCAGATATTCCAAAAAGAAAATAGGAACCGTTTTTCATTTATCACTGCACTGGCAACAAAAAAAAAAAAAAAAAAAAAATGGTATCACACAGGAGTGTTGCATCTAAAGCGAACCTATCCAGTAAGTTAGCTGTGAATGCTCATTTACAGCAAGATCAGTAAATACTGGATCCAGATGATACGAGAAACATGAGTCTGTCAACCAGTTTTGTTGTCGACGGGTCTGTTGTGCTTCACTATGATGGAGAGCATTTATCTTCAAAGTGTTGTAAAAACACATTCTACCTGAGGTGCTCCCAGCGCTCCAGTAAAACTGGCCCTCCAAGGCATAAATGCAGTGCCCTCCACTGTAAAACAGGCCTTAGACCAGAACTCCAGAATCCTGTTTCAACAATCTCCCCCTAGTTTCTGAACAACACACCAGGCTTTTGTCACTATAGTTGAGCTTTTCCACATAATATTTAAACAGATATTTTTCATTCAGCCAGATATGGCTGAGGTGTTTGTATTGTGTGACCCTCACAGCGAACGCGGTCACAGTGGAACTATGTAAATGACTGTAATCTACACTCTCTGGATCTTAATAACAGCATGCATTTTATTTTACTTGCATTAAGTACCAATTTAAGGTTAATGAGAACATTTGTGGTGCATGACAGGAGAATTGTAATTTCTCACTGGCTAATTAGCAACACAAAATCTGCACAGATGACACAGCTGTCCCCATAAAGATATTCATGCACTGAGGAGACAATATCACTTTAACTGTGTTAAATGAATGATTCAACATGAAGACAGATCAAAATCTCTGCTTTCCCTGTACCATCAGTCTGTTTGATGACAAACCGTCTTGCCTTTCCCAGACATCAGGTTTTAATAAGGAAAAAAAATGAGGATAAATGTTTTAATCAGAATTTTTGGAACCATCTGGAAAAAACAAATGGAGCACAGCATTAGCTGAGGCAGAGCAGTGAAGTTGCACTTGTATTAGCTGATCGCCATCAGCTGTTTCCTTTATGCTTCACAGTCACTGGCTCCCCTTTTATCTTTTCTTTTTAATCATTTTATGGTGAGAGTTAAGGTCTGCTGTCAGTATTTCCCATTTGCTGACAATTAAACTGTGGCGGTGGCTGCAGTTAAAGTGGGAACAAGAGACAGAATTTCATCGTGGCCATTACTGTAATTACTGTAATTGTCCTTAAACTACAGCTGGAGATGTACATTGAGTCCAGCTTTGAAAATAAAGCACATATCAGTTTGGAAAGTGTGAGCTGTGTATACAGTTCATTCTGTCAACGCAGTACACAAAGATTAGCCTTTGTATCTTGGGTTATCAGAGTAATTTCCATATATATGTGTAGGAATTAAAGTTCAAATGTAATAATATCACTGCTGTGCTCTCCCTTGACAAGCAGTGAAATTAGACTCCAGTGACCATTTGAAATGTAACCTATAACCCCATGATTTATTAAATGGAACTGAATATAAAATGCAGTTTGCATCCACATGCCCTTATTTACCCAGTAAACCAATTAAACTTTAAATGGGAACATACACGTGTCTTCACATTTCACTTCAAACATGAAATGAAAAACTGGGCAACTATATTTTAAGTTTATTTTTTGCTGTCATGTGCAAATATTGCATATAAAACTGAATGATATCAGTTAAATGTCATGTAAAATGTCAATGCCCAATTAAATTTTATACATAGCACCTCATATATTTTTTGAAGAAGAAGCTTAAAAATAATTTTAAGATGTTAAAAACATATTAAGCAATGTAGATTTTAGACTTTAAGAATATGATGTCAAATCCTTTAGTTTTATTCTGTTTCCACAAGAGGTAAAAAGAGACTTTATCATCCATGGGGGGAAAAAAAGTCTGAGTTTCTTGCTGCTGCATCTGACAAGGTTTAGACATTTTGTTTACGCATGCCAGTTAATGCCTCTCACAGGAGTGCAGACTGACCTTTTCTAAACCCCTCTACAGATTTAATATCCTCACAACAGCAACACACGGCGAGTGTGTGCAGGCCCACGTCTGTGCATGTGAGTATACGTTTAAATACGAGATGGAGTGGCAGACAAAGGAGTAAACAAAGTAGTCGTGACAACTTTTTTCAATGCACTGCCACTTCACTCTCTGAGCTCTAAGTTCGAAACATACTCTCTGATGCCTAATTTGTAAAGTGTGCAGTCAGTAATAGTGAGATACATGACACTGGGTTAACAAGAACAAGATAAGATGATATTTTAAAAAAAAAATCTTCATTGGTGAAATATAAGACTGACAAAAAGTCTTTTATTAGACTGAAAATCACAAACTGCTAAATAATCCAAGTGTATTTTGAAATGTTCAACTAATCATCTTGTAATGAATTTCACTTTAGTTCTACTTTCCAAATGTGAATTTTCATATTCAGTGACAGACAACAACAGTGTCTATGCTAACTCAGTGAATAATACCACTTTAAACTGAAGTACACCAAACATACACACTTGGTACACACACACACACACACACGAGGCTCACCTGTGCACCCAGAGTGCGACGCCACAGTACATGCGTACGTGTATCACATGCATCTTCACTCACACAGCACTGTTACGACAGAGACAGCTTTTCACCTCGGAGAGAAATATTGCCACGTTTTAATGAGATCCCGTCACACCCCTCGCTGTCAGCGTCCAAAGAGAGAAGCTATGTATTACTGTGCAAAGCTTTCAGGCACTTTATGTTTAGATTCTTATCCATCATAAAGTGTCACCGGGGGAGGCCTGTGTTCACAAAATCATCCTGCAGCAGGACAACAACTCACAACACACAGTGAGAGTCACGAAGCTCCTTCTTCCGTGACAAGAACCACGAGTCCTGGACAAACAATTAGTCAGTTAAGTCAAGTCAAATAAATGTATCTGCTACTGTTTTGGTTAATAAAATGATTGTTTCTACAACTTTTAGGGAAAAGGCTCAAACATTCTCTGGCTCCATCACCAGACTCTAGGAATCTGGAAAGAAAACGTCTCATTAAATTATAATGTTTTCTGTTTTTCTGTTTTCTTCCAGTCCATTAGCACCTTTTGTCTGCACATCTCACAGCAGAGCTGTTTTTTTTTTTTTTTTTACTTCTAATGTCAGTGGATAAGTGGAAGATGAAGAAGCAGAGAAAGATAAACAAAGAAAGCAGGTGAAAGGCCAGAGCAGTGTGAGAGGCTTAGAGAAGTACTTTAGCCACAGGGGAGGCTGGATATTGACTTCTTTATTCTCCGCTGTACTGTCTCTCTTTTCTACTTTTCCACCTTCGTCTTTTCCTCACCTTTCCTACTGCTACACGTTTTAGAATCCGCTCTCCTCCCGTCATTCATCCCTCACCAAACCTCCCCTGGCTATCAACCTTCTAATGAAGGTACATCGCCCTCAAAAAGTACAAACGCACCACGCAGCCATTTAAAGACTAACAAGAGGGCAGGTGAAGAATTTTGGCTTCAGGATACCTGGGTTTTATCTCTGCAAGGCCTTTACAGATGCTTCCCGCACACACACACACACACACACACACACACACACAATACACATACCATACATTCATACACCAAAATCCACATACTAATAAACACACACACACACATGCTCTCCTATTGTTTACTTCCACCCAAAACAAGGTCCTGACCTCGGCCCTTGAGGAGCTTTCTTATGTACTTGAGCTATATTGAGTCTCTCACCTCTTCTTTTTCCCACCAAAACACTCTCTGCAGAACCTTTCTCATTAGAACTGGCCTGTATCACAATATTACCCGGCAGCCCGTCAATGAGTCTTGTTGGTAAAAGTCAAATGTTGCTAACTACAAAATAGATATCCAATACTGAACATTTCTTTCCTAATTAACAGGCTCCTGAGGGCCCTATATTGTTTTGTACTGACAGATAAATCAATTGATTAACAGAAAAACAGCTGTACACTGGGTAAAAACAACCTATTTGTTTGGGTCCAAGCAATTTTGTAAAATAAAATAGCTAAAGAACATTTTTAAGGGGATGATGAAACAACACAGAACTTCACTGATGGCCACCTGGGTAGAACTGAGCCTAGCCAGCGGTCATGCCTGCCGAGCGCCAGGAGTGAACTGTTTAACAGAACAGATCAGCTTCTTTTAGCCTCTGGTGGTGGATATGAATGTGTTTTCTATGCTCAGCCCAGAAAAATCAGTTTTGACTGAAATAATACCAAGCAATAAAGTCGCAATACTCACAATTCTGTTTCCTGTATTCTTTAAATACAGTAACATTTAGGACTTAAAAATCATGAACTGCTGTTAACTTAAGCTCAGTTGAGCAATATCTCAAAACAAGTCACATGGGGCCAGATCTATTTATTCTGTGCTACTTCTCTGTTCTTCATGGAGGTTTATTAGGACAGTTTAAACAGGTATAAATGGCAGCTTCTCTGTCTCTGTGCAGCACTGAAAGGAAGAACAAATCCAGGCGTAAAGGCCATAAATGGGGCCAATAATAGTGTGAAGAGCAAATATTTGGGTGTGAGATATTCTTACACAGCAGTTTGAAAGAAATGTATGAAATGTGTTTATTGTTTTGGCATCAATGCGACGTACATTTGTCAGGTTCAGGAATGTGCTGGAGAGCAGAGATTTAACGGTTAATCTGTTGGCTGATCAATCGAGCTGATTTTTTTCCAAAGGCTGAGCATGTTAAGCCAATTAACAAGCAGGCACATCTTTGGACACGTGTGACACCTCCCCTCGTCTCCGGTCAAATTGCCTTTTTACCAAACTTCAGTGGAAGCTGCCAAGTGGAGGCTTAACTAACTTTTCTAAGAGTGGAAAGAAGAAGCTGCGGGACAAAAGGGTTGAATTCTTATTTTTCAAAGACCTAAATATTTAATTAGTTGGAAATTTAATTTACTTTTAGACAGGAAATGCAAATAACCTCATGGAAGTGTAACGTTATGACAGCACCGTGGGTACAGCACGGGTACATATCAGGCAAAAAAATAAATAAATAAATTACCATCAAATATCGGCCATCGACCGTCCCAGTTTCTAAAGATCTGCATCAGACCCAATAATCGTCAACCCGTACGAAGACCAAATCAGAAGCTTGTTTGGTGCATTACCTTTAACAGAAACTGAAGTGTGTGTGTTGTTCAGCTTTAGTTTAACTGTTAAACGCACAAACAGCAGCAGTGGAAGAACAAACAGAAAGTCCACATTTTGTGGCTCTTAAAAAAAACATTCAGCAGCTTTTGCACCAACAACAGGTGACGACTTATTTCAGACACCTGTTGAAGGCCAAACTAAAAACTGTGTACACCTCAGGAAACCACTTGAGACCCAGCCATATTGAACCATGTCCTTTTCATTCCAACAAGAGTGTGTATAACAACTGATGCTCTACCTAAGCCGCTGCTTTAACCTTCACACTATCAAGGCTTACACCTTGTCTGCCAAATCATTTAGAGCCTCGTTCTGCACATACGGCCTCCCCAGCCACCATGCCTCGCAGTCACTGGTGTTAGTGAGCGTTTGATGTCAACAAACGTCCTGGATATAAAGGGCGGCGTGCGATAATGTAGGCCCAGAGTGCCTCGACAAAACGCAGAGCCAGTGCGCCCTGTGGGTGTGTGTTAGACTTCAGTCCACCCGAAAATGAAAATACATAAACGAAAGAAAAAAGAACTATACAGTAATTAAAGTTTATTAAAATGCACAGTGGTGCACTGGGATGGGTTTGGGCACAGAAGAACAAGAGCAGAACCAGTTAGATTGGTTTTTCAGATGTTTTTATCTGAGATATTCAGGCACAACTGAGTAAAGTGTGCAACGCCTGAAGCTACTTCAAAGACTATACACTTGAAATATGTTTCACAGCTGAATTAAGGCTGTTAAATGCACAGCACAGAGCAGGGAATGGGGGAATAGATGCATTACATCAAGTCTGCTTCCAGGGCAATTCATAAAATTATGGTACCATCTTCTTGCAGAAATAGTTTCAGGGAAATACCTAATCAATGTGAAATTACACAGCAATGGTTCTCAAAAGAGCAACTAGTGGGACTTGACCTCACATTGATTGTGTGCTTGAGTTATGAGCGTACATACGAACACACAGACACTTTCACTTTGTACTGCACATATTGCAGAATCATTTAGGCGTATAGTGTATGAATACCCCCCTCGCCTCGTGCGTGCACAAACATGCAAATACTTAAATTAATAAACATGAAGATGGGACACGTTTGAAAATAAAAAGTCTACCTCAAGTGGTCCCATATGCAGACAGCACGGACGTGATGAAACAAAATGTGTGTTTGGGCTGCACCATATATCGTTTACGCAGCATCATCACGATATGCTCATCTGCAATAGTCACATGACACAGGACTGTCAGCTCCAAGTGTCTGTGTCGAGTATGTTTCATGCCCATGATGCATTTTTTTTCTTGCTTGATGCAAAAGGAAAAACTCACAGGTCTTATTTTCCACAAATAATCCACAGAGGTCTGTCTGATGTAAGGTCATTAAAGTTCTTGGATACCCAGAGGTGTTTGATAGATAGTGTCATGCAGGCTCAGATGATTTAATAACCAAAGCATCATTGACTACAACTTGAAAATTAGTGAGGAGCTGCAAAAAATCTACTTTATCCAATATCGCAGAGCTTTAATCTGTATGTGTGCATGAGTTTCTGTTTCTCCCAAGTTATGCACCTTTTTTTTTCTCTCCTCTAAAACTCTGCACGTCCTCTGGGACCAACACCTTGAATGCAACAGTCCTCAGGGAAGGGCCTCCACCAGTGGGGACAAAAGCAGAACAAAACCCCTCCAGGGGAAACCACACATGCACACAGAAGGTAGAGCAGCATAAATACTGTGCACAAGCACCACAGATAAAATTCACACACGCTGCACATAACATGGACATCATACACATTTTGATAAAACTGGCAGCCTTTGTTTACATGCATTTATCTGGAAATTCTCATTCTATTACGACTGAGCTCCACTCCAGCATGTTCACCTCTCTGAGGTGGACACTCGCTCCGAGGGCTATCGCATGTTTTTACCAGCAACCTAGAAAACATTCACAATGTCCATGCAAAATATATTCACCAGTTACTGCTGTTTGGACCATTTCCTGGAGCTGATGAAGTCTGTTCATTACCTTGACAGAGAGAGGAGGTACTGTGTAATCACACCAGATTGTCTAATCCTGTGCCAAACTAGTCCCTCTGAGACGCCTATTAGTTGATTAGAATCCATTCTTTACTATCAGAAGCCAACTCCCACTGTGACATCTTATACTGAATCCCTAATAAAGTCTAAGAGGAGTGCAGTCCATAATATGCACTGGGCTTGGCCAGTGTATATTACAGACCATTTGTCTTGATTGTTATTTTACTGGCATCCAATTAAAGAAATTAGGACAGTGCTACGGCTGGCTTAGCAGACAGCAACACTGCAACATCAACCTCGAAGAACGTCCTAATAGTAGGGTAATAGGGAAATTTTGTTTTTCCCATATTTCATATTTCACACATAATGTGGTGTCTATAGCCGTGTTCTGTAGGTGGACCTTTTAAAACTCTACTTTCTCAAGCTCAGCCAATTAAGTGTAAAGCCACCATGCAGAGCATGTTCCACACACAGAACTACACAACTACACGCCTCTTGGCCTTTCATTAGAGGTTGTTAGCATTGTTAGCATTGTAGCGGTATGAACAACTAC
Source organism: Mastacembelus armatus (assembly GCF_900324485.2). Classification (NCBI taxonomy): domain Eukaryota; kingdom Metazoa; phylum Chordata; class Actinopteri; order Synbranchiformes; family Mastacembelidae; genus Mastacembelus; species Mastacembelus armatus. The sequence continues at coordinate 1,332,971 of NC_046639.1, read as the reverse complement.
TGACACACACACACACACACACACAAATTGAATAGAACAAAAAGTAAATGAAATATGTTTACGAATGGCTCACTGAACCGTACTGTACATAAACACATTTCTACACATACACATACTTTACACACATGTAAGTAATTCCACAGAATCAAACACACACACACACACACACACACACACACACACACACACACACACACACACACACACACACACACACGACCATCAATGGGGCAGCTCAAAGGGGTTTTGTAACAGTTAATTTTATTTCCACTCATTTAATTCTCTTCCTTATTTTTCAACTATTTTATCAGGCCACCCAAACCCATGTGGTTTTCCAGAGATAAAGAGCTGCCACTGGAGCTGTTTAGACTGAAGACAAGCAGTACTAATTGTCAACTGTACAGTATATTCTGTTCTTCTACCCGCCATCCTCATTGTTTCACGAGAACAGCGCTTCATAACAACACATGAATTCTTGTCTCAGGAGCGTTAAGCTCTGAGACCAACACGGTGATTTAATGTAATTTATTCATGCCAGCACACTGGCTCCAAAGCAGGAAATTAACATCTTTTAATTTTCCATATCAAATTTCACACATTCAACCTTGAAGTTAATTAAAAACATTAGACACGAGTGAGCTATCCCGCCTGTTCTTGCTGGAGAAGCACTGTGAGGGGACATACTGTACCCGGGCTACCTAAACCATGCATAAACGCACCCACTCATAGATAAGGTGCAGGGGACCAACTGGCAGCGTGCAGTTTCTTTAAATAGGTAATCATTTTCAACCAAGGGGGTCATCTAAGATACAGATTTAAGGGGCTAAGCCTCTGCTAGGAGAGTGTGAGTACTGCTCTCCCAGGAGAAATGTTTCCACAGCCATAAAATGGTTGTTGCTCATGAGTTTCAGAAGCAGCAATAGACCTAAAATCAATAAATAATCTGGCTTTGTTGTTTTGGGCCTATAAGTGAGCATACAATGTATAGTGATTCTGCCCCTTTATGATAGAGGATATTTATATAATTGTGATATTAAGAATTTAGAGACTGAGAAACATGTAGATGATTACATCTCAAAGACGACAGTAAAAGCAATTTGCTTTGTGTTAATGTTAGGGATTAACTTGTATGTGGCAAATAAAACCTGGTAGAAACCCTGATAATGAAGTGTTGTTGATGGAAATTTTTAAGCTTTCTGTTTATTGTTTATTTATCAAAAAGCTTTGCATATATAACAAACAATCTGCACTGCTATATGACTGCTGCAGAACACATCTGGCACTAACTTGCAATTTAGAGCCACTTACTGTTCATGAAACAGCAAAGAACAAACTATTAAAACTAAACTGAAAGTAATATCAGCTGAATTAAACACACACTAAGAATTATACTTGTAAGTTTGTCACTTAAGAAATATGTAACTATCAATTAATAATATCTATGATGTGACTTAAAGAACCTTTCTTTTTACATTACAGGGATGCAACAGTTACTTAAGGACCTTGAATGGGAGCTGCATTAATCTAATCTAATAAATCTAAATAAATAAAAAGTGAAATTCCTGCAGGTCTTGCTACCACAAAGGTTTCACCAACAACTGACAGCTGCCTTCGAGATCCACGCTCCATCTGCACAGCAGTAGAAAATTACACATCTGCTGATGCTTAGGAGAATGTGACAGTCACAAATCTGCGAGATGTTGTTAATAACCGGCACAATGTCAGTAGAGAGTTGTTATTAACAAGTTAGTTAGTTAGTTAGTCATTTCATAATTATTATAACAGTTTTTTGGCCCGTTAATGAATAATTACACATTTTCATTTCAGTAAAAACACTGGTCAATAATCAACTGTGTCAATTTACTGCCACTGAACCCGCACTGTTCTTGAATTGCCATCCATTACCAAAACATACAGTAGCTTCCTCCTGTTCCTCGTCTTGACAGAGTGACCACAACTGGCACGTCACGTTAAGCAATTACCACCCTCCACACAGGTTAACACATTAGTGTGAGCTGTCTGTAAATATGACTCTCTATTTCATGGTATTAACCTGTGGACCTTTGTAAGCTGTGGGTAATGCGAAGCCTCGAGCATATAATGTGCTGTGTGTGTGTGTGTGTGTGTGTGTGTGTGTGGAGAACCATTGACCTCCAGTAACAGCCCCATTAGTGACTTATCTCCAGCTGAGGCAGCAACAGGGACAGACCTCCACTGGCACAGCCATCCATGAATATTTTGTTAGGTGTAAAATATTCACACACAGACGTGGACACACACACAGACACGCACGTACACACTCACTCATTACACATCATACATGTGAAATCCACACCTATGTGCACATGGACACACCCTGCTGCAATTACAATCACAAAACGCACACAAAGACAACAACAGTCCGCACAGCACAGATCTCAATTCCTTATAATTTTTTTATGAGCAGCGATATGAAAAGATTTCCAGCCCAAATCCAGGCAATGATGCCTCACAGCAAAAATTATTTCTAATACAGAAAGACTGTCAGGAGCACGACTGTCCTGAAGGAATTACGTCTGTGTCCAAATATGATTCACAGGATTTCTTTGATTAATTGATTACCCAGTTTAAGTGAAAGAACCTTCTTCCCCAGTGTTATTGCCATTATTAGTTTAACAACCTCTTTAAACACCCAAGCATACTGTATTAGAGACTATTATCATGACCAGAGACGCGGCTATCATTTTCCATTCATGAGTAACAGCTCAATTTCCATTTTTAAAAAAAGCCGTAAAAAGAATTACAGGCTAAAGACTTCAATTAATACCCCTACGACTTGCCTAATGGACTAAGACAGAGTAGTGGTATGAAATCCAAAAAATCTGAAGAGAGCAGGTATTGTACAAGACGAGGAAATATAATGGTAGTTCCATATTCAGCATCTTTGTCTTCTCACCATGTTTTTATTTTACTGTGAATCAGTGTTATTTGCATAAGACCCATGTTCCCTGGAGCTCCAGCCTCTAGCTTCCGGGCAACTTGTTCCATAAAAACTGCACTCCTGGAAGTCACAGAGGGACTCTGCTGAGCTGAACCAGACTATTTCATCCTCCTCCCTGGTATTCTCCCCACACTACGGGTGTTAACCAACTGGGTATGCTCTCATTCCCTGCAACAAGGATATCGCTTGGTCTTCATGCTTAAGGGTTGCCTCATGTTGAGAGGGCGGTTGCTTGCAACTTTCTTGGAGTTAAAAAAAAAAAAATCTTTCCATAGCACAGGACCTCTCCGCTGAAGTCCCTGTAGCCTCAGACCTGGGCCTCCTTTTTTTTTGTCCTTTTTCATGCAACAATATTTCAGCTCTGTCATCAACCTTCTTATGGTTTATGCTGTGTTGCAAGTCTGAGCACAGTCACCAGTTTGGTTCCTTTATCTGCTCCAACACGTTGGTTAAGGTGTCCAATCTTTTTCTGTCAGCATGATGTCTACACTCTACATGGATTTATGGTTCCCCTTGGTCTTTGGTAAACTACTCTGTTGTTCCTTCATGGCACATATATCCTTTATTCAGAGCTCTTCGCTGTACTGTCAATCCTTCCATCCCCTTCTCTCACAGTCCAGCCTGCCAAAGCAACTCTAAACAGCCACTGTCTTATAGTTGAAACATCTCAGCCAAAGTGCCATCCTGTCAATTTACTCTGTACAACATCTATTGATCGATTTCTCTTAAAGCACAGTTACTTGTCCAAGCTCTCACTATCTACTTACTCGTGTAGGGGCTTTCAAAGCCAGATGGACTCCCAGAATTGACACTTATCCCTCTCTCCCCCACCCCCATTTATAATGGCCAGCAAGTCATAAAAAGTTAAAGGTAACGGAGAAGTTTAGGTGCTTGAGCTATTTTATTGCCATTTTATTGTGGTGTTTGTCCAGCGAAAGCACCACAGCTCAGCTAACAATCTGTGTCTTCAGGGTTTCACATGTAACACATTATGTAGCGTCAATAAACCATGACCCTTGATTTCTCCTCTTATGTAACCTACACGGTCTGTATCTACACCTGACAGCAGCTGTCTCAGCATCGCAGGGCCGAGCAGCTATAGCCAGTTGACAAACTTAACTTTGCATTTATTTGTGAAGCTGTCAACTTGACAGGCGACCTTCTGGTCCTCGTCAGTGTAGCTGAAACCCACTATAAAACACATCGAATAATACTGTTGCTAATAATCTCTTCTTCTTTCTAAAGGTTTGAACTGGAATATACATATATATATATATATATATGTATATATACATAGTCCCTAGGGGTAGCAGCAAGCCAACAGTTCTCTATTCTCAGCCCTCGTCTGGTAGCGTTAGGCCAGTAGCGTTGAGGACCCACAGCGGTAACGCCCTGGTCGGATTCAAACCCCCGGTCTCCTGTACTGAAGTCAGTGGCATTAACCTGGAGATCCTGTGGGACGTCCAGATCCAGACTGACAAACTGGTGATGGCTAACCAACCGGACATAGTAGTGGTGAACAAACAGCAGAAGAAGGCCATACTGGTAGATGTTCCAATCCCAAGTGATAGAAACATCAGGTAGAAGGAACATGAGAAGCTTCAGAAATACCAAGGGCTGAGACAAGAGCTAGAAAAGATGTGGAAGGTAAAAGCAACAGTGGTCCCCGTGATAATCGGCTCCAACAGATTCCAGGAACATGTATTATCGGAGCTCTCAGTTCAGAAGAGCTTCCTAAAACTGATAACATTGGAAGGATTATGGGACCAGTGGAAAGAATGTGTACACAAGAGTAAAACATATTTTCCCACAGTGACATAAATACTTGTTTTCAACATTAAAACAAGTTCAATTGTTTCAGCTGAATCCTGCTCAAAATGAAAACGCCCTAAAAATCCTGCACCCATTGAGTTCAACTGGAAATCGCCCAACATGCTTTAATATAAATGCAAAAATGTAAAAACGATTATGAGCAAGTGAGAAAAAAGAGAAAAGTGGGTAAAAAAACAAGATGATAAGAATTAAAGCAAGCAGGCATAAACAAAATGGCATCATCAGGGAGGCATAGAGCAAAAAGTTTGTGTATAATAGAAAATGAAACACATATATCAGAAGCAACTTAGGTTGTCAGAACATAATCAACATATTTATACGAGAAAATGAGGTGCAATAAAAACAGAAAGAGGAAGATTTGTTCTGATTTGTGGGTATATCAGCCTGAGCATGCAGACAGGTGGATTGGTAAATTTAGGGAGTATCACGGTGGCAAAGTAATAAAAGTAAAAAATAAACTTCTTGTGATTAGATAATCGTGTCCAGACGGACTGACTGTAAAGAAGTAAAGCTGTCACACACATTTTGATGGAATCACAACTATGGCAAAAGCAAATTCCCAAACAATGCATGATGTTTGGGTATTGGGTGGTTGTTTTAAGGCTGCCAAGGTTAACGCGCTAATGAGTTAAATTCCTTTGACACTCTGTCACAGCCTTTGACACACACCTTCTGAAGAAGAAGCTCCGTGTTGTGTCAATGTAAGATTATGGTTTTCAATTCCATTTGCAGTACATCTTCTGTCATGCTCCATTTCAAAGTCATGCTAGCTGTGTGGCTCATCACCACCACCACCACTAACGCTCAGTGCTGTTTGCATCTGCCTGATGCATTGGCACAAAACTTGCTACTGACAATCTTACTGCCTTGACTTCCCATCTGAGCAGCCACAGGTTGACATTTGTGGGTTTTAAGTGAATTGTCTCAATAACTATTGGATGAAGTGCCATAACAGTTTGTACAGATGTTCTCGTTCCCCTCAGGAGGTGATCTACTGACTTTTCAGCTAGCACCACCACCAGCTCAAAAAGCCAATATGATGCTAATGGCATTCCCATTAGCCTCAGCTCTACTAACTCAGTGTTAGCATTCCTACATGCTACATTATGATGATGAATATGGGTAATATTATACCTGCTTAACATCAGGATGAAAGCATTTCACTGCAAGCATTAGCATTCTACCATTAATACTGTTGAAAGCACCATTGTACCTAAGCTCACCCCCTCCTGCTCATGTGTTGCTGCCACGGAGCTAACATGACTCTGAACTCAAGCTTTAACCAGGAGCCAGAGCCATAATCATGAAACAGTATCACCCTTGAGTTGTCAAAAGTCATTATTGTAGGAAAAAAAAAAAATGAAACGCTTCACATGAAATACAACAAACAGTTTGTCAATACGTTCAATACAATTGTTATATCGATGAGCATGGTCATACTAGGAGACACAATTGTTATGCATGTAAACATGTATACCATGAGCATCTGCACCTGAACGTGTGTGTCGTCGCCGTTAAGTTGTGGCTTCCCGTCACACTTCAGGGGCCTGCCGGTGACCAGCTGACATCTTTTCCATTATGATTCATCATGTTGCATGCGGCTGGCCAGCTCTGGCCCATCGGAGTGAAGCAACAAGGCCAGTGTGACACTAACTAAAACATTTGCTAGATAAAGATTGATGAATAATAGAAAACAAAACAGAGTGCTGTCGTGCACTGACACATCCTCTAACACACACACACACACACACACACACACACACACAAGCACAGGCACTGTCGGACACACACTCTGCAACACTACTCAAGCGTAAATGTAGACATCATGAGTAAACCCATACATAAAACATGCCAGGTTTGGGTTTCTGATGAGTTGCATCTGAAAAGGTGGTCCACCTGAGAATGACGATGAATCAATATATTATTAGGTTTCTCCCCAGCATCTTTGGGTGTCTCTCACACTCTCTCACACACACACACACACACACACACACACACCTACCAGACGCACACGCTGTGCACTGACATTTCGATGAAGCAATAAAGCCTTGTTCCTCCAGCTGGCATCTGCAAACTCAGTGGGGAGGAGAGGTGTCTCATATCAGCTGTTAAGACTGATCATACGCCCAGCACACACACATCAATACACACATACACACGAGTGAGTATGTGCCACAAAACATGCAGAGCATAACACAGGTGCAAGTGCAACAGACAAAAAAAAAAACAAAACAGATAGCCCTCTTATCCTGGATATCAGCCAATGTTTTCATCTCACGTCTCCTGGAACTCTCCGCCTGCTTTGGAAAAGCATTTGGAGAAGAAATGCGTATTTTTAGAAAGTCAATGTGCTGTTTGTGTTTTCTTTCCCTGGTGAATAAATTCTCTTTCACTCCAACTCTACATGAAAAGAAAGCTCACAGATGTGAGAATATGTGCATCTCTTAAGTGCACAAACAGGGGGAAGCAGACACTCGCACACAGAAGCAAACACACAAACACAGCGGGGCCCAGCCTCTCCATCAAGCCATGCTAGAGGGACATGTAGTTCTTCAGGCAAGGTCACTCATTCATCATCTGAATCTCTCCCCGAGTCACTCAGTCACTCACCCACTAGCACACACACACACACACACACAGACACACACAGACACACACAGCGTATTCTATGTTGGTATGTGCTGTTATGTTCATCAGACCTAAGAAGCAGGGCAGTGAAAAGAAGCTGCTTCACGCTGTTTATTCCCCAGTATCTCATCACATGGGTCAGTGTGTTGAATACATTATCCAGAGAGACAGCTGTAGGTAGAGAGTTTGAGAGGAAACAGAGAGAAAGAAAGAGAAAGAACACAGAGAGGGGCAGAGACTAACCCATGAGATGGATATTTTGCCTTGAGGACAGTAATGTCAATTTAAAGTTCACCACAGTGGCGGCCTGCTGTATTGGGTTGCAGCTCTTTTCTTGCAGAGCGATCTGTCAGCTCTTTCTGTTTTTCAGCTTGGTGTGAGGGATGCTACTTAAGACATCTGGTGATCGACCGTATACATGCTTCTGACGTGTATCTCCATTTAGCGTCACGTCTTTGACCTTCAAGCACAACTTGCTTTCAAAGTAACCCACGTTTGACAGCCCTGCAACTGAGACGGGCACTAAAAACAACGTCAGTCAGAGAATGGATTTAATTAACGTCTTTAATTGAAAATTAATTTCCATCCATTGGCGTTGTACAAGGCTCCACTTTCTTTCCAGCTCTGTACCATGAAAGGAGAGAATATTAGATGTAGAATAAGCAGGATTTAGCCATGTCCCCTCCGTCGTAATGACAGGATTCATTAAAGCACTCAGCCATGCATGTGTGCCAGACAAATTGACCAGCATTATGCTCTATTCAGAATCATTTGCTGTTAACGCCTATACTAAGACAAACAATAGAGGAGGATGATCTTAATTTTTATTCAGGTTATTTATCCATGTTCATGTCATTATCTTAATTGGTAGTGGAATTAACAATTAACAATTACTGTCATTATTGATTAATATATTATTTTTTTAATCGTTTGTGGTCATTTTCACTTTCATTTTGATGGTGGCAGGAAAAAAGAGAAAGGGCAGCGTAATTAAATGGTACCTCTCTCAGACCCACACCATGTACTAATTATTATTTGTGGTGTGTGTATATCTCTGCAATTTCCAGACCAAATGCATAATTTTTTAATGCATTTTTTGAGCAACTGTTAACTTCACTTTGTGGTAAAAACATATATTTTTAAAATACAGCTATACAGTTACAGTTTTACAGATAGTACATAGGCTGTACTATGAATAAAATAGAAATAGATAATTGATAATTAGCCTGTATTCCTACTTTTAGGAAATGCATTTGTGAACATCCTTAAAGCCGCATGCTTTTTGTTTTTTTTCTTGGCTCATGCTATTTAAATTAGCACAACATACTACGACTACTACTACTAATAAAAAGTATTTTTATATTGTAATTTTTCATTATGTAGTTTTGAAAGTGTGGATCGCAGGAATACGAGCAACTGTTAACTTCACTTTGTGGTAAAAACATATATATATATATAGTTTTGAAAGTGTGGATCGCAGGAATACGAGCAACTCCTGTAGTGGAAGCTTACGAGCATTGAAATAACATAACACACTGACAACAGCAATACAGTAAAATTGCAAAACCCACTTTTTTACTCATTAAAAGAAACTCAAAGCAGTTGGTCAAACTGGGACCTCAGATTATGATCCAATATACCTATTTTATACTACTTTATTTTGGTGAAATAGAACATAATGCCCTCTCATACTGCTAAAGTTTCATAAGATAGTTGTCTAAACAAAATATTACACCATAATGATAATGATCATTCATAAAATGTACCATACACCATCATCACCGAGTTAACTCATGGTAATCAACTAAGAAGAGCATGTGCTGATTTTTCTTCTTGTCCTTTTTAGATGTATTTTATTTCACTTAACAAGATAATGCTCAGCCAGAAGCAAATTAAATTTGATTTGAAATTAAATTGGGTTGCATAAGGCCTCTATACTTTAATGAATTAGTAAATCGCTCTGGCAGTGATGTCCAAATACTGAATGTTAAATGATGTTCTCCATGGATTAGATAGATTTGTTTAATCGCTCTAAACATATAAATAAGCTTTAGCTGTTGACGTCTGTGGGTGAAAGCTCAGAGAGACATTTGATTTTCGAAAATGAGGGCGTACAGTATGCAGATTCATGAGACTGACAGACAACCTCATGCTGTAGAGGCAATGACAGCTAGAAATGTAAATCCATCAGGGCTTATGTTTCTTTCAGCAGGGAAGAGGACTAATGGGATGGGGATGCAGTAGGTTATGGCAAACAAAGCACAGTAAAACAATTAGAGGATGTGATAGAGTGAAGAGAGGAAAAAGAGGGAAAATGTAGTAGCAGGAATGTGAGAGAAAACAACAGACACAAAGCTTGAACACATTCATCATGATGCACTGACATGGAGGAGAAATATACTGTAGTGTGAAGTGACAGAGCGCAGATGACCAGGGATTGTGCACTTTACAAATGTAAATCTCCTGCTCAAATGCCAAGGATGAGAGTAATTGCTAGTGGTTGTACTGGGCCTGCATTAATGGCACATTCTGCTTTAATATGACATCAAGCAAAACATAGTATCCCCTTGACATTTATTAGTCTGTTTTATTGCACTGTGTGTGTACACGTGTGTGTTTGTGTGTGTACATGTGTGTGTTTGTGTGTGTACACGTGTGTGTTTGTGTGTGTACACGTGTGTGTGTGCTTGGCATTTCTCACGCTGTGGGGACTCGTCATGTAAATCAGTGAAGGTCAGAGTGATGATTTCAGGTCAGGGTTAGGCTAAGGTTTGGGTTATGTTGCTGTATCTGGGTCTTCTAAATTGAAATAGTGGCACAGTCGTTTTTTTAACAACAGTTATAAAAAGTGATACCTACAACTGTGACGCACAGGCTGACTGAGCAGTTAGCACAGTGTGTGGGTGAACGAGCTAAGGTTAATGTTTCCATTAGCACTACTTGGCTCTATTTGACTCGACTAGACTCGGTTTTTGGGGTTTTCCATTAGGGGACAGAACCTGATGGCAGGTACTTCTTTAGTGTGAGCCGACACTAAGATGTGACTGCAGGCCACCGATTGGACAGAGAGTGACGTCACTAGAGGTGTCATGAGTGCGACGTCCGACTGCGTCTGACACAAGAATGAAAAATGTGAAAGGGAAAGGGGGCATCACTAACGACAGTGACACAGGACAGGAGGTCCAACATGAAAGCAAAAGGCAAATAACATAATAACCGACATCAACAAGCCAGTTAACAAAAAAAACCCTGATCACAACAAAACAGTGTACACACCATCTCACAGACCAGCTATTAAATGTTTACCGTAACAAAATAAAAACCCACTACTTGTGTTTTGTCCAATACTGTATTCAGATCCCAGCACCTGATGTAAGTGGTTCTTACTTCTAGACCAGGTGCCAACTGAGCACCAGTTTTCCTGGCCCTGATCCAGCTGCCAAAACACAAAGACCTGGTTCAAAATTAAGCTCTGGCTCCAAACCAGCAGTAGAACTGGTTGAAAAGTGTTACTGTATCTGGGAACGCTCATCTCATTTTACTGGGCTGCTCAAAAAATCAAATAATAAAACATTGGGCATGATGTTACTGGTACCTGCCAACCCAGGAGGTGCAGGTTGAGAAATAAATTCATGATTCTAAAGTTTTATCAAACAGAGAATTTAACACCGGAAAGTTTTGGTAGCGACAATCATTTTATCGCCAGTCGCCTGGTTAAAAACAGCACCATCATATCTGTCATGTAATGAAGCAATCTGCCAGGAAAGTGCACGTGCATGTGTTTGGCCAGTGCCGTGTTTCATACCAAAATGCTCTGTAGCAAAGGTTGAACCAGGTGCCAACACAGGTCTCATTGAAATAAACGAGGGGGCTGCATCTTTTCATGCAGCACTAATATCTCTCTGAACGCAGCCTTGATTTGTGACTTCATCTGGTGTCCAGCGACTCATTGATTTTTACATCAAAATTGCAATTAAAAAGCAATTTTCTAATCGATAGATAGATGATTTTGACTTCCTCTAATATGGGCTGTCATCCTAACAAATTTAAAGAGGTGTAACTATCGGTTAATGACTGTCAGTGTGGATAAGGAGTCAGCTTGCAGATTTGTCATCAAGTTGCCCAGTACACAAAATACAGACACAGATGTTCTAACATATTTATAACCCTAAAAGCATAAACAGTACATTTTAACGTTCCTATGGGACCCTAATATTAAATGGCAATAAAGGTAAACAAAACTGAAAAAGAAATGATGGACCAAGTTACCAGTTCACCTCAGTTCAGTTCAGTCCCACTTGGGAAAGTTTGTTTGCAGTGTGGTAAAAACGGCTTCCTCAGTAAAACAGATTAAAAATATATCACAGATTAAAGAGGAAATATAAAACAGTATGACAACAGCCCTCATTGTGCCATATTCTCCCTGTTAGAAAAACTAATGTATATGTCCAATGTCAGTCAAGGATTCTTTTATAAATTATGATCAGATGAGAAAAATACATTTGTATGTTTTATTTGTAAGTCAAGCCTTCAAGTATGCAAATGTACTTTTAAACTTGCATGTTCAGAAGATTATTGATTGGGTCTTTAAAACCTATACAGACAGAAAATCACACATGGACAATACTGTCATGCATGTATAACAGTTGCACATTACAGTATTTTCCTGGTGAACATAAGATCCTTTAGTGTTGGTTCCCATCACTGCACCAATTCACCACAACTCCTATACCAGCTTAGACTGAATGAATGGACGACCAGTGTCAGTATCACGTTTTAAAAAGCGAGAGACTATTCTGCCAATATATGTCGTCTCTATTGTGTGGACCTAAGTGTCACTCCTTTTTTCCAATAGTCAGTTTTAGAACATATTTTATAATTGATGCCTCAATCTAGGATCATATCTTTTTATAGGATATGGTCCTGCTCAAAATCATATTTCACTCTGGTATGTTCCTGGCATGCATATCTATGTTTACTCCCAGTGTGCACTGAATGTCCCAGTTAATGTACCTTACAACTCACTTTTTCACAGGGATTTAATTAGATTGAAAATCATACTTCCAGCACAAGTAGGAATGGAGGCATGTCACCTGAGATAATATGGCATATTTCAGACTCTTCATCGTGTCTTTCATGGAAACTGTCATTTTAAAACCAGCCATACAGAGATTTAGACAATCTGGACAGGTGTTATTAGGGCTATCCTGTTTCTGGAGACGAATTGGGGCTGGGAAAGCGAAGCCTAAACATGGAAATATTAAACCAATAGTGAAATAGCACTTTTGGCCATTTGGTTGTTTTCCCCCATATGAAAAGATTTGGCATTTTCAGTGTGAGACGCACACAAACACACACATTAGAGGCAGCACAGACAGCAGCAGAAGCGGTTAACAAGCTTGTTAGAGAGTCGGGTGACAAACGAGCTACAGCACATGGTCCTGGCATTAGGGATGAGCAGAGGTGTGAAAATGTCACCACAAATAGCCCCTGGTCACCAAATACCACCTTTCCACTCCACTCCCCTTCGTGCTGCTGGATCCTCGCCTGCCTTCTTTCTTATCCACTTGTCCTCTTTCCATCCACTCACCACTATTCACCATGCACATGCTCTTCTTCATGCTCATCGCCTCGGCCCTCCTCTCTGGCCTTCCCTCATCCCTACCCTCCACTTCTACTCCCCTAACCTCCCTTCATTCCTGCAGTCCTTTCTTTATCCATCTATAACAAGTCTTTAAGGTAGATCCCTACCTTAGAGAACAATCCTTAATGTCTTCCTCTACTTGTGTCATAATTACACTGGTTGCTACAGGTGGTCGAACTATAACATGTTACTGACAGTCGCAATAACCCGCTGCCATAAAGGAGGAAGGTTTCGTACATACCCATAGCTGGATCATGGTATGGGACAATCAAAGGAGCTCCACTTATCACCACTTCACACATCTAGATGTCTTCCAGACAAGAACCACTGTCAGGATCCCAGAGTGCAGAGTCTGTAATGGTAAAGATTGCAGACCATTCGATAAATAGCTCAGTCAGCACACAGCCCTCCACCCTGAGTCACCTACAGAGTGATACTCAACAGGTGAAGCATCGTAGTGCAAATAATGTCATATTGTTACTGCTAACACTGCACCTGTTCCTCAAACCACTCGATGACATGTAGTCATTATCTGCAGTTCAGTTCTTACAGTTACAAGAAGGATCCAAGGAAAAGAAGTGAGACATTGCCAGGATGTCATAATTTCAGGATGACGGGAATCTTTCGGTGGGTTTCCACCAAAACTCGGCTCCAGATCTAACACAAGAAGTACGGCCCTCCTAACAACAGCGAGAGCAAACTAGATCAAATAAGCACAAGTGCTATTTATATGATTTATATATTGTTCTTGTGTACCTATTTAAAAACTGCTAGGTTGTCCTGGAAACCAACAGAGGGAGATGGAAAAGGATTCCGTTCCCATTGTGACCACTGAGCCAATCAGCAGCAAGCTTGTTGAACGTACACGCCCCCTGGAGAGAGCGGCTGAAGCTCTGACCAGGCTAAATATCAATATCTGTTATGTTCAATTAATTATTCTAAAGCAACCTGTCAGTCAAACATGTCAATCATCCCCACGCAGGAGTGGAACAAGGCGACATGGATGAAAGGAGGCACCTGATTGGTCAGTTATTTATCTTAATATCTCGTGTTATGGAGCAAATATCAACATAAAAAAATTAGAAATATAAAGAACATGTTAAAACAAAGACGACAAAGTCCCAATGATTAGTGTGGCAACAATAGTGACTTAGGAATTGGCACTCATTTTTGAATGCAAGTCAATGGGAGCCAGGGGCCACTTCCTATATGGCTTCAAACCCAGAAGCTGCTGCTGCTTGAACTCTGTGCTGCAGTTATAAAATAAACAACATCTAAATTAGGGATGACTTTCAAATGGTCATTGAATTGGGAAAGAAATATGTTATGTGGCTTTGTCTTTAAAAACAAAGAGCCACTGTTTCCCTTTCTACAGATGAAATACGTCTGTATATGTTTTCATGACAGCGGTGCAAACTCTGCCAGGTTAAATTAGCATATCACTACAGCAGTGCACTGCCATTGGGAGGTGAAGCACCCAGCAGAAAGGGGGGTGCAGTCCGCAGATCAAAAGTCAAACAGATTTGTCAACCAAACAGGTAAGTTGGATATTCAACGTGCAGAAGAAACACCAACCCTCATCACAAAGGTGGTAGCAAAGGACACGCTACCCATTAGCTTTATCAAGGGGGAGGGTTTGATGGCATTTGTTCAGGCGCAGTATTTGGTCCAATCATGAAAAACTGTCGACTGGATAAGCTGTGTGATGATGATGTATACGAACTGTGCAGTGGCAGCAGAAGTGAACAGTCTCACTCTTTGTTTGTGTGCAGGGCGAGTAGTGTGTGTCTGTGAACTAGTCAGAAAATGTTACGATGATAAGACTTAAAGGTGCAACGTGTAAAACGTGAAAGATTTACAGCAGCTACTGTAGCAGTGAGATCCACTAAACGCCACTTTGAAAAGGGGGACAATCTAATGGCGGCTCACGGTGTGGTGAGTTTGTCCAATCTGGAGTGGGAAAGGTTCGTGTTGATGTTTCCAGGAAGGAGGCATCTATTGCACAGACCACACACAATGTCGGCCTCAGGTAGAGATACGACTGGAGACAGAGAGCCTTAGTAACCTGACATCCACAAAAACACAGTATGTACATGCTGCAGTCATGTTTATATCAACGCTCATATCTCAGTGGTTCACCTCTTTCTACACATTTGACAACCGGGAGAAAGCTCATAGAGAAACTATTAAGGTAGCAAAACGCAAAAAGCGAAACATGAGTGTGTCTTGACAAGAACTGGCCTAAAATTTTTCTGAAATATGAAAAGGGAAAAACAGTAAGTTCCTAACTACGTGTAAAGCTAGAACTGGGGTGCACATTGCAGTATTCTGCTGTCAGTCTGCAGGCATGTATGTATCTCTCTCCCATTAGTAGCACCTTTTAGTACTGCAGTTTAAGCTGCTCTCAAACAAACAGGATCTCTCCCTCTCGCATAGAAAAATATATCCAGGACCATCAATAACATAACATTGACTGATTGAGTTGGCAGGTTTACTGTCTAACAATAGCAGAAAACTAAAATCCCAACAGCATACACATCAAACTGTCAAATTAATCTTTCAATATGGGCGTGTGCGTGTGTGTGTGTTGTTTCCTGTGTACTCGTGTTAACTGCACATTTTGCAGTTCTCCAAGGGGTTATTTGCTTAAAGAGTCTCAAACTGACTGATCGGCTGTTGATCAATCAATTTGAAACAGTAGGGAGCATACTGATTCTACAGTGTCAGCTATTGATAAGTGGATCGATCATGTTGATTGGAGTCTCAGAGACCTTGTTTATTGGCACATAACCTATTGAGTACTCTGATAGATAAGACTGTTTAAGCACTGTTTTTATGGGAGTGGAGAGCAAAACACAAACACTGAAAAGTGTAGGCAAACACACATATGTGTAAAATCCAATGTCAGAAGTGTTTGGTATAATAGATGAACACTTTCTGTTTTTACCACAACTGATTTGCAAACTACTGCCACCATCAAACGAGCCTCTCAATGACGAAGATAACCACTTCCACACACTTAAATTATTTCATTTTTCTCCAAATCTAATTAGGAAATCTGAAAGAGAGGGCTAAGTCTGTGGGTGGGAGGTGAAGGATTAGACTGTAATCATAAAATTTCATTTTATTTTGTAGACATTTTACAACAGCTGGTAGTGCTGTCATTATAAATTATTCATGCAATTCTATGTAACTATTTAAGGTACATAACTTCTGAATAGAAATGGCATTTTCAACCTATTGTAATTTTGTTTTGCTTTTTTTCTCTGCATGAGAACAAAAGGTGCTAGGTGTAGGAAAACAAAATACTGAAAATCCTATTCCAAAATAACTTAGGGACTCAAGCTTCCAATAATTAGCTAGTCATCATGCATAAAAACATGTCATATTTAATGGTGGTTCTGGCATATGTGTGTTACATATTTCCCAAATCCTCTGAAGCTGTTATTGTTAATCCCAAATACTATTTATGACTGGAAGCCCTGAGTGTAGGCTCCATAAACATGTAAGGTGTTTCACACTGCACCTACTGTATTGTCTGCTGGTTGTTTAACTTGGCTCTTAAGCTTTGAGGATTATCTGATGTACATCCATCACTGTACCACTACGACTAAAGGGTGAGAAAATACTGTATATGAAAAGAGCACACACACACACACACACACAGTCCATGCCTGCATAGATCCTCCTGGGGTCAACTGCTCCATAATGACTTATTTCCTCACATGAATTGTGTTAGTACATTTTGTGTTACATGTATGTGCCTGTTAGTTTAAAATGCTAGAACAGCACAGTAAGAGATGAGACCAATGCACTGGGTTAAAATAAAACTCCCCCTTTCTCTGGCTTTCCTCTCTTTAAAGTCAATAAATAATCTTTTAAAATGAGCACTGCCTGCACTAAATTTGTCTGCAGTGAGAGCATGAGCATTCTTACACATTGGGTCAGGGTTCCGGGACTGCTGGGAGCTACATGGTGCCTAATTCCAGCTTTAGATAAAGTGAATAATTATGGAACCAATCAATAAAGAGTGGAGAGAGAGATAAGCCATTGGCTTATTGACTTGTCAAGTGTTGCCACCAACACATAGTGTTTTGAGTGGAACTGCTTTTGTGAGTTTGTGTGTAAGAGCATGTGTGAGTGTATATAATTACTCTATAGTGTGCCTCTGTACCTCTTTGTCTTGGTCTGACAGCTAATTAGTTGTGCTGTCTCAGGAGTGTACTCAAAAGGGAAAATGAGGGAATCAATGGATCTACCTATTTTCATTTTCAGCTGTTACTGTGGTGGGACGCAGGACATTACAGTCCCGCATTCTGTGGCTACAGCACTTTATGCAGCTGTGCCAGAAAACAACCTTTATATAATGACACTGTGTGTTATCTGCAGCCTGTAGCGACCTTTAACTATCTTGGTTAGCATTATGAATTATGAGATACAGTGTATTTCCCAGCTTATATTTCCTATTAGCTGTTTAAGCTAATTCAACTAGCAATAGGCAGGTCTATCAGTTTTCGAGTTATGTGTGTCTGTCGGAGCAAGTTGTGTTCAGTTATTACAATTTAAAGTCTTACGTGCCCAAAATGAAGCATCATGACTTCAGTGAGAAACAAACATGGCTGAGTTTGGTTAGTACTGATAAAAAGCTGCACTGTGCAGTGAGCAGCTTCAGGACTGAAACACTGTGGTGAAACTCCAAAAGGTTCAAATACATTTTGGAATTTCACCAACACTGATCAATATATTGAACCTGCCCAACAGATATTCCTGTAAGGTCTGCTTACATTATTTATGCACACACTCAAAAATAAAACCAATACTCTGATTCTTTTTTTTACTTTGTATCTGTCCATTTTAATCAACTCTTCTGTATATTCCCTCCCTAACAAACTTAACTTAAACTACAAAACTGTCAACATACGGTATTTGAAATTTGTGTTACGATTCAAGGGGCTGTGGCTCAGGAGGTAGCACAGGTCGCCCATGAACCAGAGGGTCAGTGGCTTGATCCTACATGTCAAAGTGTCCTTGGGCAAGACACTGAACCCCAAGTTGCCACCGGTTTGTGAAGGGGTGAATGGACAAATAGTGTTACAGTGCTCTGAGTAAGAATAAGACCACTACCATCTATCTTCAGTCCAACTGTCTTTTCTAATGTAAGAAAAAACTAAAGGTTAATGTTAGCCAGATTAAAAAAAACATACACATACCATTTATACTGAACTTTGGCAAAGAGCTGGACCAAAGTAAATTACAAACAGCAACATGAAGGATGTTTTAATAAACTGTAATCTGTGTAGTTTAAGGAATTCAGTGTAGACAAATGAACCAAACCCTTTTTTCCCCAATTACTTCCTGAGTTCAGTTCCTGACAACTTTGTAAAAAAAAGACATGTGGTTGTCAGCAAGTTGGCACAAGATTCCTCTTCCTCCTTGGAGCTGATTGAACTCTTTCATCCACTTTAATCCAACAGGAAATAGTAAGGAAGAGCACACCTGCAAGACAGAATCTCTAAAATATGTTTCCCTGAGTCTAGAGGCAATGAGATAGTGGAAAATGGTTATGCCCTGAGAGTGTGTACGTGTCTGATGGATCATCATGGCTTCAGGCACACACACACACACATACACACACACACACACACACACGCGCATGCATACTCCCTCTCTCTCTCACAAACACACACACGTACACACGATAAATAGGATAAAAAAAATGAGCCATGGAGAAAAGCAGGCAGAAATATTAGCTGCATCCCTCCACCCCCTACCTGTCTCATCAAATATGATGTGGTCATATAAAGACAGTCTTCAGCTGTGGAAAAGGACTGCTGAAGCACTGACTTTTCACTGGCTGAAGTAATGGGCAGGAGATTGGGAGCCAGAAATATTGGAAAAGGGGGACATGGTATTAGTGAAAGCAAGAAAAGTGTTAGTTAAACTTTGTGTGCATGCATGTGAGAAAGAAAGAGAATAAGCCTGAGAGAGAGAGAGAGATGTGATGATGGCATTAGAAGATATAAGAGACATAAGGAGAGAAAGAAAAAGTGCAAGAGATGAGAGCAGAGCAATCCTAATACAGTAGCTGAGGGTAAAACCTGCAATCTACCATTCTGTCTGATCTCAGCCATCCTGTGAGTCAAGCCAAGAAAGCTTTGAGATGCTCCATGCACATTAACCTCTACTCATCCTCCACCCACACTCCTCGTCTGCCTCATCCCTCTTTCCTTTCCTACGCACATTAAAGTGAATACTTCAAACATGCTGACATCAAGTGCATAATAACTGACATTTAGGCTTGTGTTTGCATCATTAGCACATACAAGACATATGATAACTCTCACAAGACGCAGATGGGAGCACAAAAGGACCAAGCAAAGCCCAATTCCTTGCCAGTCCGTCGTAGTGATCTCGTAATCCTTCTTAATGTTTGTAAGACATTCGGTCAGATAGAGAGAGACAGGGAAAATAAATATATTGTGTTTTAATAGACATGTTCATAAAACACCATTATGAAAGTCTACAATCACAGCACTGCTAAAATATCTGAGCACTTTAAAAGGTCAGATTCATGGTTTGTCCCTCACATAAATGAGATATCTGTAGGGTTTTTTTATGTATTTATTTTCAAGTTATGTTCCTGAGCAGATTTCAGATTTGTCTGTCAATTGATCACAGAGAGGTGCATTTTTACATGGTGCGTATTTCCACATTTAACATAAAAAGTAGCATAATTATAGGAAAGACTTTGTGAGGTGTGTGCAACGATGTCTCCTAAGCCCCACACAGGTCGAGATTGAGAAGCACAGGTGCAATCTGAATCTATACTAAGCAGAAAAACATTTACTGCTTTACTAAGTGCGGTCTCAGTGGAGTAAAAGCCCCTGAAGGTGGATTTAAAAGGTTAAAAAAGATAACTGTTAGATATGTGGACTGAAAGCTACTCAGACCCAGCTCTCCAGCAGCTTAGAAGAATGGACGCTCAGACAATAATAACTGGCAATTATCAAGAGACTTGATGAGGATCAATTTATGATGTGAGGCCAGAGATGTTTGAAAGGTTTAGCAGGTAGTAGGGATTCAAATCTACTGTCTTAAAATTAGTTCAAAGATAAATGATCTGAGATTCAACATAATTGTTTCGGGGGAAGAAGCTGGAGGTGAGGAATTAATTTTGTATCTAATCACATGTATTTCACCATAGAAAAAAATGAATCCAGAGATGTCAGCAGTTAAAGGATGGCTATTTTAGCTGCAGTGTCAAGAGGAAACCTCTGATTTCTCAGGTCAAGAGTGTAATTGGAGTTATAAGTTTGCCGCTTTGAGTTTTGCCATTTGTGCTCCAACCTCTCACAGGCCTGTTTAAGAGCATGTGTTTCCTCAGTAGACCAGGGTCTAGACCTCTGAGGCCGTCTGGGTTTGGCACTGAGATGCACACCTGAATCCAAGAGACTAGACAAAGCTGTGTTTAAGTGAGAGGTACAATTTTGGACAGAGCCTGAAATGAAAGCAGCCAGGACCGGTGGCAGACGCTGATGGACCAATGTGTAGAGCGTTTGTCTTTCTCAACCCGCCTATTGTGAAGAAGGACAGTACTTTGAGAGTTGAACACCAAAACCTTTATTTCTTCGGCAACAACACTTTGCTGCAGTATTTCATGCTGTGATTGAGCGTGACCATAAGGTATGCAGGGAGCTGTAAATATATGGCTTTTCCATTATAGATAAGAGCCACAGAGAGACAGAGAGAAGCAGCATAGTGCATGTCCTTGATTTAGCAGCATCGATCCCCATCTGCTCTCTAGCCCCTTTGATTTGCTATGTGTAACAGTGTGTATCTATGTGTGTGTTTGTTGGGGGGAGCCTATGGCTATGCAGAGCTCAGGCAGAGATAAGGTTATCAGAACACACCTAACTGATATGATTGGCAAGGTGACAGGAGGCTGCAGTGGACCCTCAGGGATTGACTTAGCACGCATGGACACACACACACAAAACACACACACACAAAACACATATACACACAAACACACACACACACAAAACACATAAACACACAAACACACACACACACACAGTGACTGACCTTAAAATACATTTAATCTTTTGTTTATCCCCATCACAAATGCAAGCAATATCTGCATGAAACACCACAGATGTCAAACCCATCGCAGACTTCAAAAGATGCTGCTTATTATTTTCAGCCAGTGAGCTTTTGATAACAACACTCCCAAGAGAGACAGCGACAGAAAAGGGGGGAAGTGGATAGCAAAGGAAACGAGGAATAAAAGAGAAAGCGAGGAAAAAAGAAGAATGAGTACACGGGTTGGAAAAGCAGGGGTGCCTCTGCCTTTCTGAGATAGCTACACTGAGCTGCAAAAAAAGTCATGCAGATAGACAGTGGCACAGAGAGATGGATCTGTAAAGCAACTCCGGGACAAGAGATACAGGGAAAGCAACAAGATAGAGGAAGGGATGTGGAGGGAAACCGGAGGAGGAGAGAGAGGGGGGAAGAGATGGATAGGTCCAAGATACTTGATTGACTCAAAGACAGATAGACATGGACTACCAAATGCAGTGAGAAGAACGTACAGCAAGACAGAGTGTAAGGTGATAGACACACAGACACACAGACACACACACACACAGACACACACACACACACACACAACCCACTCCCCACTGAGTTTCCTGCTGCATGCTTCTCCAGTTGAAGTGAAACCACCGTACAACAGCAGGACAGGAAGAGAAACAAATGAACAGAAAAGACAGAAGATTCTCACAATATATTGACCGATTTAAATCTGTCAGTAATTTAAAATAGAGATATTGTCACACATACACACACTATCCAGTCTACTGCACAGGAAGAAAAGTCAAACTTAATACACTTTGCTGATCTTACTACTCCATCTCCGATGTGTTTCCTCCACCTTTATTACCTATCTGTCTCTAAATCTTATTTCCACTCCTTAGCCCTGCTGTGGTCTCTGTTGCTAGTAAAACACATCCCTGATAAATGGCCCTACATATTCATCCCGTCACTTTATCAGCATGCAGAGGAGAGTGAGTTGTGCAGGACGGCAAGGAGAGGTGGCAGAGACGACGAAGAGGTGAGAACTGGAGGGAAATGCAACACATGCGTGAAAGATAATCGGAAATGTGCGTAGAGTAAAAGCAAGAAAACGAAGATGTGAACGGCAAGAAGGTGAACGAGCGAAGGGAGTACGAGCAGTTAACAGGACGGTGATGAGATATAGATACATAAAGTAAGGACGAGATGGGTGATTCAGCGAAGGCATTGAGATGAAGAAAATGATGGAGGGAAGAGGACAGATTAGTAACAGGAGGCACGTTAGAGGAGGAGATGGATTGGTGCTACTTGAGTGGACTTGCAGGAATGGATGAATCTGTGTGATGCATGATCAGAGCCATTTCAATAAGACAACCAATCACAGGGTTTGGCCTAAATAGAATAACCAATCATGGGCATTGGCTGACATCATCATTCACCATTTCAGATAAGCCCCCAGCACACTGGGTCCATCTTTTACGACAAGCTGCCCTGTGTGTGTGTGTGTGTGTGTGTGTGTGTGTGTTCTGATACCAATCGATCATAGATACCCCCTGTATGTGATAATCCACAGTGTGGGAGTGAATCTCTTCTAATGCTGCTTCACTGTGACACACTAAAGTGCTGAAGAGGCAAAACAACGGAGCAGATTGTCCAACTGAAATTTGCATTGTGCCGGATAATGCAAACTGCAATTTCAATCAAGTGCCCCAAAGCACACTAGGGAGGGTATTATCTGATGCACGCATTATAAAAAAAGACCGTCCATCCCAACAAGTAATTTAATCTACACAATGTTGAGTCTCAAAGCTTTTTCAGGTGAAAAGTGTCTGGGATGTTTTACTTGTATTGCGCTCAGGACAGTGTGTGAGTAAGATAACGGCATTTAAGCGTAATTCTGGTTTACTATAATTTTGGTTCTATAGGCCATCATTCGTTTAGCATTAAAAAGGTTCTCTGGTTCTGGTTCTGTTTACAATAAAACAAATTTATCTCATTAAGCTAGGTAATTGGATAATTCTTACTAAAACACTCCTTAAGAGTCAAACTACATAGACATGCACCATTGGCTTTTTCATCAAAGAACCAGATATTCTCAAGTGCAGCTGCTTTGTTTGTTGCTGCAGTTGTTTGTACCAAAAGACCGTCCGTCCAAGCTGAGGACGTGATCCAACTGCTCTTTATCCAACCAAGGGTATGGTGCGGTCCAATTTAACCACGGGCTGTTAGTCCAAGCCATTATGATGTACATTTATAGCTACAGCCTCACAGCTGGGGGAAGTCATGCCAAACCGTGCTGCTGTGGTCCTGCTTGGTAGCAGCTCGAGTTCAACTGAGGCACAAACACAGGTGCAGACTGGCTGTTGTTGAACAAGACGGGCAAACGGTTGAGGAGGAAAAATCATCACAGAAGAAAAAATACACTATATTAACTCACAGACTCATTAGGTGTTTGTTGACCCTCATGGATGGAGAAGTAACATGGATCAGGAATGAAAGATAGAGCACCAAAGCTCTGGCTCCACACCATTCTCCCTGAATATCTGTGGCATAACGTTTCATCCTGTATCTGCCTTTATTATATTATTATAATACCCAGGTTGATATTAATCCAAGGCTTAAAATAATTATGAAACCATCTTTCATTCTTACTCGCAAAACTGTAGTTTCCAAATTCTGTCTTGACAGCAACAGTGTGTGTGTGTGTGTGTGTGTGTCAGGCAGAGAAGAGAGGAGACAGTGTATGACAGTTTTCATGGAAGGTGTGAAGGTCAAAGCATTGGGATGTGCTGTAATTGTTGGAGACGTTTTAATTAAAGTGTTTTGAGAAGGTTTTCAAGGGGTTACAGCCTGTGGGGTGCAAAATGATCCTACTGTCACAGGGACTCACACAGACTGACATGTATGTGTCTGTGTGTCTGTGTGTGTGTGTGTGTGTGTGTGTGTCTCCGTGTCCGTGTCCGTGTCCGTGTGTGTGTGTGTGTGTGTGTGTGTGTGTGCGCTCACGCGTATCCACACAGCGAGACAGACAGCTATAGTCCCCTGGCACTGTTGTGACAAGCTTGTTTGAAATCATCCAAAACTGTTTTTTTCTCTCGCCTCTCTATCTCCTAATTGCTTTTTCCCCAGTATATTTTCCCCACTCTCCCTCCCTTCCACCAAGACCTCCTCCCCTCTTCCATAAAGCAGCACACTTGGTTTCCAGAAGACAAACTGCCTCTCATTTTCAGGCAGGCAAACATTTTGGTGAGGTTTGTTGTGCTATTTTTAAGCTGACACAGAGCTGTGGCATAAAGCTGTTTCTGGAAGAACTCCACTTCTGAGATTCGACTTCACAGTGAGCTAACACTACAGCTTAGGTTTCATCTCCAAACAGCCATGACACGGCTTTGCTAAAATTCAGATAAAAAAATAGCAAAAACATGAATTATGCCATCTAGGTATTTATGTAATTATTTTGAAAACCAAAGGGAAAGAACTAGGAGTTTCTAGCTAGTGGCACTTTGGGGCTGCTTACAGGCTGAGCAATGGTTTGGGCTAAATGTTCGCACAAACAGGTCTAATCTTTGGGTTGTTCAGTTTTGCATGCTAACATTTTGCTAATGAGCAGCAAAAAGAAAGCACAACAGCCGAGATATATTTGCACATTTTCAGTCATAAACAAACAGACTGCACAAACTAGGACGACGTTTTTGGGAAGAAAAGCCAATGGTTTATCCGCAGGGAGACATGGACGTCTGCAGGACATTTCATAACAATCCATTAAATAGCAGCAGAGAAACAGTTTGTCAGTGAGGGCCAAGGTGATGGACTGAACCTCAGTCGTGCAACCATTCAGCTTTTTGTCGACCTTGTACAGATGCTGATAGCCCAAACTCAGGGTATTTGCAAAACCAATCCAAAACCAGACACTTCCTTTTCTATCACTTAAAATGTGTGCTGCATGCAGTGCACTGGAATCTGTTGTTGTGGCACTATAGTCACTGAGTCAGTGGCCTGCTGAAAAGGCAACGGTGCATTTTATAATGGCATTGACAAAGAAAGTGTAATTACTGTGGTGGGGATACATGGTGTGCATTTATGATGTGGATGGGTAAAATCATGGCCAGTTCCTTATCTGCTTAATAATCCCAAAGGCTGCATCAGGCCCATAGCTAACCATCCAAATGTCATTTCAAACCCTGGACCCAAACTGTTGGCATGACTAAAAAAAAAAAGCTATTTGCTTTATTTCCATTTGCTTAGGGTGCACATTGTTGGTGCGCATTTCAGAACATAATTAAACTTTTCACTGTTTTCTGGATGACATATAATTTGCTAACAATACATCTCTGTGTCTGCTCATTGTGTAAATGATAAATGGCAGTGATGCATAACAGTTCACACTTGCTTTCATGGATCTGCCATCTGGGTCACTGGAGGCCAAAACTCAGAATGGATCCCTTACCTCACAGTCCATAGCATTTCAGCAGTCATTCACTAATAATGGAAATGGTATGTTTCTCTTTGTGTTTGTGCTGTGTACAGTGTTTGTGTGTGTGAGTCAGTGTATCCAGGGTGCAGCCTTGTTCTTGCCTTGTGTCCTCAGTATGTGCTGAAATATTGATTCCTGATGGCCAGAGGCTGCCTGCATATCGATCCAAGCGCTTCCATAAGCATGTTGCGATGATTTATGTTGTGTGTGTGTGTGTGTGAGTACGTGCATGACACAGAAGTCCTACAACTGTACCTAGATGATGCGATGGTTGATAGTGAGGGTGGACAGTCTCCATGAAATACCCATGTAATTTTCCCCACATAAAATCATGAAATAGTGTAGTCATGTACAAACAGCACACCAGGGAAATAAAAGCTTTGACCATTTAGCCAAAACAGAGTATCTCATTAAGAGCATCCATCAAAAGAGAGGAGACCATCTTCATTCCAGATAGTGCTGGCTTAAGCACTTACCGGGACAGATTCCCTTCGACCGTGTCTCAAGGCCACGGAAATCCAACTGAGCTTCACAGACACAAAAGACGTGTTTGTTGTCAAGCTACAGATCAGATATACTGAAGAGAACAGGCTGCAAAGACCTGATTTAGAAAACGTGGTCACGTTTGCCAGAAGTTACTTGAACTTAGCAAATGTAAAGTAACTTCATTGCTTTTGTTTCTGGAGATGAGCAAACTACAAATGTTGTATTTGGTAAGTATTCAATTTGTAGGAAAAATAAATGAACACAAAATTAAAAAAGCAAAAAGCTGTTTCTTCCAGAATATGGGACAAAACGGGTTGAAATAAATGTCTGAAAATGCCAGTGTCCCCTTTTAAATTAGGAGCTGTGACTGGAGCTGTAATGAACCTGTCCAGAAGAGGATATGAACATATTGCCTTCACACATAGTAAGTAGGACAGTTCATGAGTTAAAACACTTTCCCCATGATCAAAGTTGCAGAGCGGCTGCAGAGAGTCAGGTCACCAAGTCTCCAATGAGCATGTACAGTTTGCCTAACAACATTTGAACTTGGGTTGATGACACATAAACAGAGGCCACTACTGGCTCAGAAAAGAAAGAGGACAGTCATAAAGTCAAATCTAAACCCTGAAGTGAAACACGGGGGTGGATACTTGAGGTTGGACTGGATTTCTTTACAGGGAACCAAAAGTTTTGTTAGATTAAAACTGGGTCGGCAGCAACAATGACCAGTCTACCAATCTGCTAATAAATGGTTTGCTGTCTAAACAATCTTGTAATGAGCCACAGTTGCCTGACCAGACTCCATCAGAAAGTTGCTAGTTTTAAATGAAAGAGCAAAAAAAGAAAACATACCAAACCTTAATCCTTTTAGGTGAAACATTTTATATATATATATATATATATATATATATATATATATATATATATATATATACACACAACATTTTTACAAAGGGATTTCGAGTCCCTGTGTGTATGAGAGCAAGTGAGCGAATGCGTGCCCACGTGTGCACGTGTCTGTGTTCGGTGTTTACCTGCTCGAGCCTTAGGTGGTAAGTACATATTTAAAGAGCTCCTCACAGAGGGGAGTATTGATGTGAGGAGATATGATCTCAGTCTGAGAAGCCCTCAGTACGACGTCATGATAGCAACTGCTCCGTGTGCGTGCTGCGTACGGTTTGTGCCTATTGCTACGTGTTCAGCATGCATGTGGCTGTGTGTTTCAGCATTCGTCTGTATTTTTGTGTCATATCAAGGGGAATAACGCTCAATGAAGGAGGCATAAATCATAATCTCCACTGTAATCACCTGCAGTAGTTTATGTTTGCAATAAATCCTATTACAACTGCACTGGGTGACTTACAAACCTGACCGTGACACTTGTTTTACTCCAAGGGAGACTACACATACACTACATGCAAGCTCAAAAAGTGATATTTCATACTGAAATGATCATCATCATCAGTGTAGAGACTACAAGTCTGTGGCTGCAGGGCCATTTTCAGCTGAGGGGGAAAAAAATCAATATTAAAGTGCAAGTATTAATGAATGTTTAAACATCTGCTTCAGACTTCTATTGATCAGACAGCCTTATCAGCAAAGCTGGACCTATCCAAGTACAACAGTGATTCTCACACTGCAGGAAATTCTCCCTAGATAATAACGTATGAATAAGTGACAAACTGACCATGTGCTCCGCTGAAGCCAAAAATGAACTGGCTTAACGTGAGAAGATAACTGCTGCTTTGCAAGAGAGAGTTGCATTTTAAGACAACCTCACATCTGGGGAAAAAAAAAATCCAGGTAATGTTTATAATTAACTTCACGGGTCAAAACGTATTCTCTAAAGTCACTGATTAGAAATGCAAGGCAGCGACAACATTAGTTTGGCTGGAACACACAAAAACAGCACCAGTGTGTTAACATGTAACGTCTCCGCATGTGTTCGTACTGTAAATACATATAAAACGTGGGCATAAGCATAAATCCCTCTCATTCTCCTGTTTCCTTTTCTGCTCACTCACTGATCATCTTGTTTTTCGCATTACAAAATATTACACAAATACAGGAGTTTGCCAGAATCCTTTTCATTCTTCCTTTACTTTCCTCACAAAGACAGAAAGCACCGGATTACAAGGATTGTAGCTGCCAGCGTCACACTGGTGGTGATGCACAGAGTAGACGTAGTGTGCCTGAGCTCTATAAAAACAGATCTAGCTTTCATGGTGGCACAGGGAGACAGTAAGAAATCGATGCAATTATGGAATCTGACATTTAAACACCCACCCTTGTTTTAACACTCACACACCACACACGATAAATATGCACTGTCTCTTTAGAACGAAGGTTTGAAATGTTCACTTGCAAGAGGAAGAACAAAGATATGGAGCCTTGTTTCTTCCCACACATGAACTCTGCATGGATGACATTTGTGCTTTAGAATAATACAGAGTGGTACTGAGAGAGCAGATTAGTGTGTGTTTGTGTGTTTGTGTGTGTGTGTGTGTGTGTGTGTGTGTGTGTGTACTGTGTCTGTAGATGCCTGGAGCCCATCTATCTCAGTTCCGCTCCTGGTCTGTCTCAGCCAAACTCAGATAGCAAACTTGGCTGTGGTTAGCAACAAAATCTTTGCTGTAAGCACACAGAGCTCCCCATCAAATTAAAGTCTTCAAAAGCATTAACTTTATAAACTATGTGAATAATAAATTTAAGTGTAACCGATAACTCACCTAGAATGTGTTACCTAATGTATTTTCCGGATTATAAGTCACACTTTTTTTACTCCTCTGGCTTGTAGTGGAACTTACATAGCAAAGCGACTTACAGTACGTGTGTATATTTACAGTAATTTGGTCGAGTATTCACTAACGTTAGAACATACTCTTGGTACTCATGACTCAACAGAAGATAATATTGGAAAACGCTTATGTTCCCGCTAAACTCTAACTCCTAGTGTAACAAAAGTGAAAATGCAGGTAATAAAGTCTGCAGCTGAAACAAAGAGTGTTGGCTTTCAGACGACCTGAGACATGAGGAGGACGAACCGTTTCATCTCCCACCACCACCATAACGTTACTTGACACGGCTGAATGAATTTCGTAACACACTTCTGCTTGTTGTTATGCCTAACCTACATTCATGGGCTACTTTATACTATATAATTAGTATAATTACAACTGCGACTTATAATACACCAAAGCAACTTATATGGTTTCTCTTCTGTTTAATAAGGTTGTTTTTGCTGAAAGCGACTTACATTGTGGTGGAACTGAAAACTGAAAACTAGGATAAATATATTTCGCTAAAAACATGTACATGTACAACATTTTGTTTCTGGTTATCTCAGGATAAAATCACTTCCTTTCAATCCTAGACTGAGGCCTCTGGTTTAAGGGTGGTAAACTTTAATGTTTATTGGCAATGCAAAAGGTAAGGCTGCTAATGGGACAGAGGGACAGGATCAGTACAGCTGGAGCTAAACAACCACAGAGGAGGGACTAATTAAACACAATGAGCTGTGGTAGCACGTATAGGTACCGGCCATTTATGCAAACTACATGTATCCTGAACCTCAGCAAACATGACCTCAGAACAATTCCAGATAAATTACATTTACCTAAAATACTCATTTATTACAGTGTTTTGTAAAATATCCATCAGATATATTTGATAAGATAAGAAATAATGGAATCACACAATATTTTACCCTTCTGTTAATCACACTGCATTTTATATTCCTCCAGTGGTAAATGATCAGTATCAGAACAATATTAGTGAAGGAACTGTTTGATTTGCTTTAAAAAAAAAAAAAAAAAAAAAAAAAAGATTGAAGTAGTGATCTACAGTAAATGTCTCTCACAGCCATATCTACAATAATAAAACCCTTAAGTGTTAATGTACTTAAGAGTTAATGTTTCTGTGTAAATGGAAAGAGAGATGACGAGTCCTGAATTGAAGTCCATTCACAGTAACAGAAACAAAACACTAAGCTTATCGCCATGGCTTCCTATTATTAGGCTCAAATTACAAATTTACCCCGAGTCAACCCTGGGTATTTTTGTTTATCTTCCTTTTCTAAAAGGCTCTACCTCCGCCGCATCATTCATTTGCTAATACTGGAATGAAGGATGGATGAACAGGTCATACCGAATATCTGATGCTAGCAGTGATTACGTAGAAGGATCGACCGGATTTAAACCTTTTAACTAATCTAACATTAGTCAAATTGCCAAAATAAGTCTTTATATGATGTTTAATCCATGATGCTATGGCTGCATAAACATACTAGAGATAATGTGTGTTTAAGGTACTTTGAATCAGCACATATTTGCTACAGCTGGATAAGAAGATTGCAAATCCCGAATGGTTCACATTTATAAACAGATACTTGGTTGCAGCCCATGTGTCCTGTCAGGTTATTCCCGGACTTACACAGCAGATGTTCATCTGTCTGTGTGTATATTTGTGTAGCTCCCTCAGGCTGTGACACTCCATAGCAGTGACCCACAGCTCCACCACTCTCATCCCATCATAGGACGGCACACACTCTTACGACACACTCACACCCCGCTGATTGTGTGACACTTGCACCGATGGCTTCTGACAGGAATGGGGTATAAATGGCCCGTAAGTCAATTGCTGGGTCACCGACTTCAGGGGGAGTCA
Source organism: Mastacembelus armatus (assembly GCF_900324485.2). Classification (NCBI taxonomy): domain Eukaryota; kingdom Metazoa; phylum Chordata; class Actinopteri; order Synbranchiformes; family Mastacembelidae; genus Mastacembelus; species Mastacembelus armatus. Next base: position 1,302,188 of record NC_046639.1, on the reverse strand, counting down.
GCTCCATCAAAACCGACTCACTCACACATACGCAGGACACGAACTGGCCAAATAAAAGACGAGTAACTTTCTATTAGCTATTTAAAAGTTGCTGTAAAAGTAACGTTTCAGTAATGCAGAGTATCACCAGGGCGGCAACCACATCAGTGCGTCCTGGTCATAGTTCCTCATAGACAGATTCATAGACAGATGTGTACCTGTGTCTTTGTTCAAAACTAATTTAGTGAATTTAATATTCATACAGTAAATAAGGATTTCACACAACACTAAACTTTTATCAACATTTAACACTTTTTTTTTTTTTGCTTTCTTGATATTTGTATCAGGGGGCAGCACGGTCGATTAGTGGTTAGCACTGTTGCCTCACATCAAGAAGGTTCCTGGTTTGAAACCCATCAGGGGCCTTTCTGTGTGGAGTCTGCATGTTCTCCCTGTGCTTGTGTGGGTTTTCTCCAGGTACTCTGGTTTCCTCCCACAGTCCAAAAACATGTATGTCAGGTTGATTGGTGACTCTAAATTGCCCATAGGAGTGAGTGTGAGTGTGTGAGGTTGTTTGTCTCTATGTGGCCCTGTGATGGACTGGGGACCTGTCCAGGGTGGACCCCTGCCTTTCACCCAGAGAGAGCTGGGATAGGCTCCAGCAGGTCCCTGGGACCCTGGTTAAGGACTAAGGGTGTACAGATGATGGTTGGATGGATCTTTGTATCAGAATAATATAATATAAGTGAAGGAAGTGACTGGTTTGATTCAAAAGAAACTACAAGAAGCTGATTACTACTCTGGTAAAGAACACATCAGCTCTTGGTTTGAAAGTCATTGATTACAACAGTGTCTCAGACCAATCAATCCGGCTGTACTGCACAGTTATTGTATCATGTAATGCATACACATTTACACACTCGTGCTAAAATCTTTCTGTCAAGGTTCAAAGCTTAGAGTCAATTATATATTCTCACGCAAGCCTCGGTATCTCTCTTCTCTGTAACCAATCAGATTAGCACCTCTGTTCCCTGTGGTAACATCAGCAGCTTTGACCTGTTCTTCTCCACTGGGGACTGTGCTTAGTGGCAGATTAAGCCCATGGTAGCCAAGGTATATTTCTCTTCCTCTTTGAAGTCAATGAGCTGATGGATCTGATCCAGGGAGACCTGCTGTCTGTGAACAGCACAACTCTTTGAGTCTGTTTGGCTTCCTCCTGCAGTGGAAAACATAGCTCAAGTGGACACACTGTCAGATTATGTTTTGGAAAACAGGCCAGAGATCCAAGGACGCCATGCTCGCTCGCTCACTCTCTTGTGTATTGTTATTCCCCCATCTATCCGTCCGTCTCTCTCTCCCTCTTTCTCACATGCCACCCACTGTAAGATCTGTCTATGATGTCTAACCCTTTCTCTGAATCACTACACAATACACTGGAGAACATTCGGCAGACACTTGTTCTATGCGTGTGAGTGGATCACTTTTCAGTACTGTTTGACCATCAAAGGGGTTCAAGCAGATTTCTTTCATGCCGTCGGAAAGCTGTGTCACGCTGCAGTCTGCCAATATGCCACTACAAAGGCAGATGGCGTTTAAAGGAGTTGAATTTGTGTGAGTGCATGTGTATGTGTGTGTGTGTGTGTGTGTGTGTGTGTGTGTGTTAATGTCCCTATAGATATGGGATCCATCAGGGATATTTGGAGCCTGAATCCTCAGCTCCATTAAGAATCCAATGGTCCCTCAGAGTTTCATTGATTAGAAGGAGAAGAGAATAATTGGGCAAGAAAATGGAGAAAGATGTGGGGCCATGGGCAGTAAAGGTTAGCAGTTAATGGCTCCCTTCCGTCCATACTTGGGCACCTTCCTCCCTAAAGCTCGCTCCATCTCCCTCTTGCACCTTTGCTTGTCAGTTCTTAATCAGTTCGGTTTTTTTTTTTGTTTTGTTTTGTTTTTTTTACCATCAACTCAGAACCAAGCACCCACACATGCAGAAACACACACATTCGAGCGCATCAGCACACAGTGCAGATGAAAATGTACTGTACACACACGGCACCGTAAATCATCCTCAGCCCATTTTGCTGGATGTCTATAGGGTTACCATAATGTCTGTTTTGTGTGGAGGCAGACAGTGCCCTAGCCCTCATCATAAACTGATTTCTCCTTCACTGAGCTTATAAGGGCAGAAAGAAGAAGTTAGAGGAGGGAAAAGGAAACCAGAAGGAGAGAGTTAATGCAAAGATGAAACAGAAAAAATACATTGAGAGAAGGACAAAGAGCAGCAGAACGGGAGGATGAGATGGGGATGGAGGTCAGAGAGAGGAGAGAGATGTGTCCAGGGAATATTTAGGAGAGGGAAGGAACAGCAGTGGCACTGATCGATATGACAATAAGGAGAGGACAGCCTGGGTCTACCCAAGTCAATAGACTTTGAGAACGCAGGAAAAAAAACATTGCAGAGAATATGCAATGATGTCGAAAATTCTTTACAAAAATCTCTGTGTCATTGTCTCTGTTTCAAACACACACACATAAACAGTTACACAGTTAAATGTGGCAAGCTTTGTGAACCAGGTTTGCCTATCCCCAAGGCCTATGCATTACTTATAAATGCCATCTGCTCCAGTAATACAATCAGCAGAGTTTCTAGCAAAGAGTCTGGCTTAGCATCGCTTTTCTTCTGTGCCCCACAGCTTGCTGCAAACAAATACTAGACAACGATTAGACAACTGCTTACATGATGTGCAAAACCTGAAAACTGGGCAGATATAGTTTATTTTTAAATTTATTGGTGACCTGATCAAGACCCCGAGATACTGTACTTAAACTCCTCCACGGTCACGAGGACAAGATCGCAGATACAAGCGGCTGAAATGAGCTTCCTCCGCAGGGTGACCAGGCGCTCCCTTAGAGATAGGGTGAGGAGCTCGGAGTAGAGCTGCTGCTCCTCCACATCGAGAGGAGTCATTTTAGGTGGCTCGGGCATCTGTTTCAGATGCCTCCTGGGCGCCTCCCTGGGGAGGTGTTCTGAACGCCTCGGTGTCCCCCCAGAATAGCTGGAGGAAGTGTCCAGGGAGAAGGAAGTCTGGGTATCCCTGATTAGGCTACTGCTCCTGCGACCCAGCCCCAGATAAGCGGAAGAAGATGGATGGATGGATGGATGGATGGATGGATGGTGACCTGATGTTTTCCTACTCCCTCTGTGCTAACTCAGCAGGATTTTTGCTTCTACAGTTTGAGAATATTTCATAATGTGTTGCTGTAATTACTGTAAAGTTATATATTCATTCATTTGCAAACAGTCTAGTGTCATGACATGTCCCTCTACAAAGAGCACACTTAGTCCATTACATCCTATCATAGCCTACAATAAGCTTTCAGTGGGTCCTTTATTTCTAGTGCATGTTCATAACCCAGCACTGTTCCTGGGAGCTAACCTGAAACGCCTGAAACGCCTGAAACGCCTGAAATGCCTGAAACGCCTGAAACGCCTGAAACACTGCACAACACATGATGGAAATATGACATTTTTGTTGTTTTGTGAAATGATTTTAGAAATGTCACAATCACAACCACATTAGTTTTGGTTTACCACTACTTTTCCTGTCTTCCGAGGACGTTTAAGGCACCGGCTCCTGTACATCATGATTAATTCACCAAGTTTGCTGTGAGTTAGTTGAATTTTGATTTTTATCAGTAAGGTAACTTTTCCACCTGAGCTGCTCTGTTTCTCTGCTCTGAGCTACTAAAGAAAATTGTATTTCACTTTTTTCACTTGCTGTTTATGAAATTTAACCTTGTACTGTGAAACAGAAAGCAAATGAGCTTTAACCCTTTTAAACGCACCGGAGCCCCTGTGATCTCATTTACATAACAATTTTTTTGAATTGCAACCAAATTAGATAGAGCAATAATTCTTTTTGCATATAAAAGCAGAGTTACACTGAAATGTGCACACGGTGGTTTATTGCACTTTTTAGCAATTTATATAGTTAGTATGTAGTTAATTAATAGAGTTAGTAAATATCTTCACAAGTGGGGGTATAAGGGCTGTATTGATGTGTATGCCATTTTACCCTGCAGCTCGTCCAATTTAAACTTGCTCCAAATGTGAAGAATAATACAAGACAGGAAAACCTGAAACTGCAGCGACTGATCAGCAATTACCTCAGTATTATTTATGCTGTTACAAAGCAGACCTAATAAAACAGAAGCATACTATTTCATTTGTTCCTCGTTGCTCATTACGCTTAACATTTCACAAAACTGAGCTGGGCTCTATTTAATATCTCCCCGGCTGGACACTAAAGATAAAAAGTCCCATGTCCACCACAAAATGTCAAAGCCCTCATTTCAGTAAATTACACCTACACCCTGATGGCAGACGAAACAGGCACTGAACGATTATGATCAAGTTTTACTTTAACACTTGTCTTCAGAAAACAGTTTTGCTATTGATTTGTCACAGGACTAAAAGAGTAACCTGTGTGAACCCAGCCAACTGCTTATTAGCTTTCAGCTTCTAAAGTACATCCCAACTGAGATGAGCACACTGGTGGAGCTTTCAGCCAACAGATTTGAATTTGCTTTCAAGGTTTTTAGTTCATTCTTGACTCAACTACTTCTTTCAGTTTTTATGTAAACAACCCAAGCAAAAATAACATGAACATCTTCCAGGAGGGTTGATTAAAAATGTGTAACATTATTGTGTAATATTTAAATTATATTACATCTACCCCTCTCTATGGTGCCCAGCTTTTTACTCTGCCTTCAACCCAGCCCTTCCCTCTGTGGTCTGGTGTGTCCAGTCTACCATCCAGATGCAGAGAGAAGTAAAATATCTTTTGGTCCTTAAGAATGTTTCACTTGAAGATGTCTCTTTGTTTTAAGCAGACAGAAGGTACAAGAAGACGTTCCAGTCCAGACAATAAGAAGCACTTGAGGTGCAAGAGAGGATAGAATTCCTTATGAAAAGCTCAGATTATATTTAAATCAGCTTCGAGTCAATCAGGAGTCCTCTGAAGGTCTTGCACAATGGAAATCGATTGCTGTACCTTTTAAGAAGTAATTACACTGTACTGGACCACAAATTATCAGAATGAAAACAGCATTTGGATTGACTGATAGACTTGCTTCATGCACTCACCTGTAAAAGAGTCCATCCTTTATTCCCGAGCCACAGACCAAACTCTGAGGTGTGGAAGGGGGCAATTGAATTAGCCCCTCCCTCTCTGGCCTATAGCGAGTGATATGGGACTGGATTCCATTACACAAACTCTATCTAACCCAGACTGCGGCCTATCTAAACCTCATATCCCTGACAACACTCCATACATCAGCCACAGGCTAATACACTAAGAGGCAGGGGCCTCACCCACGGATATACCACATGACCTGTCTCTCTTTCACACTGCCATTTGTTTGAGTTTTTTTTTTTTAAACAGAAACTTACTATTCCGGTTCATACTTCATACTTTTTTGGAGCCTTTTTGTGTTGCTCAACTTTCTTTCCTTTTTGCTTCACTTGTCGTCTCTGTTTATTCAGCTGGCTCCTTTATTTCTACTACTGCAGTTCACTTTCAGCTGCTGTCTTTGCTCTCATTGCCGTCCTGCTATCACTCATTGTGTTGCTCTGTCCACTGTAGTGTGTAACAGTAAATTACGGAGGAAGTGGCGACTCCTGAGAGCGTTCTCTTATATGCCTTACTTCCTCCCTTGCTCCTGTTATAATTATTACAGCTGCTTAAAAGCTTTGTCATAAACATGTCGGACGTGTTAGGACGATGAGTAAAACTATAAAAGCTGCTGTTCTTTGAGTCTGAAAAAAACTTGCTTATCTATCATGGTGTCACAAAAAAAAATAAATCAGTGAATCTCAATGATTCTCAAATATCATATAGCAAATAAATATTTAGCTTTGTTATGTGCAGACAAGTGAAAAACATTGAAGATATTTTGTGATTTTCTTTCAAACTTGTATGTGGTGTTACATAACTCTATATAAGCAGTCATCCATATACTTCAATTCACCAGTCTTTCAAATTTGTACATGACTCAATCGTCCAACCCCCAAAACATCCTCCTTTTCTTGCCTTTACCTTTTTATTTCTACTTCTCTTTGCTTTTTTTGCCCTCTCCTTCTCTCTTCTTCCATTCCCAAGACATCTCTATCCCCTTCTCCTCCTCTTTGTCTCAGAACATCAAAGAGCTGTGTCAGTACCAAGGCTGTGTTCAACACTGGAGCGGTTGACCTTGGACGCTCACTAGCAACCCAAAAGGAAGGCAGAGGCGGCGACAAACAGGAAGGGAAAAAAGACGAGGAAGACGAAAGGAGGCGAGAGAGAGGGAGGTCGTATAGGAATAAGACCACTGACTAGATTCAGATAAGAATCTGTGAAGCTCACAAAGAGGGAGGGTTGTAACCTGTAGACTATCATCCATTTAAAAATGAACACATAAGTTGCTGCATGCATCTTATTACAAGCCATGGTTATGTTTTATCGATGGCCGACCATGTCTAGCAGCTATGAGAAGCAGCGTCAGCCCCCTAACAGCGTGTTTACGGAAGTAACAAAGCCCTCTAGTGGCCTACGTAAATATGACAGGAACAAAAGAGGAAGTCAGCTGACTTGTAAAGTATAACTTCTATTGTACAGTGACAAAGTCCATGAAGTATGAGACTATAGATGGACATGTTGACTAAACACATGCCTAACGTCAGTACTGTTTCTCCTAACCATGGCCATGGGGCACTAATTTAGGAGACATTCTTATGTGTTAAATCATATCGTAAAGTAAACAGCGGTTTGTATTGTCCTGTTTTGTGACAGATGAGTTGAAATCAATCTTCTAATGTACAAAAAAAAAATGGAAATGTGATCTTGTAGTTCATCCTAAACAAAGTCAAGCAATTTAAAAGATTGTATAAGTCACGAAATAACTAATCTTTTGCAAGAGTGTCCTGACCCAGACAGCAGCATTACAGACAGCAGTTACAAGTAGCTGTAGCTAAACCAAAAACCAGTAAACAGGCTATTTAGCAGAGCTGTTGATTGATCTGGGCTGCAATCTTGGCATTTTAGTGCAAAGTCTTTTCTTTGCACTAAAATGCAAAGGATGTCTTGTGTATAGTGGCACCAACCCATCCCCTCCACCCCAAAGGGGTTTAGTTACTCTTCAATAACTTAACAATTAGCTTTACATGGCAGAAGTGAAGTGTTTTGTGGATACTTTGTACAACATCCTCCAGAGACCAGCTAACATCAGCAAAGTGGAGCACCATATGCCAGCACTAAAAAACAAGACCAGATGACCCACTCTCAGTGCAGCACTTTACAGAACTCCCCAGATCAACATCATCTAACCACTGATGTTGGTCAGAAAATTACACTTTCGTTTCAAGAAGCTGTTATATGCTTCCAGACTAATCCAGTTAATTTAAAGAGCTTCACACTCACACATTCTTTCGTATTTTCCTGCTCTGTTTATGTTTTACATCACAATTCAATGATGTAAGAGTGAAAAAGAGACCCCTTTCTATTTATACCAATCAAGAATTGGAGTGGAATTCAATCATAATCAAACGAATGAAATTAAACTGATGCTGTGATCTCTCATCCAGACCCAAATAATGGCGACTGTAGCCAGAAAGCCACTTTACATTAAACTGCAGCAGAGATGCTTCTTCAACCTCAGACTTGGTCTGAAAACCAGAAAAATACCTATTCCACAACAGAGCTCATGTTGAATTTCAAAGAACAAACACATATAATGAAAAAGAAACCAAGTTAATAAAATGATCACTTTTGTCCATTGCAATACTGAGCAGCTCTGAGAATCGTTCAGCTGTGCTTAAATATTTCATGTTGAAGAATTAAGCTGAACAGAAAATACTAGATATTTGCCTGTACACATATTCAGAGGATGTTTTCTAGGGGGTTATAAATGCTCCAATGTCTCTCTGTTCGACCCAAGGCTTTTACCTGACACATCAACAACTCTTCATGGAAAAAAAATGTGTAGGCTTGCATCCATGTTGCATCATTAGCAAGAAATACACATACATGCACACAACAAAACTAAAAATTCATTTTACAGGCTCCAAAGCGTTGAACTTAATACATACAACATATGTAATGCACAGAAAACACACAGGTTCAAAAATAAATAACACACTAACAAACCCACCAACAGTGTTCTCTGCCTCAACATGTTCTGTGATATGAGCATGCAGACAAAAAGATAAAGAAATAAATCTGTTTCTGTAAATTCATAGAAAACCTTTTCTTCAGAAAACATTTTCTGATCCAGCCTGAAGATTTTACTTGCACTGTTTTTTGGTAGAGAAGCATACAAGGTGTGGAACAGATAATGCAAGTCTGATGTGTATAGAATAAGCTTTTGCTCAACAGAGAAGTGTAGGTGGCGTCGATGTAGAGGTAAGGACCAGGCTGTAGGGTTTTATAGGTTATGTTTCCGAATGCATCTGAGCATATTTTGTTTGGAAAATGACTCAAGTTATTTGTAAAGTTATTCTAAGATTCTTTTCATTTTTAACACACTCAGGACAGAAAAGATCCTAACATTTTACAGAGATGTGTGCTGCACATACATTTAACTGCCTGGGCTTAGACCATAGTTATGGCTTAGTAGGTCCCTGTCCACCGAGTGGAAAGTTCAGTAGATCCTTATAATCCCATAGAGCTTCACCGTCGTCATTACGGTAATGAAGACTGAGCATTTCTGCTTCAGGTTAAAGCAGGACAATTACTCAAGTTATGTTTAGGCATTAAAACTACTCGTTTAGGTTTAGGACAAGATTGTCACCTGCATTGCATCTGTCCACAACCACCACGGGCCACAGCCATAGCTGCACATTAATCAATGATAATCTCCTCCGCTACATTAATGTCAGTGCTAATTCTGCTAAGCTCCATTAAATACCAATTCTCGTTCCCTCTAGTAGGTGTAGTAGGACCCTACTGGCCTATATATATGGGACCTATGCACACAGAAAACACTTATTCAATACAACAATAATGCAACAGTCAAATTGGCTGTGAATACAGTTAGGTGGACACCTAATGATTTTCTTCATCACTATTTAGTCAGATAATTATTTTCTCAATATTTTAGTATAAAAACTTCAGAAAAACTAGAGAAATATTCAGACCAGTTTCTCAAAGTCCAAAGTAGCAGTGTTAGGTGTTTTATTTTGTTAACAGTCCAAAATCATATTTACAATAATATTATAAAGGAAAAAAATAGAGTGATTTTTACATAAAAATCAAGACAGCTTGGAGACATTTTTCTGACAATCGACTAATCAACAAATCACTGCAGCTACAAACACAGATACATGGGGAAAACACATGAAGGACAAAAGAGAATAAAAGAATCCATAGACAGAGCAGTGAGCATGATCCTTTATTGTCTCACTTTGAAGAAGACATTGTTTTCCCATCTACATGTCTTCTTCCTTCTTCCTCTTTTCTCCTACCCCTGATGTCAGTGACTCCTCATCAGGGACCACATTAAAACTCAATCAATTATACATACACACACGCACACACACACGCACGCACGCACACACGCACGCACACACGCACACACACACACACACACACACACACAGAGACAGACACACACAGACAGAGACAGACACACACAGACAGAGACAGACACACACAGACAGAGACAGACACACACACACCTCCCAACAACTGTCATCCCTGGGCTTAATGCCAGCATGTCTTTCCCAGTCTCTCTCTGTGCAGTGTTGTCCTCATCTCTCTTTGTGATCCTGTGGCCTTGTTGGCCCTGGCATTCAATTTAGCTGTCATCCAGATCCATCCCTCCTTACACACACACACATTTGCGCACACACACACACACACACACACACACACACACACTGATGGAGAGAGAGAGATGGATTTCCTGTCAGGACAGTTTGAGACCAATCAGACTGTGGTATTGGAGCATGCCCAGATGAGGGCTAAAGGCCACCAAAGGACCCTCCTGACAATGAAATACTCCTTTTAATACTAGACACATATGAAGAAATGCATGCATGCCTAAAGTTACAAAAACAAAAACACACACACAAAAGCACCAAACACAGGTGCTGAATTTGAATAAAACTGCACACACATTTGCCACCAGAGCTGCTACAGTTGAATGCATGAAGTCTGAAGCCCAGACAAGTTGAATTTACTTTAAAAATTTGAAGAGACTGGTTGCTGTTCTGTGTATGTGAAAACCTGAGTGAAATGAACTTAAAAAACTGAAGGACTAGAATTGTTATTTCAAGTTCAATACACTAAATGCCAAGTTTATTCAACTTAAAATCATTTATAATATCAATTTATTTGCCCAGTTATTTCACTTAAAAACTTAAGTTAAATGCACTAAATTCTAAGTTCATTTAACTTTAAATCGTTTATATTATACGTTGCTTTATCCAGTCACTCTACTTAATATTTTAAGTTAAAGTGGGTAAAAAAATCTATTCATTTCTTTATTTTAAATCATTAAACCAGAGCATGTAAATTATAAAAACAAAAACACCAAAGTATTTTCTTTTTTATTTCAATTTAGAACATGAAATCAATAACAGGCTATGCCTTGAAAAGCTGCTATGATTTTATTATGTAAACAGAGGTTTTGTCTCCATAAGAACTAGAAGCATTCTGTTAAGTGAATGAGTTCCTGGTGAGCTACTGGCAGCTATTGAATTACTGGTTGGAGACCACACGCTTTAATGGTGTAACAACCTTGAATAATAAGCTTGAAACTGTTAAAAGATTGTGTTCATATACTAAGAACACATTTCACATAAAAAACCATGAATGTCTAGCAACATCGTGCCTATTTTAAGAAATGCACTTAATGGTGTTTTAACGTGAACATATCTCGGTATCACAACAAATCACATTAAAACTGGTCTGATAGGGTAGACTCTCTGGTCTGCTGAGCTATCAGTGTGTGGAAAGCCAGTTGACAAAAATACTCTTTGAAAAACAGACAGAAGCCCCATTGTGATGCTACTGCCAACGAGCCATGAAACATACCATAAAACACACACTGCAAACAGTGGACAACAGTTTGCTATTTAAAAACAGTATTTTAAAAACGCAACATTACAAACTAATCACTGATATGTGGAGCTGTAGTTTAACTATTCAGAACCCTCTTTCACACTGAAAGCTGATTTTTCCAAGTTTGAATTTTGGGTGCCAGCTCACCTCTACCCAACTTGAACATTACCTGCTGAATAAAGCTGAATGTGTTTTTCATGCACTAGTCCAGGTGAAGGGTATACATGAGTCCAAAAATGACATAGAAGGCTTGAGGCAGGTTGGCCAGGTCATCCATCACGACACTCCCTTCCAAGATGATGCCCAGTCTGGATGGGTTGAGCTGAGGATATTCTGGATCAACACACAGGAGTTTTCCTGCACAAGTCCTTGCCAGTTACATCCTAACAGATTGACAAGGAGAGGACATAATCATGCCAGTAAGATAATGCTGTGTTGTCCACCAAAAAGAACCTCTCACCATTTATAATGAAAAGCATTTCATAATATAAACTGCACTGACACTAATTATTAAAGAGCACAATGCTGATCTTAAATTGACTTTTTGTCAACTGCCATAATTGGATCTGTACCTTACATGCACTATGTCTGTGAAGATTCTCAGTCGTCCAGAAAAACACATGATGACATGATGTATATACAGCATGTTTGTCCAGGGGACATTATCTAAAGGTTGAGTCATAGCAATTGGACTTTCAGTCTAAAAAACTGAATCTGGATTCAGTTTTTTAGACTGAAAGTTGCCATGACTCAACCTTTAGGGTTGACCAATATTTTGCAGGTATATTGGCAATGACCAAATCGCTATATTGTGTCACTGTTTATATATATATATATATATATATATATATATATAGGGATATATGCAAGTGCTTTTTGCCTTTTTCCACAACATATTGTATCGGGTTTACCAGTGGAAACACTCTGCGTACATAGGCTGCTCTTCTTTTAGCAGTTCCTAAGGGTCCGTCTTTGTCGCAAAATGTCATCAAGTTACTCTCTGCCACGGCACTGGCTATCTCTTTAAACCATGTTTAAAAGACTACCATCATTCTTACCTCATACCTCTCTCAGAACTGTTTCATCAATGTCAGCGTAAGATTTTTTTAGTACAGCCCTCACTCTGTTTAGCAGAAGTGGCTCTGACAGTTTATTGATTTGACAAAGCTGTTGTATTACTTCTTGCACAGCACTCTCTGGTATGTGCAGAACAGTTTGCATTTTAACAGAAGAGATGCTAAGTTGTGCTCTAGCTGTTTTTCTAAGTCACGAAAATCATTCTCATTGGTTTCTTCACTCACCTCTTCTAAATCCTCCATATCATCAGTATGTGACATCTGCTCTTGTGCAGCATCACTGTCATGACTTAGATAATCACAACCAATAAGTTCTGACTTGAATCTCTTCCAGTTGTGGTCCTTGTGCATTTTACTCGTGCGCTTTGAAAGTGGAGTAGACACTGCTTACAGAATTACAGTCTTTATAAGAGCACCTGACTTTATGGTTTATTTTTAAGTGTGCAGCATGCAGGTGAGTAAAGTGAGTCTTTAGTTATGCAGGTGAGTCTTGCATAACTTCCATGTCTTAGCTTGTAATGTTTAAATAGCTGTGCTCTCTTGTCACAGTTGAAAGGGCAATACTTACACTTCCAAAGCATCACTTCCTGGGACCTGCAACACAATAAAAACAAAGCAAATAAGAAAAAAAAAAAGCACATTTTCACAACAATATATCTGTATTTTGTATTTAGTGTGTTTTGAGACCTACTTCAAACTGGGTATGGTTAAAGCCATATAAATGTGTAACGTTAGTTTATGTTCTTCTCTGATTAGCTAAGTAGTGTCACATTATGATAATGAACACAGTCTAGCTACATTATTATAAAAAACATATAAGCTCTGGTAAGGTAACGTTAAGGTTAGCTATGTAGCTAAGCTAATTTAAGGAGTGAAACACAAGCTAGCTACTAGAAAATTTACACTAACGTTGACGTTACTCACACACAGCCCTTCCAATGAAAAAGAAAACAATAAGAAAAGCAGCAGGTTCCTACTTTTTACCAGTGAAACTCACCAGACTCAGTAGACCGTGGTACAACAGTCCTACTGTCGCCCTCCTGTCTCCTCTTCTCTTCTGGAAGTCGCACTAGTCCGCGGCGCCTCGTCCTTCGCCTGGCGGGAGGTTCAATTCAGGGCTGTATCCCGCTGACAGCGCCTGATGGTGGCCGCCATTTATAAACGTGAGAAAAGTAGCTACCAGGTGAAAATGTCCCGTCAAACTGTTGTTTCCACTAATTACAAACAGCGTCTCGAGTGAGGAAAACGACAATAACAGAGGATCAGGCTGAAAATGTCTGTTAGCTCGGACAATGCAGCAATTAATCATTTAAGCGGGAAGGTGAAAAAAACGTTAATACCGCGTTCATGTTCACTCTCCCATCATGCACCTGAAAGTGCCAATCAAAGTCTGTCTCCATGGAGATGAAGACTAAAACTTGACTAGACTAAAAACCCACTATTTTTAAGAGATTATTCACACAATGCATTACTATCACATGCAACTTTGATAGTAATGGAATCAAACTTAAATAATTTGTGTATATTGCAATAGCTTGTTTAATTAGAAATGAAATCTGGGTTTACAGTGCATGTGTAGGTATAAGAAACGCAGACATCTTCCTGTGTGTTCACGTGTTTGTATGTGTGTGTCTGCCAAGTTGCCTCTGGGCGCCATCAGGGTGTCACACAATATGGCTAAGCCAGGTCCCACAGGAACCAAAGGCTGTCTACTCAGCTTCCAGGAGATCAGGCAGAGAGTAGAAAGGAGAGACCGAGGATGAGTGACAGTGGCACTGAGAATGGCAGGAACAAAAAGTGAGTGGCACAGATAAAGAAAGAGGGACAGAAACAAAGGGACAAATTACAGAGACACAGTCAGTCAGTGAAAAAAAACAAAAAACAAAAGGGAAACCAGATAGAGACATGTTCAAAGGATGGGCTGAAAGGGAGGTTAGACAGGATGGAGGAGCAGCAGCAGACAGTACAGAGGAGGAGGATAGCAGACAAGTGCAAAGTGGAGGAGGATCTCCTGTACATCACACTGTCACCCATGGGCAGCTCTTGGTGAGGAGGAGAATACTGAATAATAGAGTCAATATTCTTTCAGCTTTGTCACAGAAAGATTCATCTTTCAGTTCGGTGCAACTCGCAGGAGCAATGAATTCAAAAGAATAATATAAGAGGTGTATACCATGTTATACACCAAACCACCAGTAGTCACCAGTCTGTCTGATGTAGAGTTTAAATTTGTTTCTATCATGGTGATGATCCAGTCCGATTAAAAAAAAAAAACCCTCCCTCTCAGTCGCTTCTCAACCAGACTAGAAATGTTTCTAAAACAAATCAGTACAAAATTATAAAGCAAGGAGACTATGACAAAAGCTAAAACTTTAGGTCAATAAGTAGTCAACTCTCCATTTTTAGAGATAAACACACAAGAAAAAAGAAAAAGGAATTTCACATGTCCCCATCACAGTTTCAAGCTTAAATCATACACTAAATGACGACTGGGTACAATTACTCAACACTGAAATTAGTAAAGCAATTTAAATATTTTAGGCAGGTAAAACTGCTGCATTACAGTTTTTCTTTAATGATTTCCTGTAATGTTTTCTAGTATCCTGGAGGGCAAGAGAAATAACAATGTGGGATTTCTGTGGCAGGAATGTTTGGACAGAATTTGGACGGTCTCTCTACATCCCTACCATGAACAAATCGCTGAATTTCAAATGTAGTTTTTAACCAGCAGCAGCACTTTGGAAATGTGGTCGACCTGCAGTACTGAAATTGTTTTTCTCGCTTTTTTTTCCACCCAAAGCATGTCTGCTCGCATCACTTGCCAGCATGAGCTGTCAGTGTAGATATCATTAATTGAGGCTGCTTGCTGCTATTTCCTTGTTTGTGCTGCTTCATGGTTCACTAACTCCTAATACTGTGTATTAAAAAATGGTTCCAGTGATGTAACAGAGCGCAATGGGAGTTTTTTTTTTTTTTTTTTTTTTTTTTTACAACATACCTGGAAAGCAACTAGTATAAAGAAAGGATTGGAAATGGATCTGGCTTTATATATGGTAGCTGATGTTAAACCACTAAAAATGTTTTGTTACTGATCCCAATTCAATAATCCAGTTTGGGACAAATCTAGACAGGATATGTGGGTTTGGGAATGACAGCTGGAGGCAGAAAAACCAGATTGTCATTATCACACGTATCTCACAGTGTTTT
This sequence comes from Mastacembelus armatus, assembly GCF_900324485.2. Lineage (NCBI taxonomy): Eukaryota > Metazoa > Chordata > Actinopteri > Synbranchiformes > Mastacembelidae > Mastacembelus > Mastacembelus armatus. The sequence continues at coordinate 1,286,827 of NC_046639.1, read as the reverse complement.
CCCTGTAGCTTTCACTCCTACACAAACACCACATATAGAGTTCTGGAGCCACTTACTGTCACAACATGTCTCAGCAGCTAAAAGGTGTTCAAGGAATGTGTTACTAATTAATGAGAAATAAAAATCTATTTGTTTTTTTCCCCCACTGTTTTCCATGACGGTAAACTCCCATGTGTGCAGCTTTTCCCTTTATTTTTTTATAATTGTATTTATTTTTCTAATCCATCCCCTCTCTCTCTTTTAACAGTAGCTCAATTTAATTGTGTTATATCTAAATAACATTGGCTGTTAATTGTCTCATGTTTTTTTAGTTCTGTGTGTGTCGATGTTTTTCTATATGCAGTCACACTCAACTGAGCGTGTATATGAAAATATGCATATAAATACTCCCATGTTTGTCTTTTGTGGTGTGTGGGTGTATTCGCTTGTATGTGTTTGCCCCACTCTGTTTGCAGGCCAAAGGTGCTGATTGCCAGTTGACCATGGGACTCTTTTAAGGCCCAGTTTAATCTGTAATGATTGATTGTGATAATTAATTTTCCGTAGGTAGATGATTGTGGTAATTAATTCGCTGCAGCTTGATGATTAAGGGTTGCTGGTGTCCCGCTGTGACCAGCACTGTTTGGCAGATTAGCTCCTTTGCTGCCACATTCATTTATTGTTAGAGCACACCCCTATTCACAGCAGTAGCTGGGGCTCATAAGACGCTTTTGGACTGGAGGAACTTCAAGCTTAAATCCAACACTATATGAACTTTTTCATAGTTCTTTACACGTTTGGAGGAAGTTACCCTTTTGTTGTGTGTCCAAACTGCAGAAACTGAGAACTATAATAGTTCTTAAACACTGTTTTAGGGAAATTCTTAATAGGAAGCACTAGTGACGTACATTTACGTTGATTCGTCAAACACTAACTTAAGCTAATGCACTACCAGCAACGGCACTTTTAAAAGCTGATGTTAGCAGAGTTAACAACAGCTTTGGACGGAAAAAATAACTCACACGATATATAACACATCACATATAATGCTGTCACTCTGTGATGGTTACACAGGCCAAAGTAGAAAGGTATGATGGAAAACCAGCAGGGGCCAAATGGCCTAAAATTTATTATTGTTATAACACTTTTGTCAGGCAGCTCCATTAGAAATGGAAATAAACAACAATGTGCTGTTCAGTCTTAGCTATACCTTCTTAAAATCCTGAAGAGGGACAGAATACTCTCGGCACAGAATAGTGTGCAGCACAATTCATGGTCACAACAATCAGTGTGTGTCTCTGCTGATACTCCACAATCGCATACAGACACATTGCAGTAACATTGCTACCTATGGCTTTCTGAAGATTTTTTTGTGAGGAAAAACAAATTTCCTGCATTTTAAGACTTCTCTCAACCTTCACATACCATGTTTTTCAAATATTGTTGGCTTTTATACAGAGAACACGTCATATTCTCCCTTTTTGCACTGCAGCACTTAATGTGCACACTGGGAGAAAATTTAGTTTTAATCTATTGTCCATAAAGTCTTCAATATATTCTCTCAATACATCTAATGCCTATAGTACTATACAGACTCTTAGACATCTGCACAGTGAGATAGGAGAAATATTGCTATTTCTATCCTTCATTTGCCTAGCATAGTCTCTGTAGGATTGGTGAGGTGGAGAGCTGCTACAGCCAACCAAATGAGACTTGCTGCGCAAATGAGAACGAATGACTTTTCTAACAGTGATATTATTAAACACACAGCACTGGCGTTTCAGACACATTAGTAGGACTGATATGAAGTTGTTCAGCTGACTAGTGGAAACAATGAACTCTGGCTAACGTTATTAATCTGAATCATAAATCTATTTCTCATCTGGTCTATCAAATAATGAGGTAGAAGAAACCATGCAAGGTTTTCCATTAAATAGCGGAAAGCCAAACAATAGCACAGATGTTCACCCAGACACACACATTCACACACAATAGGGAAAAAGCAAGTAAAATGAGAAGAAAAATGGGAAACTGCAAGAGAGAATAGTTTTATTTGACATCTTTATGTAAGAAATTCATTTATGCATAGATTTAGTTTTATTGCTTTCTTTATTCTGAAATGGAATTCAATGCAGAGCAAAGGAGAAAATCAGAGAGAGTGAGCACTCTATTTGCAGCAGGAAAACGGAGGCATACTTCGCTGTAATGAAATTAGAGTAGGGATTTTGATTATCAGTCTTTTTGGGCTGCAAGGAAAACATCTCCAACAGCAAATGAATCATTAGCAAGAGGGGCAAAAAAACAATTTACTAGACTAACAAGCACTGCAGCCCTTCATAAGAAACAGAGTGCATTCACAAGAATCTACTGCTGTTTGCTGAGGGTTTGTAGTAACTGTGTCTGACTAGCCCGAATCTGTGTGAGCTCTCATGCAGAAATAGTCCAATGCATATCCAAATAAGACCTTACATAGTCTGGGCACCAGCTGTGTGTGCAGGTGGGGATGTTTATGCCACATAGAAAATGTTTTTCAGTTTATCTATCTTATTTACCTGTCCAAGTGTATACAGAGCACATTAAGTCTGGAGCTAGCCCCCGCTTCCACAGGTAATGTGATATTGTTTGGTCATTTGTCAGGCCAAGGTTTTGTTTTGGAACAACATAAAGCTCTAAAACTATTTAACTACTAGACAACATAAACCAAATTTGGAATGGATTCATTCATTTAAACCCAACAAAAGGTCAAAAAGGTACCTTGCTTCCAACTTTGGTACCATTTGATTACACGGTATCCAAGGCGCAATTTTTACTTATACACAAAACAACATTTCAGGGTAAAATACCTGAAATTTACTGTGCAAAAAGGATGAAGTCGAAAGTGTCAACATTATGCTGAACATACTGTATTTCCTGATCCTACTATGGGGATCTAAGCAAATTAAATTTTCCTGGGAGGAAACCAGAGTACCTGGAGAAAACCCATGCAAGCACAAGGAGAACATGCAAACTCCACACAGAAAGGCCCCTGATGGGTTTCAAACCAGGAACCTTCTTACTGTGAGGCAACAGTGCTAACCACTAAACCACCACGCTGTCCCATGATTAAAAACACTGACAAGCTTTGTGTCATTATTTTCGTCAAAGCCAGAAAATTATATCACTTTAAATATGACTCTTCGTGCTGTTGAGAAATCAGCGTTAGCCGATTTGGTATTCCCAGCCTTTATGAAGATCCTCAGCAGAATTATTTTTCTGAAGTCGGGCCTGCATATTAAAATGACTCTGGATTGTGGATTAACATTTCACTTGAGTGAACTTTAAAAATGTGCAAATGCCATAGCAGAAGTTTTCAACGATTCAAGTGAAAAATGTCAGATTCCCCTGACTTATAAAATGAAATATCATCTTCACTGTCTACATGAACCCAGTGTTAAAAAATAAAAGTACAAGATGACTGTAGCATGGAACACAGCATGGATGAACGAATGCAGACACACACAAGCGCACACGCATCTGCCATGGCTTGATGAGGTTGTTATGATTAATAGGGGTGAAATTCACACAGTCTAAGAGGCCCATTTGACTCACCTACCTCCTTCAACAGACACATATCACATGCAGAGTGCTCAGCCCTTGGTGCTTAATGGAGCCCTCATATGGGTTATTGATCGGGCGGACCACAGCTAGATTAATTTATTCTTCCAATCAGGCTTTAATTAATAGCAGGACACTGGTAAGACCCTCATTAAAAGGCATGGCCATTATTCACAGCAAGAACATAGAGGAAACCAATAATCAAAACTTAGCTGATGTTCCCCTGTGTCATATTCAGGACTTCAGCTAGTCAAACCAAGGGCAACAGATATGACGTTAATGTTTTAGGACAAAGACAAACTAGGGGAGATTTGAAGGCTTTGCTCTCGTTTTAGAAAGAAAAGAATCAAAGATATAAAAACCTAAAGTACAAATTCAGATACATCAGATATAAAAAAAAATAACAGGAGGAAGATGAATTTGCAAAAACAGTATATACAGACATTCATACAGTAAGTGCAGGAGTCAGTGGAAACTGGTGTGGGGTTGACAGCTGAGAGTTTCAAATGTGAAAGCTGGAAGATTTGCCAGACTGCATCCAGCAGACCATAAATCTCTCATGCTGCTGCCTTTGCTCTGAATGATTATACTAAAAGTGGATATCAGGCCTCTCCGTGACGTGTGTGCCATTAGCAGGCAGGAAGTAAATACTTAGACACGCGCAGAAAGAGAGGAAGAAGCTTTGTCTTGTTGAGATGGGCCTTTAGTCCTAAATGTGTGTATGGCGAGGAAGACAGCATGAGGGGAGGGAGAACTTAACAATTAGTGTTCATAATGAGATCAGGGTTATCAGACGGCTCGCTGGTCACGGATGATGAAAAGAACACTAATTCAGTTTGTCTCTTCCTCTCTTCCGCTGGCCCACACTGCTTTCTAAAGGAAGGAGAGAGAGAAAGAGGCAGGGAGGGGAAATGTCTATATCAAGGATAACTCCTATCAGACATGCTAAATTATCTCTGCAGTGTCATTTTACTGCTTACAAAAACTGCAAGCTTAAGAGAGAAGAAGCCATCATGGCGATCATACTTGCACCAGCATTTGGAAGCTGACAAGGTTTTGACTCCAAAGTGAACCTTTTGTTTTTGCACATAACATGTCACTCCTATACAAAAAGCAGGCCAAAATTTTGTCAACCTAATTTTGCTGTTCTCTTCTTTTGTTTCCTGACTTATTCTCCTGCTGCCCATAAATACCTCAAAGCCTGCCCTGGCTGCACCTCAGTTGGAGCTAAATGAGTGTAAACATCCCTGACTGGGCCAGAGACGGATGAGTGGCATCACTGAGGGAGGACGCCAAGAGATGGATGAAGACACAGAAAGAGGAGGAGGAAGGCAGAAGAAGGGCTGTACATGCACTTCTCTCTATAGAGTCCTTTGTGACAAACGTCCTCAGCCCTGAGCTCTGTGAGCAAAAGCCACAGGGCAGACTCGACACAAACAAGACACACACATGAACATACTAATCAGTAGCCCACATGCAAACACACACACACAAACAGGCAGAGACATAGTGGTGTGCTGTTCAGTCTTAGCTATACCTTCTTAAAATCCTGTATGGCATGTATTTTCTGTTTAGGAGTCTTGTTGCTACGCCCTCCACCCACAGTCCCATTCTCATCAATGCACCTCGTCAGTGGAGCCTAATCATTAAGACTGATTAGGAGACATCTCAGTGTGAAAGGACCCCCACACAATCCATCTATCATTAACACACACAAGCACATATACACATATAAATATATATATATATATATATATATATATATATATATATATGTGTGGTCACACACACACACACACACACACACACAAGTTTCATCCATCACACCCTGTGGCTGGTCTATCTGAGGTCTCTATGATTAGTTGTCCTGCCTGGCTGAATTATGATGTTAATAAGTCACCATTAGTTCCTCTGTCCACACCCACTTCACATGTGTGAGTGAGAGCGTGTGCACACGGGCGCACGTACACACGCACGCACGCACACACGCACCAAACCAAATCATTCAGCTCTATCATATATACAATCGGGTGAATTACAAAAGCGCTTACTCCTGTTGACTTTACACATTATTTCTTTGCCTAGAAGAGATCTTTTGAAAACTAAATTAAATTGATTGTAGCTATCTTGTTACAAGTGAAACTGCAGACAAAATTATTCACCATAAAACTTGATACTAACAAAATCATTTTGCAATAAAATTTTTATAACCACATAGATCTGTTTCAAGAAAGACTTTTTCATGTGTCCTAGCAGGAAAAGCATAGGTGTAATTACTATTCAGAAAGATTCTGTTTAGCGTCACCAGTTTCAGGGCTCTACTGTGTTTGCTGGCTCACTGACATGGTTCACTGGGAATGTTAATGGATATGAGACACATTAGTGTTATTAGTAACACTTTGCTTTTCCTACTCTAGCAAAGTGAAATGTCTACCATGAAAAAGGTCTATACAAAGTTGTGATGACCAGGCACGTCATAATTGTGGTGGGTCTCAAACTTGAAAACAAAGTGTAAGGCAATTTCGCTTCCTCAAGTGTCCAAAATACTCCAGATAGGGCCAACAGTTGTTCTTCTCCGTGGTACTGACGTAACAGGGGAAAAGCTTTTCAAGTCATGTCACCAAACAAATACTAAAATCAACTGCCAAAAATTACAACGCAAATAAATTATGTAGGACACCTGCTTTTACTCCGATAATTGTTTTAATTGGGTTTATGAATCTGTCCCAGAAAGTCCCAGGTTGTGAAGTGTATTCGTGGCAGTTAAATATGCAAATACAAAGCTAAGAGTTATTTCTATGAACCACTGTCTGTCGATAGGAACACGGTGCTGCGGGGTGATTGTTGCCAAGTTCCAATAACAACAAATCATCAGCAGTTGAAATATAGCCGTACATTCAACACACTGCAATATGCTCAGTGTTATCTGATCACCAACAAATATTCTACTAGCACACATAGCTAGTATTTGTAAAACATGTAAGCAGAGTCAGAGAAAACAGCAACAACAACAAACAACAATATTATGTTTTTGTGTGGATTCATGGAGAATTTGGGGATTTTTGTTTTGTTGTAATGGACGGTAGCTTATGAAAAATAAAAAGTTTGATATTTTGTCCACTTCATGACTGATCTATTTAAGGTTTCCATTTCCATTGTTGATTTTAGTAAATCTTGTAAAGTATGTCTCTTCAGGTCAGTTTTGCTGCTTGTGCATGTGAATACATGTTTTATTTATTAAGGTGAGACCATAATATAATTTCTTGCCTGAATTACAACCTATGGGGTAGCCAAATAAAGTATAACAATGGGAACACTAGCAGATGTAATTTGGCCAAACACCAAATGTAAACAGGCAAACTAAACAAACAAACTAGAACTGCAAAACAATATAACACTGACTGTAACTTACTACTAAACTATCCATACTATCCAAATATCAATACACACCTTTGTGCGCCAAATAGTTCAGGTACGGTCACAACCATTTAACCTGCATGTCAGAGTGGCCAACATAAGGCACACAGGTGTAGTCGATATTTTGAAAAAGGACTTGGCAATAAAATGAATACCTTTATAAATACTCGGATTATGTTGTCAAGTCCTGTTTACAACAAACTCAAACTCAGATTAAACCTCCAGAGGCCAAAAACAAACACGGTCAAAGGTCCAGCATCAGCAGGCCGAACAAACAAACAGACAAACAAAGACACAAACATTACAGAAATGACGTTCACTTACTGTTTCTAGTGTTTATCCATCTGTCGTTTCAGTAGAAGGCGCCTTCAGCTTCACCCTGAAGCAGTTAGCTATGTGTTAGCATACACTGCTAGCATAGCCGCTAGCATGCCATTTAAAAAATATTCCAGCCCCTGCCTCTAATGCGGACTGTGTCCGTGTCTCCTTGTCTCCAAACACTCCCCCTGAGACCTGCCAGTCCTCGCTCAGAGGAATTACTGCTAAACTTTTTAGTCGTTTTGCTTCTTTCATTTTATCTACCAACACTTTAGCTAACGTTAGCACGCCACGGGCACGAGCGCGGCAAAACAGAACCCACTCTTCTTCTGTGCCTTTAAATGGCAGCACACACCGAGGTCATGAGTCTCACTGTGACCTCCACGGCTCTGCTGCTGGACCTAAAAGGCAAAGCAGCAGGTCAACCACAGACCGACCTATATATGATTTATATCAGGCTCCTCTTTTAGATGACGTTTGTCTACATTAGTCACCATTAGCACTCTGTTTGCTGTGTAGTCCAACCTTGTACTATGCATATGGACATCCATCCATCATCTAGACCCCCTTAGTCCTGACCAGGGTCCCAGGGATCAGCTGGAGCCTATCCCAGCTCTCTTTGGGTGAAAGGCAGGGGTCCACCCTGGACAGGTCCCCAGTCCATCACAGGGCCACACAGAGACAAACAACCTCACACACTCACACTCACTCCTATGGGCAATTTAGAGTCACCAATCAACCTGACATACATGTTTTTGGACTGTGGGAGGAAACCAGAGTACCTGGAGAAAACCCACACAAGCACAGGGAGAACATGCAAACTCCACACAGAAAGGCCCCTGATGGGTTTCAAACCAGGAACCTTCTTGCTGTGAGGCAATAGGGCTAACAACTAACCCACTGTGCTGCCTGTAGATGACCAAATTACTGCAAAAACACTTAAACATATCCAAACCTGCTCCCACAGATTCACAGGTGAAAAGGAGAGTATTTGTTCTCTTATCTCTGAATGGGTTTGTGGGCGTTCATTTGCAATGGACATCAAGTATAATTACCTGGGAAACAACATAAAGGTGACTACCTACTAATACAAATTGAATTGCATTAGTCTAATACTACTACTACCAATAATACTAATAACACTAAGCAATATTGGCATTTGTATATAGCAACTGTGATGAAACACTGCATTGCAAAATGTGTCTCAAAACAGAAACACACAATTTGTCCTCTGAATCTCTGTATTGGTTATAGTTGTTCATGTGTTTGTGTGTGTGTGATATTCATGACACACTTTTCATTCTTCGTTATCATTAAAGCCACTATCCAAGTCGATTACATTTTAGCCAGACTCAGTACCAGCAAACCGTAATGATGAAGTCTTTATCACGGAAAGACAGAGTAACCAAAAAGGCAGGGATAGACAGAAATGGCTATTAGGGGCTGTAAAATATGCAGGTATGGCCTGGGTCTTAGAAGTGAATAATTGATTAGGATGGGTCGATGGTGATATGTATCATTGTTGTTTGATAAGCTAGTACCGTCTGCAAATAGCCCTAGAGAAAATCTATAGGTAAGAGTAGACTATTGATCAGCACATATCTAACAACTAAATGTGTGTTAGTGAAATATACAGAATAATGTCATTCATCAGAATACTTCAATAGGGAACGCTCATATTCTCCATTTGGTTTCATTAAATTCTTAATTATTACTGAAATAAATAAGCACTGCTGTTTCTGATGCAGTTTATAGTAGTTCGGAGTTTTTGTATTGTAAAAATATTGTCCAGATTCATTCAAGTCTGCGTTTCTTGATATTCAAAGCATCTAAACTCTTCTTTCAGATTCAGGTTTTGTTGATAAGTACAAGGTGCCGTGTGGAACAGATTGCCTGGATGATACACAAACATTAATGCGTGATCAACAAACACTCTTTGAAACGAAAACAACATACTGCTTTTTAAATGAACATACGTGATATCTGTTTTGTTCATCCATACCGATGGGTCATAAGAAAGTCCTGAAAAATATTACAGACAATATGTTTGGTTGTAGGAAACAAATTCCAGGCATTGCTTTAGGGAACCATCTGGTCTTGAGTATCACTATAATGACCAGCTTATGAAGGTTCTGTCCTGAAATTTGGCCGTATCTGTATAGCAGCAGACAATGAGCTGTCTGCCATCTGGGAATCACAAGTCCACTCTCGAATGCACACACTCACTGTGTTGGAACTGAGCTGAAGAGGTTCTTCAAACAACCACACAACATATTGGGAAAGGCATGTGCTTTGGACAGATCTAATGTCTTTGGTTCTCATTTTTGGCACCGGAAAGAAGAATCTGGATCCACTGTTCAACTTGTCAGACAACGTACATCACTGCAATAGCTGCATGTGTGTGTAGTTTTCTCATCTGACATCAGACAAACTTTACTTTATTCTGCTTCTTTGTCTCTCACACACAGTCTCTCATGAGGAAGTTTCAACTCAACAGCATGTGAAAATGTTTGAGTTTGAGGTGTTGAAATTTCACTAAAGTTGGGAAGCCTGGGTGAAAAGGGATCGTCACTTTAAAGTAAGATGGGATCACGTCGTTGTGCTTTGATACGGTGGTGGGAAGTTCAGCTGAGTCATGCGCACAAATGTGTTCGTACAGACAAAAGCACGTGTGCTAAAGTGTGAGGGGATATGCACTTTGCAGCTTCAGTATCTCTTTGTATTAGCTGAGGTTAATGTCTGCACCTCAGCTTGGAAAGAAAATGGAGAGTGCTCTGCATGTGTGTGTGTGTGTGTGTGTGTGTGTGTGTGAGTGTGGAAAAGAGCACGGCAGGATTGACCATTTTCTCCCCTTCTGTAACTTCATTAAAGAAATATAAAATGGCAGGCCATTAGGGCAAACGCATTCACCAGCCTCTTATTGAGAGATGCTTTTAGAAGAATCTAATTCGCCATGAATTGTATAGCACTCCAACGCCCCACACACATACACATTCTGCGAGCTCAGTGAGGGCTGCAGGAGGAGGAGATGAGGGCACTGCGCTTCCACAGTGATAAAGTGGCTCCTCAAACATGGCCGTCTGTTCGCCCTGCCCTATTATTAAACACATAGAAAAAGAATGAGGAAGCAGGAGAACTGGATTCACATGGACTGCAAAACAGACAAATCTGAACTTCACACTAATTTTTCCTTTCTGTGGCTCGCCCTCTAGCAGCCTCTGTGTTCTCACCTCTCTCTTCTCAGTGTGTGCTTCCATCACTCTTCTTCTTTGCGTGAGTTATTAGGGATGAGAGGAAGTCATTCTCTGTATGTGGTTATTAGTATTGATCTGAGCGCCGTTCAACAGCCGTTTCCTGCTGATTTCCTTTCGTTCGCCCTCTCTTCCTTTCTTACTTTATCTCCTTTAATAGTCAGAGCCCCGCCCATTCGTCTTAGCTTCCTATGTCACTGCTCCACAGTGCAGTTTGAACATAGTGCTTTGTCTGCCATGTCTGACTGATTTACTGGATATTGTGGTCTTAATACTGCTACACGCATTCACACATACACACAGTCAAGCACATGTAACTAACTGGAAACAATAAATTTACACTTGAGCTCAGGCCTGAGTGTTTTATTGGCCAATAAAGACTACACACACATACACACACACGCACACACGCACACACACACACACACACACACACACATCCACTTCATTCCTGTCATTTGCACACCATGCAGTTACTCAACAATCACTATTTACTATGGGGTCCTCTGACTCTCCTCACATGGAGGCATGAAATACTCTGCCTGGTTTGCAGCTGCTGCTGAGTCTGTTGCTTGTAGACTCAGAGTAAAGAGAAATGCATCTCACAGATTGACATATAAAAGGCAATAAATCACATAATCGTTTTCTAATTCAGTTAAATGAAACAACGTCAGCTTTAATCTGACTGCAGCTACATTCACTGAACCATTCCATTTCAATGCATATGCAGACGTGCACATGAAACGAGACAAGCATACACACTCTATGTGCCACTAACGTAGACGGTGCACTGGTTCAAAACTCATGACCACGTTGATGCACGTTTATTATTCATGGTGTTATGGCTATTCTCACTCAACGCAGTGGATTCTGCCAGTATCACCCTTACAAGTATGCACACATTTGAGCAATTTCATTTTGCATCAATTACAACAGTGTGGTGTGTTTATTTGGCCACTGGCAAACAGCTGGCATTGGCCACTTGACAATTTACAAGAGTCACTAACCATGATCAATTTTTTATCCATTTCACTAGTGTTAATTTGTAACTCTAACCTCAACCTTTAGCCATAATCTTAATCCTGGCACCAATCTGAAAGATCATTAACATTAGCATATTTAGTGCTATTGGCATGTCTGTCCTCTGTGACCGTGTCTGTTGGTTTTGGCTAATAGGGAAGCTATTTGTAATTAAGACAAACTGCTTCTGTTCTTAACGGCCGGTGGAAGATATGCAAACAAGGTAAAAAGTAAAGGCAGAACAGCTCATCTCAATGGTCATCATCACAGCCAGGCACTAACCTGGCCCACAGCAGCAGTAACAAACAAAAGCTAATGGTAAAAGGAGCAAGAGGCCTGTTCTGTGTGTGTGTGGGGGGGTCATTTTGCAAAAGTATGTTGTTTACAATAGTTTACAGTTCAACTTACTTACCGAGAGGCCAAATAGCACAGTGTCAAGTGTCTCTTCCAAGCATTGGGCTGCTCAGCAGGACACCATTAAAAATAAGTACAACTTAAAATCGAGGCTAATTTCTGAGGAGACAGAAGCAAAAACAGTCACTTTGACAGAGAACAATGCTAAACATGGGCTGCAATGACAGAATCTGAATGTTTGAGCTGAAAAGTATGACTGAGTTGAAAGTGGCTAAATAAATAATATCTAAATAAGGCTTAGTGCATTAGTGAGTAAAGATGTGAGTCTAAAACAAGGTGACCAGTGAGTTAAGTGAAATTTAAGTCTATAGCTGATAGTTCCTAAAAGATCAAAACTGCCTCATAAATTTTTGTGGAAACTTGGACACAGGACATTTTCAATGACTATGCCCTCGAACAAGTTGGGAGGGGAGAAGGAAGGGCCCACACTGGAAAATATACATTACATAAGATACAGTAAATAAGAAACAACACATGAATAAAAAACAGCAAACTGATTTGATGATGTTGAAAATGCCTTTATATTGCACCACGTTCATGTGTGTTATAACGGGCATATTGACTTCTAACCTATGTGTGCATTAAATTCAGTGAATGCTATAATCTACACTGCACCTTCAATTCACTTTCAAAAGGCTAATTGATGCACACACACATAAATGCACTTCTTCTACTGTCACTGTGAATGTCAATAAAGGCACAAACACTCTAATGTAAAGATCTAACCGGCTGCTCTATTTAGAAAATGTGCACAATATAACAGCCTTTCGTGCACTTGGCAGCCTATCAGAACAAAATGCTGAGTTACATATCTTTCTCTCATTTGTACTTCTTCTCTCTCACCATCTCCCCCCCTCCCTGTGAAGGTGAATGATAATCAGTTGCATGTTAATCCTCTGTGGATATTAATTACAGTCTCCATTAACATTTAATAAATACTTCCCAGGTGGGCTTGCTGTTGAGTGAACTGAGAGCCTTATCAAATATTAGGCCTTTAATTGGCCTTTCACTCCGATGAATGGCTTTTTAATTAGCATGCAGTTATCATCCCCCACCAACCACAGGGCCAGGCTGATCAGCACACGCAGATGTGCCAGTTTTGCTGAGAGAGGGCATCTTAATGACCTGAGGTAGGCCACTCGTTGCATAACACTATTCCCGTGGCCAAGGGAGGAATAGTGCAGTCTGTGGGATAAGGCCACAGCCAGAGAGTAAGTGATTGTTACAGCATGCAGGTGTTTGGGAAATGGAAGGATTGCAGTGTTTTAATAAGACAGAAATACATGCAGTTGAAGGTGCAGCCACAAACACACACTACATATCAATGCAGAATTTAACCGTGTGCAGTCACAGTAACACATGGTCACTTGTGTAAACCACACATGCAATACGTGCTTTATAATAATGCATTAGTGACTGACCGCTCGAAGGACACATGCACATTTAATGTCTGTCTTAACAAAAGTCAGACGCCTATTTTAGAACCTAAAGTCCAAATAATGAAACTTATTCTAGAGGATTTTTCAGCGAATCAAAACAAAAAAAGATCAAATTTACAGATTTTGATTCTTGTACAAAAAGTCAATGAGTTAACTGGTCTTAAAGTATGCTGTCGATGTGAGCTGTCATTGTTCAAATACTAAAAAGAGGAAACACTCCAACATATTTCATTAAGAAGCACATATAAACACATTTCTTTCTGTTTCTGAGGCTCTAGAGCAAAGCTTTTCTTTTTTTAATTGAATCAACAAGGAGACTTCCTCCTGCTGGGCGATGTTGGGTGCCTGCCTTCAGTAAATGTGAATCCTCACCATATCTGAACTACCATCAATTATAATACACACACAGGTGCCAATACACCAATGTGCACTGGAAACACAGCAGGAGAGCGTGTTGGCTGTCACCAGCACTTAAGATCACAGAGACATCGACACCAGGGCGAAGCTTTTTTTTTGTATTTCCATGAACAAGCACATACAGGACAGACACAAATCACTCAAAGTCAGACGTCTCTTTGCTGAATCGCAGTGTTTTTAATTAGCTTAAGTCGAGCAGAATGATGTTAAAATGCAAAGAGGAGAAACACACCGAGCATATATCCAGTGGACGTCTTCAGCCCGGTCAGAATTCACAGTTTTCCCAGCACTAATGGGATTACCAGGGTGTAGAAGGTGCAATAAAAATATGTGTCTTCATTTGGCTGGAAAAGAATGAAAGATCATTTGCTCGATCATACAGTTTTTACGATGGCACAGAAACTAACAGTATGGGATTTGATTTAGTCAGGAGCAGCACAGTTTGCCACTATTGATCAGATCAATAAAGTTCAGTTGATGATGAGCACTGAGGATAATTTAAGCCTTGAAAACTATTAGTCCCCTCTTGATGAAATAAAAAATAAATATGGCTCAAAGCAACACAGCTGATTCAACAATAGTCTATAATGTCTGTGTTTTATGAGTATTTCAGCATAAACTTTACAAATGAGTACTGCTTTGGAGTGTTTCACTGTGGCTGGAAATTCTCAAATGAAGTCAAATAATTAAGTTTATGTATATTTCCTTATGTGTGCAGAGCATATGGGGTCTGTAACTGGGAAAACTGTATTTTATTTGTTGTTGTTCTCTGTGTTTGACCTGCTCTCATTAATCATGAGGAAGTTAAATATCATACAAACCACTTCAGCACACACACACACACACACACACACACAGAGAGAGAGAGAGAGTTTAGAGAGAGAGAGAGATTTCTGTACATTTTTATCTGTATTTTATGTTCTGACTTTTAAAGTAACCAGAAAGCATAAACAGAAAATACAACCTCCAACACTTTGGTGGTTTTTGTTTTTTTTTTGTCATAATACTATTGAGATCTGAACAAGAGTACAGGCAGGTACCAGTGCACACTCCAAACACTGTGCCTGTGTGAAATAAAATAACTAATCATTCCCTTTCAAGTGTTTCTGCCAACCTCTCACTACCAATCTGTGAATATTTGTACGACTGTCAAATCTGAACACAACTTCTCTGCACTGTGTTCTCACAGCCACACTCTGACCAAACTGCAGGAACAATCATCATGTGGAATATATATATATATATAGTTAATGTTATATATAAACACAGTGATCAAACTAATTGAATGTTGCTGCTAATAGATGAAAATGCTTAGTTACAGCTTTATGTTTTTAAGGTTTTGGAGCCTGCCACAGACCTTGTGTTACATCTTTAGGTTTTCTTTAGGTGCAGTAATTTAAAGCACTAGGGAGACATCCTGACCATTTCACCCTGAGAGTTGAAACCTGCTGCATTGACAGAACTCACTTGATGTCACAGATGAATGTCGCAGTGGGGGACAGTGGTTTAAATGGTCAAACTGAGACAGACTTCACAAAGTCCAGAGTAACTATAGTTCTTACACAAAGGATGCTGAGTCTCAGACTGTCCACATTTCACTCCAAAGCCACGGAGTGAGGGTCCATTTTTGCCACTGGGTTTCTTCTGGGAGCCCAGGAAACCTGGCTCGCTCTCTTTTGCCAGAGGGACCTTGTCTCTCTCATGTCCAAAAACAGAGAAGCTGCTGGGCTGAGAGGGGTCTGAGGTTTATGGTTGAAACTGTACAAAAAGCATGCTTTGAATGAAGAGCTGAGTGAGGGAGCCTACAAAAGCTGCTGTAGAATGATAAGAGCTCCCTCTAGAGGGCAACACGCTCACGCCGCAGCGGTTTGCTCTCATTGCTCCTTCCTTCACTTCGCTCCTTTGCTCTTGATCTAATTTTGCAGATTTTTCCCAGTCTCTGATGTGTCTTCATAAATCCTGAAGTCACTGAATCAGCTCAGCTGCTCTAATGAATAAAATATATCAAACGCTAACATCAGATGACACCTGCGTCTCCCAGGGTCCAGTGATTTCAGCTCAAGCAGTAGGAGCATTATTTTTTCCACTGACCGTTTTTACTCCTCTGAACCCCTCAGCCCTGTCCTCCTTATTTAAATCCCACCTTTGACCTCCAACTCTTCTGCTTCTCTTCTCGTTCTGTCCTCTCTCACATACACACAAATACACACACCCTTGTTTTTGGCACTTAGGGAGGAGACTTACCTGAACTATAACACTAACTGTTTAACGCCAGCTCTTTTTCCTGACCTTGACGTCATCTCCATAGGATTCAATGACTCTATGGGGACCAGCAGCCAAATTCCCACCGTGTTGGCGGGCTCCTAGTTTTGGGACTATACACAACTATAGAAAAGCAGGACCAAACAGTCTCGCGTTCTCCTGCATTTTATTCTGTCTGCGAATGTGTCTCTGCGAGTCAGACTCACTGTCTTTTCTGTTCATTAGATTTAAAGCAAGGAAACTGCCTTTGTGTTGGCCATTTTTCAATATCTTCTCTAAGTAAGGGTGCTAAGGGGCACACACACACACACACACACACACATAAATTATTTACACTTCTATCAGTGTTAATGGGTTCATCAATTACATTATGGGCTCAATCTATAAATCCTCCACAAACCTGCGTCTTCCCCTAATGAGCAGCTTCATATATATTTGATCTGAGAGAATATGTACATAGATAAACATGATTATTTAATATATGACATATTGAATGATTATAGATGGTCGTGATACCTTTATTCCATGTTATGCTCATCTTTCCTCTGACAGTGAGGATAATAACAGCTCAGGTGGCATTACTGCACTGATCTGGCTTGAGCCTCACTGAACTCTCTTTTTCTACTTCTGTATTTTTTTGCACTTTGCTCTTCTTCTTCCATCAAAGTACTGTGTCTTTTTGCCGAATATTGAAGCTTTCCACCTACAGTTGGTGTGTTCACTCTACTGTGACTAGCAGCTTCCCTCTGCCCTCTCCCTGCCTGTCTGCGAGGACTCTCTCTTCTTTCCCTCCCTTTGTCATGCTGCCCTGTTCTCGTGCTCGTTCCTCACTCCCTTTGGTCTTTCATATATAATTCATGTTAAACAAACAGGCATGTCAGAGCCGCTCAAATGCATGGCTGTCCCTTTGCTGCTGCTCTATTCGCCCTGAGACGGAGAGGGTTGTTGCGTCTCAAAGGTGTGCAATAGCCTTCTGCATCCAATGCAAACCCTGTATTTCAGAACTAGGTATATAACAAAGGTGGTGTCTGAATCTATTGGCAAAGCCTCTTTTATTAAAGGTTTCAGGTCCAAAGCAACTGTTTACGTCTACGTTTGTGCATTTGTATACAAGTAAAAGTCTGTGCTCGAGTGAATACAGGGCATGTTTCGTCTCTACAGATGCAGCTTCTTTAAATTGAGGTTCAGGGTGCTAAGGCCTGACAGTAAGAGGGAGCTCTCTTGTCTTTTCTTTTACATGTAAACCTTATTTCTCTGTCAAGGCAGAAAGGGGGAAAGCTGCTGTGCTGGCTCACTCCTGAATGGTACACATGCAAAAACAAGCACTGACAAACACACCCTCATCTACAAAATCCCAATTTTCCAGGTGCAGAGGTCTGTAGAAAGGAACCAGAGCCACTCACCAGTGTGCACATACAAAATGGAGTTTACCACTCGACAGAGAGCGCGATGGGGGCGGAGAAGCACACGAGTACGAGGGGGGATCCTGCTCGATCAGCAAGTTCATTTTCATCTCCCATACAAAATATGGTCCACTTGTGTTGCAGTGATATATTCACAGTGCACACTTCACAAACACACAACTCAGCATTT
The DNA here is from genome assembly GCF_900324485.2 of Mastacembelus armatus. Classification (NCBI taxonomy): domain Eukaryota; kingdom Metazoa; phylum Chordata; class Actinopteri; order Synbranchiformes; family Mastacembelidae; genus Mastacembelus; species Mastacembelus armatus. Next base: position 1,269,123 of record NC_046639.1, on the reverse strand, counting down.
GGAGTCGAAAGCTCCCACAGTGTCAACATGTGTAGAATTTCATTAGATCACTGTATATCAGCCATGTAAGTCTGAATACAATGCTAAACCACAGCATAATAAAGTCATCAGAAGAACATAAAGGTGGATGAATTGTGCATCTCTCTTACACAGCGGGCTCACCTGGATGGTTAGAATAAATAAGAATAAATGATGTTTCTCTCTAGTCTTTCCACTCACTGCAGGTAGAGAGAAAACTGGATTTATTCAGACAGCTAATACACACAGTGACTCAGAGTGTATACTGTGTATGGATGAAATAGGCTCCAGTGTCTTTTCCTCTCACCCAAAGCAAATATCTGTCCAGGAATAAGATATTGATTTGTCATTTCCCAGAGCTGAAGCTCAGTAAACAGACTAAACATGTGACCGCTGGTCGCCGTTAATTGTTGTCTGCTAACAGTTTTAATCATGTTCTCTGAAATGACACGCTGAATCCAGATCTGATGTAAACGCGACTTAATTCACTTTGCCTCGTAAGTACATGTAAATCATGCAAACGCATACATGCGTCTTCTATTTAGTATTCACACACTGAGTCTTTTTGCTCAAACAGGACAATCAAATATTTATTCCCACCTTTACAACAATCCACTTCCCCAGTATAAACAACAACATCTCTTGGCGTCGACATGAATGTTTGAGCTCCTTGTTCTGAGGAAGAGCACCCGGGCAGAGGAGCCATTTAGTTTACCGTTTAACACTTTAGATGAATTACAGCAGCAGCAAGTGTTTCTCTCCTGGTCCAGGGATTTAAAGTCATTTACACAGTTTTCATATTGCACATTATAATATGCAATATAACTAACATGATATAACTGCTCTCCCTCTTCTTATTGTTACATCATGGTGTACTTTTCCACACATAAAATTGTTTATACTCCATATATCTACAGTAGATGGCCCAGGCCTATTCTAGAAACATTTTATTATTATAGTGCTTTTATTTTTCTATTTATTAAATTCAAATGGGCGGTTATTTGCTGCTGTAGTAAAGTAAATGAAGCTTTTATTTGTGTGAACACTGAGCTCAATGCGCCATCACAGCCACCAGGTGTCATCGCAGGGTCTGGCTGCTGCAGTTAAACATCCATCCGCTGGACGGAAGCACGCAGAAAGAAAACACTGGCAGCAGCAAACATTTTCACTGGAGTCCAAGAAACAGCAGCAGGAACAGAGGAACAGGAAGTCTGGTGCTTGTGACCCAAAACACGAAAACAGAAACCGGCTTCTGTGTGTTTCCAGTGCTCCAGCTGTCAGATCACATGGTGAGTGTCTGATGGGGATAATGAAAGTTTTGCTCGTCCTGTGAAGTTGGTCACGTCTTAAAAGTGAAAAGCGCATCTGGAGCTGGACCACGACAGACGACGGCGGAAAACCAGGAGGGTCAACATGTAGGACTGAGTAGTCTTTGGGTCCGCACAGATGCTGTAGTCACGTCGTCTCATAATGTAAAAATTATTAGTAGCGTTATTTCTTCCAGGACCATAGTCCAGACCTCCCACCTCCTTTAGACGCACGAACTGTAAAACTGTCCCTGGATCAGGTTTTGCAGAATCCGCAAGAAATCAGCCACAGCAGGGTCACTGGGTCCTGTGCTGAATCACCAGGGTTTTACTGTGGATGCTGCCACAGTGACATGTTATAATCCATCAGTGTTTTATAGGACAGCACCACCTCACTCTCAGTCAAAATGGAAAATAACTATAAACTTTTTATTCAGTCTTTGGTTTTGCTGCTCTTTCAGTTTTATTTCTGATCTTGCACTAAAATAACACTTTAATGTCGTAGGAGCTTAATAACTGACGTTCACACATGGAGAGGGAACCAGCTGCAGAAATCCAGCTCCTCAGAACCCAGAAGGTGGCTCTGATAGAAGTTCTGAGCGCAGATGCTGATTTTGTCCTGCAGCACGCAGACTCTCGCGGCCTGCTGTCTCTTCACAGCTACCGGCAGCTGAAAGCTTGTCGTGGTCCTAGTGAGAAGGTAACAGACCTGATAGATCTTATTATCCAGACGGGGCCTGAGGCAGCACAAGGACTCCTGGAACTGCTGAAGGACCAGGCCCTGCAGGAAACCTTCCCAATGCTTAAGGATCTTCAAATCAGCACACTGTGTTCAGGTTAGAGCCAAGTGTGCTCAGTATGCTCACTCATGTCGTTATTAAATATAGTTTGACTTCTGCTATAAAGACGTTTTCTCTATTTACAAGGAGAAAACAAAAGAAAGAGAAAACAAGCTCCTGAAGTGCAAGACACCATTTCATCCAAAAGGATCTGCAACAGTGGTGAGTCACACTACACTCAGAGCTGCTCCCTTAAAAACACTGAGAGCTGCACTTACTTTATTTGTCTCTGTCTTATTGCACAGGTTCTCACCTAGTGACGGAGAAGCAGCTGATGAAAGTGGCTCGTGCCATTGGCAGACGTTGGCGGGAGATCGGCAGACTAGCTCTGGACATCCCCTCTGTGAAGCTGGAGCAGTTCGAGGAGGACCACTCTCAGCACGTGGAGCGAGTATTTGCCATGCTGCGTCACTGGCAGACCTGCCAGAGGGAAAAAGCCACAGCTGCTCGTCTGCACTCCCTCCTCAGCCAGGAAGACTGGGCGCTGCCATCTGAAAGCATTGATTTTCTGTTGGAGACAGACTGAGGCCTTCGCTAGCTGGAACCTGCAGGGACATGCAGGGACATGCTGGGACCTGCTGGGACCTGCTGGGACCTGCTGGGACCTGCTGGGACCTGCTGGGACCTGCTGGGACCGAAACCCTCACGCTCATACCGTTACTCCATATAGGGAAAAGAGAAAACAACACTTCTAGATGGGATCAGACGAGAGTCCCGGTTTGACTGACTGACTGAGCTGACTGTGCAGCTTTACAAATTCCAGTAAGGAAACGGTTTGTGCGATAGGAGCAGGCACAACAAGCTCCTGCTCAGGCTGCAGCTTTTTACCAAAGGCTTGGTTTTTACTAGTTTTACTGGTTTTCATGTTCTGTCAGTTACAAGATGATTCGGTTTTAAATTGTGTGTAAGTGTACTGACTGTATATTTCCAGTGTGTGTACATAGATATATGCAGATCATGTATGTGTGTGTGTGTGTGTGTGTGTCAGTTTATTGTTTTCTTGTATTTGCAGTACTGTAAATACCATTTGACCAGAAAGATAAAATATTCTATTTTTTCATGTGTTTAATGATTTTTTCAATTTGACATGTAATAAACATTTAGTTTGTCAGAGAAATGTGCTTTAGGATCTACATACTTAGAGCCAGTTGATGCTTTTAAGGATTTTATTTTATTTTAAAAATCAAAATAATCTTTTAAAGCAGTTAAAATCCAGTAAGAAACATTTAATGAAATCATCAATTACTTCTCTCATTTCTGAGGTTTTCATGTGAACTGATAAAACCAGTTAACTCCCTTTTGGTCACAGAAAACTCAAACTCGTTTCTCTCATAGTCTTCTCTCAGTCCTGACATTAATTAACTTGAAGGCAAAGGTCGACTCCTTCCCACTCTGCTGTATCAGGCCTTTGCTTCGTTTGCTTCGTTTTCTGCCGAGCTGAGATTCACCAAGTTTTTGCTTTTTGAAACGTGTGGATACAACAAACATGTTTCCATCATCATGTAAGTACAGTGAGCTCTATCCAGTTTTATTTCTAACCTTGAGTATTGGGGGCATTATTTTGAATGTAATTGTTATAACAATAGCAGATGGGCAGGGGAGGGAAGCAGCTAAACTCCATGACCTGAATGAGCCACTTATTGACCATGCAGAGGGACAAGACTTCTTAAATGAAGCCTTCAAAGTTATTATGGACGAAGTGCTCTGCAAGGGGACAGATGTCAAACAGAAGGTCTCTCCTAAAGCCTAAAATCACAATTATGTCTTAATTACAGATCGTTCTGAACAGAACTCATGGTCTGTGTTTTCCTCCTGCAGGTTTGTGAGTGGAAGGAGCCGGACGAGTTGGCTCTGCTGCTGGATCTGGAGTTGAGGGCGACAGGAGAGACGCAGCATCGACTTCTACAGAGAGTGAGAGATGTCGCCAAATACAGCACCAAGACGTGTAAGGCTGCTGCAGATAGCTGAGAACAGTGGAACAGACTGATCCTTCTCACTCCTGATGAGACTCTTTTCATTTCAGGCCACCCACGTTTTTTTAACCAGCAGTTTGCTGGAGTGGACTACCATTCCCTGGCTGGACAATTCCTCACTGATGCTCTTAACACCAACATGTAAGATAATACTGTACTGCAAATTTACACAGGGGATGCCAAGATGTGTCTGGAGAATACACTGCAAATAATATAATGAATAGGGCATTGATACTAGGCAGTGGTTTAACACCGTATAACACAATGCAGTATGAAGTACGATGTTTAAAATGATCAAACCTGCTGTGTTAACTGCAGCTGCACCTATGAGTTGGGCCCAGTGTTCGTGCTGATGGAGGCTGAGGTTCTAAGAGGACTGCGTCAGCTCGTGGGCTGGGCCGAAGGTGACGGTATTTTCTGCCCTGGTGGATCTATTTCTAACATGTACGCCGTGAACCTTGCACGATACCAACTCTTCCCAGAGGTCAAAACCAAGGGACTCTGCAGCCTCCCAAAACTCACCATCTTCACATCTCCAGAGGTCGGGAATCGCTGTTCAACGCTGTTCAACGCTGTGTGTGTTGTCTCCACATGAATGTGATTATAATAAACGTTCCTGATGCTTTTCCAGAGCCACTTCTCTGTGAAGAAAGGGGCTGCATTCCTGGGTATTGGGACAGACAACGTCATCTTGGTGAAAGTGGATGATAGGTAATGTATTTTTCATTTTCAAAACTAAAATAATTCAGTCAGGTAATTCGCTTATCAACGCAGTTCATCATTTATTTTTTATGTAGAGAAGCCCCAAATTTTCTTGCTCTGTGCAGCTGTCATTTATAAAGTACAACATCTTTGGGCTTTGGACTGTTCGTCTGCCAGAAGAAGCAAGTCCTGACATTTTATATACTAAAAGCTCAGAATATATGGAGAGATTATTTACTTATACCTGTACCTTGTGTTTTTCCTCCTGCTCTATCTGCAATACAGAGGACGTATGATTCCAGAGGACCTGGATGAAAAAATAAAGCTGGCAAAATCTCAGGTGAATTGGTATTCTGACATGTCAAATATAACATTATAGTTCACTTTTGAAACTAATAATTCTCCACAGAATATAACTACCCATAAAACCACTGCGTTCTGTTAATCTTGCACAGCAGAGTGCAAAGCAAATGTACTCACTTTCAGTTCCTTTCTGCCAGGGTGCAGTGCCGCTCCTCATTAGCTGCACATCCGGGACCACAGTTCGAGGTGCCTTTGATCCACTGGATCACATTGCTGATGTCTGTGAGAGGCACAAGCTCTGGATGCACGTAGACGTGAGTCCTCCTGTGGAAGACATGTCTTACTTTTGTGTGAGCCTGGGTTGTATTTGTTAAAATTTAAGAAGGTGCAGAGTTCTGTCTGTTCTGACGTTTGTTTCAGGCTGCCTGGGGAGGGAGCGTGCTCTTTTCCAAACAACACACACATCTAATGAAAGGGGTTGACAGGTATTAATATACATAGCAGAACCGTGCACGTTGCATTTTGAGGGCGGCAGCATTTTGTCAGTGCTTAAGTAGAGCTAGACATCTGGGTAGGCAGGGTCATATGGAAAATACCAACAATACCTTGTTTATTGTGTGTGTTTCTGAATGTGCCTGTGTGTTTACCAAGAGCAAATTCAATAGCCTGGAATCCTCACAAGATGCTGCTGGCTGGCCTGCAGTGCTCTGCCTTCCTGCTGAAGGACACTACGGTTAGGATTCACAGTTTGTGGCAACAGACTCTCCTGACGTACATCATGACGTACATTATTGGATTTATACTTTTGCAAAAAAAAAAAAAAAAATCAGTCGTTAATGTGTTTTTTCTCAGAATTTGTTGAAGCGCTGCCACAGCGCCAACGCCACATACCTCTTTCAGCAAGACAAATTCTATGACATGAACCTGGACATTGGGGATAAGTCAGTGCAGTGCAGCCGCAGGGTGGACTGTCTGAAGCTGTGGTTGATGTGGAAAGCTGTTGGCTCCGATGGTTTGGCGGAGCGTGTAGACAAAGCTTTCATCCATGTAAGGTAAAGCATAGCTGTAGTACAAGACACACAAGATAAGACGCTCGTAGTCAACTTTTGACAGCTAAGCTTTTAATTCACAAAGTCTTTACCTACCTGTAAATCTTCTCTCTCATGGTGGAATATTATTATAAAAATCTCACCAATGGCACCAACTTATGGTCGTACAGGTATCTTGTGGAGCAGATGAAGAAAAGAGAAGGGTTCCAGCTTTTGGCTGAGGTAAGGAAATATCTCAACATGCGTAAAAGATGAGTTGCTCTTATTTTGTCATTTCTGATGGCATGTCTGTGTGTGTCTATGGACAGCCAGAGTTTGTGAATGTGTGCTTCTGGTATATACCACCCAGTCTGAGAGGGAAGGAGGGAAACGCAGATTACCACGATAGGCTGGCAAAAGTAAGTGTCTGCAGAGAGATTTCACTTCACTCTGTCACACACGCAGGTTAAATATTTAACTTTTTAATTATTTGCATTGTGCCAGTTTTAGTTTTTATCTCCTTGCATTAAAAGGTGGCTCCAGTCATCAAGGAGCGCATGATGAAACAAGGCACTATGATGGTGGGCTACCAGCCTCTGGGAGACAGAGTCAACTTTTTCCGTATGGTTGTGTTCTCTCCCCTTGTTTCCCAAAAAGACATGGACTTCTTTCTCAATGAGATTGAAAGACTGGGAAGTGATTTGTGACCAGAATCACAAGCCCAAAACTTGGCATTGTAATGTCACGAAGTCACAGACCAAGATATGAATGAATGAATAAACAAAGATGATGATGGTCTTTACTCTTGATAAATGACTGACATTCATTTTAAAGGTGTTTTAAATCATTGCCATGGATTTATATGTTCTGCTCTGAAATCATGTCACCTGACACTTTTTAAAAAGCCATGTTCCAGGTCTGGGGAGCAGGGCCAGAGAGTTACGATCCTACTGTTAGTGGGGAATGTAGTTTCTGAATGGTCCGTTCAGATACATGATGACATTTGGTCTCTAAAACATCAGAAAACAGAAAAAAACAAATCCTGCAGATATGGATTAATCTCATCCAAATACAAAGTTGTTTTTCAGTGTTTTGATAACGCTAACGCTATTAGCCTTCTGTGAGGGCTCCAGTTATTCTGATTTTATAATTGACACTGTAGCTGCTACCTCAGTTCAGGGGTGATTGTAGTATCAGACTTTCAGGAGTCCTCAGCCCCCAACGAGGATGAGCCTGCTCTCTCTCCTTCTCTGTGCTGTCCACCAAATAACAAACTTAACATCCAATCACAGTCTATAATCTAATAAGCAGTATGAATTGATCCATATCGATTTAGAACATTATTCCTATGGTCGATATGAGCAGTGCAGTCAGGTGGTGTCATTTTGACCTCACTCTCTGACCTGAAGCCAGTTACTTTTATTTCTAGTGGTGCTGATGAAATGTAGAGCACCAGATGAAGAAGGTGCAGCCTGGTTGTTCATTACATTTGCAGGTTCATCTTGTGGAGAGACTTTCGCAAACACTAAAAACTGTTGTGACAATTGTCCGCATCGACATTATAAGGCAATAAAAACGTGTGTGCGTGTGCGTGCGTGCGTGCGTGCAGCACAACGTGAGGTTTGCATCCACGCAGCCTCAACCACTCCCTCACAAACATGGCTGCAAAAGTGGATCGCCCCGCTCCGATCACGTGACTGGACGTCTGGCCAATCACCGCTCTCCCCGGGGAGCACTTCCGGTAGCGTTTCCTGTCAGTGTTTGTAAACTGAGGAAAAATTGGAAGTGCGACAAGAAACAATAATCCGCGAAACTCGGAAGGTAAGCGAGCGGTTTTCCAACCTGCGTGTCCGTGGACGTTTTGTAACGTGCTGCCCGTCCGTTTGTAGCCGGTGAGGCCGGTGTTGTTTAGTGTTCGGATCCTGCCCGGCTGTTGTTGTGTTGTCTGGGTCGGGGGTGGGGGGGATCAGTCACACCAGAGTTGTCCCTTAACCCGGGTTAAGTCTCTCTAGATATAATCCCGTTTTACTAATAAAGCTCACATGTTCAGGTCACTTTTCCGACAAGGTACCAAATGTTTTTGGTCCGTTTGCATCGTGGTACCGGCGGGACTCACAAACCCACCAACATTATATTATTCCCACATTTAACCTGCAGGTTTACAATGAAAGGAAAGGCGTCCAGTGATAAATAGCGATGGGTTTGCTCCAGTGCAAATAAAAGGTCATAACATCGCGGTGTTTCTACAGTTGTATGCAAATGTCCGGGTCCTCCTGGGCCAATTAAACAGAATTAAATATGCTGCTGATTTGTCAGTGGAAAGAAGTAAACAATGCATGGTGCAGACACCACAAATGGCCTTTCTTCAAATGTTAGTGCTATTGCTGATATTATTTCTTATTCCAATAAAGAACCAGTCATATCTATGAGCTGTGAAACATCAATATGACCCGCAGGCTCATTACAGCCATTAGCTGCATGAATATGTTTTAAAGCTTCAGGTTTTTTTTTTTGTCTGTGTTCTACTTTATGATGCCTGAACTAACATAATAAACAGTAGCTAAAACTGTGTTTTACTGTACACTTACTGCTTTAAAACCACAGCAGACAATATATTTTATATATAGTTGTCTTTTTATATACAGCGCCAAGAAAAGGTAAACAAACCCTTTGAAATGACCTGCGTTTGTGTATTAATGTGTCTTAAAATATGGTTATATCTCCATCTTAAGCTGCAATAATTTACAAATACCATCTATTTCATCCTGTTGTTTTTGTCAATATTAAATAAATGAAGTGTTCCCAGTGTAGGTTAGACAAACTATGTGCACCCCAGGCTAATGATCAACAAAACTTAGTTGGAGTCAGGTGTTACCAATCCTGCCAATCAGCCAATCACTGAAACAACATGAGAACTACTCCGACCTGTAATAAAAAAACCACTGGAACATTTGGAGTTTGCCATTTAAAAGAAGCATTTTCCAACGTGGACCACACTCGTAAAACAGATCTCAGAGCACTTATAGTAAAGCAGCGGTGATTTGCATAGAGTTGGAGAGGATTAGATAGATTAGATAGATAGTTCAGATATTCATCAGTGCATGTTGTCTAAAGATGAAACCATTTATCACTGTGGCTACACTCTGCAGAAGCAACTGTTTGGCTAAAATTAGTCCAAAGGCCGAAGACTAAACACGTAGAAGCTTGAAGGAATCATTGCTCCTCAGCATCACTGTTCGTGAGTCTGCCATATATAAATAAGAACCACAGAGAACATGGCAGAACACCAGCACAGAGAAGTCACTGCTCTGATGCTCCTTAACGCTACTGGGAAAATGTTTCGTGTACTGATGAAACTAAGGTTGACTTGTTGAAGAACACGCAGCGTTTACATGTGGCATAAAATGTTTGTTTCACACTTCTACAGATGGTTTTTCACTTTTTCATCATATTTCATTCTTTTTCTTCTACCTGTTGTGTTTTGCATCAACCATGGAAACATATGGCCGCACCAAACCACTGGGGCGTTGCCTGATAAGCTGCACATATAATGCTGGACCAACATCTATGATCATATCATATTTGATCATATTTGGTAATTGGTCGCTCTGATTGTCCAGCTCTTGTGAATATTTTAGTTTCATGTTGTCGTGCCTTTACTTTCAGGCTTTGGCCCCTGATGTTTTGGGTGGGTGTGGTCTCTTCTGTGACCCTTCATCCTGAGTGAAGCCCCTCTCTGTTCCCCCAAACACACACGCATTCAAACCACGGCGATGACACACCATTCCAACAACTCTGTTCGAGACCACATGAAGTGGGTCAGTGAAACTTCGTCTCCAGAATCACCACTATGGTTTTAGCGTGTCCTTATGCCAGTTCATTTCACTGTTAGTTCCCTTACTCCACTCCCCTGGCTTCTCCCTGACTCCTTGTCTCTGAGCGGGAGTCCAGTTGCCTCTTTCTTTTTTTTCCCCTGACATGATGTTTGTGTTGTCAGGCTGGGTTGCTGGGCTGTGAGGCGGTGCTGTCCAGCATGGCCCTGATGCAAGCCAACAACATCCCAGGCCAGAAGAAGATGATGTCACCCCTGGGCCAGGGGCACAGGGCCAGTCCAGAGAGCCACCAGTCCCACTCGCAGCACAGCCACAACCACCATGGTCACCAGGCTCACCACGGACAACCCCACCACAGCCACATGGGCCACGCTTCAGCCGGCAGTGGTCCACCCCTGGTGAGAGCCACAGCTCCGTGCTCACGATGGGAGCTTCTTTGTTTTTTAATTTCTCAACTTTGCTTTTAATTGTTAAATCAGATGGATGTTAGCCAGTCAAAGTAAATCTTGACTGCTGGAGCATTTAGAGGCACTGTAAACATGTCAATAAATGGTTTATAACACACTTTAATGTGGCTGTAGGCAAACAGAAGGATATTTTACAACTTCTCCTGTGAAGACATTTTATATTACCAGACCTGTGTTTTACCAAATTGGCACTGCTTATCTGTTTATACACCAGCTTTCATTTATAGGTGTCACAGGAGGAGTTACAGTTGTTGACAAATGCATCGAACAGAAAAATGGCTGTCGCAGTGGCAAAGTCTATGGTCCTGTGCAGTTTACCAATTAATACCAATGTTTTACTTAGCTGATCCGTAAAGACGGCGATTATCAGTCAACGAGAATGATGGATGGGAAGGACATGCAGACAAACCAGAATATGCAACCGAAGAAAAAGCACAAAAAATCAGGATCGTCCAACAAAGTTAAAGAGAAAATAGAGGTAAGTTGTTTTTTTTTTTTTGTAGTTTAAAAAGTGCCTGGATTCATGACATTACAATGATGTCTAGTTGAGATTTGACTAATCTTGTTATTGTTCTCAGCCTTTACTTCCACCAATCAATTTGGATGACGACAGTTCCTTGAAAGTTCAGAAGAACTTCATCTGTGACCACTGCTATGGAGCTTTCCGGAGCAGCTACCACCTTAAGCGACATATTCTTACACATACAGGTGAGAACTGACTAGGTAACGTCCTCACTTCAGCGTGGCATTTCTGTCCCCTGTGCATTTAGTACGTTGGTGTACAAAACAGGTTTTCAATCTTTTCTAATGTTGTAAATGTATTTCTGTCTGAATATTGGTTCTTTGTTAGTTGATGTAACATAAGTATGTAACTCTTTTGACCAGGAGTCTCACAAAAGAGATTTGAATTATAGATGAATGAATTCCTAAATTTTAAATCAATAAATGTCTTGATAAACAGTCATAAAGGATCATCCTGTGGTTGTTCACAGGGGAAAAGCCATTTGCTTGTGACGCATGTGATATGAGGTTCATTCAGCGTTACCACCTGGACAGACACAAGAGAGTGCACAGCGGGGAGAAGCCATACCAGTGTGATCGCTGCCATCAGGTTAGTCAGTCATTCTATCATTAACCAATAAAACTGATTCAGTGCAGACACAACAACGGTAAAAACAGGAAGTTACTTTGTGCAGTTCTATAGCAAAGGAAAATTAAGGGTTAAAAAGAGAAAAATATAAAGTTGCAGATCATGTTTAGTTTTGTGACACGTAAAATACTACACAACATTAAAAGTCTATCACTACAGTTTATAATTTCTGACATGCCAATAATCCACTTGACCACTTTGGGGTAGTAATCTGTCCTAATCTGTACTCCTGTGCCCTACATGTCCTCTGGGTTTTAGTTGTGTCGGCATTGATCTGCTACTTTCACTCAAACGCGTGTCTCCCCCCGCCTGGTTTCAGAACTTCTCACGGACGGACCGGCTGCTGAGGCACAGACGGCTGTGCACAGTTGGGCTGAGCAAAGAAGAAAATCAGTATTCACAGGATGCATCTGCCCATCCAGCTTCCTGGAGCCCCCTGCAGTCTTCCAACAACCGCCTGACTGTCTGACCTTCAGCTCCTCGCAGAGGCCCCACAGATAACAGCAGTCTGCAGCTCAGTAACACTGAAGCTCTGGAGCTCAACAGCACTGTAACCCGAAAACAGCCGAACTCATTCATAGAGCCTGATGGTAGATTTTTTTAGTACCTTTTTGTATCTGCTGTTATACTCATGGTAACATGTAAAAGTGGAAGGACGACTACATGATCTTGGGCAACAGGTCATGACATTATGGCAATAACTGAATGAAAAATGCACAAAGGTTGGTATTTTTTGGTTTCGCTGCCAAGGGACTGCAAGTGTTTCTGGCGGCATAGACCGTCAATGAATTGAGCAGCTCCCATTAGGTATTTTGTCTTGTAATCAACCCCAGCCTGCCTGCTACTTCAGATGGTTCATCAAAGGACACAAACACAGGACCATATAGCGTTTTAGGGCTGAAGTCCAGCTTATTTTGTGTTCATTATGCTACAAGGTCACAGGAGACTTGATGTCCACGCTGCCTGGAGGAAGCATTTATCCAGTGAGCATAACGCCTCTGACAATAGATTTGTCATTTTTAGTAACACGGCTGTAAACATGTAAGGGGCTTATTACAGAGTAAAACACAAACTCCTCATTAATTTCATGGATGTATAAGCTCATAGTTATTACAATTCACAAGTCTTTAATGGTCCGAAACTAATTTCTTACTTTCCGATCATCCAGCTGTAAAACTCAAAGATGATCTACAGATAAAACCGTGTTGGTGTCGTAGGAGAAAATGGGTTAAAAACACTAACGGGTAACTAGATGCTCCTGAAATGACTCATTTTCAACTAATGTTGCTATTAGTTAAGTTGTGTAGCAAATGTTCACACACACACACACACACACACACAGTTCTACCTTGTTTTAAAGGGACTTTGTCTATTGCGTGTTATTACAGTAGAATGACAGCTTTTGTAGGAATAGGCCAGTCTTTTGATACTCTCGAGTAAATGAGCCTTTTTTTATAACGTTAACTGAATGGAGGGGCCGCCTGTCCTTCACAAAAATTATGTGTTTTCCTACAGTACTTCTCTAATAAGCCTGTCAATATAAATTTGTGTTTACTTTGTGTCTGTTCATAAACGCCACCGTCGGTCTTTTTTTTTTTTTTTTCTTCCATTGTGTTAGATCCTCGTGACTTTAAAAAGACTCCTGTCCTTTGGTGAATAAGGTGGAGTCGTGATGTGTGAAATCCTGACATACGCCTGAAAGTTCCTGACTACATTAGATTGTGAGATTTTGCCATAACTGATTGTTAATAACTGTATTGGCTTACACTTGGATTAAAACTGGTTCTAGGCCTAAAATGATGTCATTTCATCTCCAGTTGAGCTCTGACTATCTTCAATGAAGATTGGTGTATTGTGTGTATTTGAAGAGGGCCATATGTGGTGTAACCTACGTCATGTTACTGTATAATCAGGCTTCTGTAGGATTAAATAAGTCTGTAAACACTGGAGTGAAGATGTTAGGTCATTTCTAAAGGCAGACAGGAGTTTTAACATTTGGTATGTGTTTAGACAAACATGTTTTATAGTAGGCTGGTAGTTCTCCGACTGTCAAATCTTTAGATTATGTGAAAGGACGGCCCATCATCATCATACTCAAAGTACTGTTCATGAAGTTAATATATATTTAAATGGTATTAGGGGTAGACAACAGTATGTTTGGGACCTGCACTGCAAAAATGAATCAAAGCATTAAAGTTATGAACAATTGTCTTCTGATAACAACTGAAAAGTCCCTGGTGATTCATCTTCAACCTGCTATTAGGAATAAAGTAAGAGCTGACACTCCTTTAGTATAGTGAACAGTCAGCATGTTTTTTTCTTTTGCATGTATCTGAATGTTTTTTATTATTTTTATTTTGTTAAGGAGATTTTTTTTTAAAATGTTGGCCCCAACATTTGTTTGTAAATTCAGGAGATAAGTCACTTTCAACTCAGTCATACTCTAGTGAAAACAGTCTCAATAAAGCTGTTATGTATTTTGAACCAGTTTGTGCTGTTCACATATTCTACAACAGCGGTTGGATCCCAGTTACTCCTCGTTCCCCGCACAGCAAGACTGACATTTAGTATATTACAGCATATTCTGGCTTTGCAATATGAAATACCTATAAGTTACTGTGGCCTGTCTCAGTTAGCATTAAATTGCATATATTATACAACATTAGCACATTTCATAGAGAAACTACAGAATGTTTCAGAAATATGTAATGCTGCATTTGTGTCAGCAGATGGCATCCATGACCATATGAGGGACACAATAACACTACACAGTGAAGATGAAGAAATGCTTCCAGAGGGTTTTAACCCCCATTTGTGGACATTCAAGATTAAAACACAATGCACTGCTTACAATGATCTAACTAATGAGGTGAGAGGAGACACTCCTTATTTTTAGGAGTAAATAAAATGTATTAGACATAAATGAGTCCTGGGTGACAAATGTGAATGAGACAAATTTCCAGAAAGGGAATCAGCTTAAAGTTGAAGGCACGTACTCATTTCTTATTTGAGAAATGAATAAATAACAAGTTAAACCACTGATTGTTCAATGTATTTAAACTGATATATTTTCCAAACAAAATGAGAAGGTAATAATATCTGCTCACATTTGAGAAGCTGCAACTAACACTTTTTTTTGTCAAGAGGATTTAAACAATTAATTGCTAAAGAAAATGATCAGTAATTAACTGTCTTTATCCACCTATTTATCAACTAGCTCACCACACACTGCAGTAACATTTCACCCTTTAATGGGTTTATACAAAGCCCTGTCTGCACCACCGATCCATAAACCTCCTTGAGACAGTGAGAAACATATGGTGCTTGAACTATGCAAAGCAAAGCGTCCTGTAGTTTTCAGGGGTCTTTCTTAGGTCTTGTTAAAGCTGAGACAACTAATTAACAGCCGTGAGGAAGTGACTGATAATGTGACCCAGATATGGCTGAAATATGTACGAACCTGATGTGACGTTTCATTCCACTGAAACCTGTAAAGACGCGTAAGAATTTAGGAAAAAGGGGGTCCGGACCAAAGCCGGCAGTTTTTATGAGTTTGCATTTCTAAACAGATTGCAGCACAGTAATGGGTCTTAAGATCACTTATGGTGTGAAATATAGTGTGAAAGTGGCCAATTGAACAGACATAACCATCTGTGTGACGATAGCTGATATCCACATTTCTCAGGCCGGAGGAAAGAATTTCTTCGAGTACACTGCCCCGTCATCCTGCCTGCTTGGCTATTGCCACATCAGTCGTACGTTAGGAACTACAGATCATAGCCTCTAGCACCTTCCTCTTTGCTATTGACCAGTTCTTTAATTAAAGCATTAGGATCTGCAGGATGAGATCAGTCTGAAGGCTGCTGGGAGTGTGCACCTTCCCCCCATGGGAGACATCCCCTCCCTCTGCAGCCTGATTTACAGCACCCACAGGCCCCCGGCACTTAACAATGGACCTCCTTAAGTGAGGTAGATGGGGAGGAGATCAGAGAGGGGGAGATAACACTCCATCTTCATACACAAAGTGCTGAAATCATCTAGGTTCGAAATCATCTCAGCGAGACAGACTGATCATGGAGTCAGTCCAGAGGTAAAGTGTAGGAGTGCTGCCTTGTGTTCAGTCTGGCTCACTCTATCAGTGAAGCGAGCTCTCCTTAAGACTGATAGCCAGCTCTCTACATGCTCACCTCTGCTGTCAGAGGGATAAAAAATAGGTCCTCCAAAAGGAAATTTCCCCAACAACCAGTAAATCTCAGCTGACTGCACATACTGTGGTTCTGTCAACATATGGGTCATTCAGAGGTTTACAAAAACAAGCGCTCAGCAAAAGAAATGCTCTGTCTCCTACAAATGTTTGGATGCCCCCTGATCAAATACATCACGGGCTCATGGCTAATGATTGAAACCCTCCCAACAATAGCTCCTGCTATCTCCCTCTCCCCGAGGTGTGGGAGAGCCTTTTCATCTCAGGCTTTGATTAATAAAGAAATCGCTGGTAGGTTGAAAGCAACGATCTGCCCCCCCGAACATCCATCACGCCTGTGACAGCCCACCTCTCTGTGTTAATTAGCGGTGATATTTAAGCTGTCTGAGGTGTTTCATGGCCGTCAGCGAGGTAGTGCTTGTCATTAAAATTTCAATTCCTCTGTCCAGGTTACTCCCGATTTCCTGGACACTTCAGTAAAACAATGTCTGTTTTTTTGTCAAAATAAAACACACAGATGTAACGATAAACTAAAAGGGGCAGTCTGGAATGAGATTAATGAACTTTAAACCCGACCCTGTAGCTGCACTCGCTGACTTTACACATACATTTGAGTTTTACCCAACTGCATCAGCATGAATGTAAAAACATTCACTTGACGTATTGCACTTGCTCAGTAATTATTAGATATTACACCAAAGAATTTGCCATAAATTTCAAGTTCTTGTAAAACAATGAGACAAGAAAGTGCGAATGCATTACTTATTAATAATTACCAAATATTGTAATATTCTCTAATACTGGGGGGCATTATTCAGAAATAAATTATGTATATAGCCAAATCCTACTACGGTTCTACGTTAGAACCAAATGGCATCATGAGAATATGAGAACTTCAGTGGTGCAAAATTAAACAATAGCTGGGTTAGAGGCATCTTAGCAAACAGCAGCCACTTTACACCAGATGGACCAAACTTCTTGGTGGTTGGTCCATACGGTTTCTATTACTGTGACAAAATGATCTGGTGAACTTATGAAAATCAGCAATGGGATGTCAACGGCCACCTGCCTTACAAAGTGTCTCTGACGGAGAATGTTCTGTCATATCATGCTTCAAACTGGCCCATATTCAGTTGTCTGCCACCACATTTCTAATTAGTGTCACTCAACAAGATTAATTGCTCTCTGAACATCAGTCCCAATACCCATCTCACAGGTAACACGGGATAAGTATAGTTTGGCCTATTTACATGTTTTGATACATTCAGATCATGAATATTCATACATGAAAACGAACCTCAGGAGAAGTCAAACCTTGCACCCTAGTATATGTGATAAAGGGCTATTACACACTTTATTTCTGAACTCCAGCACAGGGGCTTCTCATGAACTGAAAGAGAAGTGTGGGAGTGTAGAGATGCTACTGATTTGAATGAGTAACTTTAACAAGCCAGGGGGAAATTGTTGCTAAATTCAAACAATTGCCCGATCTTGTTCTAACGCTTTAGAACTGTAGTACAGAGTGCTGACGAAGAGACGAGGGAGGAAAGAGGCCTAGAGGCTGCTTGGGCATAGGGGCTTCCTGCTCTAACATCTCCAACTTAGCTGAGGGTCTGCAGCGTGCACATGTGTTTACAAAGATCAAGTTCAGGTGATTTATTTGGCCCAAGAGCCATCCACATTCCCCTTGACAGGACGGACACGCCGGCGCCCTGCTGACTGTGTAAAAATCACTTTCCAAAAGAGGTGCGTTCAGCCTCGACAGATACATTAACATGCCTTGGCCTCTTGCCACCCTATTAATCTACAGCTTGTTGGGACACATTTGGACTGAACTGCTTCTCCAGGGAACAGCCAACCAGCCACAACATGGGACTGAACGCCACCCCAGATTTCAGTGCTTTCCTTTCTTCTGATCTTACCATCCACAATAGGCCTTTAAAGGGGGCAACATGCCAAGAGGAAGGGTTCATTTAACTTTACATGCAATGGCTTCTAATCCTTTATGGTAGGGAGGAGACGGTGCCGTTAAAGTTTTATATAGTTTAGGAGGATTCATTATCATCAACTGCAGGATTAAACAAGGCTTGTCACTGACACCACATGGTTGTTATAGCAAACAACTCTGCAGCCAAGCTAAGCTGTGCAAATATACAGCTTTATTTGCAGTTTCCCCTGACCAAGTAAAGATACGAGACATTCAGACAAACGTCAGCTTTCATCAGCTCAATAGACTCTCACATAAATTCATTTTAGGACTGTTTGAACAGACTCGGGTGTAGTGTAGGTGATTTAGTGACACAACAATGCCACTGTTGTTGCTTTTAATAAATATATAGCACAGATTTGGCTATTTTTAGTTCGCTAGCATGTCTCTGGGGATTCGTAGGGTCCTAGGAATTATTAGCATTAGCAGGCTAACATTTAATTAAGTGTTTTGCTCAAAGCATCACCGTTCAGCCACACAGAGCCGCTTAGCATGGTTGTAAACAGACAATTAAAACATGATAAGGAGGCAAAAAAATATCTTTACAGCTGAAGATGATCTCACACACTCACACACACACACACACACACACACAGTCAGTATTTGAGCTTCAGAGACACTGAATGCTCAAATAAACTCAACAGATCTAATGGGGAGAGATTAAAATAAAACCATCAACTTCTTCTCTACTTCACTGAGTTTATCGGAACACAAACTTTGAACAAAACTTTTCCGTGACCTCTAAACTGTAGATCTGTTTTTTTAAAAAAAGCCCCCATAAACACCTCACTGGTCTAAATGTTAAATACACAAACAGCAGAACAACAAAGACAAGGGTTCCCACACAAATCACGGGTCTGCAGAAAAGGTCTCATTGAAACAGTTAACTCTTTGTAGGTATTTGTCTCAGCCTCTTCTAAGACACCGCCAAATGATCAATCATCCCTCTGAGTTCAGAGGGATCATGTAAAACCTGTTTTCTTTCTCTTCCATGGCACATTGTCATGTGGCATGCTGTGTAACCCCGTGTTATCAAGTTCACAAGAAGGTCTCCTATGAGATTACACAATCCCACTTGACAAGACAAGTCTAGGGCTTTCCTCTGTCTATTTATTTTCTGACAATTCTCCACTTCAGCAGATGACCTCAAGTGTGAAGCAAAAGAGTAAAGAGAAGGATTTGATATCCAAGGGATCCAACGATGCAGGACTTCACTAAGGGTCGACAGACAGGGCAGGGGCAAACATGCTATTTACCCTCGGAGATTTCCATGGGTCGAGGCTGTTACAGGGCCACATTCTCACCCCTCTTGTCTTCTTGATCTTGTCAGGTTGATGAAGAGATAGGCTGCAAATAGATGATGGGGTTGCACGAACACTGCAGCTACAGCGAGACGTCACCGTCACTTTGGCAGTCTTTGCGATACAGTGATTTACTCAGTCATTTAGAATTTCGAGTCAACAAAAATGAGCTGATCATAAGAGATGTGACATGAGAGGAGAGATTTATGCACCTCCAACATGAATGTGGAGAAAAGTCAAATCTGAGGCAGGATGGATGCAGGCACAATCACTTTTTCCATTTCTTTCTCTCTCTCCATTGGCTCTCTCAGGAATTAATGGAATATTTTGTGAAGCATTCCTAATATTTTTTGATAGACACCTAGTGTTTTAATCTACTATACATTTCTCATCTTCCTCTGTGCTCACAAGATGCTCTCTTCTCCTGTCATGACGTCAGGACTATTATACTCCAGGGCCACCTCCCTTCAGGATAAGATTTTACAATTGCAACCTGACACCGTTTCTGTGTCCTATAAGCGACAGAGCTGTAACTCACTTCAAAGGCAGGAGGCATCAAATCACAGTGCACCCATAAATTAACCTGTCAAGCCTTGGCCAATGAGAAGGCAGCTTTAAATCTCAGCTGTCACGCTGGTGGCCAATGGAAAGACGATGGCAGTAAATCTGTCAGGGCCGGGTCTGTTAACGGTGTTGTGGTGGGGTTGGGGAATCCATGAGGAAGGAGGGGAGAAAGTGAGAACGAGTAGATGACAGAGGGAGGAGGGAGTAAACGGAGGGTTCAGATGCCACAGAAAATTATTTCTTTATATTCTTTAGCCCCTGCTATAAAAATACCAACACACAAAGTGTAGTAAAACAGTGTGATGGTGTGTGGTGGAATTGTTTTGAGCAAAACAACACTAAACAGGGCCAGAAAAGGGGAGAAAGAGACTGCAGTGGGAGTCGAATAACACCAACAGAAAGACTCATAAAGCTTTACGGCCACCACGGCCCTGTGCGATGTTGACTGTTTACAGTGAAAATGACTTATGGCCCTTCTTTAGTGCTCTTTTGCATCACCACTAGACCAAAGCGTAGTGTTGACTGTTTGATAACAGCTGTAACCCAGTAACCCCCGACTGTCATGACACAGCACCATCAGTAGCGAAGACAGACGTCTGGGCACCCGTTGGCCCCAGGATTACAGTCTGTGAAGGTTTGCAGGAGCTGTCCGCCAAGGTCCAGTTGAGCGCCATCTAATAAACAGATGTGCCCCAGTTGTGCAGCTTCAGGGGGTGATGGAGTTTCCCACGTGGCACACCAAACCCACGCAGCTCTGTTTGAGGATTCTGCTTTGCCATCTAATCTCAAAGAAACACAATATGGCCCTGCTGTATCACCCAATCTCAGTTTTGACCAGAGAGCATTTACACATTCATAGTGCTTCCACTAAAGTGTGCTTTCAGTAAAGAGTAATGCACTGCACAGGCACCAGAGAACTGTGGGGAAAGCAGCAGAGGGAAAACACATCAGGTAGAATATTTCCTCGATTAACAATGCCCTTGGTGGTGCACTTTCATTATCCTATCAAAGTTGAACATTTTCATGTAATAAATCTTACAGGTATCATAAAATAACTGGTTCTGCAATGGCAGTGCTATTCCAACCCAAAGGAAAAAGCTTTCCCTTAACAAAGCCCACATTTTTTCACCAACCTGTAACGACATACAATAAACCAGCCACATTTGTGGTGACATTTTTATCTTACATCAACAAAAAAATTAAACATTAGCATCAGAATTTACAGTCATCTTATGTCATTACTATGAATACTTTTTTTTTCCCCTCAGAAACATAAACAGCACGTTGAGTTATGGCAAATGCAGGCAACAGTGCAGCGGTGGAGGTGTTGTTTTTGGCTGACTTTTCCTGGAGTGGCCATGATTCTCTATTCTATGGGAATCCATAAACAGACTCGGAGAGGGCACCTGGGGCCATAAACCATGTCAGGATGCCGAGATGTTGCTGAGGCACTGGCAGCAGGTCTGGGCCCATACCGCCTCCTCGCTGCACATGCACACACACACACACAAACACACCACACCACATGGGCTCGAAGCTACTCCTGCACTGCTTCTGTAGAAAATATGGTGTTTTAGTTTGTTTTCAAAGCTGCAGTAAAGCAGTTTAACAATACAAAGGTAAAATTAGGTTGTTTTTTTATTTGCAAACATTATGTTAAGATGTTAAATCTTACTATCATCTACATATCCAGGGTCATTAAACATCATGTAGGTCATGCCCTTTGTCCTGCTCAGACAATAAACCAGCACTTCCTTTAATATGTTAACTGTATAGGATTCAGCATGCTGCCATTGTTTTGCACAGGGCTGTTTCTCTTTACCACATCAAGTCACTGGGTGGGTGCTCAGGCCCATTGACTGTGACATAAAGACTGCAAGCCTACAGATGATGATAATTTATTGACTCTAATTCGCATAGTCCACTCACTCACACTCACACACACACACACATGCACACACACGAGAAAGAGAGTGACTATTTTCACTGTACGCATCTATCAATTACAAGGCTCTAGTCCACATATCTGACAATTTTACTGCATGTTATGTACAGCATGTCAAGCCATGGCATTTCAAACTGTTATACTCATTCCTGTATAATTAATATAAATTACCTAGCTGTTTTTTTTATGATGATGCAACTGTAATTAGAAGATGAAAGCGAGCCGCTGAGCTGTCGATGGGGCTGCAGGGCGATCTAGATGAAAAGTGACGGTCTGAACAGGCACCTTGGGTGGAATCCTTTAACCCTCGCTCTTCCCTGCTGTGCCCACATTGAGATCTCACCTAATCACATTTAGTCCCGTCTACTCCTCGTTCTCTTTGACCTTCAGCCCCCAACGTGCCGAAATTACACACTAAGACAGAAACTGTCCTCATTATAACAGCAAAGCAGTGCAATAACAGTAAACTGGTGATATAATGGGCTCCATTTATAATCACTGCTTATCCCTTTCTCACTGCTTATTCTCCAGCAACATAGACTCCATTCATGCTATCTCTGCAGCCATAAAGAGCCACAGATCCAGGGCTGAATCAAACTGGAGCAGAGCCAAGACAATAGATCCACAGGTCAGAGCCAATAACAGTTTCATTGACTACAATCCTTTCTGTTAAGTGAAAACATCACACAGACACACACTGTTATATTGTTTTACATCACCTGCTGTCTAAAAGCAGTTCACTAATTGATGTACGACATGCTGACATCTTTGGAAAATATCGCAGTATTATATGGTCCTACTTTTTGGAAACAAATGTTTTGTCTCAGTGGAGCTGACTAACTAAATGATTATTTCTTTATAGCAGAAATTTCCCTCACAAGATGTAGCATCGGGACAAGATTGATTTAACTGGGACATTTATGTCTTTTCTCCCTGAATGTCTCAGAACACCATTATTGCGTTTCACACTTTCAAGGCCACAAGGTTTAACTGATTATTTGCCACTGGAATAGGTATGAAATTTTCCATGGGGCAAATAAATGGAGCAACGCTCATATTTACCTTCTGCATTCCGACATTACCACCACGTGTGATCTTTTCCACAAACAGCTCCAGGCCACGGACATTTCTACATCAAGAGAATTCACTTCTAAGCCATAAAGACTTTGATGTCTAAGCTGAATGACTTGTTCAGATATAGATAAGAGAAAGAATCTCAAAGAAGGCAGACGCCTTTAATAAGACAATTTGAGAAAAGGCCATGAACAGTAGCTAAATGACGTGTCACAACAGAAGTACAGGAGATGCCCGATAGCAATGACAAAGAGGGTAGACATGAGCTGCTAACAAGACCTGCTGCCTAATGTGATTCAAATTAGATATTGTTGGATCCATTTTCTGCTCAACCAACACAAATCTCTGCTAGCAAGAAATACCTTAAAGTGTCCAGAATGAGAACATATGGGGACACCCAGCTGGAAGAATGCAGATAGATCAAATCTTCTCTTGTAATATTCATTAGGTACTAACATGATGTAGTGCTTCTTCTCACGTCCATTTCTCTCTGGAGTGTATCCTTCATTTGCATTAAAATGAGTGTATGACATTAGAGTGTGCATACATGAAAGCACACAACTCATGACACACACGGTGGCCCACTACAGAGTAAAAATGATCAAATCAAGTAAGGACCCATAAAACTTACGGCATGTCAAAATACATAGTAGTCTAAGCTCCGGATCATAACTGCATGAAGAAGCCCCCCTCCCCCCCCCCCTCCAGAGACCCTATTGTCTACACAATTCATGCACCTCAGCCTTGCACTTTGCTGCAAACACCAGGAGATGGAGCTCCCGCTCCAGTCTCTGGAAGAACAAAGTGCACACAGCTTATCAGCTCTGAAATAAGGAAAGACTAACTCTTAAGAGCCTGCTAAAGTTGTGGATTAAAAACGGTTATCATAAATGATTTTAATATCATAAAAACTAAACTATAGTCCATGACTATTAATGGTGTGTGTTACATTAACAAATCTAATAATCAATGAAGATCCACTGTTCAACACAAAGTCGAAGCGTAGGACGTATTACAACTGTCATTGTCAAACATTTATTAAACATTCCTGATGATGGAACATCTCCAAACAAAGAGCAAAACACACCCCTGAGATCAGTGGTATGACTGCTGCATTTGTTGCACACTTTTTAAATCACAACATTTATGGAAATGAAATCAGAACCGGAGCCTCAATACTTTACACAGTAATATGGAGTAGATGACGGGGTGCTCTCAAACAGGATCTTGACACTTGGAATGTCGTCAAAGGCTATGATGAGGTTTATCAGTGTTTTGTATTGTGACAGGTTGCTTTGATAAACACTGAGGTTGTACAAAAAATTTACAAAACCCACAAAACAAGACAGGCCCGTCCTGATACTGGAATGCACACCCTCGACTTCCTCAGGTCGATTATGTCATACAAAGCTTGAACAAAAACATAACTGGAAAATGAAACTTTGTTGAGCAATAGTCCTGGAAATGTGAGTAGATGATTCAGTGGTACTCCGCACAGCTTTGATAGAAGAAATAGAAACTGGAGGAAAAGAAGTATATTGACCAGTGCCATGAAGACAGTAGTGAACAGGGGCTAGACCAGTTCAGGGGGTGACTATCGTAGAAGTGACCACTTGATCTGTTCTTTGGCAGACTGAAGAACCTGTGGAGGAAAACGAGTTTTGACAAAGCAGATCACCCCAATGACAAAACTGTAGTCACCAGTGTAAAAAACATCTAGAGTAATAAGAAAATATCAAATAAACAAAATGAAAAGCAAATGTAATCTTGTTGAAGAGGTAAAAGAGGAGTATGGTAAAAAAGTTACATATAAAATGTGAACAAAGAAGGATGACCGAGTGATGAAAATAAAGAGAAATACGCAGATCTAATTAATCATCTTAATTCACTGAATGAAAGTCAAATCATAACCATAAAGTACGGGGACTGGGGACAGCAATTAATCATGGCCAGAGGAGCGCCGGTGGTAGCCAGTCTCAGGCCTCTTAAATGACAACATTAATCAAGAGGAGCACACACACACACAGGCAGACTTCTGTAAGAACTTAAAAGTAGGAACCACTGTTGGCCAACTACCAGCTCACTACTGAATAATTCATAATCATGTACAGTGTTATGCATATAAGACAATGCAATATATGACAACCTAAAAGCGAGTGACAAAGTAGGAGCAGAGGAGAATGAATCTCTAACAATGCACTCATAGTCACAGGTTCTGAAGTACTGAGTTTTAACAGTCGATAAACTAATGGACCATTTCAACTTTACAGCGGAGAGAAAAACCAAGACAGGGATGTTTAACTCACCTGGGTGACTGTCTGCTCTGTCAAGGGCACATCATCCCCCTACAGAAACAATTGTGCTTAGAGCTGATACAACTAATACCAAACTTTGTTGAGTATTTCTCAGTAGAGATCAGAGGAAGAGGAGCTTACTCTGAGAGCCACACGGTGCACAACTTGTTGTGGGTCACTCTCAAGGATCACCCTGCAGGAGGCAGCAAAGAGTCAGACTAAAAATGAGTAATCCCCCAAAGAAAGGGCTGCACTAACACTGGAGTAGTTTTAGCGATAAAAAGCCGCTCCATTCTTACTTACCCTCCATCTACAATCTCATCCACTGCCAAGAAAAGCCCCTCCATGTTCTCCAACAAAGCCCTCCTCTCAACATTTTTTCTGCAGAGTAAGAAAGAATATACATCATTAAGAAATCCCAAAACCACTTTGGAGAAAAAGTTCTATTGAATAAATGACAGCTGCCAAAACATACCTCAGCATCTGACTGAGTGAGTCAAAAAGGCAGTTTAGAACAGCCATAAGCATAAGCTGTTGAGAATAAAACAATATATTAGAATCTGTTTATGCCTATTAAGACCACACAATTTTTTTCCAAATCCACCAATTGCAAACTACACAATATTTAATAGACACAAATGTACAAATAACATCATTAATTAAAAGATTGTATTCAGCCCTTCTAAATACAAACCAAAAATTATTTACATTTTTTAATGCTTAAATATCTTTAGTCCTGTTTTTGTATTCGACTTAAAAGCATGTTCAATTACTTTATATATGAACATACTGCATGACACAATACTGAACCAAACACTAAAGTGAGAGGCAAAACTTTAGAAAAACAAAAATAAATTGGTGGATAAATAATCACCAAAGCTGGTCTTCTGAAACATATATTAAAATGAAATGTGCTAATAGAAGTAGTTTTTTTTTTTTTTTTAATCTGAAATGAAATCTCTTACTCATCGGTTATCTGCTTAAATGAAATTTAGCAACAGAAGGAAAAAAAATAAAATGAATTGTAAATTAATGAGACTTCAAACAAAAATTTAAAATGCACAACCAATTATGACAGGAACCTACGCAATTAATTTTTAAACCAAATCTGTACAAGTCTGTTATGCATTTTAGGTAGTTTGAAATATCATATTACACTCTTAGGAAATATCAGTAGTCTTTCGATTTCCTATGATTGATGAAAAAAAAAAAAAGTCTAATTACCTCATTTTCATGTGAACTTCCAATCACATAAAAAAAGAGGTCTATGTTGCTCTTGTAGACAACAGTGAGGCCCTCGAGCAATGCTATCTCACCTAAGGGCACAGAAAAATCAATACATGCATGTAGTTAGACATGTACAAAGCAAAAAAAACAGTGAATATCGTTAGTATGACAGACTTACTGTCTGTCCTGTGCGTCTTGTTGAATATGTTTTTCTCAAACGCCTTCTGCTCCTTCACCGTTGGATATGTATCATCGTAATACTGTGGAACGATTTAAATTGAAGAAGTTATGATATTTAATATGGAAATTTATAACCCACATCACACTTGACCTACTTTGAATTTCAATTAAAAGAAAATAGGTTTTTCTTATTGTCATATTTGTTAATGCTGTCCAACTTCCACAGAAAGTCTATGGCACTTTGCCTACATTTATTAGGTTAAGTGGTGACATATTTCATAAAATGAATTGGCAAACATTTCTCAAACAAGGAGGAAATAGTGCATTTTTACAGACTGTTTTCTTTGATATGGTGTTCTAGTGAATATTTACAGTATTGCAATGGTAGTAACATCACCAAATGCTGCGGCATGTGTCTCTTATTTTTAATAACTTTTGGGAGGGTCTTAGCTTTATAAAGCTTTGACTATACAGACAATAATCATTAGGCTTAAATCATAGCTGACTGGTCTTTTCAGGGAACTTGTTGACAATAAGAAAAACATAGAATATTATTACATGTACCCTTTAAGGCAGGGTAAAGGAAATAGATCAAATCTGTCAATCCAACAACAACATTTGTCCTTGATGAGAGCTAAAAACTACAGTGTGAAGCCAAACATGATGATTCATACATCCAAAATGGACGTCCATATAAATACAGAGAACCTTATGATATAAAACTTAATTATGTTTATGTTTACAACACAAAGCATTTAGATATTCTGTCTTTTTATAATGACTGAACACATAATAAAAAAAAATATATATATAGTTTTAATGACTGAAATAATAAAAAATATTCAAATGAATAAAAGAAAACATATGAATGTGGGCAATAGAGTCGATTAGAAACCAGATAATTCACTATAATGAGTATAAGCACAGTTCAGACCTTGGCATAGAGCCTGTCTCCGTCGTTGTCCAGAATCAGAACCGCTTTGACAGTGTACAGGGAAGGTTCCTGTGTAAATAGAGGGCAAAAAGCGTCAACTTTAAGTTACACACAAACAGTGTGAGTTTAAGTTAACTGGCTAATCAGTGTCTGTGTTAAACTAACATACGCTGACAAATGAACCAGTAGCCACCAACACACTATCAGTAACATGGGGCCGTGACGGCGTTAACGTGGGATAATTGATATTCGACTAGTATTTCCAATAGCCGTCACTTAAGGGTAGTATTTGAAGTATTTGATATATTTGCTTACTCGCCGAGTCACAAAGATAATTCATAAAACTTCCACATCACCAGCCCATAACGTTGGACGACGAGCTAGCTGCTAACTTCACGGAAACCAGCTAGTTAGCCAAGCCGTTGTCGTTAGTTAGCTAACTCGGTAGCTAAACCACAACACTCAGCCAGGTTTCCAGAAACTATTCTCAACAACACATGACTCAGTGAAATGGCTACTGATAAATGATGCACATGCCGCAGCTAATACATTACCAGTATGGGAGAATCCATCTCCTTTCTTGTTAGCAACTCGGCTAAAGCGCTAGCAGCAACGGACGTAACACGTACCGGAAACAAGGCTCTTTCCCATTGGCTGACGCAGAGTCTGACGTAATACGCACAGGGCAAAGAGCAGTTCATTGCAGGGCGCGGAGCCAGGCAATAAATAACCTACGCTTCATTTAGACTGGAAGTTTAGCCTGCTAATAAAATAGGCTGCATTCAGACTCACCGACATTTGTCACACACGTCAGTGATAATAAGATAATGTCCCTCAAACGCTGGCTTTGTTACTGTGGTGACACGGGGTGTAGTAGGGACCCAGAGACCACATGGGGATGACCCTACAAAAGTCTAGAATTAAGCATTTGTCTAAAATTAGGTCCAGTTAGATTAAATCATGAGTTTGACAGATGGTTATTGTGTTTATAAAACTTTACAATATCTTAAAACGGGTGAGCAGTTTTCTGGTAACATCACAAAAGTTTTTTTTTTTTTTTTTTTTTTGCTGATTAAGAAACATTTTTCCTCACTCCAGGAAAAAAATAAATCCAGCAACCATTTGACACAGAATAAACAATACTTCAGTAAAGTGTTGTTTATTATGGGATGCAGTAACTTAGTCCTTCCTCACAGAAGCCAGAAAAGCTGCCTTTTGTTCTACTTAATTTAGTCTTATGGCTACAGGGCATTGTAAAGACCTAAACACCCATGGATATAATAATAGGCCTACTCTCTACAAGCAAACCTTATAGTAAAACCGTCACAGACTGTTTTTGAGTAATACTAGTAACCACTAAAGAGTCATGTGTTTTTTTGTTGTTCTGTTATTTGTACAGATGTGTGGATACTAAATGTGCACAGGGCCCAAATTTTCTGGCCATTTTCTGACTCACTGATAACAATAGATAATAACTAACAACTACTACTACTAATAAATAACATTACAATCATGCAGTGGTGAAAAAAGTACTTTAAATATTCAATCGTACATCTTTAAAAGTTCAAAAATAGTAGCATCCAAATATAATTAGTATCAAAAACAAAACTACTTATTATGCGGATCAGTCTATTTGAGAATTATATTATAATGACTTGTAATGTATTATTTTGGATTATAAAAGTCATAATTGTATTATTATGACTTGTATTATGACTTGAGTTATATTATTATGACTTGTAATTCCAGATGTAATTTTCTGTTGATTACCTGATGCGACTTCAACTACATTTCAGATTCATGAAGCTTTACCAAGGGTGGTTTAGCCTAGTTACACCAGAGTGTATATGAACAATCATAAATTTGGTCACTCACGGCCGTGTGTTTCTGGGGCTACGTCGTAACAGAATCACTTATTTACAAGCCTTTTTTTTTTTCATACTCATCAACATCTTTTTTCAGGATCCTCCTACATTTAACCAACTCCAATTATCTTAGTTCCTACTTCTGGGAAGCATTTGGAAACCCAGGATGATGGGGATTTCCCTGTATCTCACTCCATAAATGACATCATAGCCTTACTGTAAGATATGATTGGTTGTGAGTTTCAAATTATACTGGAATATGTACAGTTTTGAAAGCAAATGGTCTGGAGCTCTAAAACACATATGGTAAAAAGATAAAGTATTAGTAAACTGAAAAAAAAGAAATTTTCATATGAATTCACAACACTGCAGTCAAGTACGAGATGTTGCAATATTACGCTATGTTTACACAATTCAACCACAAAGATTTCAAAATTACCCTGACCAGAGAGGAAACTGTACGCCACCTTGAACTTTGCTAATACCTCAGCTATACTAAACACAAAAAGGCCCGTCAGATGTCAGTGTCATCGTGCAATCTCATTTAAAAGGCCCAACATATTCATACATGTATGTTTTCGAAAAGCTGCACAGTGAGGATGATGACTGGCACAACTAAAGACGGTGATGAATGAAAGCTGAATGATGAACCGACATATATGGTGAATGAGTATCCAAAAATGCACAGGGGCCTGTCAGCTTGCAGGATTGTGCATGGCATGGCTTTAAAATGGACCCGTACTATCTTTCAAATACGTTTAATAAAAAATACATGTAGGAAGAAATCACAAATGAAACAGAAAAAGTCTTATTCAGAAAATGAAAGCATGATTTCTGTTCATACTCAGAAAATATAAACCATATTATTAGTTCTGTATGCTCACGAAGATTTTAAAACAGAAACTAATAAGACAGCAATAGAGAGAATCAAGCAATGAGATGGTGCAGGCTGCTCCTGTTTTTAGCTAATGCCAGCAACCACAGCAGTTAGCAGTTCCCTTCCTAAGAAGCAAGTGGTCCTTTTATCAGCATTTAGCAGAGCTTCCGCCAGCCAACATCCTCCTTTCCCTACCTTCTGTCTTTGTCTGTATTACCGACCAGCCTTCACATTTATTGTTATGATGGGTTTTATTATTATTATGGGCATTTACACACATGGAAACAAACACTTAGAGTAGATTGTATGTAAAAAAAAAAAAAGTAATTTTTTCTTATTTGTAGTTCCATTTTATCACACTAGTTATATACTATGTAAATGTATACACACAAAAAACACAGGGTCAAATGAAATCTACCAGAAAATAATTAAGAAATACAACCTTGCTGTTGCAAAACATTATCTCTATCTAAGCATCTTGAGATAAGTCCAGGCATTAGCATGATGTTCGGAAAAATGATGCTGCATTTTCAGGTTCCTCATTTGTGTTTTTTCAGGTAATGGTGGCTCTGAGGGGGAGTGTAAGTGATAAAGATGATTTGAAAATGATTGTAAATGTGCAATGTGAATGCACATGTTTAATGTTAGGAGTAGGCTCAGGCATTGGACCTACATGCTCTACAGTATGTGGATCAAATTCACAAACCCATTCACGTTGTATATCTGTCTGCATATTAAAGCATTACCATTTTTATTTGCTTTTTTTGTAGTGCACTTTAATTAAAAGGCAAATAAGGTAAATAAGTTCAGTTTTATTTTTTAACATTTGAAATTAAAGTTACATGAAGATAATAAATTACTATAAGTAAAAATAATACTACATCTGCACTCTATTTTTTTCTTTCCCAGAAGCTGACTACAAAAACATTCCCTTTTTGATACCACAACCCAAAGCACACATTCATTTTGTTTAGTAGTGAGGTAGATTTTCCACTCAAGTCTGATACAGCTTTCTGGATGTTAAGACAAAACCAAAGATGCCACATTCCTCCATCTTTAATAAACAAATGAAAGGCCGTGGAAAGACCAGGACATGTAGAGGAGGTTAGGAACAAGAAAAAACACAAACATGTTGAAGCATCAAGTTGAGGTTAGATTTAACACACCCTAGTGTAAAATCCAATGGCCATTAAGAGAATTTCAGTCTCAGTGAGTCAAAAGTGAGTAGCTCCCAACAATAAGTAAAGGCTGATAGCCCTGAAAGGTTCAGCCAAGCTAGAGAGCAGAGATGTCAAGGACTAATTGAAGCAAACAAACACAAACAGGGAACGTGGGCGTTGACCTGGGAACTCTGTCCAGATTCAAAACCACTGTGGTCGCAGTAATAACAGGGTGCTCTTTGGCATGCTGTGGCAGTGGTTGAGTCAGGGGCTGGGTGCTAGGAACTTGGGTTGGGAAGTCCCTTCTTTGATTCCTGGTAGACATCCACCTTTCTTGACTCTGTCAGCCACCTACTTTTTCCAGCATAGAACAATGACAGAGAAAACACTGTGATTTATATGTCAGTGGGATGTGATATTGAAATGGGCCAGACAAAGTCTTCCATGTTCTCATGGTTTTTGAATATACATTGCCTTAGTGAAAGTCTAAAAAAGTCTGGTCAGCATTCAGAGCAAACATTAAGGACTATATAAGCAAAGTAAATATACTTATCTTCACACACCTTGTATTCTTGTATAAATGGAAATGTTTCATGTTTATTAGAATTATTACGTTATGTGTCAAAATTAGCTTCAGCTTTCAAATAAGTGTAAAGTTTTTAGGCACCCAGTATAAAAAAGTCCATCCATATCTAAATCCAGTGAACATCTGTGCCAGTTTGACCGTCCACAGCTCGCTGAAAGTTTTTACTTTTTTCAGTTTGTGTGTCAAACTGCATTTCAAAGTGATTGTGCCATCTGTTTTCAGCTTTGCATTTCTGAGAAAAAGAAATTCTGTGTGGTTCCATAACTATTTGAATACACTGCATGCATTTGTTTCACACTGCAGCTCTGTTCTGTGTGCAAATGACTGCAGGCTTGTTTCCTCTTTAGAAAATAAACCAGGGATCCGTTATATGGAGGTAATTCTAGAAACATGCACTTGCATCTTATTGTTAACGTATAACTTATTATCTTATTACACAAACTTTGCAGGCGCTGTTTTAAATGTGTATGAGGCCTTAACATATGATGTAGCCACACAATGTAAATTAACAGACACATATTTGTCCATCAAGTGATTTCTGTTCTCAACAAGAAATGCTTTAAAGAAGAAATTTCCACCAGTCTTTCACAGAGCATGACAGGTCGTGAATATTTCATGTGATGCAGATTACTTCCAAAATCATAATTGCCATTGAGACAAACTGCCAGTGTATCTCTTGCAGCGCGTAAAAATAAATATGCGTTGCTCTATGAAACAATAAATGGCAGCGTCTCTATTATCAGTAACTGTGTGAAAGCTATTGCACAATGGGGCATTTCTACGTAGCACACAGCCTTTGTGAATTTACTGTTCACAGTGTTTCAGATCAGGGCAGTGAGGGGATTTTTTCTGAAGGATTTTAATGGTCACTTGCTATGTAAGACACGCTCCACTCCATTCTCCCCCTGCTCCTCTCTCTCCCTTGGCGGGTGCTCTGCCAGATAGAGGAACAATGTGGTCTTTCTTACCTGTTGGAGGGTGTACATTCCATCTCTACTGAACGAAGTCTCAATCCAGCCTCCAGCCCACCCCTGCTTGAACAGGGCCCTCAGTGCAGCGCCGGCTCTAACTCCAGGTGCCTCACACCACACGCCTCATACCTTTCGTTCGGTAGGATTTTAAAGGACAATGCTCTTGTAGCTGATTAGCCAGGACATAAACCTCCACCCTGCTTTAGTTGCTTAACCTTATTCTTTAGTGTCTATTGTCATTTCATAATTAGAAGCAACATCGCTTACAGTTTTTTTGGATCTGTAAACATACCTTCTTCACAGTAAACTGACAGAATGATTGCTGTGGTGTATGCCAGACTGTTGGTTTGTGGTTTGTCATGTGGGCAAAAGGGAAATTTGGAGGTTGGGGTGCAAGTGTGCTATTAAGGATACAAGAGTGCAAAAAAGTATGGTGTGGGTGCTTTACAGGAAGATTGTGTTTGACTGCACAGAGCCATCCCATTTATGCCGGCGGCTGTATGTGTAGCTGAACAGAGAGAGACGGACAGTTGAATGAGAGATAGAGCAGGAGTCCTTGAGTGTTGTACTTTTCTGTTAAAAGTGAGTAACAACACAGCGTCTTTCTCTTTTTACGCAGTTTTTTCCTGCTCTTACCACCAGGATTGTCCTTCAACTTTGTTTTTTTTTTCTCACTCATTGAAGATGCAGACAGTGTTGCTCAGGTATGTTCTCTGACATCTTTCTACTGATTTATCAGTTACTCCCTTTGTCTTTTGCAAGATTACAGTACGCTGAGAGGTTATATCCACTAACTCAGAGCCTACGACTTTCTATTCTATTTAAATCAATGTAACACTGCATTTGTAACACAATTATATGACATGATTCACATCATCATGTAACAGACTGAAATTATTGCACAAATTTAATTATAGAATTGCTGGTCATTTAAGATGCAAATAATATATTTCAGTTTTCATTATATTTCAACAAGGAAACATCCACGAATTAGATTTTGTTTGAACTTTAATCATGCGGGTCAAAACTCATTGTTTTTGTCGTCTTTGTTGAGAGTAGAATTGTTAGTGCTGGCTCTGAATTATGTTTTCTTACAGTAAAGTCTTAAGAAACTCACTTACAGCAGGATCTATTAGTTATAACCACAGAGCCTCAAACATTACATAATAACATGCCACACATAGCAGATAAAGAAGCATCCTGGTCAGGAATGATGCACAAATACTGTAGAGTTTTGCAAATTTAGTTTTTAGTATTTAAGACAGTTTAAGGCAGGATGCAGACCAGTCTTCTCTCAGGCTACACCCACGGAGACATACTGTAATCTGTGACACTTTCTCTCAACCTTTTTTAATGTCAAATAATCCTGATTATAAACGTGTATTCCATATTACAGTTTACTGTTGGGAAGACTCCTGCTTGCTGACAATATTACAGCTGACACATTCAAATTATTCCACTAAAGACTGAGAATGAACATTTCTACTCTAAGCCATACAAAAGATGAGTTGATAAGTTAAGTAACTCTCAGCCAGGTGTGTAAGGACTGTTACTAAAAGTGTATTTATTTATTTATTTATTTAACAAAATACATAAATATTTTATTACATTTTTTATTGGTCATCTGTACTTGAAGGTAAATTGTCACCCCATCCTTAGGCTTGTAAATTTAGATAAAAACAAATATCTACAGCTGATTCGGGTTGAAGAACGCAGACTGTGTACAATGCATATGTCTATGTGCATGTGCACTGTACACACACTGTGTATGTACTGACATCCAGACTAGATATGAGCATACATGCACAGCATATATGTGTGCCTGTAAATGGTCACGTCTATGTCGACGTTAAAGCCGCTGTGTTATCTGAAAACTTCATGTTCCAGATGTGATTTTAATTCAGGTGATTTCATAATTAGGAATGTTTCACTGAAATGTTATCAAATACAAGTTGGACGCATTAAAACTGTAAAACAGCTTAAAGCATACTGCACAAATGCTGTACACCAAATTTTCCAATGCAGCCCTCAGGCCCCCAGCCGGTGCTCAGAGCACACTGTTTTCCCGCTGATTGTCTTATCAGGGGTTGGCATAGCTGCACCCCCGGTACAGCTGATAGGAGGAGTCAACCCAACTGAACTGAACCCTTCGTGTGTTCCAAAAGAACCTACACAACACCCAGACAGCCATTTATTTAACACCAGCAGGTCTAGAGATATGTAATGTAAAATAGAGGAAGGCATGGTGCGACTTAACGGTTTGGAGAAAGTTTTTCATTTATACTTCTTCTTTCTCATATGTCAGAGGCTGGGTAAATGATGATAACTCATCGTCCTGTGTCTCCACCAGGTTGATTTTTTTTAGCAAAAGCTTCTCCTGAATGTGCTCAACAGCTAACTATGTTCTCCCAGTGAGGAGAACCTGTGAGGTAGGTCTATGAATAATTAAAAAAACAACCACAAATATAATCAAGCATGTATTGAGTGTTTTTTTTTTTTTTTTTTTTTTAAAATCTGAATCATTTCTGTTTCTATTACAAGGTATTAGCTACTCCCGGCAGGCTGTGTGGGGGGGTATCCATGTCAACTCATTTCCCTGGAACCAGGTCTCATGGAACTCCTCAGGACACAGAGATGGATGTGGCATGGCAGGAGCTGATGGCCATCACAGAGCTGCAGGTAAGTCCTTCAGCACCGACACGATTTAATAGAGTTTTATGGACCGATGTTACTATATGTTGTGTGTCTTATTACAGATGTGCCTGTTTCTGCGTATTATCACAATAGCTAATGCTCATTATCATGGAGGTCCAGGTTGTATTATTAGCTAATTTTACAGTCTCATTTCTTGGACTTTTCCAAACTGAACAAAGTACATAGCAGGTTTAAACAGAGAATTAATTTGAATGAAAAAAGTAAATCACTTCTAGTGTCACGATGAAGTAGAAAAGTTAGTCAGAAATAAAAATAAACTCTAAAAACAATATGTTTGCTTGAGACAGACAAATATGATGCTGAAAAACATTCACAGTGTATGTGGTGAGATGCGTAGCAGCGACCCATTTGAGTGATGGGCAGATATAGAAATTGTGAGAGGGAGCAGGAGTTGTCGCAGGCGCCCTCTGCACTGCACAATAGCCACCTGTGTCCAAGTGAAACCTGACCACACATATGAGAACCCTTCATAAACCACGGGTGGCAAAACACGTGAATTGTGGTCCACTAACTCAGGCGTCTTCTAAAAGTACTAGAGTCATTTTAGTTCTGTGAATGTGACAAGTATGTGCCGGTCCGTCATAACTAGGTGACACCCTTTTGTTTTTGTCACAGGAGTTTGAAGTCCCAAGTGAAGGCTCCTATGAAACAACGCAATATCAAAGCATGGAGCCCATGGTTTCGATGGGAGGGTACGGGATGACTCAGACCCATCCTGAGCCTCCTCCTGCTGCTGCTTGTGAGCTCAGCACTGCTAACACTTACAACGGATGTTACTCTGACTCGGCGCCTGTCTGTCATCGTCAAGGCGGCAATGCAGATGCAATGTACGGACACTCTGAACCTCAGCTCAACCAAAGAATGCTCCCCCTCTCTTCCCATGCACAGCCCTCACTCATGGCCCTTAGGGAACACATGAACATGTCAGGTGCCAGTCAAGGGCACAGAAGGGCCAATGCTTGTTTCTCTCAGGGTCTAAGTCGACACATGCTGTGGAACGCACACGGACAAAGCTCACACATACGCTCAGCTGATGATCTGGAGTCAGACTCCGGCCTGTCTCTGGGCTCCAGTCCACCTTTGGCCTCCCCAGATAATCCTGTTGGTGGTGCACCGGGGTACCAGAGCGTAGACATGGGCATGACGTATAGTGACGGCGAACCAGACGGCGTGACTGAGCACACCAGAAGAGCGCACAGCCATTACTCAATAGACTACCAGAACCAGTCTCACTCGTATTTAAATTCAAGTGCACAACCTTATTTTTCACCCCAAGCTGCTTTATCTCACTCTCACCATAGTGCTCGGAGGGTGGTCAAGCAGCAAGAGGAGGCTGCCTCCTACAGTGACTTTGGAGTATCCAGCAGGGGGAGCTCACAGCATAACATTTTTTCAAAACCACAAGGAAGCAGCTCCGCTCCTCCTCCGCTGAGCAGAGATGAGCGGAGAGCAATCACTCTGAAGATCCCCTTCCCCATGGATAAGATTATCAATCTACCTGTGGATGACTTCAATGAGCTCCTGACCCAGTATACTTTGACAGATACTCAACTAGCACTGATCAGGGACATTAGACGCAGAGGGAAAAACAAGGTGGCAGCTCAGAACTGCAGGAGAAGGAAGCTTGAGAGCATAATTCACCTTGAAAGGGAACTGAACCAGCTGCATGCCCAAAGAGAGCACCTGACACAGGAAAGGCTGGAATTCCAGCGCAGCTTGGCTTTTATTAAATGCCGCCTCACAGACCTCTACGCAGAAGTGTTTTCTCACTTGCGAGATGAAGATGGACAACCATACTCTATAGATGAATACTCTCTGCAACAGACACCTGATGGTAAAATCTACCTGGTACCTCACACAACCATGCAAAAACGAGAGCAATGCTGAACAGCTGGGGACAGTCATTATTTACACTGCTATGGAAGGTGAACCGCCTGAATATTTACAGGCTGAAAGGTACAAATTTCATGTTATGACTTAGCTCCCCCATGTGGAACTTGACACATTTGTCTTAATGGACACTTCATGTTCATAAAATTGACTGATACAACAGTGCTTTGTAAAAAAAATAATACTTTATTTAAAAAAAATAAAACAAACTGCACAGCAGTCTTCTGCTTGGTTAAAAAGTTAATTCTTCTACTCCACCATGACTGTTCATCCAACCTGTGAAAAACAATCAAGTTAAATAAAGAAATAAATAAAATTGACAAATGTAATGAGTAAGATCAATGATTTTGTACCTGATTGATCCATTGTCACAGAAATGAAGTCAGGTATCGGAAACCAGAAGTTGTCACCTAGAAAGCAAAAACGTAAGATGAGTAAAACGCAATCTTTCAAAATAAGAGTTGATTCTATTGACTGCATGCAATATGTTGTTGGACCTCTATGCACATTTAAGAGGCCAAGTTTACCAGTCAATAAGTCATAACTTGTCTGCACAAAATGTTATTCATTATTGGGCTACACAACTCACTACCAGCTACATGACAAAAATAAAATATACTATCAGTAGTTGAGAAGTCTGGTCTTACCTACAGACAGCACTTAAGCCTTTTGGTAGCTGCTGCCTGCTAGCCTCAGGCTTCTGTTCTCACTCTCCCCTGCTTCAATGATCCTGGCGGTGGTTTTGCTACTTCTCTCCCTCAGCTGGCTTCCATGGCTAGCCTCAAAGACTTTGCATGTAAGCTAGCATCCTCCAGATGATCTTTGCAGAACTCAGGTTGATGGACTCTTTATGACGACTGCATTTGCGCACCACTTCTTATTCCTCAGCCCATACTGGTATTTTAAGACCGAGTGACTTACGCAATATACACCAACTAATGCAGGGCTTCTCACCTCTCCCTCAGGAAAATGGGATTTCCCAGACCCCTATGTAAAGCAGGGCTCTCATCCCCAGTTTGCACAGCATCTGACAGTAAACCCAAAACCACTAAAGAGGCTAACAAGGCTTAAAAAAACTGAAAGATGGTTTATTTCAGCTTGATTTGATGCAGTTACAAATAAAAACCAGACTTAAAGAAAAATCTACATAAAACCTTATTGGAATGCTTGCTTTCCATAAACACATTTCGATTAAAAAAAAAAAAAAAACACACAAAAAAAAATTTTTTTGAATGAAGTCCCTCCATGATTTATCTACTGTACATCTCTTCTTGCAGCAGCTGTAACCTGCCACAACTGTTTGGCTGAGCAGATTTAGGAGGTAAACCTGCAGCTGCCCTGTCACTTCGCTTGCTCTCCTCTCCTTGCTCTCCTCTCCTAAGTACTCAGTCCTGTTGAACAATACGGAACAACATTGTTAACCGTGCACTGACTTTGTTATAGCCTGAGATGATCCAGAGTGATTTTTTTTTTTTTTTAATGTTATCTGCACTTAACGATTCCCTGCAACGTCAAACTCTGGTTCTATGATACAATATTAGTAGCGCAGGCATGCCTTCGAGTCCTTACCACTTCACATTTTAAAATCGTCCTGGACGGCCATATCCACCGCTGCTTGAGCCACCTCCATAGCCACCTGGACGCAAAGATGAGGTTCAGTTTACCTAGAGCACAAAAGGCCAGTATGCATGTGAGCATCTGCCATCCCCATCTAGATTCTTACCAAAGTTCCTGCCACCACCGCCACCTCCAAAGTTGTTCTTCATTGGGCCAAAGTTAGAGGCCTGGGGGTCGTAGTGGCCCATGTTATTGTAGTTATTGCCGCCGCCACCACCTCCACCACCACCACCACCACCGCAGTTGCCTGAAATTCAGTTTAACATGTAAATTCAGTTGACCAAATATCAAGCACAAATCAGTGAGATTATGAAAGCCAATTTCACTTACCATAACCGTTGCTGTCATAGCCATTTCCTCCATAGCCACCACCACCTCCACCCTGGTTGTAACCTTGGTTGTAACCCTGATTATAACCACGGTTGCCACCATTGTTATATCCACCAGGACCTCCAGGACCACCTCCATAGCCTACAACAGAAATGACCTCTTGAGCATGTTGCTAGGCTCCAATAAATAAAATTGACAACAGCTGAACAGGTCACTTACCACCATCACCTCCATTGCAATTGTAAGGACCATCTCCATATCTACCCCTGCCACCTGGGACAATAAGGAAAAAGAGTAAGGTTAGGTTGCAATATTCACTACAACTATTCAAACACCACAGTCTGTGCGTTCTTACCCTGATTGAAGCCTCTGTCATATTCATAGGGTCTGCTACCACTGCTGCGACCTTCATTTAAAATAAACGACAATCCTTAGCTATAGAATATTATGACCTGTTTGTGCATATTAATTACATAAAAACATACCTCGCATACCCATTCCTGCACTCTGCATCTCCTGCCTTGTGAGAGCCTTCCTCACTTCACAGTTGTGGGAGTTGATTGTGTGGTATTTCTGGACTGTGGTGTAGAAAAGGTATGAACGAGCCATTCAAGACAATAACCCAG
The DNA here is from genome assembly GCF_900324485.2 of Mastacembelus armatus. Classification (NCBI taxonomy): domain Eukaryota; kingdom Metazoa; phylum Chordata; class Actinopteri; order Synbranchiformes; family Mastacembelidae; genus Mastacembelus; species Mastacembelus armatus. Next base: position 1,229,156 of record NC_046639.1, on the reverse strand, counting down.
TTATTAACGACTGCCTGCTACAGAACAAGTTCACTCACTGACAATCCTGTCGACTGAGTCGTGGTCATCAAAGGTGACAAAGGCAAAGCCCCTTTTCTTTCCAGTATTACGATCAGTCATGATATCAATGACCTCAATTTTGCCAAACTGCTGGAAGTAATCCCGTAGGTGTGACTCCTCTGTATCTTCCTTTATGCCTCCAACAAAGATCTTTTTGACGGTTATGTGGGCACCTGGCCTGTTTGAGTCCTGCGAGAAGAGAGATCAACTTTAAACAATAGCACTCCTCCCTTTATATGTAGGTCATATTCTTTAAAGATAAATTACTGCAATGCATTTCCAGTTTTTACGTACCTCTCTGGAAACAGCACGTTTAGGCTCCACCACTCTTCCATCAACCTTATGGGGGCGAGCAGACATGGCAGCATCGACTTCCTGCACCGAGGAATATGTAACAAAGCCAAAACCCCTGGACCTCTTGCTGTTGGGGTCCCTCATGACCTGGCAGAACAGCCTTCAATTAATAAACACAATTTCCAACCCTCCCACAAATCATGTATTAAAATTTAATTTAAGACAAGCTTAATTTCTTTTTTCTCATAAGTTACAAAACACCCAATAATATCCTAAAATTTCCCCAAATTGTTTGATCACAGAATAAAAAAAAAAAAGAATTAGGACATCCTCACATTGAATTCTGCTTAAAAGCAATAAATGGCCCTCACTTACCACACAATCTGTAAGGCTGCCCCATTGCTCAAAATGAGCCCGCAGACTCTCGTCCGTGGTCTCGAAGCTCAGACCTCCGATGAACAGCTTGCGAAGCTGCTCCGGCTCACGTGGAACCTACACAATGGACAAAGAGGGAGCGTCAAGCTAACGGCTAACATCCACTCACAGCGTCACGAACACCTGTAACACCTGTGTTCACCTTAAACCGCCACAGACCCGACACGAACGCGTATTAAAACAGCCTTTAACACAAATCAGGACAGGGTGGAGGAGGGAGCCGCCGCCGCCGCCGCCATTAATGATGTGAAACAGACCCGACGCTCCGTAATTTCAACAGCAATTATGCTCCAACCCTGAAGTCGTGTATTTGTTGATCTAAGGCTTCTGATTTTGTGTTTGAAAGCCGACAACAAAGGTTTGATAAAGCCCCTGAGTGTTGTACACAATGAAGCCCCTTAACAAAAGGCCATGAGGCCCAGATGCTATAAAATGGCGGCTCGACGCTACAACGCCGCTGCAGCTCTGACAAAAACACAGCGTCCGCTCAGTGGGCACGAAAACGTCAATTACCAAGTATTTTCACAAAGCCAACACGCCGAAAAACGACCGGGGATACTTCGCTAACGCAGTACTCACATCTTTCGACATATTTGACGCTAAATCCTTGAAGAACCTTGTGAAGTGACAGGGTAGCGATGATCTGCGTCAGTCGAACCTAGCCCGATTTTCGACAGTAGAATTAAGTAGCGAACGTTCCGCCTCTTGTACACGGTGATTGGTCAGTCATTCCCGCTGCAGTCTGTCGTCAGCGGTGTTTTAACTTTCATTGGACCGAATACGATCAATCATGACAAAGAGCCAATCACCTGACGGTAGGCGGGGCTCTGGCGTTAATTAAAATGGTAATGGTGCGTTTTGTGTGTGAATGGGATTTTTCTAAGATGTTGTTTTGCTAAGATAAAACACAGCTGTCTGCAGCAGATTTGCAGAAGGAAAATGCATAAATACATAAATAAATAAAAGCGACAGATGTGAAATCCTAAATCCTGATTTTTGACTCGTGCAGGGTAGGCTGCGCCAAAATTGTTTTAAATGGCAGATAATACACAACACACACACTTTCGTACTAAACGTGCACCTACTGGTGAGGTGCATAAACACATAAAAACTGTTTCTGACGTTTGGAAAGCGCAGTTAATCGCGGCGTGAGCACACTGACTGTGTATGTGCGGGTTATCAGCTGACCAAGGGGCGGATACTTTCATTGTGCGCTTTTAAACGCGCGCATCTTTTTGTGACCCAAGCTAGATGCTAACGTAGCTCTAGGTTGGCCCCGACAGAGTCCAGGTCCGCAAAAGAACCGCCGTTCATTGTGGTTAACTAGTCACAACCGGCGGTCGACACCTCCAAAGGGTAAGAACTAGTCTATGCATTGACGTATTTCACGCTGCTGCACGTTTCTTTCTACATTTGCCGCCTGGTGTCAGAGCTAGCCACCGTTAGCTCGATGGAGCGTTAGCCCGCTGGTTAGCTAGCCACTTTAGCAAACACAGCATGTTATCTTTATCCCTATGTGCTCTCCTTCAGCTGTGCTGTAGTCTGAGCTTTAATTGTCTCACTCTCGTGAGCAGCTAAAAGAAGGTGTTTATCTGGTTGGTTAACTAAACCCGTGTAAGTTTATCGTGCGTGTAGCAGGTTGGCTATACATCAATGAATCGGTCCTGTCGCTAATGTCTGGCTAAGCTAACTATCGCAGGCTGAGACTTTACCCGCCTTTAACTTATGTGGCCGCTTCATGTTTAACCTTTTTTTTAAAAAAGTGGTTTGTTTAGTTTTCAGCGAATCTGTGGACTAAGACGTAGTAAGGGCTTTATTTATAATCTCTTCTTGAACGTGTGTTCTTGTGCAGGGAAGTGCCATTGGCCTGCAGCAGCAAACTTTGCCATGGGCAAAAAGTCTCGTGAAGAAGAGTCCTCTTCGTCTGATGAGGAGGAGTATGTTGTGGAGAAGGTGCTGGACAGGAGGGTGGTGAAAGGCAGAGTTGAGTTCTTCCTCAAGTGGAAGGGATACTCTGAGTAAGTTGTGCTGACCTGTACTCTCTCTAATTCACCCATGTCCAAGTTAAACACCACAAATATCTGAAGGTATTTTTGTTTAGCTGGAGGTTTCTGCTCAGAAACAAAATAGGAGCAATTGAAACCAAATGAATGGATTAGTTTACCAACAACAAACTATTTGACAACTAGTTTTGGTAGTTTGTCATTTGATGTTTTTCCAAGCAAGAAATGCCAGAACACTGACCTTGCTCCACCTTCTCCACTGTAAGGATTTTATACTTTAATAGTTGATACTTTAATTTATATTTAATAGAAACTGAATGTCCTTGGATTTTGGACATTTGGTGGAAGTGATGTGATCACATTTTATTGGGCTCTGAGAAATTAAAATGAGCATTTTTACAATTTTATCATAGTATAGACTAGTAGTTAGATAATGAAGGAAATAGTCAAAACTGTAATTTATAATCGAAGTATTTGCAGCCCTAATATCATTAGCCTGGCTGGCAGCAGTCATTGTTAGTATTTTTCATTGGGTGGTCTTTAAGGTCTGTACTGGCACTGACTTGACTGTAATCTTTTTCAGCAAGCACAACACGTGGGAGCCAGAGAAGAATCTGGATTGCCCGGAGCTTATTGCAGAATTCATGAAAACTTACAAGAAAACCAGTAGTGGGACTTCCACACCCAGCAGTGGGGGCAGCAAATCCAGCACAGGCTCCTTGGGGCGCTCCAAAGACTGCAGCAGCTCGAAGAAGAGGAGCTCGGATGATGATGAGGAGGGTGGAAGTAAGCCCAAAAAGAAAAAAGAGGTACATAATATATTGGTGATTTTATTGTTTTTCAAATAGACATTTTAATGCGTTAATTAATTTGAGTTCTCGTCAAGTTCAAGCTTAATGTGATCTATATGATTCAACCAAAATTTAAAAAGTAGATTTGAAGGTCTGTAGTATACGGGACATAACTCAATTGGTAGATAGTTTGCCTGTGTGAGATTTAAACCCCTTTCCCCTTTGTGTACTTCACAGCGGGGAATCGAAAGCAGCTCTCCACTCTTGGGAGAAACAGTGGCTTAGCCCTGGATTAAAAAGCCATTATTTGTATGTTAATTACCACTGAAGACAGAAACTGTTGCACCTACACATTTCTAAGGGTACATTGCTAAAACCTTTATTAGATATGTTTGACATATAGTAAACACTTATTGAATCAGTGAATTTTGTCTGAAAATAAATTTAAAATATTTATATAATTTTGTGAACCTGTTGAACGACTATTAAAAATGAATTAAAAAAAAAAAAAAAAACTTCTGAAACAAATGTTTAACTTTTTAATGCAAGGTGGTAGAATTTTAACTAGAACTAGAGGCACATTGTGTAAATCGTGCATTTACACAATCTACAGTTGACTTCTAACTACAAAATTGTATTTCTTTCCTTTCGCTCTCAGGATGATGTTCTAGTTGCTCGTGGCTTCGAGAGAGGACTTGAGCCAGAGAAGATCATTGGAGCAACTGACTCGTGTGGAGACCTAATGTTTCTTATGAAGTGGTAGGTTTTATACAAATGTACAAAATGTCTTTCTTTAACCTAAATGTCCTAACAATGACAAAGTGGACCCATACTCAATGTTGCATCTGAAAAAAATCGTACTAGTGTTTTACCACCTGCACCAACGCCTTTGTTAGTGCAGGTGTTGCACGCTGCAGCTGCAGTCTGTACCGCTACCGCCTGTAATGGTGTCATTGTTTGAAATGGCTGCTTTCAGTGTGCCAGATTGCTACTGGCAAATTATCCATTAACAGCACTAATCGCCTGGATGTCCATTCATATACAAACAGTATGCTACACCATTAAATTTTATGTCAATACATATTAGCTAAATGGATACATGTAGTACCTCATCCCTCATGTTTGGTCAAGCATCTGTTCAGGGTGTTAGCTGGATCAAACTGAGGTAACATTTGCACCATAATTGAGTGATTTATCTATGAATAAATGTTGGAAAATTTTATAGGAATGTTATACTAGGAAAATAAATGTAAACATAAAGTTGTGCTACTATCACCTGCTGTGTGTGTAACTGTATAGTTGGAAAATAAATGACAATGATCGTGTAACGATGTTTGACTTTAATATTTGTCAAATTTAAAAAAAAAAAAAAAAAAAAAAAGCCCCAAATTGTTAAACCACTTAATAGACTGTGTTAAAGCAGTTCTACCTAAAGCTGATGTTTTTTCCATTACATTGATAGAAATATATCATTATTTTTAAATGACTGTTTAAATTTGACTGGTTTGTTCATGCTGAAATCTAATAGTTATAAAAGTTGTAGTATTTTTGTTTTACTCCATTTGTGATGCAGATAGTTTTTGTTTTTGTCATTTTTCTAGCCTTTTGTGTTGCAAACTATGACACAGTTCTGAACAATTTTAACATCTCTATCTCCTGCAGGAAAGACTCTGATGAGGCTGATCTCGTGCTTGCCAAGGAGGCCAATCATAAGTGCCCACAGATTGTCATAGCTTTCTATGAGGAACGTCTCACCTGGCATGAAGACAGTGACAAGAAGGAGAAGGATGCTGTCAGCGCGTGAGTGTGCCACCTCGGGAGGAAACGGGACCTCCTCCACTGCAGGGACAACCTTAAGTCAGACATTTTTCACACCCAAACCTCCCATTCTTCCTCTTTACCATGTCCAACAACAACACAAAGACAGTGGACACACTCATTATCTCCATCCATATCCCATTGGAGCACATGGCCCAGACTGCTAAGAAAGATCCATCGTAGCCGAGGAGAAGCTGTAGTGGATGTGGACAACATGCTACTGGGGAGGGATTCTGCTGTTCTGTCTTTGTGTTCTTTAGTGTCTCTTCGTCTTAACACGTCATGTTTTTAGTGCTTACGGGATACGGTTATGCGAATAAGGTATTTTGCATCCTTGAGTGCAGATGACTGTCTGTTAAAAGTCAGAACATAGGTTTGAGAGCCAGAGTAGGTACATGCTGTTTTAACCATACGCTTGTCCAAAGGGTGAGTGGACCATCCCCACCCTAAAGTCTTTATAGACGGCGTGTCTCTCTTCTTTAAGAAGCCAGTGAAAGTAAGACCATAGATAGTCTCAACATCCAGGATGCGACCACCCCACGTTTTCTTGACTGCATGACCACACCTTTTTAAAAAATTTTTAATCTCTTGTAGGTTTTTCAGTTTGTCCTGTCTATCCAGATATAACTCTTCAGTGTACAAATCTGCATAGAACACTGGTCAATTATATCTTTTATAATGTAGTGATTATATCTTTTTATTTTATTTTTTTTCTTTTATCTCCTATTTTACAGTTTTAACATGTTTGTGTGTTTTTGTTTTTTTTTTCCCTTTTACTCTTAATTGTTCAAGAAAAATAATAAAATAAATTTTACTCAGTTTTGTACTTTTTTTACACTGTTATGTTTGGACTTGTCTTTTTTGTCAGGTTAGACAATCTTCACTGTATCCAAGCTGACTGAAACCAGCATTCACACCAGTCGATGGGGTCTGCCACCTTGTGGCTAAAAGATGACAGTCATTTAGAGTGTGACCAATTTCTGATTACAACCCTATAGTTTTAATGGTGTTGATCTCATTTGTGATACTTTGATTTTTATTTTTTTATTTTTAATGGAAATGATGCAAGAAGTAAACTTCACTCAGCAATTGGCATATTTGGTCTTCATCATTGTAATGTTCATTTGAAACATTAAAATCAGTTTCTGATCTGATTATGTATATCCTGGGTTTTATTGTGATGAGTGATTTGATTGTTCTTGAAGTATTAAATGTTTTCTGGGATAGTGTAACAAGCAGATCTCAATTACACACATGATTGTATTTCGGTTTGATCTGCTGTGATCCAATATGGATTCATTGGACCAAATGTTTAGTGTTTACACACTAAGATCTGCTGATTTCCTTTTGTTGCCATTATTCAGCATTGTGCAAGAAGATTGTGACAGTTTACATTAACCATGCCCCTTGTTATCAGATTGTTTTGGTGTTTTCATTAAAAAGTATTTTAGTCCTTTCATTGTATTTTGTCTTCGGTTTTTGCTACCCCAGAATTTAAAAAACTTGTGTGAATTACATGTTACAAATATGTGTACAGTAGTGCTCTTTAATAAATCTTTTCAGTGTACACCTTGCTGTCAGTTGGCTGTTATTTTAGCATATGGCTGGAATTTTTGCAGATGATAAATTACTTTAAACCTGCGCCCCAGGATGACATGAATCATACCGAAGAAGGAAGATAAAAGTGTCAGTGAGTAATTTAGTGGGAATTGTTTTGGTTGAACCGAATGACAAATAAATGACACTAAATCTCCGCTTAACATTTCTTAATATTATAATGATTGTCTTCCATGGGGGTGACAGTATCATGAAACCAAAGCTTTTAACGTGGCCCCTGTGGAAGTTCAGACTGTTTCACATCAGTTTTTTTATTTCAAGAGCACCCACTTCTGTCACCCAGCAGGTGGAGACATTGAGCAACGTCTCTGCAAAAGTCAGAACCATTTTTATGCAAGTCATTCACAGTTCAAACAGCTCACCACAGCCACTCGTAAATTAGTCTTTGTGAACAGCCTTTATGGATTATTATGCATCTTTTGGAGGTTTGTGGGTTCATGTCAAGTTTACTGACTAACATCACATCTTTCTCTTAGACTTCAATTGTTCTTCTGAGTCACTTCAGTACTTCTTGATGTCTGCTGGACCCACCGCTTGGCCCAGAGTCCCATGTTGTGTAGGAGGCTCTACTGTGTTCCACTTCACCCAGGTTTATTTTAAATTCTAGCGGTGTTCTCAAGGTTTCTAGAGATACCAGATGCTGTTTTTCCAGATGGAAATTTGTCTGATGCACAACATAGAGAATATTTCAAATAGCTTGTATTTAATGTTTTTGCAAAATTATTTTTGCAGGCCTTCATTTTGCCTTAATTACCTAAGATATATATAGATATACACAGTGAACCATGTGTTTCTGCTGGAAACACATGGTTCATGCATGGTTGGCATGTGCAGGCCCTGGGCCACCACAGCACCCTGCTTCAATTTAATGTAATGCTGAAGCCATAAAAAATAAATTAAAATGCAGTCAGCGTATGCACCACGTAGCCTGAATTACAAATCTAATACAGTGGATATGCATGTAATGCTATAACAGGAACAGGTTTCTCAATTTAAAACCAGTTTGAAGAAAAATAACAATGAGGAGGCGAGTACACCAAACAAGTTCCAGTAAAGTGTGAGACCTACTCTGTCATAATCTGGTCTCCATGATAAAAATGAGACAATATGGATTGTTTATTTGAATAAAGAAAATTGATTTTTTACTAAGAATAGTATCTGTTGTTTGGAATTATGGCAATATCAGTAATAAACCGAAGTGAAGGTTGGAGTTTAATCCTTATTCTTCACTCACCACCCTCTTTTTCTTTCTTGCTGCCTTTTATAGTGACTGTTTCTCACACACACATACACACAAAGTGCTGCTCAGCTACGTCTAAAGTGATGGAATTTTCCTAGCAAAAAGGCTTTTACACTCCAAATGGAATGCAAAGGTCACTAGTAAATTTCCAGCCCCTGGGACCATTAAGCTGGGCAAAGGCAGCGAGCAGCAGGCTGTTTTATGGAGCCTGGAGCTGTCTGCTGACAAACCCAGGCCAGTAGGTTTGGTTGGGAAAGCCACAGTGGCACTCGTGGGAGCGCTGCCTGTGATGTGTGTGGCAAATACAGATGTAGAAGCAGTTCTTTTACATGGTCAACAGGCATTGCAGAGTGAAGCTTCATCGAAGCTAAAAATTTAAACGAGGAAAATCTGCTTTAAGCTGTTTTTCTAGAAAACGTGTATGTGTTACAGGGAGCCTTGTTTAGTTAAGCATCAGCTTTTCAGGGTCAAAGTCATAGATTTTCTGTTTTCTGTAACTTGCACTAGTTTTAATTAGAAAACAAATTTTTTGACCCAGGTTTGCCCTTTTTGGTATATATATTTTTTTATTTATTTATTTATCTATTCAAAGTACCCCGTCTGTACTTCAACCACACTCCCTACTGTACCAGTATGTTCCAGTGCAAATGAGTTCCACGGGGTATTGCCCACGGCAGAGGTGGGTCGTCTTGCAACACATTACAAATAATGAGTGTCGGGGGAGCTACTGTGCAGCTGTGGTGAGGACAGAGACTGCTGCAGTGGGCCTCATCAGCGTTACACAGCTTGTTCAAGGATACAACTGAAACAACAAACAAATAAATGTGCACTCGTACAGATAACACACAGCACAATACGCTGCTAGCTCATATATGAAAAAGATTCATAGGCTTCAGTTTCTGCTGCAGAGAAACTGTGGAAATGTTTTGGTCCGATGTTGTAAGTCATGAGTATCACAGAAGCCGCTGACTTTAATGTGGCCTTTCTTGTGCTGTGATCATGTAGGCACAGCTGCCCAACAGCTGTCTCCATTTCCTTGTTGCGACCAGATAAAAAGGTCTGCGGCGATGATTGGCGCATCATCTCTCAGCTCAGTGCGCTGATCTATGTGAAGGTGATTGCTATGTGATGCTCTAATTTGGGTGGCTATCACACTTAATGTGCAGTAAAGCACCATAGACAAAGCTTCTTCGTTCTAAATACCCCCCTGTACTGCGCCAAGGCTCCCACCGCCAACCCTGCTGGCTGTGTTTCCCCTTCCCCCCCCCCCCCCCCCCCCCCACCTCGCCCCACACTCCTCCCTTCATCTCCTCTCCCCACCAGGGGAAAGAGTTATGGCTGCCATAAAAGGCAGGTAATGCATTGTTAACTAATTCTGTCTGCTCAGAGCTGATATATCCTCTGCTCTAAATCTCTGTGCTTCCAATAAAATGCAAATGCTAATGCTTGCCCTCCATGAGCTGATATCATTTTTAACAGGCCAGAGGTAAATGCTAGAGAGGGGTGGGGTGGGCCAGAGGCAGCCTTAGACACGGTGGGGCTCGTAGCCTTCATGGGACATTCTGTCAGAAAGGAGACCTTGTGCTTGTGTGAAGTGTGCACATATGGCTGGAGGTATGCACATCAGACTGCAGCAGTACATTTTAATAAGCTAGGGCTGCATGGGTATGAGTACTAGTAGTTAACCTGTGATAGTTAAAAGCAAGTGCGGTATCTGTTATTGAGAAGCCGGCACTAGAAGCGTTTTAGTCAGTACTCACTCACCATCAAATAACAGAAGCCTCTGGATTTGCCTGTGGATCTAATGCATCATATTTCCATGTTAATAGTAGTGTCATACTTCGTGTAACCTTGGGCTTCTAAATATTGATCCACTTCTACATTTTCAATTATCCTGTGCCGTTTTTCTGCCATCTGGTAAGGACCAGTGATTTGTGTTCCTTCATATCTGGAGGCTTGTCCTGTAATTAGACCATAAATTAATTTACAGAGAACAGAGAGAGCAGAAAAGATTGAAGGCATTAAGTAAGTCTTCGTTGGTTGGAGACAGAAAATCATAGGAAACCACAGCACAGTGTTTTATTCACTAGAATAAGATAATTGGATTGCAAATTCCAGCTCCATAACTTTTCTGTTCCCGCATGTGTCACTTGTTTTTCTTTCAAGTATTTAAAACCATGCTATGGCTAATGATTGCTTGTAAGTCAGCTCTTCAATAAATGGCTAGAAATCATCCACTGACATAATTACACCTAATTACTTGGAGTGCAGCAGCAAAATGATTAGGAAAAATGGGGCATATTAGTGTCAAAATGTGTGTGAAACTTTGTAGTGAAATGTACTGTGAATCCATCAGTGGTCTTAAAATGACCCCCCAAGCAGGCGGAAAACAATGTTGTGCTTTGAACCTAGCTGTTATTTACAGCACAGCTTAAGTGGAGGTCCTAAAAAACCAAAATGCATCTTGATTGATTTTAAATTGGGAGTATATGCTCTCCTGCAAGATTAGCTCATTGTCCCCTGCTGCTAAATTACACATAGTGATTGGGGCTGTCGCTGCACAGTGTCTGAACACTACAACTGCAGCTCTCTTTGCCATGTGGAAATTCACATTAGACAAGCCTAAGTTACTCGCCTCAAGCAATTAAGAGAAAAATGATGCAACGGAATGGGGGTTCTCGTGTGGTGCAAAATGCAAAATCAGCAGGGTCTGGGTTTAAAACACTGTACACGCACGACAAAATGGACCAAAGTGAAACGGGGCGAAGTGGCGGTAAGACCAGCACAGTCGTCTGTCTGTAGGGTGAAAGCTGAATCAGTGTACCTGCTCTACGTGATGCCTTGGGCGTTGTTAAGCAAGGCCACAGCTGCCGGCATATTCTGATCATATCATGTGGGGCTCGAGAGGCAAGGTCAGCCAAAGCAGAGCCCACCTGCTCCCACATTCTCCATCACACACCCCGCTCAGCGCTGGCCTCCCGGAGGAAACACGCCTGACTGCCACGCTGCTGCTGCAGACAGCATTTGTCCCTGAATTTATGATGGTGACTTTTTGGCGGCCTTTCGCGTTAAAAGTCATCTTGAGTTTCCCAGTCTGGCTGTATGTGTGATGAGAGTTAATCCATTAACATTCAGGGCAGACACGAACAGAGGATGGCTTTCTGCCAGTCCGGAGCCCCAGTAGTCTTTGACCCACTGCTGACCACCACATTCTCCTAGCCTCTGCTCCCAGCCATAGCCAGCCTCCACATAACACTGCGCCATAAACTCTCTAATGTTACACTGCATATGAATCTGAAGTATTATACGCCTGAGGTCTAATATTCAAGGCTTAGGACTGAATGAGAAAACTCCAGCCGTGACAGCCTCATATTGGCAGAGAAGGGGAAGAAAATCTGTCTGTCAACTGTAGAAGTCTACACATCTTACATTTGGACCTTTTTGCATTTCAGTCAGATCAACATCAAGTTTCAGGCCTTTCTATTTCCATCATGGATTAGTGCTCAGATCAGAGTTCAGGTCAAAAAATCCCTGGGATTTTCTGTGGCAGTATTTATTTCAGCAGAAGTTCGTATTAACGGATCCACAAGGAACAGTTCTGGCTGACTTGTCCAGGCCTAGAATAGAGAGCTTGGTGTGCTCCTGCACTGATTATAATTTTAGGGCCTTATAAACCCTTGATAAATACTTTATAAAGCCATGTTGCATAACAAATCAAACAGGTTTTATAATTCAATATTATAACCACTATCCTTGTAAGAGCCTTGTCATCTCTGGAGGCCCACAGGATATATACCTTAAACACACATTAAAGTGCTCCCAGTCTAGTCCATTACACTGATTAGCAGTAAACACATTCGTAATAAAACTTAGTGAAATAAAGGACGATGGTCAGTGCACTGATTCATGGTTGAAATAGATCGTGTCCTAGGTGTCGTACTTCTGAGGGCGCAGGAGTGATACAGGGCTGTTCTTTGCAGGATCTGTAACACATAAGAGCCAATTTATCCAAACAGCTCATGTCTAAACATTGAGTCCTTCATCTCAACTGCTGGCCAGAAATAAACCCGAGCAAAGCAGTGTGGCAGGGGCCCAGTAAACGTGAGGGAATCTGGGAAGCAGAGCAGACCAAACAGATGTCTTTCCACCACAGAGACACCTCCTACTTGTATCCCCTTGCTCTGCTGTCTATCCCACTTTATCTCACCATCCATTAGTCTGAGTCTCTCTCTCTCTCTCTCTCTCTCTCTATCATAGCTCTCCTTCTGATTTCACTGCACTTGTGTTGCCCTAGTTTGAAATCTGTTCTCCATGAACTGAACTACACATTACATAAGCATTATTGGAACATTTAATGATCCGTTTTATCACAGCATTTCTTTATTTTTTATCACCAGGCAGCGGTTATTAGAGGAAGAAGAGCAGGAAGAAGAAAAAGAAGAAGAAAGGGTGGATCATATGTTTCCACTTTTGACCTCTCTCTGTGGCATGTACACACCTGGTTCAGTTTAGATTGCTGTTTCTGTGGAATAGCTGAAGGCAAACTAGCTAGTGGTTTCATCTGGGGAGAGCAGGTCTAAGTGTTTACACCACGGACTCACTCTCAGAGGTTCTTCTAGGTGTGTTTTTCAATTTGTCGTCGTGTTGGAACCTGAAGAAAATGCTTTCAGCTTTAGGCGACATCACCAAGCTGGTTAAAAAGTAAAGTTTTCCATTATATGTTAACACAGTTTCAGAGCACGCTGCACGTCAACGGGCCAAGAAAAGAACCTTTAGTACTTTTTGTTAGCGAGGCTGCATTACGTCAAAATGACTTCTTTAAAGGCACATTTTAACTCCAACTATGTGAAAATGTGTGTCAGATGTGTTTCCTTGATGATGGGAAGGACAAAGCACGGGCACCTCGGACTCAGAGCTTCTCATCTGTTTCCTATTGGAGGAAGTGATTCTGGCAGGAAGGCAGGGGCAGCAGATGAAGGCAGGCTGGGGCAGAATAACGGTAAAAAGAGAGTAAAAGGGCAGAGAAACAGGAAATGACTGTGTGACCCACTGGGCCTACTTACTACATTGCCAGAAGCCCCAGGCCACGGCCAACCTTCTGGGCCAGCAATTTCCATTACCTGCTGCTTCTGGTTCCTCAACATAAATCCAGGTGTTCCTGAATAAAGCTCTCTCTCTTTCCCCAGGAACCACAGGGTGCCAGGGGGGAGGCTGCAGGCTGGAGGGGCTGTGCTGCTGCAACAGTCAAGCTCTGCCTCCTTGTGAGAACATGCCCTGGAAAACACTGCTCCAAATAAGGCGATGCTAAAAGAGGCAAAAACCTGGGGATTTCCATCTACCCCCTGCTGGGGCAGAGCCATACTCCTTCATGTTATTAATTCTGTCTTCTAATTAAAAGAACTTGGACCATTCAATATAAAGTTGATGCATCTTTTTATTAGGCTGCTTTCCTGCCTGCCTTGTATTAATATAACCCTAGTCCACTGGGAGGGAGAGGCTCAGCCCTTCCCAGCTCCTCACTGCCCCCTGGCATGCTGAGCGGGCGCTGCAGCCGCTGAGCTGATAAACCCTAGAAATCATTCCAGACTCCAGCCAGAGCTCTTTACAGTACCTTCAGCGCTCCCTGGTGATGGATTAATGCACTGTTGTTGTCATTTTATTGCCATTTTATTGCCCTGGTGCAATTTACCAGGCTTTATGTTCCTCCGCTGTCCGGCAGAGCAACGCGCAAGCGCATGAGACCGGCATTCCTAGACAAAAGGCTGCCGCTCACCCGATCACTGCGCATGTGCACCACCCTGGCTCCACTCCACACAAGATGCACACGCGCGCGCGCGCGCTCACACACACGCACATGCACACACACACACACACACACACACACACACACACGCACACACATAATCTAAATCAAAAGCACGATTCATTCAAACACAAATGGGGTACTATACAAGCGAGCAGATGAAAGCATCAGTAGTGAATCTTTCAGCTGCTTGATGGACTTCACATCCACCGCTGCTGTTTTACACTCTCACCACCTGAGGGCAACATCACTCAGCCGGACTGCAGCTGCAGGCTGCAGCAACAGTTCCTGCTCTCCACTCAGCACTGTATTTATTTGTTTGTGCTGTCTAGATGTGTTATGTGCTCCATAATTATAACATTTAAACTGGAGAGAGTGCGCTCTCTCTGCGTCTGTATGCAGATATAAGGGTTGTTATGATTTCCTTCCTTTGCCATAAATCCCACTTAAGGCTTTTTCTTTTTCAGACGCAACAGTTTAGAGAAAGATCAGCTTTGTTTTTGTGCTAGAATAGTCCAATTTATATTAAGCCTGAGGATTTAATTTCCTTAACATTTAGATATTAGCCATTTCAGTCCAACACTTAAAACACAGCGAAGCACATTTGATGTCATATGTTACAGTTAAACAGCTTTAAAGTAAACACCCACACACCCATGCCACACACAGCTGCTGGTCTGAGCTCGTTGTCGTAACATGTGGAAAAGTTTTCTAACATCTCTTGCCAAATTCATTTCTCTCATGCTGTGGGAAAATCACACTAACACCTACACCCAACTCCTTCGCCTGGAAAAAAACAAAACAAAAAAAAACAACAACCCTCGTGGTTCCTGTGCTATTTACTTCTCTTTATGAGAATATAAAACACTAGTGTCTAATTTGAAACACTAATTATAGATTTTGTTGGTTATTTTAGACATTAGAAAATAACAAATAAATCAAAACAGGGCCTAACTATGTGAGCGTGAGCCTGGAAGGAAGCGACCACCAGAGGGAGCACAGATTCTGTCAAATCCAAAAAGGAGGTACATGACAATTAAAAAAGATTAGGTACCTGACACTGAAAAACATTAAAGATACACCATTGTTCTTACACATGCTAGAAAGAATTAGATTATCACAGATACGTATCAGCTGCTATTAAATTATTTCAACATCAAAGAAGCTCAGTTCTCTCCTCCTTGCCTACCCCTGCCTTGAAATTTATTGTATGTCTCGTGTTGTCCTTTTGCTGTAAGGGCGTATGTGGATGTGCCTGTGTGTATATTTCTTTCACTTTTTCAGTGTAAAGTACAATCTTTACAAGGACCTGTAACCTCAGAGTTTCTAACGCCCTGAGAGCTGCTGATCCATCACTCTTAATGGAAGAGGATAAGTTTCAGCCAGTGAAAGAGAGAACAGACAAAGGCCGGACGATTTATGGCAGACGGAGAAGTGGAACTCCTGATCCACTTGATCTGAGCTGGGCTGCGGCTAGGTTAGGCTGGGATTTGCCCCAGGACAGGGTCGTTCACGTGCACGCCCGACCCACCCAGCCACACACGTGCACGCATGTTAGTCCAGGCCCAGAAAGCTTCAGCTCCCAAAATCCAAACCTTTCTTTTAAGCTTTTGAAGTTCCCCTGCCCTCTTCTTCTGGAATAACTTTTGTGCGTCCATCTTTTCCAGTGAGTGGCTGCTCTGGGTGGTGAAATATTGAGTGGAGACCTGTTACATGTTAGCTTAGAAGATAGCCCAGGTGTAAATTACGTGGGAGTCTCTAGCCAGCCTTATTTATGAGAGGTCTGTCAGGTGTTTAGGTGTTGGAGTGAGACGTGTAGCTTAAACCGTTCACTTCACTGTAAATCAGGTCATACGAGCCGTGTCTGTTTGGGCAGTTTATGTTTACATGTCTTTGCATACTTTTCTTTTCTTTTTCTGGAGCACCAGGTGAGGCCAGGTTGTGACCGTGCAAAGGCATAGATGATAATCTTTTGCTGTGAATGTGAGGGCGTGTGCACGTGTGTGCAGGTATGTTTTGTCTGGAGGCCATCACTGTGGGTGCAGATGGGCTGAAGCACCAGCTATAGTTAGAGTTATTATGCTGTCTGACTAACAGAGATGCTTTTTATAGATCCCCTCAATACCTACACCTGTCATCACCATTCTACATTATGATCAAATGTGAAACCTACTCAAGAGTTTTCCTCTTTCTTTTGTGATGCCCCTGTCTGTCTTTATCCCAGACATATCGCATAGTGGTGCAGAGCTGAGAATGTAGCCCATCTGAGGACATCAGGTATCACTCAGCTGGTAGTTAGACCTGTCACAGCATGATGGATACTGGCTGCCAGACATTGAAACTGCAGCAAGCAGGTTGCATAGACACTGCATTTGTTACCGTTATCCCCCCACAAGGTGCCGCCAATAGTGTGAGATGGTTTCTCCCCTTCTGTTCGCCCTATTGTCCGCTCTCTGGCTCGGCCTTGTCTCGGCACAACAATGGCATGAGAATCGGCTGGAGCGCTTTGTTCACCCTAAGTGGGAAAGCTTCGGCCCTTAAATGCGACCACAGGGAAAAAGGGAGTGGAAGAGAGATGGAATGACTTAAAGGTTGAAAGGGGTTAAGAACATGAGACAGAAACCTCCAGAGGGAGAGCGAGAGAAGGGGTGGGAAGAAGGAGAATGAGGGAGAGGAAGAAGGACAGAGGATGATGTGCTGGAGGCAGGTACATCTGCATTCTCTCCAAACACAGCATAGTCCTGTCTGAGGTATCTCTATCCCAGCAGCACTCACTGGCAGATTTATGACCTCTCTTTGTGCATGTGTGTCTATATGTGTGTGTGTGTGTGTGTGAAGGAGAAGGAGGGATAAATTGCAAGCGAGAGACACAGGGTACAAGAGAAAGACTGTGTGTGAGCAGAGGCGAAGGGCAGCAAGCAAATAGCACCCATGTTGCATTCCATCGATATCACAATCCCTCCCCCCAGTTCCCAGTCTCTGCCATATTTCATCCTTCCTCTTTCCCTTTATCCGTCCCTTCTTTCCTCTCCTCTCCAGCTCTGTCTCATCACCCTGCTCTTTACTTGGCGCTCTTGGCCCTTCCATTGCTCTGCTGGGTCCCAGGCTGTAAAGCCCTCTCAGGGGGAAGGGTGTAAATCTGTCTCCCCGTCTCAGGAGATTTCCTGGAGCTCAGCAGACTCAACAAAGCCCAGGCAGTGTGGAGGACCAAATGTTTTATGCACACACACACACACACACACACACACACACACACACACACGGTTGTTTTCATTCCTTCGTGGGGACTTTACATTGGTTTACTGGAGACTTACCCTAACCTTAACCATAACCACTACTTGCCTAAACCTCACCCTAAGTTTAGCCCAACCCGAACTTTAAACACAGCTGTCATTCTACAACTCAGTGATTTATGTGGTGAGGACCCACATCTGGTCCCTTCAGTGTGAGTAATACACGACACACATACAACACACACACACACACACAAATATACAGAGCCAGAGAAATGATATGCAGCACATCCTACATACACCAACATGTGTTAAAACTCACTTACACACACTTGACCTTGTTTGGAAACTCCTATAAAAACAAAGCATATTTGCCTTTTTCTTGTCCAGCCTAGTGCCTGGGACACCAGTGTGTGTGTGTGTGTGTTTGTGTGTGTGTGTGTGTGTGTGTGTGTGTTCACAGGACACCCTACCCCCTAACATTTTGTCCGGAGGAGCTGCCCACATGAGCTTGTTGTCTCTCCTTATTTTCTCTCTTCCTCCTTCTTCTTTTCTCTCCACTTCCCTCTCTGCTTTATTGCACTTGATTCTAAGCGCGTCCATTCCTGAGATGGCTCAGATAGCAGCTGAAGCTAAATTGCCCGTCATAAAGCATCTGCAATAGCAATGGAGCTCTCAGGGTGGGACTGCTGCAAGGGGGTATAAGGCGGTTAGGGCTCACTATGAAAATACAAGGTCCTCTTTTTAATCTTTAAATGTGGAATATGAACTCTGGTTCAACATCTACAAATCAAAAGGCCCTTCCTTAAACATTAAACGATTCTGTTGCATGATCGATTTCCTGAGTGCCTCCTAAATCAGTTTTATGCATATAATTTTCAGGAACATTTGGCTATTTGAGTGTGTGGGTTTTGGAGAAAAGTGACTGAAAATCAAAAGTAAAATGATCTAATGGTATTTCGGGACGCCAAAACGCTTCTGCATGATACTACTAATTACTCACACAAGACAGGCTAGTTAGAGTGAGATGCTGTGATTTATGGGGGGGTCATATATTTGGCTGTACTATGTTCCTGTCAAATGGTTGACAGATAGATGACTGCTGGACTGTAATTGGCCTTCCTGTTTGTATCTCTTCTCATGTTAACAACAAAGGCACTTCCCAGGTTTGACTGTAGGGGGTGCACTTTTGAGAATGTGGCCTTGTGCTCTTATGACAACAACATATTTTATACAGGAAGAAGAAACAAAGGAGAAAGGACGGATGTGGACGTAATGGTCAAATGGGAAAGACACAAGAGAGGTCATTGGAGTGCAAGGTGGGTAAGGCTAACTCACAGAGAGAGAGAGAGAGAGAGAGAGAGAGAGAGTGAGGGAAAGCAGGTCTGATCAGTTATGTTCCTGCAGGGCTTTCTATTGACTGATCTCTAAAATGGGGAATCTGTGTGTGGTATTTGTATCAAAAATGCCTCATTATCCAACCAACATAATCCCTCGAGCTGCCAAATTAATCTCAACAAAGATTCGTTGCAGTCAACACAGTACCGTGGCCAAAAGATAGAGAGATAGAGACGTACAGCTGCAGCATATTCAAGTGGGAAAATCCCGTTCTGCTTCACACTGCTTTTGTCTACAATCTGTTTTATTAAAGCTGTAATATTATTGCTCTGGAACTGACTGCGAAGAAGAGAAATTCCAACGGACCACAGAAGCAAGACAGGGCCAGCAGCCGGCTTGGCAGGAGCCCTGGTGTGATCATCAGCTATGGGAGGAGTGCCGCCCCTCACTCCTGCCTCCCAGCTAGCCTTGCCCTGTGACAGATGAGCCCAATGACAGTAGGACGCAACAACCTGCAATTGAACATTCCCCTGCGATCTGTCAATGTCCCTGATGGTGTTTCACTCAGGAAAACACACAGGGACACACGCACCTTCACACACACCCTCACATTTAGTCATTTCCCAGGTATTAGAAGAATCAGCGCCCAAAGCACCTTGTCATATTTGCGGAATACCTCAGATACCTACTGCAGGTGTCTTTTCAGATTGGTTGGGCGGTGTGCGTGCCGTGGTTCTGTTCTGCACAGGCTCATTCACTCACCTGTGAAACAGGTAATAATTACAGGTTCTCAGTTCCCTGATGGGAACAAGTTGCATTGTACAGTCCTACATGTGAGCTGGTCCTGCTTTTGTGCTTGATTTTAGCTGGTGCTGCAATTCTCCGCTTTGACCACGAGGTGTCACCTCGTTCACAAAGAGCATATGGCTTCAAGCCTGATAGGGGCTTTATTTTCCGCTTTGGTGGCAGTGCTGTGGTGTATCACGGCGAAATGAAATAGGAAAAATGAAAATAGGACATAAACGTGTTTGCCGCATACAGGGCTTAATGAAGTCAGCCTTGCCAGTACATTAGGAACAAAGGCAGCAGAGAGAAAGGCATTGAAGGACAACTCACAAACAGTTCCAAAATAAAAAGGGAGATAAAGTATGAATGGTGAGCCTCCTCAATGAAAAGCAGTTTACTGGTTGTCATAGTGGAGATTTATTTTCCAAGCAACTGGCTTTTTATGGTCAAGCTCCTCCACAATGGCGAACAGTAGTGTGTTGTAATATGGCATGTAAAGAATGAGACTCTATAGAAGCAGTCCTCCATTTGTCATATTTAAGGGGATAGAATAATGACCACTGGCTGCCTTGTGCTTGAATCGCTCAACTTGGCTTATTTTTGTGTGCAAAATAGAGGATGAAGATGAATGGTCTTCATACATGACTTTGTAGAGTCCAAGCTATCATATCATGTCATATAACTTAAACCAATAGCTGGCTGCTTATCATTACCCTAAGCCTGGAGCAGTAGCTAGTCACTTGCTATGTTTCAGTAGAAATTATAAAACAATCCACCTGTCTTCACTGGCTTGTTGCAAAATAATGATCGCTCGGCTTCTCTGCCATAAAAGCATGGTGCAAAATTAATTGTTTCAATCAATCAATTGGTCAATTTCATAGCCATCAGGCTTTGCCCAAGATCATGTACATTCTCTACCCTTCTCCTTGAGGATGGGCCTGGAGAATGCCTTGTGATTTATGGCCTCTGTGTGTGCTGCATAAATATACAAATACTATACACATGCTGACAAGTATACACAGTGAAGAGGCAAACACACAGACTGTATATGCACATAGACATGCATATTAGTGCATATATGCACACATTCCAAGCGGATGACACACAGCAGGGGGCAGATCACGTGAGGAGGCAGGGTAAGCACAGAGGGAAATCTTCAGTCTATGCCAAGCACACCGGTGACACATGCAGCTAAACATAGCACATGAAACACAACCAGTGGTGACAGACTGTATTTTCTCTTTCACTCATCATTTCATGTAGCTCACATGTGCTAAGGTGCATACCTGTACAACACCATCTCCTGTTTCACACGTGCCACCTCTTCTTTCTACGTACATGGTTTGCACACGTATGTACATGCATGCACGCGTGCAGACGCATGCATGCTCGTGCATACATGCACATATATGCATACAGTGAGAGCCAAGTGCAGAGGCTTGTTGTTAGCGTGTTGTTCCTGTGCTGTGGCTTGTGGGCCTGTCTGCAGGGCTGATCGATGGTCTTTTACTGCTTCCCCAGGATTATCGGTCGAGTTCACCGGGAGGGGAAGGCAATTCATCAGAGCACAGCGGAGAGAGAGAGAGAGAGAGAGAGAGGGAGGAGAGGGGACAGAGAGAAAGGGAGAGAGGGATGGTGGGAGAGAGAGGCACGGGGGGCATCAGTATGAAAATGGAAGAAAAGATAGGAGAAAGCAGAGGTAAAGGTGTGAGGAAAAGCAGAGGGAGCAGAGACTGAGAGAATAAGGAAAGCAAAATGGAGACAGAGAGGAGAGGGAGGAGATGTACAGCTTGTGATACGGCAGCACCTGGAAATGTATGGAAAAGACAGAGGAGCAGACAGAGATAAATATCACGAGATAATACGATATGTTAGGGCAACCTCAGATTGAACCCTCCTTATATTCTGTATTCAACATCAAACAAATATATGACAGTGCATTGTCCATAGCCATATGAAGCAATACCACCAGTGGAAATGGTAGCAGCAGTTCTGTTTTTATTGCAGTCGAATTTAGTGTTTTGCATTAGCTTTACTTATTTCACAGTTGAAGAAAAATGGCTGGTCGTTTTAAACCACAGACTTCCAGACAACACAGTAACATTTCCAGAGCTGTTGCTCTCATGATGCTTGTTGTTAAAGACAGTGGAGAACTTTAATAGTCTCTAATCATGTATATTATCCTAGTTTAAATGAAATCAGCATCACAAATACCAAACATGGTTGCAGTTTTCATAAATAGCGTACATGCAAAAGCCCACTCTGAGACAAACATCAGCCCGACCAGCTCATCATTCTGTGCAGAATCTGACTTTACTTGATTAACATGGTCTGCAACACGGGGTAATCCTGCCAGGCTGGAGCACCTGCAAATAAAAATGTACAGAGCCAAGTGTTAGCTCAGCTCCCAGTGGTTTCAACTATGTCTCCACATTGTTCTCCACATTTTACAGAGGCCATAACACATGTGTTCCAGCTCATTCATTTCATAAAATGGAAGGAGGAATAGTGGAGATTATATTCAGCATCGGCAGCTAAGCCAGTGATACACGGACACCCAGATGAAGTCTGAAACTGTCTTTTACTTTTCAAGGAAGAGTGCACACAGCTTTTGATGGCAACACAGATCTGCCAGGTCTGCCAGCCAGTCCACCTTTCAACAGGAGTACATTATCGCTAATCACGTTACTGACCACTAACAGAGATAAGGAACATGGACCCAATCATAGCACTGCAGAGTACAATTTATTCCTATATGAATCTCGTCATAAACAAGAGTGTACATGCATGTGTGGATTCTAATATGTTTCTGTTTATGTCTCCCTTTTAATATTTTTTCTTTGGCGTGTGAGGTTTATGTTTGCAAATGACACTGCATCCCAATTTTTCTCCTTCTCCTCACATCTCTATCACACTCTCCACAGATAGACTCCCATTCCTCGCTCCTTCTCTCTCTCCCTCTCCCCATTGATGGATGGACAGATCATGTATATCCAATCTAGCAGTGCTCCTGATGCGGTTAGGGGCTGTGACAAGTCTCCGGGCGGGGGAACCAAGTGGAGCGGAGCAGAGGAACGGGGTGACGAAGAGGACACGACATCTGGAGAACACGCAGAAGAAAAAGAATGCAGCAGAGACAGGGACTGTGTAAAGTGTCTGCATACCGCCCCGAGCGTGTGTGTGTGTGTGTGTGTGTTTATGTGTGAAAAGCAAACACACACCCTCTGCCCTGCCCTCTGGGCTACCATGTGGGTCTGTGATTGACAGTCATAACTGACTGGCTTCCAACATAGCACATAATAACGGCGAAAACGGACAGAAGTTTTATATTTACAGTACCTAGTGTTTCATGCCTTAGTGTGTCTTGCATGTTTCAGATAGAACAGGTGGAGTGTTCTAGCTTATCTTCTACTGTATAGTCCATAGAGTGTTATAGATGTCCACTGATTGTATTGGTGACTGTTCACATTAACTCATACATAAGGGTGTAGTTGCAAACATTATCCACTAGGGGGTAATGTTATCCTCACAGTCCTCACAGAAGTGCTGGGCTCTCCAAACAATCTGTGGTGCTTAGGCAGTAGTGGGTGATTTCCAGGTTCATATTGGCAGCAGGGTTGATGATAATGTATTATCACAGGCTGTAACATTGCAGGTGGTGCTGGTGTGTGTCTGCAGGGGTGTCACCTCCCTTCCTAGCTCCACGCTCCCTTTGGATCCTTTTTCTTTCGGATCACTCTGTTAAAAGACTTTACCAAACCGTTTGTGTGAATGTATGTGGCCGAATGTAAAACAATATTTGAAAATAATTCTTCCACATGCACATTCAGGTAAACTCGACTAAATTAAATTCACATTTTACTGTCGGGCGGAAAATGTGAAAAGTTGCCAGCAAACCTTTACGACTCTGTAGTTTTAAAGGTAGGAAAGCACAGAAACCTGTGAGGAAGTGGTGTTCTGAGTTAACCTAAGACTGTCTGACCTCTCAGACGCAGTCAGGTCAGGGGTCAACTCACTTGACCCCCCCCCGACCATATCAAACCCTCTGACTACATACTAAACAGACAGATAGGTCTGTACACACATACCATTACTCTCTTTAAGGACAGAAACACTTTCTCCTGTAGCCACATGCAACACACACCAATAGACTCAAAACACACAAGGTGGAAGTGACTGAGAATCCATCTTTCCCAGTCTCAGCCTGTCCCATGTCCCATGTCCCTTGTCCCATGTCCCATGTCCCTTGTCCCATGTCCCTTGTCCCATGTCCCTTGTCCCTTGTCCCTTGTCCCATGTCCCATGTCCCTTGTCCCATGTCCCTTGTCCCATGTCCCATGTCCCTTGTCCCTTGTCCCTTGTCCCATGTCCCATGTCCCTTGTCCCATGTCCCTTGTCCCATGTCCCTTGTCCCTTGTCCGTTACAACCCATCAGCTCAGGACACACTCACACACACTAATAATAACAATACAGAGTGAACAAACACGAAAATGGAACATGAATTTCACCAGAATCTGCATTCTACCTCCATTTTAAATACAGCAGCCATTTTCTAAAACGTGGAATCGCCACCCACACCCCCACCTCTAGATAGTAATCAAATTTGGTCTCATCTTTTCATTTTCTCATCTCTCCTCCCCATCTGTGTGGTGTAACTCCTCTCTCTCTCATTCTCTCCCTCATCATCCCTCACTGTCACTCGGCAGCTCTGAGCCATTGACCTCCGACCCCCAGGCAGGTTCACCAGCAGGTCAGGAGCCTGGCGGGGGGAGACGGGGAGAGAGGAGGGCTCGGAGGTCTGTTATTGGGGGATGCCAGCTTCCTCCTTTGGCCATGGATACAGCCTTCACTTCTGCTGCCATAGCAACTGGACGAGACGGTAGAGAGAGCAGACTGCGGAGAGCTGCTGGGATGGAGCTCTCTCTTCTGTGATCTGGCTGTAACCTCCACGGGCACTCAAACACACACACACACTGTCACACACGGTCACACACACAGTCATACAAGCACTGTGCCCATAATGACAAACTGGCACACACATAATCCCATACGTGCTTGCAAAATCTAATCAAATTTCTTATTTGGACTGCCAGGCTATGCTGGAAAAGACTTTTTCAAGTCACAAGATTGATGGGCATTCCATGTTGGCTGCAATTAATTGCTGCATAATTAGACTTACAAGTTATTTATTGAAGCAATTTGGAGAATACAAGAGCCTGGGGATATATAAAAACCATTTGATCACAAGCCGCATAAACTTTAAAGATGTCCTCTTACAAGCATTATTTGGATAGAAATTAGCAATACAATCTCCCCCCAAAATGCTTCCCAGGTTAATAAAATGATAAATTAGAATAAATCTGGCCTTGAAGTGAGTGATGTGCTGGATGGTTCATGAGGCCAAATAGAGGTGAAAAGTGCAGGTAATAAATGCAGTTAATACATAGATAATAAAAATAATACAGTGTAAGGAGAGAAAGGAATTTCTGCACACTTTTTGGTGCATGCAGGTGTGTGAAGCTCTGAACCAGCATGCTTAGTTCGGAGAGCCTCAGGGGTTAGGGCTCAGTCCAGGTGGTGCACCACCACAAACAAAGGCATTAAAAGAGTCTGTTGGCACTTGCTATTAATTATAAATCATTTGGCACCACTACACCTTTCGTTTTCTCTTTGCTGCTGTCTTTTCTGTTCATCTCTTGGTTCTCTCGTTCCACTCTGTCTTATGTTCCTATTTCCATTTCTGCAAAGATTAATTTCCTTTACTTTTCCTGACTTTTACTCTCCCCACTCTCTTTGGTCTCTTCCTCTCTCTTTCTCGTATTGCTTCACTCTGTCTCTCGTTGCTCAAACAAAGATGATAAATGAGGCTATTGGTGTCTCTCTCAAGAATAAGCTGTGATCCGACAGCCTTTGATGTTTGACAGCTTTAATGATGTATCTTGATGAATTGATGTACAGTAATTTTTACTTCATGTAACACGCTGTTTTGCTATTGAGCATATTACTGTACGGTGCAGTGAACGAAACTGCTGTTGAGGTGTGTGTGTGCGTGTGTGTGTGTGTGTGTGTGTGTGTGTGTGTGTGTGTGTGTTTCCCATATTTCTTGACTTGCATTCCTGTGCCTTGCATGTTTGGTGACAATGTCAGTGCACTTAA
Organism: Mastacembelus armatus; assembly: GCF_900324485.2. Lineage (NCBI taxonomy): Eukaryota > Metazoa > Chordata > Actinopteri > Synbranchiformes > Mastacembelidae > Mastacembelus > Mastacembelus armatus. The sequence goes on along the minus strand of NC_046639.1, from coordinate 1,203,581 downwards.
GCCTGCTAGCGGCCTTATCTCAAGTGTTTCAAGAGGCTCTTATCAGTTCTCTTTGTAATAACAGGATGAACTACTTTTAGTGGCACATGTACACTCACTAACAGGCCGGCTGCAGACGCCCACATTCACTCACACGTTCATTCTTATCTGCATGAAAATGATTGTATATGCATGTCCAGACTGTCACCCAAACACAAACTGATACTCCTATTCTAAAGCACGGGAAAGGAGACATTTCAAAAGATGTTTAATGAGAAAGCAGCACATCAAAGTGAAAAACATAGTATAAAAATAACAAAATAAATAATATCCAAATTGATTATCTCCCGCAGAGATGATCCTGTATCATTAATTGGTTTAAGTGTGTGTTTCAGCCATGGCTCGGCTTGTTAAAGATTCTTGGATTTGGCCCAGTGGCTTAATTCCAAACACAATGTGAGTCAGAGAACAGGTTTATGCTGCTGTGTGTGCTCTTCCCTGACTTCACCAATAGGTGGAGCTATGTACATAAAACAGACACTGGGGTTGCTATGGTCAAATGCCCTTAAGCAGCAGGAAGAGCTAATCGAATTGCCAGTGTGTCTGTGTCAATTACAGTGGGTCAACTTCATAAGAGGATTAGACCCAAATCATATTTGCACCTGTATTCTCCCAGCAGTTCCTGAACCAGAAGCAGAATAGAGAGAGGCCAGAGAAGCCTCTTAGTGTGGCAGGCAGATATTCAGGATGATAATGATATGAAACTGGCGATTTTCATAAGCACACATTCTTATGAGATATTAGAGCTTCTTTAAATTCTGCAGATAAGGGCTCAGCGTGGCTGCCATGAGGGATGAGTTTTGCCATTTGTAGATCGTGGTGAGATGAATAGCAGAGTAAGGTTGATAGTCTTACAGTGCCAAGCCACTATCTTATCACTTGTTTTTATCAGCCCGATAAAGTAAATGACTTTGCTATAGGTGTGCAACTCTTCAAATTCATTATGAGCCTAGTCAGCCTGGTGACTATCGACATGGCTGGGACTCTGTGATGAATGCAGGTCTGTCTGTTGAAATATGTGTGTAGTACATGGTTGTGACACACTCCAGTGTGAGACTGATAGGAGATGAAGATGTCTTTGGAAGTGTGAGGCAGAGTAGAGACCGGTGGCTGGAAGATCCTTGACGCTCCTCAAATGTAGATTTTCAGGCTTTGTTTAGATTAATATAATGCTCAGGGAAGCTGGGACCTTAAACGAGGCATTTACATGTTTTTAATCAATGTAGGAGGCAAACGTGCATAAATACACAACAGGACTTATTTGTGCAGCATCTCCAGAGGGAGGGCATCACTAGTAGTTTAAACTTAGAGGAACAATAAATTGGTTGCAGGCTTGTTAATTCTGTACAGTCTGTTAGCAGTCCTCATGAGGGTATTACCAGTGCCACAAGAGTGGGAGCTGTGGTCACTTTCTGGCACAGAAGTACTCATGCAAAACACTGGTTGCCCTGCTCTTTAAGAGCACACACACACACACACACACACACACACACACACTCACCTCAGCTTAGTGTTCAAGGGTAGTTAGATCAGCAAATGAGTCAAAGAAGGAAGTTTGAAATTGTCCCAGGAGGAGCATCTATCTCTGTGGTGAGTGGCAGCTCTGTCAATTAGAGACAGGATAGTGATGCAGGCAGTGTGTGCGTGTGTGTGTGTGTGTGTGTGTGTGTGTGTGTGTGTGTGTGTGTGTGTGTGCACCATCCAGCACCCATTCATTTAACTCTCTAAACCAACTGATGCTGTTATGGAGAATGCTATTAAGTATAGCTGACTGGGACTGTGTTGCAGCCCAATCAACGTTCTGTCTCCTGTACTAACATTAAATGGAGTCTGGTTGCAGTCCTCTTTCCTGCCCCCTCCACTTTGCCTGATCAACATTTGGTACAGAAAGTACCTTTGTCTCTCTCTCCACTCTGCTCATAATGGTCCATAATCCCTACCGAGCCGACCCGGCTGTATTGCAGAATTTACAGTAATAATGAGGACTAATAGAGGTAATATCCATCCATTTGACCACTAAATCAGAAACGTAGCTGAAGTAGGTGATGAATGTACTTTTCTCCCCAATTTTCTGAATCATAAATGATGGAATAAGTCTCTTAGATCCAGATTAAACTCCACTGTGAGCTCAAAATTCATATCCACATGGAATCCCTTTTTAAAAACAGTCTTGAGTCGTTCAGTTGGCCTCACAGTTTGGTCAGTGCTGTTTAGTTAAGTTTAGTTTAGTTAAGTTTAGTTAAGGTGGTAAGAACAGAATAAAGCCAACACCCTGACGTCCTCACCAACACGAAAGAAGGACTAAAGACAACAAAAATGTCACACTTTATGAATCATCTCAGAAATTTGTCTTTTCACAGACATGCCAGAGGACGTGAGCACATTTTAGCATCCCTGGAGATGGAACTCAAAGCCCTGCTCAAGGACACTTCAGTGGCACTGATACTTATCGATAAAACAGCTTGAATACACACACACCCTCCTGTGTGGAGTACAGAAGTGTTTAGATGCTGTCTTAAAGGCTACAGCTTATAAATACCAATGTCACCTATTAAAACATGATTTTCTTGTTTAATCAATTAATTGTTTGTCTATAAAAAGGCCACAAACTGACAAAATCCAAAGTCCATTTGATCAACTTCTTTTTTAATGCTGTAAATACACGTATACTGTAACATTTTTTAGATTGAGAAATGTGTCTTTGTACATATGTAAACGACTTGAATACTACTATCATTGCTCTTCTCAATATATAACCTTGGTGCCCAAGACAAGAGCCACCAGCCCTGATTCAGATGAGATATGTACTTGGAAAAACATCCCATAATGGATATATGGGAGAGTTTTGTAAAACTCTGCAGGAAAGGCTTCCTTGCTGGTTATTGTCTTGGCCAGCACTCAGACAGCAGAAGCCCCATGCCTGCAGCAGAATGTGCCCTGCAGAGTGTAAGTCGCAGCCAGCCTCCTGCATTAGTGATGCCCCTGTGCCCTGCGGCTCCACTCAGGCAGAGGAAGGAGACATACACGGCTGTGCCGGTGCATGACTGTCTGCAGGCCGCAGCCACATGGTCGTACTGTAGATGCTGATGCTTCCCAATGAGTGAGTGAGTGGGAGACATTAGCATACAGGCAGACACATAAATGGCACCAAGATGAGATCAATTAGACTGAGAGGAAGGTCATTAGGCTCCTGTATGGCCAGTGGTCAAAGTGGGATCCTTGCATACTATGTTGTGTCAGCTGTCAGTGTGAGTTCTTGAGTGTGTGTGTGTGTGTGTGTCTGGCTCTGTGTGTTGTTGTGCTAAAATTAATGCTACTGTGGAGTGTGTGCACAGTTTGTACACCACAGAGCTACAGTCAAACAGCATTTCCTGGGGTGAGAGTAAGGTCGTCAGGGTTAAACCTGCTACCATACCTTGTCATGTGCGAGTCCCTGGGTTGTGACACAGGGTGGTGAGTAATCGTACTGTGTCTGTGCATGCATTTGCCATTGATTTTGTCTCGGCTCCTAGCTCCCCAATTACCTCCTACTCCAGGCTGCCAGTCCCTTTGCTGTCAGGGGGGAGGCTGGAGACTGGGGCCTCAGTGAGCTGTTTGTTTACATTGCTAATTGCTCCTGTTGTTTCCTTTCATTAGCCCAGGCTGAGCTATTGGGCTGCCTCACACAACTAAGTGCTCTTAGCCTTCTGGTCCCCCAGCCTATAGTAAATATTGGCGATATATACAGCGCCTTCTAACATATGGCCACAGACTGGAAATGATAGGCTCTGCTGGTGCGGTAGAATGTTTTATACAGAGCCCTGTGGAGCACTGTGCTGCTCTGGTTGTGTCTGAGTTACAGTGTGAACGAACTGGAATAACACACAGAGTTGTCTTCATTGATACCAAGAGAAAGGGAAATCCTGCTCAGCTGCACTTTCGCTGACCCTTACACAAATTCTATTACTTGACTTCATTCCAGCGGATTAGGTTAAACATACAGGTTGTGTACATGCATTTATAACTATATCATACGTGCGTGCATATGTGCACGTGTGTCTGACTTCTGTGAATTATGAATTAAAGCGTTGCATGCCGGAATGAGTCCCTGTGTCTGCGGTGGCCCCTCCCCAAACCCGCCAACTCCTCTTTCCACCCCACACACACATGCACATGCACAGTCCTATGCAAAAGCCCACAGCATCTCAGCACACACAGACGTGGCTCCTTAATGACTGCCATCCCTCTCTGTGCCACATTATTAATTAGCTCAATGATCCTTGCTGATGGGACCTGCACTGTGGAGTAGAGCCCTCAGCACCCACACCCCTGGCTACTGCTGCCTGGCCAGGATAGGTGAAGCAGGGGGTGGGGTGTGCGCATACAGTACGTTTATCTTTGAAGGTATAGTATGGATTTTGTTTCCTTCTTTTTTTTATCGGTGCTCTGCAGGACCTCTTGTTTGTCCCTCTGCAGGTTTTGTAAGGCTATAAGTATGAGCAGAAGGGGTCAGGAAAGGGATGGTGGATTATACGGAAACCCAGGGATAAATCATGTGACCAGAAGGGTGCGTGCCACCTGGTCCAGCACAGTGTGCAGCGTGTTCAGCTCCCCAGTGCACCACGACTCCCAGCACCACCATACTCAGCAGCATCACAAGATTCATGGACTGATGCAGGTTCCCTGTACCACTGATCTTGGCTATGTTCTAAACTACCATGGACAATGTAATCTGTCTAAAAACAGTAGACTCCATTGCACTCCTCAGTCTTCTTGCCATGTATAACTGCGGAGGTGGTTTTTCCTCTGTGTGTTCCCAAAAATCCAACTGCTCATCAAGGGCTTAGTCACTGTGGCATGCAAATCCACATTAATATTTTTGTCAAGACAGAAAAAAGGAAAGAGGTAAGGGAGCCAGAAAAAAGGGAAACAGCCTCTCCAGATGCCTCACAATTGCACAGTGCAAATGAACATAAATGTCATTGTCAAGCTGAAATGAAGAAAAAATGTGTTGGAGGACAGCAGGACATGTTTTGCATATGAAGAGGTGAATGCCCAAGGAGAGAGAGGGAGATGCTGCACCTGTAACAAATGACTATAGCCCCCCCTCCCTCCCTCCTCCCCTACACCTCCATAAGATTCCCCTTCAAAACACAACTGGTGAGAGAGCAAAGTGTAAATATGTTGTGTATGACAGACTTTCACTTACTGGGTTGAGAGAATGCACACTTAGGAGGCTGTGCGGTAAATCTTTTTGACATTGCAGAACTGTTATAATCCAACTCAGTTTAATGGACCAGAGTCCTCTGAGTCCACATGGTATTTGGATATTCAGTGGAGCAACATCAACACTTTCGCTGCTCTGCATGTTTCCTGCGGTGCTGCTCTAACTCTGCCCATAGTTTCTGAGAACGTAACAAATGTGCATGGTGCAGGGTACTAAGCAGTAAAGTCAATGAGGAGCCTGGGCATGTGTGTGGATAGATATGCAGGGCATGCAGTCGCTCCAAGGTGACAGTGAGGTGTGTTGTGATTATTGACTATGTGACCTCACGCTGACCCCAGCTGTGAGCGAGTAAAGGGCAGGGAGTTAGTGTGTGCCGTACCGCCTGTCATGCCTGTCAATACGCTGATGAATGGAGCTGGCGGTTATTAAAGCAGAATTAGAGCAGGGAGGGGGGGAGCGGGATAAATGATGGTGCAAATGGTTGTGCAGTGGAGACTGTGGAGCCGGATGGCACAGCATCAGTGTCATCAGTCTTTATTATCCTCCAGGGAACAGAGGGGGAGAGACAGGGAGCGGTCAGCGCCACGCACCCCTCTACCCTCAGACTCCACCAACACCTAGGTCGCACCTCCACATCCCCCTGCTGGCCAACTAATCCTGACACATTATACCTGCATGTGTACCTGCACATCGACACAGGGCATCTAGTTAATCTTCATTCCTACAAATGCAAACAAATTTTACTTGAGGATACACTTAGTGTATGCACCAACAGAATGAGACACATACATGTATGCAGACACTAATAGGAGGCGGATTCTATTTCTTTTTACCCACCATAGGCTCTCTCTCTGTTTTGTCCATTCCCCTTTTCCCTTTCTCCTGTTTTCCCTCCTCCATTTTCTCTCTCACCAAGGGAGTGGAGGACCCCCACCACAATCAATCATGGTGAAGTCATACAGCACAGCGACACACTAAGGGCACTGCGCAGATAAGATGGTTAGAGGAAACGGAAGAGAAGAGGAGAGGAGAGAAGAGAAGAGAAGAGAAGAGAAGAGAAGAGAAGAGAAGAGAAGAGAAGAAGAACTAGGGGCCGGACTTGGAGGGAGGCAGTGGGTGCGCTGGGTTCACTGCACAGTCAAAGAGTGGGCACGCTCTCCGCCAGGGCGGGTCGGGAACGGATGGGTGAGCTAATGCCATTGGTGAAGCCCTGGTGAGGCCCAGCCCATCACCAGAGAGCTGTGCCTGCATACAGATGGGAGCATGCCATTGATATTCTCCCCCTGTGCTGCTGCTGCTGCTCCTGCTCCGCTGCGCTCCGCTTCTTTTTTCCTAATTAGAGGTTTATTTATTGATACCCCAGTTAATGTCTCTACTAATTTTGCTATAGTTCTGTCTCCATTACCCAAGAGATTCATTTGCTGCAGTGTTCAGCACACTGCCTCCACTAGTTTTTGGGTGCCTCCTCACTCACCTTCATCCTAAATATGGCCCCTGCCCCAGCTCAGCTTTGGTTCCACCTCCTACATTAGTACAGCACCTGCCAGAGATAAAACCAGTAGCCTGAGGTTGTGAGGAAATTGTAAATACACAGGATCAGGTCATTAAACGGTTGGTTACTCTGCAGTATTTTACATCCAAATTTGCAAACCTGAGGTAAAACATAGTGTGGTAGAGATATTTTTAGATTTAGTTTGAACGTCTTCTTCTTGCACCTGAAAGGTTTTAGTGTCCTTAGACTCTGTATGTCTAAACATGTTCTTGTGGAGCTCCAGCACCACAAGAACATGTTTGTCTAACGATACACAACACAGGTTGTTACAGAGTCCACAAATTAAAAAAACCTCAGCATTATTGAGTCTTGCACAGCGTTCGGTCTAGCTTTTCAAAATCTTCCAGCACTGTTCAGTGGAGCAAATACTGATAAATGAGGTCCAGCGTGAGCAGTAGATGACAGTGATGCTTTTGCAGACATGCCGGGCGTAACGCGTTTAAGTACACCCAGTGTTTTATCAAATAAGTTTATTGTATTACTTACCCATTCAGACAAACTCATTTGTAATAATCCCTTCTCTTCGAATTCTGTTGAAAGATAACTGTTGTGCTGCTGCTAACTCTCTAGCATATTAAGAGGTGACTACACTAAGAGCAAGCAGCATCTCTACAGCCAGAAAAAACTTCTCCCAGCAACTTCCATGTTATACATAAATTATGGATCCATTATTTTTTTCAGGTTCTTCTTAATATACCACAGTCCTGTTTTTGCAGTTTGGCTCTGTTATTTATTTGGTTATTAAAGACACATTTCCAGTGATATAATTTTGCTTTATGGCAGAGGATTGCAGCATATTGTTAATTACTACAATAAGATATACACTTGGGTTAGTTTTCAGCTTGCTGTAGTAGAAATCTCTTGTTAACTGTAGTTTCATGTAAACCAGTTCTTCAAAGCTCACCTTGACCCCTGTGGATTAAACGTCTCTGTGCTCCGTGTCGTCCCAGGTTTTTATATAAAGTTATACTCACATACTGAGCTGGATCATTTGCCACCTCACCGCTAGAATGACAGCCCTGCTATGTGACTCCTCTTTGTTGTTTGACCTCAGAAACCAGACACGCTTTGTTTTGTGGTAAGTTACAACATCATGACTGTCTGCCAACATCATGTGTTGTGAATAAACCCCCGTTTCTTTTTGATGATGATGTTCCGCCATCATCTGGAGTCTGTTGCTACTTCTTTAAACAGCAGAACAAGGCCCCAGGAAAGTTCCTTTTAATTGATTTCTGTTTATTTTTGGTGTAGATTTATGTGTAGTTGACACTCGTATCACTGAATGACATCTTTGAATGTAAATTGTTGTTAATGTGCCTCGAGTCAAGAAGAGAAAATGTCTGAGATTATTCAACAAAACAAATCCATACTGACTTGTCTTTGGGAAACTCACGATATGAGAAAAACACTCAGGATTATTTGCTGTCTTTGGTGAATTACCCAATCTTTGGGCTGAAGCTGATGTGCAGAGTAAATGTTCATATAACAACCAAACTGCTAACTGCACCACCACCAAGTATGTCAATACGAGCTGATTGGTTCATCCCTCTCATTTTGAACCCACTCGGTGTCACCCTGCCCATCTCTTCCAGCTGCTGCTCCAAGCCCAGGTGCTGCTGCGCTGACTAACTCATGGATCACAATCAGCCCCCTCGTTCAACCCAGCAACATCCCTGTCAGTCTCTTCTGTCTCCCCAGGGCTCGGCCTGATCCCATTCCAGCCATCACACTGACTACAGCTGCCCCTGGCGCCACACTGGAATTGGATGGTCTGATGACTACTGTGAATGGTCGATAACTGTCCCCGCAATGTGCACAAGAAAATGAATCTTACATCTCTGGATATAATTCTGTGGCAGCAACATATGGTTGTTTTTGCAAACATGTCAATACATTAAGTAAAGATGCTAACAAGATACAAAATCAGGCCACTGAGGAGTCTCTTTATCATAATGCTTTAATGCCCTTCAAATGGGGAGGATGGGCTTTTGTGCACTAGACACTGACACCAATGGGTTAACTAATGATGGTATTTGTGTGTGTGAGGGCGTGTGTGAATGAGTGAGCCTAAATGCGCATGTGCCTTTGTGCGTTGGTGCCTGCGTGCTATCCTTTGTGTGTATGTGCCTTTCACAGGTGATCAGTCAAGGCTATCCACTCAGCCCTGCTCTTGCAGCCCCCTCATTACAACCCACTATCTCCTCTAAACACCTGCAACCCCACAGCCCACCTTGAGCTCGCGGGCCCACACGTTGCCTCTTTTTGTGCCAGTGTAGAAAGAGCCTGCCCATCACATCAATCTACTGCACTGTTTATATTTATGTACAGGAGAGAGGCTAAAAAAGGCCCCTCTTACTGTGGGCTTTATTGACTAAGCATTAAGTGGACATTATCAGGCGATAGCCTAGTTATTTATGAGGCGGTGATAAAGGCTGCAGGACTGAGTTATGTGAGAACCAGAAGCAGGATGAAAGCTGCTCATACAGCAGCACTGATACCCAACACTTGGCTCTCTCTGACTGGGTAGAGAGGCACTGCAAATGCGCCAAACAGAGCCGAAACACTCCAGGATTTATAGGTGTTAAATTTATGCTCACCATAGGTCAAAAGAGGGGCTGTTTATCTGGGTTTCATTGTCACTGTCCTCGTGGCAGTGCGCCGCAGGTACTGAAATTTTCATATTTGCCTTAGGCATATAGCCAAAGCAAGAGGGGGAGTGGGGATCTGTGGGTGCAGCATTTTATTGACCTTCTGAACTTAGTTTTGAATTTTCTGAGCAATATATTGTGCATGCTTTTGCGAGCTGGACATAAATTATGGATGTCAGAACACACCCCTCTTTAGGTGTGCATGTGTATTTCAGTGGTATGCAGTAACTTTGCACAAGAGGTCGGCAGCTATCTTTGACCTTAGTGGGAGGGTGACATGTCTCACTGTTTACTGACCAAGATTTTGCGGCCACATACCACATCCACATACAGGGTGCAGGCTGTATTGTGTATGTAAGATGTGGATATGCATGAAACACCTTTTCTCTCTTATGTCAGTTGAATCTAATTTAAATGCACACACCACTGAGGAGCACGTCTTCTTTCGTGGCTTACATGAATCTCAGACACACACTGTCATCCAGATTTTTAACGTGCATGCATCCTTAACTCTGTATACTGTACACAGCACCATCTTACCCAGTCAAAGCCATCTTTCTCCTCAATAAACCAGGTCAACAAACAAAAAGCAATTATGTTGGGCAGCTGCCGCCTGGGAGTGGGTAATTACAGTGTGGTGTGGACAGCTTCATTCTAAACAGGTACTAAAAGCATCATTAATCATCCTCCCTCTGACGCCTCGCCCTGGTCATGTGACACAGGCTGCTGATGAGCTAGGGAGAGGGATCCGCCTTAGGGGGGAAGGAGCAAGACCTGATTGGCTCCCTCCAAAAGTCCTTTTAGAGGTCAGCCAGTCAGCAGAGATGACCTGCCAATGACCTTGTATCACTTGACCCCTGAGGGCCCAAGGGTCACTGTCTCATATCAGTTGGAGAACAGGCAGTGGAGAGGCTAGAGGGAAGATGAATGACGTCGAGAGAGGGAAGAGGAGGAGAAGAATGGTGTGAGGGCATGGTGAAGGTACACAGAAGGCTAGTGCGGAGGAGCACGGGAGGGGTGAGGATGAAAAATAAAACAGTAGATGTGAGGTTTGATTGAGTGCCTGGGCTTCTCCTTTTGCATAAAATGGCTGATGGAAAAAAAAGTGTTTTTATAGCAGCAAGGCCAGACCTGCTGGTCGCTTCATCCCTACACAACCGCCCACCACAAAACTCCCTCTTCTTCATCTCCTCCACCTTCCCATCCTCTTCTTCCTCCCTGTCCATTGTCAGACTGTCCTCAGGTTGGCTGAAGGGTTGATTACGTCATCTGAATATAATGTCGGAGCAAGAAAGTAAATAAACAAATAAACCTGTATGTTCATTTTTGATTTGTGTAAACACTGACATGGCCAAAGATGGAGAGACGTGAACATAGCCTTTCAAATCAGTGTAATGACACATATTTCCAGGGGGATTCGTTGCTTGTGGTGCCCTGGCATATACTGGGGGTTTTTTTTTTTTTGTGCTATGAAGCCAGTAGGAGAATCAATCCTTTGCCTCATGACATACAGCCAAGATGGCGCCTGACAGAGACTTGATTGAAAAAAGTTCATAAACTCTCCCCTCACTGAGCGCAGACTGACACAGGCGGCTGATTGACAGATGAAACACAAAGACACATCTGAGAGACAGCGCGCCAACGTCCTCAAGCTGGTACCCATCCCCTTCTCCTCCGCCGCCCCTCCACCTCACCCCTGCAGCTCCACCCCTTCAACCCAACTCCCCCCTGTCCTATCTCTCCATATGTCTATGAATCTGTCACCATGGCAACCTCACCCCAGGGGCAGAGGAGGAGGGAGCTGCCTGCGTTCAGACAAATAAGCATTGCAGGGCTCATTTATGATGGTTTGTTTAGGGATTAGAATACACTGATGAGAGGTCAAAAAGTGTGTTCTTGCACACATGTTTGGACATAAGAGTCTATGCGTATGTTTGAGCCTATTTACATAAGACTCTGTGCGGCATCTTGCCGAGCATCTGTGGTGAAGCTGCTCTGCAAATATTTTGGAGGGAGAGAAGGGGCTGGAAAGGAGGTGTCTTTAGAACATGATATCCTCAACATAACGTGAGATCCTGTTCGTTTGAAAAGCATACTTTCATTCACAATTATTTTTTAGCACCAGTGTGGTTCTAGTTTAGTATACAAGCTGAGGATAGCGCTGGCAGCGCAGCATCATATAACCGGTGCCAGGAAATCAATGAGTTATATGAATGGCATCATTAGCATAGCTGGTCCTAGGTTAAAGCCGATGTCTCAGATCAGCAAACTCGGCAAAGGCTCATTGCATTGTTTTCCCTTCACTTTGTGCTTGTAGGCAATTTTTGAAAGGGCAATCCAAACTAGTGAATAGACAGAACTGCACAGAGCAGGTCAGAAGCAATCAGATATGTAGCAGAGCCACCTCACTTGATTCTACTGATGCTGCACGATGTGACACTGATGTAACTGTATTTGCTGCTGTAGCACACGACACAAAATGTCTGAGGAGACGGGGAAGTTTCCTATAAAACAGAGTCACAACCTTGACACAGTTTCACCTCTACGTGCACCCCTTCGCACTCCTTTTTCCCCTCCCCTCCCAGCCCGTCCATACCTTACATTGACTTAAAAGCCTTCCCTCCCCCCCTTACAAGAGCAAATTTCCCTTTGCAGCAAGAAGTGCTGAGTGCTGCTGTTTGCTTTGTACACAGAAATTCGCTGAGGCTGTAAGCTGTCCCCAAACATCTGCTCCCTGGAGTGGAGCAGGAGAGGAGAGCCAGGGACTGGATTGGTGTGGTGCTGTTGAGTGTAGCTCTGTCATAATATGTTATGTATGAATTTGTATGTGTGCATGTGCATGTACGGGTGAGTGAGCGATTATTCAAATAGGTGCTTCGTATCTTTTGAGTGCTTTATCAGTAGCCCCGAGGAAACAAAACACGTATTTGTGTAATTGTACACAAAGAGCATCCAAACATGCAGAGGTGCACACGCTCACACAAACAGGTGCACTTCATGTCAACTTGATGTACAAATTGTTTGGTAGTCAAATATGTGAATGAGGCTGATCAAAAAGACTAATAGTGCATGAAAGTCTTTGCAACAGTAAAATCAGACGTGCAGAAAAACTACAAGGGAGGAGAACATTCAAATGATGTGTAATTAAAACAACAACTGGGCTGTGTAAAAGTGCTTCACACAGAGTTAGAAAGAGCTTAACTTGATCAATTGATTTCATTCCCTTGAGCACCGGTGAGGATATTACATGCATATTATGCATTAAGTTAATTTTAGGTCAACTTCGCATTAATTTCGATAAGCTCAGAAGGAACCCACTTATATGTGTTAATTTAAAAACGTAAGGCGAGATATTCTGCAAGCTGCATTTGCTGTCTCATTGCTCATGCCACACAACGCATCTCAGGAGGATTGTAACAGCTGCCCACATCAGCTAACTTGCAATAGAAGACAGTACAGAAGAAAACAGTGTCTGTTAATAGCCCCATTCATCAAGAAGTAATACATCAATGGTTTTAGTTTGATATCTCAATTGAAGTGTTTTATCAAAAAATGTAGCAAGAAACTTCCCTTTTACAAATAACGTTGGAGCCATTGTACTTCATTATAAATATGTTTCTTATTGATTTAAATGAATGAGCTGAATAAAGTGGATTTTGGGAATGAATGTCGTCACGGGAAATGATTTAAAGGAGAAGGGGGAGGAGAAAAATAAAGGTGAAGAAAATTCCAACTTGTTCAGTGTCAACACTGTTGCTACCTGTGGCAGCAGATTCATTTTGAGCTGAGTTATTTTGCTTTTATTTACCATGTGTTTGCTGTGTATTAGCCCAGCACAGCTGTCAGTCTCGTAAACCTGCCATACATCTTCAGGGAGGTATTACGGACGAGCAGAAATTCATCAGAGCACAGTCACACTCAAATGCTTTTGAACTAAATGTCAGGCCTGAACAAACAATGCGCTTTGCCTTTCATCAAATTGAGAGGCAGAAGTTGAAGCTTCCACAGATTCAGACTGAAGTTGTGGCTCAGCCAGAACAAAACTCTTGTTTTTAACTCAACCTCACCTTTATAATGGGCAGGAAGTTTTTCTCTCCATAGATTGTCTTGCTAATCAATGTGGTTTAAGTGAATCGATTGTTCGGTTGAGCTGGAAAAATAAACATTTCTCTCGACGCGTCGTCGTTCACTTTAAGACGATTCTGAATCAATGCGAAAAAGTTAATCACTGATTTTAATATTAGATTGAATAAAGTTCGCCAGTCAGACGCGTTTTACCACTACCGGACTACAAACGGCCTACATGCAGGCGCGCTTGTAGCGCATGCGCACGTTTAGGCAGGTGATCCACGTGAGAAAATGGCGGAATAAACGAAAATCTTGTCGACCGGCGCCGGTTTCGTTAAAATTTACAGTTTGGAAAAACTTTGGATTGTATTAAACTGAATCAGAAGCAAAGCGGGAGCCTGCAGAATTTGAATCTACCGTCTGTTTCTCGGTTTGTGTAAATAAACGTCGAAAACAACCGAGAACAAACAGGATTCAAACTTTTTCATGAGGCCTGAAAAGTGAAGGACGATGGTTTTAGGGGTTTTTCTCTGTTGGACTAAAAACTTGGAGGCAGTTTGTTCCCTGGACTTTTTTAAAAAACGGATATCAACACCTGCCGTTTCTGTCTACGTGGGAATCTGTGCACATCAGCAAAGGTAAGAATGACGTCTTTATGTGTTTGTGCTGCTGTTGAACATTAAGGAGCTGTTGTCCCTGTGATAATTCAACCTCAACTGTTTACACCGTTTGAATCGTTTTTTTGGTTTTTAAATGAGATGTGGTTCTGTTGGTCTTTATTCCAAATAGCCAGACCTGAAATGCAGGTTCCGACCCGTTTATGGGCCGTTGGGGTTTAACGGTAGCAAATATAGAAATGATGCATCGTTATTTTTAATCGTGGGCCTCAGAATAGAAATCGAAATGAATTGTGGGATGCCTAAAGATCCCCACCTCTGTTGTGGTTCAACAGTAACTGTGATAAAGAAATGTAGGAATTTACCTGCGCACCTGTGGCGAACATCGTTACATCTGTTACCTGTAAAGGCGAAGGAACATGTTTGCACATAATGATAGAATCTCCGTCATAAGGTCAAAGTCACCTCTGAGCACACGAGTCCATTTCTGTATTCACAGGCTTTATCATCCCATTAGTTTGATGCTCATCACCTTTATAACCTTCATAAGTTCGCACTTATTTGTGTTGGAAAGACAGAATTGTTAAATATTCTTAAAGAAAATTGGCCTTATTTGTAGTTTCTAGTTTGTTTACACGCAATTTAAAAATATATCTGGTTCAACACATTTCCAGCCTGTCCCTTGCATTTAAAAATATTCGTATTAATTACAAAAGTAATAATGTTTATAGTGTCAAAAGCTCCTCTTCGGACTTTTAGGTTTTAGCTTTTATTGTACAGTAGTTTTCAGTTAATATTAATGATACGAACATTAAAAAAGTTTCTATTTTCATGCCTGAATTTTTACAAAAATTATTCAGGCAGATATGCGTGAAATATAAGCAGCCGACATGTAATGAATAGTTGTTCTAAAATTTGTTTATACTGGCTCTGTCATATTAACCGCTCATGTAACTTTCATTTTTCAACTTTGCTATTAAAAAATAGGTCTGTGCTTTATATCCAAAAGACTCATCCAGTTTATAAAGTGAGCCTGTAGAATATTTTTGCCTTATTAAAATAAGAGATAGGGCAAAAAATTAGGTTAGCACTAGGTGTAGGGAGGAAATGTAATATGTGGCCTGGTATGGAATTATAATATGAACAATTATCATATGGCCTGGTCGCCTTTCTGTTCAGCTCGATGAAATATTATTGTGTGGACACAGAGATCCGCCGCCTGAACAAAAACGTTCCGACTTGCTTGCTGGAAAAAAAAAGATAAAAAAGAGAGAGAGAGAGAGAGAGAAAGAAAAAGCTTAGACGTCGAGGTCACAAGTATTAATGGCGCATCTTTCTCTCCCTGAGCCGCTGACCGGGTCATCGTTGTCCCGAGGCAAGACAAAGGTCAAGGGGTGAGAGGTGAACTCTGGTGTGGCTGCATATATTAGCTTCATGTCGTTCATGTCATTCATGTCCACTCCTGCGTCCTGCAGAGACGCAACTGTCTAATTATTCTAATTATTATCTTATTATCTGCATCTACAAGCCGAAGACACATGTTAAAGGTTTGGGCTGCAAAGCTAATTAAATCCTTTTGATTTTAGCTTTTTATTTCTAAGGGACAACACAGCTGCTTTAAGTTCAATCCCCTTGTTATTATCAATATCCGTTTTGGATCTAATAACCCTCTATCAAGTGCAAACACCGCTAATTGAAAGCTAAACAAAAATATTCCCTTACATAGAATTAATGTGGCTGATGGCCCATAGCTTGATATTAAAGTAGACATTAACATGATAGAATCGCATTGCTATACCGGCAACATAACAGTGTTTAAGGGCCGAGTTTACAATCATTTACTTTATATGAGATGAGATGTGAATCTGGAAGGAATATTTAGCTGCTGGAATTGCTGGGGCCACAAAATTTATTGGTTGATCTGCAAAACAGCACAGACAGGGTTTTATTGTCTGCTCTCCCGTATGAGTGTTCAAGCTAAATTATCATTTTCTGATGCATGTAGGGTAATAAAAGACGCAACAACTCCCGATCGTGATATTTCTCCATTCCATTAAGATGCAGTTACAGATGCATGCAAATGCTCCCAGATTTGTGCCTCAAATAGATGGATCACTACGGATCAATACTCTTAATACGAGCGATCAATAAACCTATCAATCAATTATGGCATTTTAATCTTCCCATGGATGGAGAATAACGAAAACCTTACAACTCGCGCAAAATATACACCATTAAAGCAGCATTAAAGCTAAATTAGCCTCATAATTATAACGTCATGCTGTATAAGATGCATTTCGTCTACAGCAGGTGCGTCAGACCTTTTTCCTGTCAGAGACAAACAGCTTTTTAAAGAAACACAAAAGGCAATAACCATAATCCTGAACATCCACTGATCGAGAAAGCAGCAGAGTGATGCTGTGGGATAATTCCTAAAAGTTACAGAAGTGTGTTGTATTAGTCTACTGCGAATAAAATAAATATTATCAAACCTCATCTTGAATAAATAAAGTCATTCGTGTTATTTTAAAGAAAAGTAGGAAACACGTGTCCTGCTAAATAAATATATCCAAGTGATGTCAGTCCCTGAATAAATTTGACAAAATAATGAAACAAATAGTCTGCCATCTTTTTCCACGGACAATTAATATAATTTAGTTTCTCCGTTTACATTGTTTAGATAGGAGCCAAATGGAGTGACTTAAATTTTAATATTCAAATCAGAGCGCCAGTCTGAAGCCGGGGGATGATAAATTGTTATGACCCGTTCTTGCATGGAGAAACTTGCCATTGCGCTTCTGGCGAGCAGCATCCATCGCTGTAAGCAAATAAAGGTGAAGCCTGATTGAAACCGATGCAAAGGCGAATCAAAACATCTGCAGGCTGGCGCCCTCGCTGCGTGACGCATGATGCAGCTCCTGCTGCTCAGGAGTTCAGGGGCAGCTGCCTTGGCGAGGTCGGTCCGGGAGAGGGGCAGGCGTCCAGAGTGTCCGTGTGTGGGTACGGACCCGCGGGCCCCGGGTCGCGGAGCAGCCCGTCCTTCTGCAATTTCTTCTGCTTCATGCGTCTGTTCTGAAACCAAACTTTCACCTGCGTCTCACTGAGCTGCAGGGCGCGGGCGACCTCCACCCGCCTGGCCCGCTGCAGGTACTTGTTGAAGTGGAACTCCTTCTCCAGCTCGGTCAGCTGTTTGGTGCTGAAGCTGGTCCTCGAGGCCCCGTTCACCGCAGGATGACGATCCGTGCAGATGCTGCTGCTGCTGCTGCTGCTGCTGCCAGCTCCCACCGCACCGAGGCCCGAGCCAGCGATGCTGAGCCCACAGGTCGTGTGCTCCCTGGCTGGGAACAGAGAAACACAGTCGTCAGCAAGATCAATGAGTTTGAAGCACAAAATCCCTCCTAAATAAATGATCCACATCCGTATCAATAACAACAATTCTCACATCATAAAGTCTGATCAGTGTCATTTATATGGAATTAGAACTTTTGCAGAAATTCCCAGAAAATAAACCAAATATATATTATTAATGCATTTGATACTGGACTAGTAACTAACTTGTGTGATAATACAGAATATATATGCATCTAATAAATAATCACAGGTTTGCTTAGATAAAATTATTGTAAAGAACCTGGCGTCCATGCATCATGTTGATTTAGAGTCATCAGCTGGGAGCCATTTTTCCCTGTGTATTTGACCAAGGTATGAACATTACAGCTTACAGGCACATTGCAATCTTTTGGTGCTGTAAAACAGGCGGCCTGGGAATTGTGCTCTATCTAAAGGTGAGGCCATGAAAACAGAAACACTTGTTCGTGAAATATCTTGTAATCTAAAGCAACAACATCACCAACCGAGTGAAAAACGATCAGAGATTTGAATCAACACCGAGATCTGCACGCTTCACGTTTATTGCAGGACTATTGTACCAGATCGGACTGCGTGTTGTTACGGCTTAACACGGGTTCTGGACAAACTCAACAAATGGCAGAAAAAAAACATGCTGCTGTGTATTGCAGATATGTATGAAAGCAGTCAGAGAAATGTTTGGCGATTCAAAACAACTTTGTAATGTTTACAGTCCATTAGTTGTGTTCATCAGAATCATTAATAATTTGCCTTTAGGCCTTTCTATGTCAATGACAGTTTAACAGTTTACAAATCCTTTCAAACACTGCATTAATGACAAATGTCTTCATTTTTTTCCTCTGAGGTTTCTGGGTTACACATTAAAGTATCATCTGTGCTGCTTATGTGCGATGAATGACAGGAACCACAGCTATATCTTGATTTTTCATTGCTGACATTGTGGCTGGTCGTCAGTTTGTCTTTGCCTCTGAGAAAATGTGCTGCTGCTGCATAATGGAGTCAGTGTGCCAGGTGTAGTGCACTGTCTCCCACCACAACTCACAGGCAGGAAGGTTAACAGGCCTCTAGCCACTTGGAAAAGCATAGCAGATGGAAAGGTCAGTTATAGGATAAATGTTGACGTCTGTGTTTTAAGAAAATGAATGTCAAGGTAACCGAGCCTGAGAATTAGAGGGCAGCGAATACGAAGGACCAATACAGTGGAACTGTACGTAATTAAGAACTTCAGTTTTCTGTAGTGCAAATCACATGCACGTTCTGATTAATGGCTCCAAAGATAATAGAATTGATGCCAGCCAGAAGGCATAAAAGAATCAAACTAAATATTTGAGGAATGACTTGCACACTTAAAAATAGCCAGCCAGCAAAGGGAATGAAAGGGCCTTCCAAGCCAAGGAGAGGGAAGAAGAAAAGGGATAGATCGATACACATTGCCTCAGTCATCTGGGCATCCAGCCCACAGTAATTCAGGTGCTGTCAAAGCATAATTGAAGAATGACGCACTGGGAGTATATACACTGAGCCAGGAGATCAGGTTACAGCGGGTCTGTGGAGGCCTTTCAACGTGGAAGAATACGCAAGGCTTTGTTTTGTGCCAAAACCAATACAACCTCAAGAGCAAAACATACTTTCACTAATGACTCTTTACAAGTTGCACAGTAGCGCTAATGAGTTACTCCTACAGATGATCCCCTTCAGAGAGATACAGAAAAAGGTTAGAAAGATACTAACAGTACAGTGAGGGGATGTCTGTGTGTGTGTGCGTGGGTGGGTGCAAGCAAATGGCTTTCTCAAGTGCATGGATTTGGATCAGTGGTTAATGTCTTTTATGTATAAAATGACCAATCAAAGGTGGTGTTGTCATCTTCTGCCTCCCTCACGGTGGCGTCGGCACGGTGGTAATCAAAATCTAGAAACTATAGTTCTCCATTTGTTACATCTTACAACGCTGTGATACTGATGGCAAAACAGTGGTGCTGATGTCACCTTTTGCTTTCCCTCTCAGTGTTTGCAGATGTGTGTGTGTTCAATGATGTTAATAATTTGAATTTTAGTGCTTTTTTTTTGTAGTTTTGTGCTTGTTGCATCATATGAAATTATAAGATTTGTGCCTACAAGTCATTTTTTGCCTCCATAGGCATCTGTCTTTCACTAATTATGAATTCACATCATTTTACTCACCAGTGTGGGTTTTGAGCAGACAAATAGCTAATGAGAATCTTTACATCGCAGATCTGTTGGTTGCATCACATGCAAATGTGCAGTGGAAGTGATGGTGCTGATGGGACCTTTAGTTCTTTAACTTATGAGAAACGGTTTAGAACCTTTGCATTATTTTATGCACTAATCTGAATTTTGCAGCAGCTTTGTGTTTGTGGGAGCCCCCTTTTGCAGGCGGACTCAGGCCCGTCTGTGGTAACGACCAGCCTGTATCTTTGGTCACTGCCCATTTGGGTCAGCAGCAGAGAGAAAAAAACAGAAGAACCTGGACCACCACTGCTGTAAATCTTCCTCCATGTAAAATTTATGAAACCCAGTGCAAGTACAGTGGCCAGTCAGTCAACAACTGACATTATTGATCAAATGAGGGATCTATATAAGATACTATAAGTCACATAAACCTGAGGATTGATAGGCATTTCTCACATTAGTAGGCTACTGGTATTTTTTAAGCCTAGGATATGAATTCTTCTGTGGGCTCTCTGCCCAGGACTCATCAGTCAGGGAAATGATGATCTGTGACAGCAATTATGTTAAAAAGGTGGACACATGTAAAGGTGCTGCAAACTGAAATCAATACACAAGGGCTTTCATTACAAACAGACAACTAATCAATACTCAGGGAGCACTCCAGCTTACAAGAGTAAGTTTTACTCAACTTCCTGCGAGTCTGGACAGCTGGTGGTCTGTTGCATTATTCAGAGGCTACTGGTTAGTAGGGCCAAGGGTAAATAATGGATCATTTTCTGGGTTGAATACACACTAAGACTAAACAGGCCTTTTACTATACCTCACCCTCCCTGTGTGTACAGTCTCCATGAAACAGCAGGTGGAGCAAAACTGTTACGCAGACCTCCATTACCATGGAACCGTTAAGGAAATAGTAACCGGGTCCTGTGCATATTCAAATGTGGCTTCGAGCAAACAGCTGATGTTGACTTTCCTGCACGTTTATCTGCTTTAAAAAAAAAAAAAAAAGGGGAAATATTTTTCTTTTGTTTGTTGGTGACGGAGGAAAATGTGCACGGTGACGCACAAAACACGTCACCTTTTTTTTTTTTTGTCTTTTTTTTTCTAGCTCGTGGAGTAAACTCCCACAGAACTTTTCCAACTCTGAGTGAGAGTTAACCAAAGCTTCAAAAAAAATCCGACCTAAACTCGCTCACCCTGAATAAATCTATGTCTCCAGGCGACTTCGTTCCCTCCTGTTGTGCTCAAGCTCCCTTGACAAAAACTTACCCGCCCGGTGCGGACTCCTCTTCACTCTCATCCACTCAAAAGTTTTACTCCTCTCATTTCTGTCGGCTGCAGTACAGTCCGAGCCTCTCACGGCGACGTGCATCCCGGGGCCATTATGAGAGTAGCTCTGAGTTGGCTCTGTAAAGGAACCAAAACCGGAGTGTCGCGTCTCGTTGTTATTTGTTGCGCAGAATCCGCGTCCTGGAGAGCCCTGCCCCTGCGCCCTGCACCGCCAGGGGACACGGGACGAGTGGGGGCAGGCCGGTGCCGAGAAGCCCTCGAGTGTCTCACACGGTGCAGGAGAAGCAGGAGCAGGAGCAGCAGGGGGAGGAGGAGGAGGAGGAGGAGGAGGGCTGTCCGAAGCTAAACTGCTGGAAAGAGTTAACTCTGGATGCGCAGAATTAAATCTTGAGGCAACTTCCAGCACCTCCAGTTTCCCCTCCTCATCACGAATGCTGACTTCAGGATGAATCCTGCAGCCCAGGTCCCGGTTTATGACCTCTTTTGCTAGACAGCAGCCCGTGAACAGAGGGCTACTCTCCCCTTCGGCCGTTAACTCTTGATGGGAAGTCATTATCACCTCTCCCCTGCATAATCATTGGACGGGGTTGCACTTCATGCCCGGCCTCTCGTGCATCCAGTAACGCATGGTCAGGCGGTTGGACGACCGTGGGGACATTCCTCAGAGGAGAAGCAGCGGTCTCTGATTGATGGAGATGACGTGCCCTCCTGGTCTCGGCCAATAGCTGGACATCTCTGTCATCAGGGAGGACAGCACTGATTAAGCCGCGCACGGAAGTTGTGAAACTTACTTCAGGTCAACATTTTAATGGTGTCCAAACATGAGAAGTCTTGGCCACAACAAAAACAACAAACACTCTTTAAAGCAAAAAAAAAAAGAGCTTCATCACTATTATCAGCTCCACCATCAGACCGTGAGGGCCTTAATGGGCCTCTCACCTGTACAGACAGGTAGGCTCTGCCGTCAGGACTGTGCGTAAAAGTTTTTAGCCTCAAGAGAAAGTAGGTCTGTGCTTTGGGTCGGATTCTTCTGAATGATTCTTTTCCAAGATAACAAAGAAAAGCTCTTTTTCCAAAGCTGAATTAGCATAATACAGGCCTACACTGACGCGGGGTAATGGATTATGCAGTTGTGTGGAGGTTTCTTGAAAAAGCCGAGGCCCTCTTTAGCGAAGGGCTTAGGTCATGTGAAAGGCACACTTAATGGGGTCAGAGGTCGTGACAGCTGGTATTTAGAAGTTCAGTGGCAGCAGATTTGTAATTAGCCTCACACAAATACAAAAACAGCTTCGAGTGGAGATCAGACAGAAAAGACATGTTCAGTTTAGGTTAAACTACAGCTCCTTGGCTGGATTAGTGGGTTCCTCCGCCAAAAACATAGAGCGCGGTCATTTATTTACCTTTTAATTTTAAGGACTGCGCTTTCCTCAGCGCGTCTGTGTGTTTAGTGAAGGATGAATCACAGCGTAATATCAAACACCGCTAAACGCTACTTAAACTTGTAGGAGTGGCAAAAACAAACATCAGACCAAATATTATTGCGCCGATTGGATGGAAAGAAAAAGCCCAGGGCTGCTGGGCCCTAAAAAACGTTCAGACAAAACAATTGGCTTGAGCTTGTTTACAACAAGATCTACAGAAACACAGGCCCAGTATTTCCACAGAAGTGAAATGTCATGGAGCCTCACAGTGCAGCACAAGTTTGTTGACCTACTTTCAAACACATCACTGTGGCGCATATTTGTTGAAATAATGGGAACTGAAAGAGCTAACATCCTGAATTGTCAGCGTTAATGTCCAATCTCTTAACCGCTTAATTGTTTTATTGTGAAGAAATTGCGCCTTTTATTTTTTCAGAGAAATCCCAAAAAGTGGCTGCAGAAGAAACAGGAAAACTTCAGGCATGTCTCATGCAACTGGCTGTTAGGACGAAAAGTGATTTTGGTTTTGTGTCAGAAAGATATGGTACTACTTTAATTTATTACTTTTTATTTATTGCCATTTATTTTTCCTGCCCCTGTATGTTCAGATGAGTGAGTGAGAAATAATTAATATAAAACTGATTGATAAAATAATTAACACATTCCATAGGCAAGTAATTAAACGCCACAACTCTATTATTATGGTTATTATTATTATTATAATTATTATAACTTTATTATTATTATTATTTTGGTTATTATTGCTATAACTTTATTATTGTATTTTATGTTAGAGATAATGTGACTAAACAAACACCCAGGGCATTTAATAAAAACTAAACTTATCTGTTTCTGTTCTTATCGTTTTATTTTAACAATATTTCCTGTGTCTTTAAGTCTGCAGTAATTACAAAATAATTCAGGGTAATGAACAACTTCTAACTGCATTCTTACAACACAGAAATATGGCCCCAGCTGTGGGAGTTAATGGGATTCTACAGGCAGCGATGTGCTGAATGACTGAGTGCAATATATCCCTTCTCTCCATGCATTTGCATGGTGCACTGATCCATCTTCATGTCAGCTCGGAGGTTACTCAGGGTTCAGGCGCTAGCTTGTTTCTCTCCTCCACACTCAATAAATAAATCTCTGCAGCTTTCTGTTTACCGCCTGAATATAAATTTGTTTGCAGTCGATCGAAGACCTGTGCGGAGGTATTAGAAATTGTATTTCTGTAATGGCTTTAAGCAGTGGGAGGGGGACAGGAGAGGGGTTGCAGAGAGGGGAAAAGAAGAAATAGAAGAGGAAAAAACAGGTGTGAGCAATCTCCGCTTTCCCATATGCAAACGAATAAAAAAAAATAAAAGAAGCTTCAGCCTGTTACAGCTCTTGGATGCATTCAAATTACATTTAAAACCAAGTAACCTTTTCATCTTGTAGGACAACAACAGCAAATGCCTGTTTGCTCTTAGAAGTACCATATGTTTGATTAGCATTTTGAAGCGTTGTTCCACATCACTGCCCAGCACCTTTATGCAACAGAAGTTATATTAGCACATTTAGGACAGAAAACAAGTGGTCTTTATCCGAGGCTCCTTCCCCTGGACAGCTTGTATCCCCTAAACTGCAGATTTTGCGTGAGATGGCTTCAGAAATAAGAAAGGGAATAATCCCATAATTTAGCTCAAATGGATCCCACAAATACAATTCAGAATTTCATTTCCCTCAAACCAAATTCGACACCCCATTTACACACCAGGAATTTGAATATTGCGCCCCCAGACTCCCAGAACATCCTCTTAAAGCTCAGTGCAGGGTTTCCATCATGATCACTGTTGTCTATTGTTTTGACTGGAGGTGAGGTAAACATGGCAGCACTTGTGTGTGGCTGTGTCAGGCGGCAGGGGGGGAGGAAAGAATATTGACTGATGCTCATTTGTTTTGCATCCATGCTCTGATGTGTGTCAATAGCCAGACGAGGCCCTGGGATCAGCTCGGTCTTGGCCGGATTACCTCCGTGGTTTGAATTGAATGCTCATGCTGCCACTGTTGACATGATGCTACAGACGCTGTTGACACCAGACCCTTGTCTAGCCCTACAACATTGTCAGGCCTCATTATATGTCAGCTCTTGACCCTCACAAGACTGAGAATTAACCAGCGCTGACAGACGACTGTCACCGCCAGCCCGAGGGGTCACTGTGGTTAATGCAGTTCCAGGAGGGGAAGATGACAGCTATATATACTGTGTTTATAAGACTGCCTTATCAGTGTGGCATCCTGATAGAGCTGTGATATGACAGAGGGACAAAGAAAAATAAAGCCAGAGACAAAAGAAAAATTGAGAGAAAGGGTCAGAGCAGAGCTGAAGAAGCAGCAGACACAGATATTCAAGTGTGCCACATTGACCAGCTGAAAGATGGCTATCTGTAAGATTGATAGAGCATGTCTGTGCTTTTCAAATATTGACATTTTTGAAAAATAGTGATCCTGGAAGTAAGGTTTAGCCTCGTGTATACCCAGCCCACACACAATCCAGGGAGCAGTGCATGAAAACCAAAAAATCCATCCAATCGCAGCGTGAATTTCTAATAATTGTCCTTGCTTTATTGTTGAATGGTATGAAATCTGTCACAGTACATGAACCATAATCACAGATCCAATGCAACTACTGTGCGAATGGCTAGGGACGTTGCAGATAACGGCATTCTGCACGGGCTCAACCGTGTGACAATGAAGCAATACCTTGCTAATACGAGGACTTTTCAACAATAGCCTGTAGTATGTACTGCAGCGCTTCACAGCTTCAGTGAGCCAAGAGGCTTCGAGTCGGCAGAATCCCAAACATCATGACAACAAGCCATCAGTCATCTTCCCCCCAAGCTGCTGCGCACACTTGTGTGTTTCCGGAGATCTTACTGTGGGAAATGAGCAGGGTTAAACATGAAACAGGAGGAAATGTTCATCACTGCAGCACACTCTGCAATATTTTCCCTCATACGGTATTGTTCTCCCTGCAGGGCAAGAGAGGAGCTGGTTTTTATTTTTATTTATTTATTTATTTATTTATTTATTTTCTTTTTTGGTTAAACATCCCCTGCTTGTTCTCAAAGGAGATCAGTAGTCTACTGTGCATACTAATCATGGTTATTAACAAAATTCTAATAGAAAAATTACAGTATATTAATAAAACACTAATCTGTTGAGGTTCAGCGAAGTAAAAATTCAAAGTATGAAAAATGTTTGAAATGTAAAAATAACAAAGGTGGTCTTTTATTTCCCATGAAGTAGCTTTGAGGTAGTTAAAATCATTTTATTTCTCATTTTCTGACAGGATCACACACAGAATGAATATGTTTATGCCTTACGATGAGGGAAATATACAAACCCAAGATGAGTTTTATAGAATAGTACAAATTACAAGCTTTGGGCAAAGTTTATACAAATCTCCTTAAAAATCCAACAGACATATTTTATATCTTCAGAAACTTTAGATGCTCATGTAAATTTGAACAAAAAAAGTAATCTTGCTAAAAACACTTCTTGGCTGCACGTGGTGAGTTTGTAAGGGCCGAAGCACAGAAAAGGAATAACTTTTATAAAAGTACTGAAGCGGTCCACATGTTGGGTTGGCGGTGCAGACAAAATGGGGATAGAATGTTGAACAGATATTTCATGTTGTATATGCTCCATAGTCCGACGGGCAGGGTGGAGATAAAGTTTGGTAGCTCGACTGACACAATAGCCCCGGGATGTTGGACTAATCACTTTGCAAACCCTGTTTATGCATAAACAAAAATGCAGTGAGTTTCCAGTTTATTAGGTACACCTTTCTAAAAACCAGTGCAGTGAGATGAGCAATAAATAATCTAATACTGATTCTTATACTTTGACCCTTATGTACATCAGTTATCACCTTCATGAGAGTAGGATTGATGACAGTGCTGTTGTATTAGACTGTATTACTTTAACTTAGATGTACGTAATAAACTGATGATGAAATTTTTTAAATTTTTTTTTAATGCCAGATCAACCAAAAGAAAACGTGCATTGATTAGATTCTGCATGATGAAGCCATTGGGTGCTAACTAATTCTTGAGTGATCAATAATGGTCAACATGTGACATTTAGCAGGTTGACTGTTGTGATTACAAGTTCATTCGCTGAAGCAGTGCTCCTCAGAGGGAGAAGTGAGCTCCAGTGCCGAGACAGCTGAGACACTTTCATCACCAACTTACCTTTTTATTGTCACCGATCATCCTTAACTGGGAAGCATTTAAAATGTCATTGATCTTGATAATGCCGTGCCGTAATATGACAGTAACAGTTGTATGAGATTCAGGAAGTCAAATTTTCAAGATTGATGAGTCGTAGCAGTTGAGTTATAATCCATCTCTCTGAGTGATGCTCAGGCTCTGTTCCACATGAAGGAACAGACAAATAAATAAAACCCATAAAGGTGACACTGGAAATTGATACTTAACAATCATCTTCAGCAACAAGCACCAGGAGAGACTGCTGGGCAGCAGTTACTACTGTAGAGGGAAAAGGCCAGGAAGGTTAATAGGTCATAAAAAGAACAAAGCCACCGACAGACCAGACGTAAAAGTTCAGGGTTTCACTCAACAATGGACTAAAGTTTTGCATATAACAATCACTTCTGGGAAGGTTTTACTTAGAGGATTTTTATCACGGCAGCACGGCGACTGAGTGGTTAGCAGTGTTGCCTCACATCAAGAAGGTTCCTGGTTTGAAACCCATCAGGGGCCTTTCTGTGTGGAGTCTGCATGTTCTCCCTGTGCTTGTGTGGGTTTTCTCCAGGTACTCTGGTTTCCTCCCACAGTCCAAAAACATGTATGTCAGGTTGATTGGTGACTCTAAATTGCCCATAGGAGTGAGTGTGAGTGTGTGAGGTTGTTTGTCTCTATGTGGCCCTGTGATGGATGGATGGATTTTCATCATACAGATCAGCCAGTTTGCAAACATACCAAGTGGAAAGGAAAAGTGAAAACAAGCCCATCATCGTTGGTATTATGCTCTTTCTAGTTATTTTGCTCTTGCGGCCCTGAGGCCATATCAGACCATCCATCATCTGCCACTTATCCTGGAACATCCAGGGTTGCAGGGACATACCAGCACAGTTAATACTGACACCTCAAACCAGAAACATTCAAAACATTTAACACCTTTCATTCATGTCTGTTGTGGAGCACATGTGCACAGCCGTCTGGGCTGTCGTCGTGAACTTGGGCAGGAATTAATAGTTTATGGCAACTATTCCTGTTTTAATCCCAGTCGTGTTTCAGTTGCTCTCACAAGTTAAAGGTGCAGACTGGTATTAGGTTCAGTCCATTAAAATAAGACGCATCCCTTCTCCAGGGATCTGAGGTTTGTGTCTGGTTTTCTTTGTACTGTCTTTTCACACTGATTGTCGTGTGACTTTTGAATCATCTACCTGGCAACTGGTACTAAAAATACAAAATTTTACCATCATTTGCTTTAAAGAACTTATTTATTTATTTGTTTTTACAAACTATCACATTTTCTTCTAGTGGCTCCAGAAATTTATGACATGAAGACGACCATGAATACAAAACCTACAGCGTTTGTTCCAAAGCCATCTTTCTTTTTAATCCATAAATGGTTAAAAAGGGTGATTTTCGATGAAAACTCACAAATTATCCAGCTCTACACAGTTTGTTGGTTGCTGCTGATTGGTAAATAAATAATGGGGCACTGGAGTCACGCGATTTGTTTTGACTTCCATAAATTCTTTTGCCAGACCCCTGGATTGTGGTTCTATATGTACAGTATGTATTTTATCAACCTTTGTAGCTTTATCTTCTCTTTGAATTCTATATTATTTGGAAATGTGCAACGGCTTCACTGTTTCATGACAGGACAAGTTAAATGTAACGTCAGCAGTGACAGTGTTGGTCTGCATCTGGACTGTTTAAGGCACTCAAGGACTTTCTTTCCTAATTGTCTGCTGAAAATGAGGTGGATACCCCTTTTTCTTGTGTCCTGTTGAAGGCTCATTTACTAAAAGATGCATTTAATAAAGAACTGAAGTGTAAATTAAGAAAGTGAAGCCTGAGAGATGCTTTCTGCTTTCAGAGGGTGTTTATCCCAGTTAAGGCATAAACTCCAATCAAAGTAGGTTATTATCTATTATCATTTATTTCTATTTAATGAATGGAATCACCACTTCATAAACTAAGACAGCAGCAGCTTTCTGTGATATGACGAGCTTCAGGCTGTGTGTTTGTTGAATCCAGGACCAAATGCTTTGTAAGATAATTAAAGCAGCATGTTTGTGTTAAACATGCAGCGGTTGTGTTTTCACTACAGGGGGAGTTGAGGTTTTTTTTTTTTTTTTTTTTCAAGTCTAACCCCAAAATCAGTTTTACCACAGCTGCAGTGGGACATGAGTCAATGTAAAGGACACAAATCACAAATTTAAAAATGAATGATGGAGCGTGACCGATAGCTGAAAACACAGTATCACCGATGGTATCTGCTTAATGCAGCCTGATCAAAGCCCCAGATCTGAAACAAACGGAGGCTTGCACCAAAACACAGATGTGAAGCAAAAAGGAGTCACATGCTGTGAGAACTACAGACTTGATGTTGGAATAGAAGAAGACTGTCGTCCCTTTGCAGTGGGGCCCATGGGCGAGTGGGGGAAGCTTTCCTTGAACTTTTGGGATCCTCCTTGACCCTATGCACGAAAATACTGCACACCAGTGTGTGGGTCTTCCTGTCTTTTAGTGTCTGGAAGGAAGATGTGGTGAGGAACCAGAAGTGAAGGTCCTGTTGAGCCTCAGCACCACTGAACACCATAAATCACCCAGCGTATGCAAGAATCTCAGGAATCCGACAGCGTCTGCTTCTTCTTCCTCGCAGTCCGCCCCCCTGTCTCTTTGAAAGGCAAGATATTTGCAGGGAGAACTTTTTCTTGCTTTGTCTCTTTCTCTCTCTTGCCCTTTATTACTTTTCTCCTAAATTACCCAACTGTCACCACCTCTCTGATACAGATGTGGTTGTAGGCCTTACTTTATTTTATTCAACATTTCCATAGTTATAGCAGCTATATTGCTCCCCTGGCACTTACGGCAACTTGCTGCAAAAGGTGTGTAATATTTACCAAATGACAGCTGATCCACAGACTGATTAGGTAATGAATTAGGAGCAGGAAGTCGTTCTATCCAGGCCCACTAGGGGATCAGCTTCCTCGTTACCTCCCTCTTTTCATAGCTGTCAGTAGTCCTCTGCGACAGCTCATTCACAGTAAGGCCAGCGATATAAAACTGTCAGCATGTAAGTTTTGTTTAGATTATTGATACCGGAGCCCGAAGTTATCGAGTGGAAGAGCACATTCGCTCCTGCATTGTGAGCATTGCTATCTATCTTTGATGTGTAAAACTGTTGAGACCCAAGAGAACCTGTGACCCACTTCTGTCACATAAACGCGTAATGACCCGTATGCATAATTTAGCTGAGTGTGAGAGCCGGAATTTTCAAATCAAAAAGAGCAAGAGGAAAATAATTTCCATGCCACAGTTTACACTTGGGATTTCATATGTCAGAACGGATGCTTGAGAAAAAAAACAATCTCCTCGTTGTTCTTTAAAATAATATGTTGTCATTAGTGATTGAGCCTCATTGGTCTGTTGTGGCCTATAGGCTGCTGGAAGGGCTTCTGAGCCACACAACTAACATGCCCCCTGAGAGGGAGGCCAGCCCCAACTTGCATTACTACAATTTGGCTATTGAGAAGGCAAGGGGTGGGAAGGAGGAGGCAAGAGATCTTGTCATGGTGCCCAGTGGGTTCAGAGCTTGTGGTTGGAGTGCTGGAAAGACTGCCTTGTCTCTGTGATTAATGGTGGGGAACTTGGAGGCAGGAGTGAGGGAGAGGCTTATGTGGCAAAGCTGTGCAACTTGAATGCATGATACTGTAGAGTTTCCAAAGCATGCCTCAATTTGATTACAGAATTCTTCTCATTTTTTCCATTTGGGATCCAATCCAGGAATCCTTAATAATGAGATACTGCTGGAAAAAAATATAATTCTGGTCAGTGGTGAACAGGGTAAACATAGCACAAGAGCTACAGTTTTTCCCAAATGCATTTATTAAGCATGTACACTATGTGGCATCTCAATTAATCAAGGACAGTATCAAAGACTTGCCATATCCTTTAATGGCTATAACAAAAATATAACATCATTCAGTATGAAGATTGCTCTGTCCTTCTCAGAGTTAAAACACTTTACACAAATAACCAGCTATTTACAGGACATAATGAAAAGGAGGTCTAATGTGCCATTCGCGATATATGACAGCCACTTTATGATTACCTACGAGGGAGACGGAGGACAAATGGAAGACTTACTTCTAATGTGACTCCCACATGCATTAAACATGCAACAACAATACAAATGCAACAACCACAAAACCATGTCATTATTAATTGCTCGAACGTCTTGTGCCAGTCTTCGGTCACTTGTGTCAATTGTGCCTGAGAAAAACAAATTGTATCACTGTACTGCAGCTCCCCTTTAATTAAAATATGTGCATATAGTTTAATGAAGATATTTCAAAAAATGGAGTTCAGTCTGGCACGTGAATCAAATATCCCCCAGTCTTTCATAAGTAAGTGAAAGTGGATGGATTCATCGAAATTTTGATGAGCACAAGGGGGATGGCCATTATGGGCCCCTAGGGCCAGTTTGAAATGCCATCGTAGTGATGACTGTCTATGCCCGTACAGGAGGGCACAGGACCATTTGCAACAGATGGAAGTATGCAGCTCGCATGGGGAAGGTCTGCAGGGTGAACACACTGACCATCACTCTGAGAGCCGAACAGGGAAGAGGACACGGGGGCATAATCCATGAAGCGCAGGTCTGCGGAGGAGGAAGCCGTAACTGCATGTGCACCTGGAAATGTCAGGTGGTCCGCCCATGAGCCGGAGGAGGACGAGTTGCACAGAGACCACTGGGATGAACCTGCTGCTTTTCCATACTTGTGCTCCTTCTTGTACCTCATCCTGCGGTTCTGAAACCAGATCTTGACCTGGCGATCGGTGAGCTGCAGCCCAGCCGCAACCTCCAGCCTCCGAGGTCGACACAAGTAGGGGCTGAAGTGGAACTCCTTCTCCAGCTCCAGCAGCTGGCTGTTGGTGAAGGCCGTTCTCTCCCTCCTCCCACCGTGCCTCCCTCCGCCTGACAGACCAGCCGCTACATCACCGCTGACTGATGCAGGGTGGAAGAACATAAAGAAGAGAGGGTGTTAAAAGTAAGTGCCAGATATCTAACAAGGCCTTCCTGAAATGTATAACCTCCACGTGGAGGACTTCAAGAGCCAGTAAGGCCCATTTTAATCCTCAGCCGATCAACCTGAGACCAAGTAGAGCCCTAGGCTCTTCCTGTGTATTCAGTCATGCTTGAGACATTATACAAGACTGACTGTCTACTGTGTCATGTGTTCAGGGAAAGTTACCTCCCGAAGAAACAGTCTGGGGGAAACATCTGACGCCACTACGGCTGCCTGACAGGCCACATTAATCACAGCTGCACACAGAAGCAGACTCGTCAAATCCCCATCTCAGTCACTTAAAAGGTACCTTGGGACCACCACTGAAAATAACCACCATTAGAGATTCCGTTTGACATGTATATGAGCAATACCAGGGCCCTGTTGACTATATGACATGCAGGGGTTAATGGGTAGTTAATAAGGCCTGTGGTGGCCTTAGAGAGTAGACTGCACTCCTTAACGCCACACAGACGTCGGCTTCCTTGTTTAGACAGTGATGTCTGTTGGTGAATCAAACAATTAGACATTTTTGTTGCTTATTTTGTCTGTTTCTTATCGTAATTACCTTCACTGTCATTGTTTCTAGCTTCTTTTTATGTGTGTACTTGGTCAGTACGTGATTTTATACTTCCTGCCTTACCTGGGCCATGGTACGATCAAACATCAGTAGTATACATCAGTAGAATATAATATGAAGTAGTGATATTTCCTCCTTGAGTTGCTAAAGTGGTTTAAAGAGTTTTTTTTTCTTGCCGCCTACTTGCTGCAGCTTTTCTGTTTTCAACATTACTTTGCCTAAAGGAGTGGAAGAGCAAACAGCTATTATCATGACACTGGCATTTGTTTAACTGTGCTGCAGCATCAGCACTCATTCATACACTATGACATCTGATGAATGTACTTTAGTGCATGATAAATGACGCGTGAGACACATCCAACACATCGTTGACTAGTTAAACTTTTGTTAAGAAGTGTTGTCAGAAAGTGTGAAAGGCCTGCGAACGTACTTGTGTGTATTTGGTGCCTTTATGTCACAGAATTTATACAACATTAAGGCGATATGTCAGTGTTTGAGCTACAGTTTTAAATTCACAAGTGGGACACATCGGATTTATGGATTCGACCCATCAGTCGACAATATTTTGTGCACTCACTTTGGTTTTATAATGTCAAAGAGACTTAGTTCATAATAAACAAAAGCAGAGTTACCAGATTGTTCGGAGTCAGTTGTCCGTGGATTCATCCAGGGAAAAATTACTCCTGAGTGGCAGATGGTGACTAGACTGCAGCTCCTGCTCTGGATGTCCAGCTTGCCCTTGGCATGGCAGTGAACCGGAGGCTCCAGTGGGCTCTGAAACTGTTCATCTGGGTTCAACCTGGAACTGACATGAGCAGAGGAGGTCATGTTTTGCTGATTAAGTTCTGCTTCTTGGCCTCCTCCTCCTCCTTCTCCTTCATTGTATCCCGGGCTTAGTTTTGGCACTTGTCCAGAGCTCAGAGCAAAAATGTTGGTGTGCAGCTGCAGCGGGAGGGCAGACTGTTGGGCTTCCATGGACCCAGCTCATCAAAGTGTCTCAAATCAAACCAGGAATCCCTCTGCAGTACTAAAGACTTCTGTCTGTCTAATATCAGATCACAATTAACCTAAATGTGTAAAGGCATGCAGGGAAGAGCACTTGGAGTAACCATGTGGATCATTTGAATAATATTTACCAGAAGGGTGCCGTAGTCACGTGGGGTCGTCCTCCAATGACCGAGCTCTGGAGTTGCAAAGTAATCCGCTGGCAACTTGGGGCGCCCGAAGACGCTTCTGCGATATTTCTTCAGACAGCATTTCTATGGGCAGCCTGCGTTTCCTTATCTAGGGAGATAAAAAAAAAATCATGTAACGGAATATGAGCAGACGCCAACAACAGTGTAATGAGTGTGAGGCAGAAAGAGGGAGAGAGGTGTTCACACGGAGGGAGAGAGGGGGTGGACAGGCAGACATGACATGTGTGGTGAGGAAACTGAGGGTTGATTTCTTGTAATGTTGTAAATGTCTTGGCAGGACGCGTTTATTAGACGGAGCCGCCGCTTGCAGCTGCACACCCTGAACTTTGTGGTGGTAGGTTTGATCCCATGGTAGCTTCTGTAGCCCGTGTGTCTATGAGCTGCAGTCATTTACTGGGTAATAATAACGGGGTTATGGACCGCGGCTCGTTATATTGCTAAAGCTTTTAAATTGTAAATAACCTAAAAAGAATTTGTGCTCCGTGGTATTCTACCCAATTAAACATAACGATAAATAATAATACTTATTCCAGTATTTCCGTGCTATTAACTTTCCATTGACGTTCTGCTGTAAGGCTGCTATTTTTCTTAAACAAAAAAAAAAGCAAACAAACAATCAGATTGTTTTTGGTAACTTGGTTTGCAGCTAATAAGTGGCCATTATGAACCGGCGCTCTTTGCTTTAAATAACACCATATGCTTGTAAGTGTCGGAGTGGAAGTGAAGCTTTGCCTTAATACAATTCACTGGGAGTGGTCAAACAAAGGCTTGACAGTCATTGCCACACAAAGACAAAGGAGGCAATCATTAGAGATGTTTTTTTTCCTGTAGGACACTTCAACGCATTTGCATGAATCACTGGACAGTATCAAGTGTCTCCTGTCTGTGGCTGTGTGAGGCAACAGCCTAATACTGTGGACATTTTTGATGGTAAACATGCCCCTTCCTGCACGAATGTGTGGACAAAGAACAGGGGGAGATGTTCAGCTCTGAGCTCTGAGCTCTGTGCGTCTGTTTGCGGCTCCAGTGTAGGGCACACAGGGCTCCAGGACCGTGAAAGAATAGCATTAATATTATTAATAATAACCTCATAAACCACAATTTCCTCGTTTCAACAATATCTAAATGTGTACAAAGTGGATAAATATAGAACAATGAAGCTCTCACAGTTTTTTAAATAGAACCCAAAAGCTTCTTCCATATTTAGAGGTTTTTGCAGGTAATAATATTAGCATATTAATCTGTGAACCAGGTTTTAGATTCAAGTTCCTTTTGGTGTTTCGCTACAACAAAGCTGTCGAGAAACCCCTCTTTAGATGTCTCTGGGCGGTGATGGATTATGCACTCAGTGTTGCATAGCTTGGAAGAAGAGGAGCCTTCCCCCCTTTTTTTTTTTTTCCAGTTTCACCCCTGCTGCTGCCGCCACCACCAATGAGGCTTCACCTGGAGCCCCAGAGAAGAGCCACAGCCTTTTTTTTTTTTTTTTTACATAAATCAATTATTTTAGTTTTGAACAGTTCTGATCAGGAGCTGAATCCAACTCCCATCACAGAGCAGGGTTTATTATTGGTAACCACAATCAGCACTACAGTGTCTTGACTTTATTCTCATTATTGATGGATGTTTCGTTTTAAACTGTATAAAATGCTCAAAGTCGAGCTGGGAGACTTGGTTTTAATTAGAAAGTGTGAACGAGATAATGACGAGCATGGTCACGTGTGATGCTTCCAGGCTGAGCATTAAAATCATCGTCAGTCAAATAGAGACATACAGAAGAACATAAATAGATCTGCATGTTTTTATTATTATTAATAATAATATAATAATAATAATTATTATTATTAATAATATTAACAACAGGTGGATTAAACAGTACACATCAGCTCTGACTGAAATGGGGGAAAGTAATTAAATTTGTTTTGTTTTTCTTAGCTCACACCCTTGAACACACTCTCTGAATTGAAGATAGGATCTATGATATACTGGCTCAGCAAGACCATAATTTAGCTCCTCCGCGCCTCCACCACAATTCTCCGTGAACTCTGTTTGAACCGCCTCAGCGGCAATAAATCATTTTTCTCTCTCACACAAAAGCGCGCCGGTCGCTCTGGGTGTCAAGCCTTTTACAATTCCTCCTTACCTTCTGCGCTCTCTCGCCTGCTGACACAAACAACCGAGGAAATCGTCGATAAACTTTTATTTCTCATACCAATAACTTAGAGAGAAAACAGCAGCATCGAGGAGAGGGGAACGTGTGGCGGGGCTCAGAGAAGGCAGCGTGGTTCTTCTGGTTTTATTTCCCTTTTCTGTGCCTTATATGTTCTTTACATCGAAAAGCATAACTGGCTTCCGGAGCCCAACAAAGCACGGATCAGTTAATGCGTTTGCAGGGGACAGAGCTGAGCAGATAAGAGGAGCCTCAGAGAGAGCTGGGGAGAAGACGTTAATGGGCAGAGGATGCTGTCGGTTAAAACGGTGCATACAAATGGCGCTGTCTTGGCAGAGCAAGGAGAAGATTTATGGGCCCGGTGCCCTATATTGCTGTAAACAATGCAGAGTGAAATGAAAGGACTAGAGTTTGCAGGCTGCACTTCATAAGTGAGGAAAAGACACACATTGTCAATTTCCCAAACAAGTCCTGACTTTTGCATAAGCATGTGCATTAACACGGAGAATTAATTTGGGCCCGCTGTAAATCCTGGCCCGTCTGTGGAGAGAGCAGGCAAACATCAATCCTGCAGCTCTGAGCCAAACAGAAAATGTGCTACCTGAAAGTCAAAAATGTAGAAATGCATGTAGTTTAACTCAGGATAAAATACACATAGCCTATATATATATATTTTCAGGATACATATTGACCTAAAATAATTTAATACCACAACATAAAAGATCAGATTTTGAACGTGAGATCTGATGTACATGATGCAAAATGAGAGTTGACAGGTTGTGTGCATCTTCAATAGGTAAGACCTTGACTCTGTGTCTCTACTGACTTTACTGGTGTAAACAAACTTTAAACAGCGACAGAAAATACTATAAGATCAGAGATTCGTGGCTGCAGGTGCATGAATCAGAGAATTTAAGAATAAGTATATTATTGTCTTAACCTCTGCATTAGGTGCTGTGGTTTTACTATTCAGTCATCTGTTGTGTGTTCTCTAACAATAATGACACGTAGCTTTTAAATCTCACTTCTGAAACGCGTGCAGCAGCTGAGTGCTTAAAAA
The DNA here is from genome assembly GCF_900324485.2 of Mastacembelus armatus. Lineage (NCBI taxonomy): Eukaryota > Metazoa > Chordata > Actinopteri > Synbranchiformes > Mastacembelidae > Mastacembelus > Mastacembelus armatus. Next base: position 1,166,862 of record NC_046639.1, on the reverse strand, counting down.
AATGGCTGTGGTGCAAATGCAACTGGTGGCCACACAGGAGGATCATTTGCAGAGAACAAATCAAATAAAAAGCACATTTTCACTTAACCTATACGTAATTGTGGATCTATAGTCTCAGCATCCCATATTCAGATCACTTCTGCTAATGAAAAGTGAATAACATAATCATAACTCAATCTAGTGACTGTCTGGGCCCCGGGTGACACCTTGAACGGAGGAAAATGACTGTAATTTCTAATGTCCTCAACGATGCAGCAAATAGGCTAATGAAATATTTCTCACTGAGGCGTTATGATGACATAAAGTATTACTGGCAAGTTTACCCAGGCCATCACTCCCTGTGTGATGTGATGTTGAGGTCTACAGCGGGTTATCAGACTGTTGATCCAAACTGCTCTGTCACATCCCGCTTGAAATGTTTGCCAGCACCGACACTAAATCATTTTAACATGTCTGATGGAGTTTTAAAATCCAGTTTTATGTAAATTCATTTAACTCTCCCGCCACCGCACACCCACACACACACACACACACACACACACACACACACACACACACAAAGAAGAGACATGGTGCATCTGCTCCCTAGATGGGAGAGATTTACGGATTTATGACACACCCACTGCTGGTCAATGCGAGAGCGTCTCGCTGTCCCTGGAAAATAGCAGCGTGACCCCTGTTTCAACCCGCAGCCTTTATGCAGCTGCCATGGCTGCAGTTTAAACACACTGCACCATAACAATACCTTTCATTTCAAACTAAAGTGGTCGAAGAAGACACTCACCTGAGACATGAAAAACCAAAACAAAACAAAACCATTTGTACTTAACTCTGCGTAGACAATAGAGAAGGAACCAGGTGATAAACCAGACCAGCGTCACAACAGCTGATGATTTTTGTGTCGTGTTTGCTCTTGTTCAAACATTTCAGCGGCTGTTTGTGTAAAAATTTTTATATCTTCCAAGAGAGAGTCCTCGCCTGAGGTGGCCATAAATCACGGGCAGCCTGCAGCGGTGCAATGTGAGCTGAAAATCATGTGCGATTCAACAGTCTCAAGTCAGAGAAGAAGCCAGTTAGAGCTGAGTAAGTGCTGAGGAATTTAAACACTGGACCTCAAACACATAAAATACACCGTCCTGCAAAGAATAAACACCGCCAAGTTACTCCACAGATTTAGATGAAAGCTAAGAGCTGCTTAATAGCTGCATGGAAATTAAAATCTATTTTATTTTGAACTTTAAAAACCCTGCTCATTCATAAAAAAAGACAAAAGACGAAGCTATAAATCACGGAGATTATGTTTTTCTTTTATTCTTGTTGATCTTCTGACAGGTAAGACTAAATAACTTTTGACGTTTATAGATTGAATTAATTATTTGCTTAAATCATGTGGGAACAGAAAGGTAAACGTATAAGGCACACAAAGAGCGAATCCATCCTTGGGTAAATATTATGATGATAAATATCTGCGTAAAGTTTCCGATGTGTAGAGCAGAAGTCTTTGTACATCACAGCAGAGTTTAACAACAAAACGCCAGGCTGGAGTGATTTATGGCGACGTGAGGAATTGTTTAAATAATCACTTGAAACTCCACATTTTGTTTATGCCCATAATGAACCCAACAAACCCGTGGAACATTTAAATCGGTTTCACTGCTAAGTCAACGAAACTTAGGTAGGAAAATATAAGCAAATGATCCCTCTTGGACTTCGATTCTACTTTAAATCTTCAACAACAAAAAGCTCAAGTGAGGAGACGAGGCGTCACTGTAATTTGACCTACACTGAATTATCACTGTGACACTGGATTCGTTGCTGGACTTTCGGCGCCAGATGTTATTTCACATCGCTGCTGAATATTCTGCCCTGGCCCCAAACGTGTCGCATCAAAATATTAATATGACAATGAAGTAAATAATTTCGAGCGAACAGAAAATAGTGACGCGCGTTTTTTTGTAATAATCCTAATTTTGCAGCACTTGAGTGTAAATCTTCGATTATCAGTTACTGGTTCAGTAGGTTCAGTAGCTCCAGTCTGAGGGAGAAATGCGTGAGGGGAAACAGAAAAGTTTTAGGGAAGTGTGTGGAAAGTTTGGAAGGTTTCTGTGACTATAAACCGACTTGAAGGTCCCTGTCCATAAAGTAATGACAATGACCAGCTGCCCCAGTACTGTCAGAAACACTAATAGGCAGTTTTGAATGGAAGTGCTGACCTGAGACCAGTTATTCTCTCAAGTCCCACGAAAGTCACGTGACCACGCAATCTATTTTTACTGCCTGCAGTTTTTTGGAGACTTTGGGGAATGCAGTTAATGTCTGTCTTCAAGTATTATTCCCATCACAAAAAAGCCTGGACAGGCTGGGAAATGCTTAAAACAGACAGGACCAGATTCGTGCACGTCTTGTCAAAGATTTAACAACACAAATCTTTGTCAGCTCGGTTTGCAAACTATTCCAGATCCGAACTCTCAAAATGCCCCAATTAAAGAAGGCGCGTGTTTGGAAAGGCCTGCAGATCTGAAGAGGACTGTCCTTGAGTCCAACACTGTCCCGGGTCACTGTGATTAACAAAAGGAGCGACACATTCAGCGATGCCCCGCCGCAGGCCTCTCTATAGGCTCGACGCTGAAAAATCCACAAAGAAAGCTGAGGCCAAGGGGGACCAGCGAGGGCGCACACAGAAGGTACACGTATAGAGAGTGAGTCGGGTCAGAGGGTTGGAGAGGTCGGCCATCCAGACTGAAATGAGCCTAATGGGACAGAAAATGTGTCCTCGAGGTGAACTCGGCCTTCTCCCACTTCGCCCCCAAACTTCAATAAAGTACCTTTTCAGCCTCGCGACATGGAGGCGACAGGGCCCAGAAAGGGACTGGAGGGATGCTGCGACTGTGGCGAGCACATTAATTTCTCCGATCTGTCCAGCGACATAAAGGCTTCTGGATTCATTTTTCAGCGCCGTCTCACTCACTATTCTACTGCCTTTCCAAGGCCGCGTCCAAAAAACAGATTCTAACCGCTTGGGTCCAGTTAAAATACTTGACTGAAAAGTCCAGTTTAACTGTCACATTTAAGAATAATGGCAAAGTATGTATAACACCAGATAGGATCTAAAGTGGCTGTCCTAGGAGCTGTTTTCTAGAGCATAGCACAAAGTCAAAGATTGATGATGGAGAATACCTCTTCCTTTTGTGCCCCCTTTGCCCCCTGCTTCGCCAGGCATTTTATAAGACCCATTCATGTCACGATTTCAATAATCTATCAAATTCTTGCGCGTCTTTGGGTTTAAGTCACGTTTAAAGCTTCTGCAAAGCTCTGTCCAAAACCCTTAAAAAATGATCGGATCTTTGTGAGAGAGTAGGGTTGACTGATGCTTTGTCAGATTGTTGTATCGGTCCAGCAGGTCTACGGTCGTAAACAGTCCTGCAGTGTGTTGGTCCTCCTGCCAGACGGTGACGTCGCACAGACGCGTTTAAGCGCCGTTTTTTGAAACTGTAGTTTTGAATATATATTTTTTTTTTTTTTTGGGGGGGGGGTGTAATCTCGCGAGCTGCTGCAGACTCTGGAGGCAAAGTGCCCACTGGGGATACAGCGTGTCAGTGTTTACACAATAAAGTCACAGAGAAAACACGACTGCACCGCCTGTGTGCCCCGCCACAGAGCCTGATAACAAAGGTCAGCTGGTTCACTCCATCACCACCGTCACTGTTAACGAAGACCACATGACGCATGTTAGTGACTCTATCTGCAAATCCACGACTTTATTTTTTTTTTTATTCTTACATTTGAAAACTCAGTCGCGTGGCGCAGTGGGCTCTAGAAAAAGCAGGGCAGCTACTTCTACAACATGAGTAAGGATGGTTTCACAACAACCTCTAGTCCCTAACACTGTGCACAGGTCCTCCAAACGAATCGCATGCAGCTTTGTGTTGAAGGCAGGAAGCACAGAGCTTCCCAGGCAGAGGCAGAGCAGGGAGTGCAGGGCCTCAGTGGCTTGTCTTTAGCGTTAATTGAATGCCCTTCAGACTGATGAGGTTGCACATAATGCACAGAGTAACTATTTCATTTTCAGATTTTAGAAATAACTTCAGTCCATTATGAATGAGGCTTTAAACACACACACACACAGACGCAGACGCACGCACGCTCACAAACCTACGCACAGTGTGTGTACACACTGCTAATTTAAAGAGGCTAAAATGAGCTGCAGAATTGATGGACACAGTTTGAGAACACAGTGATTTGTTTTCCCCTCGTGAAATGTTCAAATATATTCACACGTCTGGAGGAGATTCCTCCACAGAGCCAACCCAGCAGCAGACCTCGTCTTGCCTAAAATGAAGTTCGATCAAACGTGTATAAAACTAGTAGACACTCACTGTTTTATTGACCAATATGATTAGCACAAGTACACTAAACTCCGTTTATTGCGTTTCACAATAATCTGCTTTGTAACGGTCTAAACACAACATCAACACCACAAAACTAAACTGTAAATCAAAATCCTGTTTCTGAAATACACGAGGTAAATCACACATTAATATCCTAAACATACAAGTTCAAGATCAATGGTGTGTTCCAGCCTTTTAATACCAAAAATAACTATTATTATATTGATTTCCTTCCAGTGTTGTTTGAAATAAATAGATTGTGCATTTCACCTTGGGCAGCAGGGCAAAAGAATGGCCCACAATAACATTTTGATAAAATGTATATTTTTTTTTCTACTTTTTTTTTCCTTCATTCAAAACATTTTTAATAAAAAACATCATTTTAATTGAGCTTCAAATAAATTAAACCCTGTGTCACGTAAAAATAATTCATCGGTGTTCGCAGTAATCCATGCTATATAACATGCATTTTATATAACTTTGGACTTAAAGGAAACCGCACAAGATAGCTACGAAAACAAAATATATAATTGTTCTATAAATAACCAGTTCTTTTTCTACCCCCGGTCTTGGTGCGTGGTTTTATAACCTGGTAATATCCTCGCCATGCTGTGCTCCGGTGAGTTCGTCGGGGGCCCCAGTGTTAGTGGCCGAGGCAGCGGCAACAGCGCCGGCTGCTGAGCTTGTGTTGGACCCGGAGGTGGAGGAAGAGGATCTCACTTTGGTGTTCGGGAGCCTGTGATCCTTTTTCCATTTCATTCTGCGGTTTTGAAACCAGATTTTAATTTGTCGCTCGGAGAGAACCAGGGTGTGGGCGATCTCGATGCGCCTCCGCCGAGTTAAATATCGGTTATAGTGGAATTCCTTCTCCAATTCTAAGACTTGCTGCCGGGTGTATGCTGTCCTAGATCGCTTTGGCTCCGTCCCGTTGTAACCCGAGTTCACTGGAGAAAGGAGAAGTGCAGAGAAAGGGAGACAGGGAAGGGAGGAAAGGAGGGGTAAACAAGAATGGCCTCAACTGAGATATGGCTGGAAAGATTTATTGGATATGAATGTTTAGCTGTTTGAAAAATTTAAATGGGAAGTTAAGAACTTCTCGGCGTAATGAGAGGACACTCACATCCAACTAGGAGCTAAATTATTAATGCAAGATTACAAAGCTCAATTTTTTTTTTCTTATTCATTTCTCCTCTGTCTCTATCGCGCAATACATAACAGCAGAAGCCACATGGTGATACGGCTGCCCTGAGTATACCTCGGCTATAAAATTTATGGTGGGTGTAATTACCAATGCCGAGTCGTAAATCCGCCTCAATTGTGCCATTTCAAAGGCTTCCCTGCTATCGGAGCAGGGGCTGGCAACGAGATGGGAGTCAGAGGGACTGATAAAGGGAGGGAAAGGAAGAGAGCAGCATGAGGAGTGCAGGGAACATAAACACACAAGTTGCCTACCAGTGCTGACGTGAATTTTCTTCATCCATGGGTACACCACGGGCTGCTTGGAGGAGGCTGTGCTGTTTGGATGCTCCGGGGTGGCTTGATTGCAGGCGGAGGTTGCGGCCGGAGGGGTGGCAGGGGACATGGACAACTGTGGGGTTTCACATGAAGCTGGTTGCCCCTTCCCTGTCAGCAGGTGCGCAGAATGGGGTATTCCATGTCCCCTTGGCGTGTCAGGTTCAGGGATGCTTGCACAGTTATACTGGCGCTCTTGGTAGCTCGCCCGCGGAGGATATAACTCCTGGTGGTGATGCTGGTAGCCAGTGTCCCTTGCGCGGCTGTAATATTCTGGACTATGCTCAGGGATGTAGTTATTTTGCGAATATTCCTCGCATGGAGGAAATTTCGGATCAATGTAGTTAGACTCCATCAAATACGAGCTCATGATCATTAATTTCTGGAGTGGAAAATAATTTTTCTAGCTTTGTCGTTTTTCTGCTCCATAAAGCCCTCCTACTTGCGAGCAGCCCTGTAAAGTTACTTTTACCACGTGACCCAGTGGCCCAATAGCAGAGTAAGAGGTAGTTCCCGGATAAGGAACCAGAGGTGTTTAGCATACCTACAGTCGCCATTGTGGGCACAAATCTCCCTCTCTCTCTCTCTGTCTCTCTCTCACTCTCTCCCTCACTCTTCCCCTCTCTCTCTCTCCCTCTCTCTCTCTCTCTGTCTCTATCTGGTTGTGTTACCAAAGCAATTGATCTTGGGGACAAAACTAGTAGCTAGTTGCTGACCAAGGGAAAAATAAAACAGGCAAAATCCGCTGTTCTCAATTATTCAAAGGGACAATAGGTGATTCACCAAGGATAGGCTGCAACAATAGCACACCAGTCTTTTGTTTGTTTTTTTTAGCCTGCTCGAGTTATATAAAGGTTATCTGCTAATTAATGGAGGCACCTTCTTTACCAACAGCACTTCAGCTGTGAAGCACATTATGGCTCATTAATATACTTAGGAATTAGAGCTGCATCATTTCTGTCAGATGATATTAATAAAAGCATTTCAGCACCAAGATTTAATAGGTTTATTGTGGGTCTAAATGTCAGAGGGTACTAGAGTGGTGAGGTGCTCTGGAGCTGGGTTGATTCCTTAAAATAGGCCTGATTATTTATAATGTTGGAGAAAAGTGGACGGGAAGAGTCGGTGTCTAAACAAAGACGAGATATTTATCTGGTTTGAAACTATGCTCTTTAAACAATCGGACCTTCATATTTTAATAGACTATCAGTACTTTTTAAAGTTGTTGTTAATGTCACATCAGGAAGCCAAACGTGTGTAGGCTGATGTACAACAAAAAGAATAAAAGACATAAAGTCATTGAGGTTTTTAGTGATACCAGCTGAGTGTAACACACGTCTTTAGTCTTTAATAATTAAATCAGATTTCATTAAGAGCTTTGTGATTTCACAAACACTGTGTCAAAGGCCAGAGAGTTGGGAAACACAATCAACCACCACACAACAACACAACTGTGTCACAAACCTGACAACTGTGCATCATCATCATCATCGTCATCATCATCATGGTGTCACAGACCAGACAAGGACAAACTTAACTATGTGAAACAGTGAAATGAAGTTAAAGTTGTTTGTTGCAGACTGAGAAGCTGCAACGTGGAGACGTACAGTCGCACATATCACTGAGGACATTGACTCAAACACTACGTATCTAAGGCATCTTGAAATACATGAGTGTTTCCATCTGTAGCAAATTTATACTTTGCCTTTATACATTTTGATGGAAAATAATGTACTTTTACTTAACTTAATTATGTACTTTTACTTTACTTATGTACTTTTACTTTACTTAATAATATACTTTTACTTTACTTAATTATGTACTTTTACTTTACTTAATAATATACTTTTACTTTACTTAATAATGTACTTTTACTTTACTTAATAATGTACTTTTACTTTTTTGTTTTATAACTAGTTACTTTTTGGAATCGGATATAAAACACAGCACAATCCTAAACCTTTATTGAACCTCAGAATTAACAAGCTACCCAGCAGAGTGTAAAGTAACTCAAATATGTTGGTTAGCATTAGCTCCACCTTTACCAGCTGCAACATTACAGTGATGAACACAATAATGCATCAGTAATAATAGAAAATACAGTAATGTGAGATGTGCCATTGAGTACTTTTAATTTTGCTACTTCAAGCAGATTTCGATGCTGATACTTTTGTGATACTGAAGCACAATTTTTAATGCAGACCTTTACTTGTAAGAGAGTATTATTATACTGTGGTATTCATACTTTTACTTAAGTGAAGGATCTCAGTACGTCTTTCACCACTGCAGTGGACCCTCTCCCATATCCTCTTGCTTGCAGACTGGAGAAAAATCAAACCAAACAAAAACCTAAATGCAACTGAAATCAGACCAGTTTTTCAGACAGCACCGCTGCTCCTGGCTGTAGCTCCATGTCCTCGTGGCTCGCTGTGTTTATATGACTGAAAGGTCCTTATCAAAACCTTTTATGAGAACTTTTTAGGACAAAATAAAAGCATGAGTGTGTGTGTGTGTGTGTGTGTGGACCTTCACTGAGATCCAACCAGAGGAGGAGAAGAGCATTTTTAAAAAGCAGCTACAACCTGAGTTTTTAAAAAGCAAATATAAGAGGAAGAGTCTGGGGCCTAGAGAAATACCAAACAAACAAACAGTCCTGTTTACAGTAACTACAGTTCCACTTGGTCCAAACATATATACGAATGTTAAAATCTTAATGTTACAGTAAAATGTCAGCCCAGATGCCATTTGCAGATCCAGTCTGTAAGTGTTCCATGTTAATCCTGGATGAAGCAGTGGCCATCAGCCCCATTACTGGAGGCCTGCTGTTATTTTGTAAACTGATACTGCCTGGCTGTATAAACTTGTCATGCTGTAGGCCTCCCATATCTCAGGGCAGCTGTAGTCACAGAGAAAGAGGTTAACTCCCTCATATCTTAGCAGCCCCCCCCCCCAAGAACATCAGGATTTCATGTTTTTCTTTTATTCTTTTTCTTTTATTGTTATGTCTTCAGTTGTGTGGGAATCAACATCCATAATCACAAGTAGGAAAGCAGAAACAATAATAACCATAAATGTCCTTTATAGGCTCCCACTTGAAGAAACATTAAGCCTGAACAAAAGTAGACCTAGTGCCCAAGTCTCCATTGGTCCCTATCCATTGGTCAACAGCACCACATTGCTGTTAACGAGTGTGTCTATTTCACAGCAATAATTACATAATATGGTTAAAAACGACGTGAAACGGCATATTTCTGGCAGTCCTGTTTGCACAGAATGCGCACGACATTTCTATTACCCCTAGCGAGGATGTTAGAGGCGTTTTATAGAGCAATAAAAGCCGTAAATCAGTCACTTTTAAACGACCCCTGGTTCCTAACGTGTTTTACAGGGTCTGACACAGTAGTAGCCGCACACTGCACACATGGGTTTAGTCTCCGCGGCCTACCGACGCGATCTATTGCTGTCTGGACTGTGAATACACTTTGTGACAATGTTATTGCAATGCTAGTGCCTGGATGTAGGGTGCATGTGCAGAATCACTGATGCTTCTATATGCAATAGCAGGGAAAGCTAGGGATGTGCAGAGCAGCAGCAGCAGCAGCAGAAGAAGAATCCATGGCAGGCGTGGTATTTCAGCTGCCCATGTATTCCTGTAGAGACGTATTTGCGATTGTTCGTACTTCACACAAATTCGGTTCTACAGGGTACATATAGACAACTAACGGGTTTTAGATAAGAAGCCTCAAAGGTGGGCACTCAGGCAAACCTCAGTGCGAGCAGGTCTTCGTGTGTGAGGCTGGGCTGGTGTATCATATATGAGAGCAGTGTCATGACAAATAGTAAGGCTGCAATCGAGTGAAAACGCTGCACAAAGTGTGTGCCAAAGCGGATGCTGTTTGTCAGGGTTCCTTTAACACAAATCAACTCCGCGCTGCCTTTAGTACATTCACACATGACAGAGAGCACTGCTTTTTGTTTTTACATCTTTTTCTCTTAAAAAAATCAGTGCACACAAATATAACCCCCCCACTCCCCCTCCACACACACACACACACACACACACACACACACACACACACACCACAGAAGACAAGAGGGTATCCTTTCTCAACATTCAGCCTCTGCCTTTGAGGTGGCTCCTATATGAATATTCAGCCACAAACACGGCGGATACAAAGGGACGGCGTGACAGCACAAATGAAAAATACGTTTCTATTGTTCCCAACCATTTCTTCTTCTTGCTATTACCATACTGACCGCTCGGTAACCTTTCTTCCTGCCACTCTGCAAGCTAATGAGAAAAGCCTCGGATGAAAAATGCAATATCAGACATGTGACCTGTTTCGGGGGTTATTAAAAACAGCATACATGCTCGGATTGTGAATCAATGGAATTGATTACAGTGGAAATGCACAGGAGGCTTCCAGCACTGTCAAAAAACATGTTAATCTACATATTTTTCCAAGTGCGCCATGCGTATACGTCTTCCCTCTAACAACAAAGCATCCTAAGGCAACGAACAGTGGACTGATGAGTAGATAGTGGCAAAAAAAATCGGAATCATGTTTATTTGGCTTTGGCATATGCTTATTTCAATACATGCTGTTTGTTGTGTACCCAAACAGTGTGAAAGAGCTCCATGCGCACCACATACTCCCTCTCGCCCCATGCGCTCTGGCGGACGCATTTTAATATTAGTTAGACAGCCTGACCCGCGTTTCACCCCTCGCGTTTGACTGGTTCCAATAGTTCACTGCCAAGGATTATTGATGGAGAGACAGCAATGAATTCTTTCTCCCCACAAATGGCTTTCAGATCGTGCACCTAGTTCAATAACTAGTTATAATGTAGAAGTACAAAAAATGAGGCCCTCAGGCGGACTAATTTGATGTTTCATTTGTTCATTTGAGAAATTGTGAAGCGTCCCCTTCCCCCTGCAAAATAACAGCAGTACAAGCCCGTGCACACATGTACATATGTAAGCAAAAATAAATCTGTGCACAACTACGTGAAGGTGGTCGCTCTGTTCATGCATGGTCGTTTTTAATTTGGTGGCCCAGCAGCACCTGACCTGGATGCAGACACCGCAGCAATATTCGGCCCCCTGATGAAAATGGTTACGGTGCGCTTTTAATCAAACCCTTAACCTAATAGCCTTTACACGTTTTACTCTCCCCAGGTGCAATAACGTTGGGCTGGACCGTTCAGTTAAAATAAAAAGTTTTAATGAAGTGCAGACAGGCTGGAGACTAGTTAGATATGAATGCCCTCTAAAACCTGCAGCCTGGGAATCAGAGGTGGTTTAGATACTAGACCCCCCCAGAAACCACCCGTTGGTTGCTTGGTTGGTTGTTTGGTTGGTTGGTTGGTTGGTTGGGCATTATAGCAATAGCTCATTTTAGATTTGCACTGCTGTGTTAACTCCAGTTCACCTGTGCAACTTTTGTCTATTTTTTTTAGACTCATGTAGTTTTCAGAAAGACAAGTGATTCAAATTGTAGGTTTCCATTTAAGCACCAGATGTTTTAGTCTTATATGGATGTTAAAAACGCTCATTGATAAAACTGCAGGTCAGAATCCATAAACACCACGTGTGTGATGTGCCAGGGGTTTGCCTAAATCCAAATACCAAACTCCACAAAGCAGTGTCACAGGTGGAGAGGCGTGGGGCGATAGACCTATATAAGACTTACTGAAAAATCCACGGTCCCACTCATTTTGCCCCGATGAAGTGTCTGAAAACAGAAAGGAAAAAAACGAAAATTAGATCAAAGATGGTAAAAAAAAAAAAAAAAAAAAAAAACTACCTTTAATTGGAAAAAAAACATTTTCTGTGCAAAATCTCTTTTGTACAGAAAATTGGAAAAATAAAATTCTTGATAAAAATGTTTTGTTTTACAATTTAAGAAATAAATCTTTAAATTTTCTAAACACATATCAGATCAAAAATTTAAACACTGAATTAAATAGATATTTTGCAGTGAAGTATCATGTTGATATGAATTTATCGATTGAAGCATATTTCGTTTTGGCTGCTAATAAAATGATCTCAAATCAGAAAAAATAACAGTGTTAAATAAAACTCAAATCAAATAAGTGATCAAGAATAGAAATCAAAATAATGGAAAAGTCATTTGACTCAAACCAATTTTCGCACGTTTGCTGCATTGAATCATAAAACACGTTGCTTTATTATTTCATCTGAATAATCCTTCAGCCTGTGCCTCTAAATCTCCTGTGTTATTTAGCCTCATTGAAGGGAGGCTGCCCTAGAAAAGCTCTGGCATGTGTGAGCTCCTGCAGAACTGGGACCGAGGACAGGAATTTAGGACGGGTCATGTTCAGACAGTAAAACTAAATCTCCAACATTTTGGTTTTTCCTTGGGCAAATCCTCTATGAATAGAAATCCCTGGACTTCGGCGAGACTGAATTATGGCGAGCAGTCAATAAAAAAACAGGACTTTGTCTTCACATGGTAAATAAAATCTGACTGTACTGGACAGCGATGTCAGTGGGACTGTGCGCTTCTTATTTTTGGGCTGAGACAAAGGGAAGTCTGTGCTCACCCGGAAATGACCTCTGCGGGTTGAATGATGGCGGTGTCAGCTCCACAGGTCAGAGAAAGGAATACAAGCGCACAGGACATGTCAGTGAAAACGGATGTTTAGACTCTTTCACTTTTACTGTAGTGACACGAGATTGTTTGGAGCAGAAGCAAACTTGAAACAAACTTCCTCCCGAGATGCAAGTACTTAAGAGTCATGGGAATAAAATAACTTCCATTATAATCAAGCTCCTGCAACCAAACGGTTATAGGCCTATCATACATCAGATTTAATAATAAATTGGAAAACAACAAATATTTTATTTTTTTGTCTTCCTTTTGGATTCTTTTATTAGATATTGAGAGTTTATGATGATCCCTTTCTCCTCGTGGCAACAGTTAATTTGACTGTATCTGTTTATCCAAAAATAAGACAGACTCTCAGGAAGAAAACAATCGATGCCCTGCCTTGCCCCCGCAGTATATCAATACACAGGAGCGTGTTACACAGTGCCCCCTATTGGAAGTGTATAATTGATCCTCCTGCACACCTTGAGAGCAAAGCTGTGAGGACCAGTGTGTGACAAATATGAGCGCATTAAAGCCTGAAGAGCTGCACTTTGGATGAGAGAGTCCAAAAACTTCTTTCCATTTGGATCATCTTTAATTCCTCCATTAGCCTGGAGATGTGCATATACATCCCTGCTGCACCCAAACAGGACCTCACAACAAAACTGGTCATTCGCACTTTTCGTGCGCATTGACTGAGAAGAGTGTGGGGTTTTGTTTCCCAGACGCACGGCCAATTAAATGACGTGCCCTATAGAGCAGCAGGGAATTATCGAGCTTTATAAGATCAGGTTGTCTCATCAGTCTCCAAACTGATCAATTCAGTAATATCTGCCCCTGCAGTGAGGACAGCAAGCGAAACAGCTGCTTGTTAACTCGGTGCACAATAACCAGCAGCTCAACACTGAAAACATTCTTGCATATGCAAACATTCTTCTTCTGTATTGCACAAGAAAGGTGCGTGTTTGTGAATCATGCATTCTGTGCGGGTCATGCCTCAGGACACACGGTTTGAAACGAGGCTGCGCTCATGTCTTTGAAACAAACCCGCTCCTTGTCCCAGACACGACCCTCAAACAACAGGACCCATGAGCCCAGACACCAACCTCGTGTTAAGGTCAAATAATGACACGAAGCAATTTCATCACGAGTCTTTCTGTTTTATACGCCCCACACCACGTTTATCGACGCACACGAGCTTTTAAGCCAAGACACAAAGTTTGAGCGTCGCACTCACTAAGTCACATTTTATTCCTCAGCACACAGGGTCAATTACACTCTAGCCTGAAGCCACGGCACCAAACCATAACAGCTCACAGAGAATTAAAACATTTTTTACATATACAGGTGGGTGTGCGAGAGAGAGAGAGAGAGAGAGAGGGTGGAGCAGAGGGTGAAGCTGGACGACAGGATTTTTTTGTTTTTAATTTCCTCACTCTCGCCTTTTTTTTTTTTTTACTGATGTTTTTCTTTTCTATTGCTGGCAAATCCAAGCCACTGCGTCTGTGTGCTGTGTTCAACACACGCTTTTATGTTGATTTTGATTTTGTTTTCCTGAGATTTAAATCAGGACGGTGCTGGGTAACAAATAAAGCTGATGAGGAGCCAATAACAGTCACCTCCGTGTCATCTCCTTTCAGGCGGAGCAAAATATGCAGCAACAAAAAAATCCCCCAAAATCAACGTTTTCTCGTTTAAAACATCGTGTGGTGGTAAAATTATAAAACGCATATTCGCAAACTAATGAGTGGAGTTCATTTTAAAGTTAATCAGTTTTACAAGCATGCATCCAAAGCCATACAAAACATAAACCGTATTTTCGGCAGAGAATAACGCCACAGTCTCAGGCCTGTAGACAAAGTTAAAGGCAACTTACTGCAGCTGCTCTCGGTCCTCGCACCGCCCGACTACACACAGTCCGGAGAAAGGTACTGCATCCTCACTGCCACAAAGCCCTTTCTTCCTCAGATAAGGGGAAGCCAGCAGCTGCGATTCCGGACAGTTAAGATTATATATGATGTGTATATATCGAAGGTTTGTCAGCTCTTCCAGGCCATAAAACCCACTTAAATGACACCACGTGCTTCCTATGCACCATTCACAGGCCCTGCTCGGGGCAATTGGCATATGTAACCTTGTAAACTTTAAAATACCCTAAAAGAAAGACATACAAAAAGGGATTCAATACATTGTCCACGTATAGCTTAGGCCTAACAGAGCGCAGAGAAAAGTGGACGCTGCGCTGACCGGTTCTCAAAACCGTGAAGGAAGTTGAATAGGAAGCTGTTAGTTTGCGAGGTGAGTTGATTTTTATTTTCTCTAAGCAGCGTTAAGGCAGGAATGACCTCATACCCGCGGGCTGTGCTGCGTCATACCGTTACCTCCGCTACAAGCCGCCGCTGGATGCGGACACCCAGCTCCCGCTATGATTAGATAGTGTTGTTTTAACTACAGCGTAATGATGCCAGGACTAAAGAGCAGGGCGATATCATAAAGTGGCCATATGGCCTCGACAGTGCCGGCGCGTCAGCGTGTGTTGGACACAGGAAGCCAAAGTTTCGCATCCAGGTTGTGCTGAGGGCGAGTGTTGTCACAGGCCGGTGTGTCTCTTCCTTCCCCGACAAAAAAACAGGACACGGAGTCTGACTGTGGTGGAAAAGGGGCAATAAAGTTTTATGGGGCTTTAAACTTCAGAGCGCATTTGCTTGTGAATGAAATCCTGTGAGTTCTGGGTTAGAAACGTGACCAGTGGGACAAAACAAAATAAACGTAGGCTACTCTTAAAAATACCCCAATTTCTAAGTACTTTAATTCACTGTACTCGTCGCACAAAAGTAATTAAATACACGCCAGCAGAGTAATTTTACAATTAACCTCAAATATCAGGAGAGGAAAAACAAAACAAAACAGAAATGTGCACATTGACAGTAGGAAACCTCATCACGTTTAATGATAAGACTTTATTGGTTACAATCAACAAATGAGTCATCTAGCAGTTATTCTAGGCCTCGTGTAAACCAGACACCTTCGGTTTACAAAGGGAGAGAGACACGGTTTCATTGCACGTCACAATATTATCACATACAGTCGCTGAATGTTACATAATGGTTTAGTTTCACAAGGACATGGTGGAAAACATGGAGGACGCCTTCACAGACATCATACAGCCAACAACTCTGAAGTGCGACAAAAAAAATCAGACAGTAACTGTGGAGGAAAAGGAAAGAGGAGGGGAACTATTCGACTGTTGCCAAAATAAGCATTGATTTGATTCGTTGACCTTAAGGTTTGATCACACGGTGATGATACAGAGTCGGGAGTTATGCCTGCACTAGTCTTATCCTAATTAAACACAGGGATTAGTAGAAGCGTTGTGCAGCCTCTCAGCGCGCTGCGGACCAAAGCCCTGCAGGGCGAAGGACCCAGCTCCCCTCAACCTCTTGTCCCCTTCGTGCAGCAAAGTGAGGTTATCATCGCATGGGCAGCAAATTCATTTAGAAATGTAAACCGATTGATCAAAGTGAGTGATATTCAATACATTAGGTCCCAAACTGCAGCAAGTGGCACATAATTGGTGATGAAGCACACAGAGCGGTGTCATGATGTCATTGCTCCTAGCAGTTCATCCGGAGGTCAGGCGGCACTCCAGCTCTGTGCAGCAGTGTGTGGGGCTGAAAACGTGCTGCGTGCACCCCGTTCACTCGTGCACTTTCACTCCTTCACTTTGATCTTTGAGTCCTTCTTCCACTTCATTCGCCTGTTTTGGAACCAGATTTTGATCTGCCTCTCGTTTAGACACAGGCTGTGGGCGATCTCTATGCGCCTGCGGCGGCTCAGGTACCGGTTGAAGTGAAACTCTTTCTCCAGCTCCAGAGTTTGGTAGCGAGTGTAACTGGTCCTGGACCGCTTACCCTCCG
This sequence comes from Mastacembelus armatus, assembly GCF_900324485.2. Taxonomy (NCBI): domain Eukaryota; kingdom Metazoa; phylum Chordata; class Actinopteri; order Synbranchiformes; family Mastacembelidae; genus Mastacembelus; species Mastacembelus armatus. The sequence continues at coordinate 1,150,431 of NC_046639.1, read as the reverse complement.
ATTCTGAAGTGGTATTAAAATAAGTTAGCTTTCAGCAGCATTATAGTGATAAATATATATATATATATATATATATATATATATATTTATAAATAAAATACTCTACTAATATTATTGCATTAAAAAGAAATACCTTGGTTATGCATAAAAACGAGAAATACAAGCAAAACCTATTATTTTATGTCCCCTTCCATCTTCATTTAAAAGATTAAATATCTTTATATAACCCAATTTAACCTGATATTACTTACTGTGAATTTGTGTAATAAAAAAATATGTCAGGCTGATAAGGATGGTTAACTAGATCCAATAAATAAAGGATGGCTCTGCACAGCCTTTCACATTAAAACATAAAAAATACCCAAACTCCTGCTAAAAGAAATATTATCTTACTGCAAAATGCAGAATGAGGTAACTAATTATGTGCTGGCCTCCCCTGTAAACACTGGCCTCGGCCTGATACGGCTGCATATAACACAGATGTGTGAAATCTAAAGGACCGTTCATGTTAAAACATGGGAACTGATGTTCTCCAGATATGTGTCCCTGTTTATGGACTCTATCATGCGCGACGTGCAAAGTCAAGTAACAGGCCTGGATGTAAATATTTAAGCGTCCTCGCTGTGTGCTCCTGGGTGTTTGCATATGGAGCAACACAAAACGCAAGTAGCTTCTTTTCTTGCAGCAAATGTGCTCAGTGTCCATCTGCAGCCTAAATAGTCAGCCATGGGGAAGGAGCACGCCTTTTCAGATCTTTTAGAGGTGAAAAGTTCACGATTGGGTCAGGGCATCGGTGTTTCCCAGAGTTCAATTTAAGGCTAAAGCTTCTCCCACACACACACACACACACACACACACACACACACACACACACACACACACACACACAGTGTCTGATCATGTAAAATATGCAGTTTGACTAAGACTATAAACAAAGCAAAGCAAACGAGGAACACCGCTTAAGAGTTGAATTTGTAATATTATTTCGTAGTTTTATCACAGTTTTGTTCTCTTATCCAATTATACCACCATAAATCACCCCACAGATCACCTCTTCACCGTAACAGAGCAGGTTTACGAGCAATGGATGCCTTTGTCATAAAATTTATGACCGCGAGTTTTTATTATTTCCTGCGTTTGGCCTATAAAACTCAAGAGGGAAACTAGAAGGGGCGAAAAGAAGAGTTGCATCGTTAAGAGTGAATAAGGGAAAGCATCTTAGTCGCACTTTAGAAAATAGGAAAACTTTACCGTGGCTCATGTGCAGTTTTGTCATCCATGGATAAATCTGTGGCTGTTGCTCACTGTCCTGACGCTGGTTCACGTTTGAGTTTCGTTTTACCGACTGCGTGTTCTCCGCGTTTCTTTCGCTTTCCTGGCTCTTGTTGCCGCCGGACTTTGCGCTCCTCTCCGGGTCCCTGTCGGCCCGGCGTCCCAGCAGAGTGCCGCAGCCGTAGTTCAGCCCGCTTGCCTCCACGGACGAGCTAGTGGAGACCATGGTTATCTGTGGTCCTGCCGGGAGAGGAGTATCCGTATTGCCACGCAGGCTAGTTTTCATCTCCTCCCGTTCAACAGAGGTCGTGGGGACGGGACAAGTGAATATCCCGTTCACATTAACACCCTCATAGCGGCTGGACCTGCGCCCAGGCACATCGAAACTAAACATAGTGTTAGAAGTTGTCTCGCTTGTTTGCGTGAGGTTGGAGCTGTCAACATAAGAGCTCATTTTAACTAATCAGGATACTTTCTTTTTAAACCAGGGAGCGCTGCGGGATGTAGGATGCGCTTATTTCCTTGTTTTTGTTGATCATTGCTTTTCTTTGTAGCCGCTTTTGGAAAATTCAGAGCTGTCTGCTCTTAAAAAAATAATCCAGGATTTATAGGTGGAGTAGGCTTTGGTATCTTTTTTTTAATTCTTGATCCGACGTGCGCTGCCCAAATATGGGGTATTTGTATGGGATCACGTGCACATGTTGGCCAGTCATAAATTGGCTTTGATACTCAATGGGGATATTGATGAATAGGAGAAACGTGTCCGGTAAACTTTGAGCCGTTGGGTGTTGAGGACCAGGCAGGGATCTTTAGCGGAAAAGGGGCAAGACAGTAAGACAAGAGCGTCATCTGGTGTCTGGTATGGGGCAGGACGGTCAGAACCGGACAGACCCCGCTGGCCCTGACATACTGTGAGTCACCTCCAGTTCCATGTTAAAATTCCCAACAACAACAACAACACCACCAATATATAATATGATCATAATAAAAATATTGTTATTCATAATAATAATAATAATAACAGAAAGTTAAAGGGCTGACTTGGTTAAAATAGCTTTACGCGTGGAAACGTGAACGTCGCTGCATGTTATACTAATACAGCGATATGGGAATGTTATAGTGTTTTAACATGGTTAATGCGGGACAATAGCTCATTCCCGTCATGTCAATCAAAAACTCTAAACTCTTTTATTTAAGAGACTTTTAAAAAAAATCACTTCTTCAGGTTATTTGTTTCTCGGTTGGCTTTACTAGCCCAAACTGAGCTAAAGGGTCATGATAAAATCAAAGTGTGCCATCAAGTCGCGCACTGGAGTTTGGTGCGTAATTTAAGGAACCTTTTATTATTTTTTTTTAATATATGGGTGGGATCATCTGACTCATGTTAGGAAGTCTGGGGCTCCCAAAAAGACACAAAGAGAGGATGAAAGTTTTACAAATATTTTTATTCCATGATACACAATTATGACAAAACATGAATTGGTAACTCCCAAACAAAAGTGTACAAATCGACCTCACAAGGAAAAACCCATTGGGTCAAATGAGCACCAAAAAAAAACAGAAAATAAAACGGGGCTAAGCGCAAGTTATTCAGCGTCTATCAAAGCGGCTAAATGCACATAAGTCCTCACATGATTTACATAGTACACTAACAGTTTGATTATATACAGGCATTTCACTTGTGTGTCTGTGTGTGTGTGTGTGTGTGTGAGTGACTGTAGACTATCCGTGCAACTTTCAGGTTATAGCAGGATACTTTTCTGCGGACGATTCAAGTACTAAATTAGACTGTGATCAAAAAACGTGTGCGTCCGATCTTTGCCTCCGTGGAATGTGCATGTACATTACTGAGTTATGTCTGACCAACACTGCGTTTAGTGAGGTGATCAAAGAGTTCACAGTGATGGATGGGGGGGTGGGGGATAAATACACAGATTTTTACTGTCATGGGAATAACACAGGAATTAATACTTCTTTTTTACTTTCACAATACAAGTGTGACATTGCAATAATAACAATAATAATAATAATTATGATAATAATTAAAAAAGACTCCAAATGTTACAGGGGCCATACTGTGGCTGAAATCATTTGGATTTCTAAGGCTCAAGACTCGTGTGGTCAACATGAGATACAAGTGTGGGAGAGCTGCAGGGAAGCCATCATGCAGTGAAGTCGCTCTCAAGTCCATATAGATTTTTTTTTTTAGGTAGTTATGTTGGGATTTAATGGTCATCACGTGTTTTTTCACTTCTTCTTTTGAACTATTCTTTCTTCTTGTCCTCATCCTTCCCAGTTTCTTCTACTGCGCCATTGCGTTCCTCCTCTTGAGAGGCTCCTGTCTGTTCACTTCCAGTCACCGTGGAGGTCAGGTTGCTCTCCTTCTTCCATTTCATGCGTCGGTTCTGAAACCAGATTTTGATCTGCCGCTCTGTTAAACAAAGCGCATTGGCGATTTCGATGCGTCTGCGCCTGGTCAGATAGCGGTTGAAATGAAACTCCTTCTCCAGCTCAAGTGTTTGGTAACGGGAGTATATCTGGCGTCCTCTGCGTCTGTCTGTCCCGTAGCCGACTCCTGCTGACATACAAAGTAAAGTGACTAATTTAATGGTTTGACAGCGAAGAGCATGCTCCTGTCTGTGGTCTGCTGATACTCTGAGGCAGTCGAGCATAAGTTTTGCCTCGTTGGAGGAATGATAATTGTGATCTAAACCACAGAAGATAAAAAATAAACACCTTTTAACTGTAGGACAAATCATATCTCAAAGAGCATCTTTGCTTTATTATCTAAAATAATGAACGCATCCTCGTGTTTTCTCTGTCTCAGATTATGACCACTATGTCATTCTTAAAATGAAAGCTGTTTGTTTGCACATGTAAAGGCCCATCTACAAGTCGAGGGGATACAGTAATGTTTTATGGGGCCATAAAAAGTAACTTACTCTCTTGGTAAGACATATCGTAAAACTGGCCCATTTCCTTAATTTATTTGTCGTAGTAAAACTCACCGCTGTGTGAGTTCATTCGCTGCATCCACGGGTAGATCGGGATGTTGCTTTTCTGCTCCTGCGCTCCCGCTCTTCCTTGATCCAAACTGTACTCTTGAGCAATGTGGCTTTGTGTGTTGAGTCCCATGTTTGTTTGTCTGCAGCTGGGCAGCACGTCCTTGTCTTGAAGAAACACGTTTGAGCCATATTCATACTGTGCCCTGCCAGACCCAAAAACGACATTATCTTGAGGGGAGTAGAAAGGTGCATATATCCGATTCTGGGTCACAGCAGCGCCGTACGACGAAAAATGTCTGACTGTGTCATAGGTGGTGGAGTTTAGGGGTACGTTAGGCAAAACATCTTGACCACCGGATAAATGGCAGGAAAGCGACGGGTTTGCGAAATAAGAATTCATACCTTGCCTGTAAACCCTCTCTCCAACTCTCCCCACTTCTTTATCGGTCTCTTTTCAATCTCCTCCTCAGTAAATCTCCTTCCCGTATGTGTCAACCAACCACACCTTTCTCCAAGCTCTTCTTTTTTCTCGACTTTCTGCTCCTCTAACTGGACGTGGGCTACTTTGAGGATTCAATATTATTAATTTCCAATCTCCGGTTAAGACGCACAAACCCGAGTGTTATAGCCGAGGCTTGGCTCGGTGAGAGACAATATGACAATGTCAGCTGACCGTTCTCCACCAATTGAGAGGCAGGAGTTGAGGAGAAACTGTAGCTTTTAGCTCAGAGCTTGAACATTAGTGCTAAATACCGATAAACACAACGTAGAGTTGGAGTGGCACACTGTGCAGCTGGGCTGGATGAGAAATATTTGGATCGAAGTTTAAGAGATGTGGTGTTTAAGGAGGAAGTGTGGCGCAAACCGTGGCCAATGTCATTCAGTACAGTGATCATATTCACAGGAAGGCGGACGATTTGCATCAAAATACACATTGACTCGTGCTCAAATGTGCCTTAGAGGGCCTTCTTTAGAAACTAAATACATTTACTGAGATTTAATGCAGTACCCTGACGTGTGATACTGACTTCTCCTGATGTGTGTGTGTGTGTGTATATTTATATGTGTGTGTGTGTATATTTATATGTGTGTGTGTGTGTGTGTGTGAGTGTGTGTGTGTGTGTGTGTTCAAACTCAGTCACTTTTAATTTCAAATCACTGCAAAGAGCTGCAATATCTACCATCTCCATGCTCTGATCCCCGCAGGACGCGCAGCCGTCGTGTGAAAACTAAAAATTAATATTGGCATTTATTGTTTATCTCAGCCATATCGACAATTACACCATTCCAACATACTGTTAATGCTTCCATTGTGTATGAATGATCAGGCATGTGAACAGTTTCCATGCTTTTGCTGTGGACTGGGGGAGGGTGTAGGTGGTAAGAATGCGTTTATGGTCTCTCTTCTGTGAGGGCAATAAAACAAGTGACGTTCCCCAGCTCACCAACAACTATCTCTGCAGCAAAGCCCTGCAACACGAGCAGCAATCTTCCAGGCTCGGAAATGAAAGCACTGCACAGCATGTGCACACATAAAGCAAAGAGGAACGCGTGTACAGTTCCGGCTGGCTAATATAAAACTGTGTGTGAGAAGACTATTTCTGCCTCCCTCTTTGGGGGGGGGAGATCAGTCATGCGATTGTCCAGCACATGTCAGAGAAAACGCTCCACAGGTCAACAGCACCCGGTGTCCACTATATGTGCTCTGTCCAGTCTCTTTAACTCGGAGCACTAAAAAGCACATTTCCCACTTTACGCGCAGAAGTTACGGTTGAATTACAGTAAAAATGCAACGCATTAAAATCCTTCCGCAGATGTCCCGGTCTGTTCCTTCCTGCTCTGGCACACACAGCTCAAAGGGGAACCGATAATTAGCTCGGCAGCAAATGATGGGGTTGGAAATTACTTCAGGGGTGTTTTCACAAAGATCCAACAAAACTTCAGCGCCTGTCTGAGCGAAATGTGCCTTCCTTTAAAATTTCACATTAATAATATTAGAGAAGACAACATCACTCACGCTCAGTTGTATTTTTTTTCTTCTTGTAATTAACATAATTAAATCACTTATTTAAGCTGATCAGAGCGCATTTATACATCACTGGCATTTTGTTTCCCAACGCGTTTAAACCAAATTGAAAAAAATAAAAAATCCGCACATTCATCTGAAACTATTTAATTCAGATTATCTGGACGTTTTTGCCACATGTCATAATAAATACCAATAAAATAATCAATAGAGTTATTGAGAACGTCTGTTCAGGCGCAGTCTCCAGCAGCCTATTGGTTCACCTCATTGATTTCTTGAATAGGGTGAATACTTGCAGCCTAAACATGCAACACTGTTTGGTCTGATGTTTGGGATCCTGAATGGCCCATAAAAGAGACAAGAACAAAGAGAAGGAAGTAGCTGGTGCAATAAAAGTTCCCCTTCACCTTATTCGTGACCATATGTGACATCCGCGTAGCACAAATTTGGGGCGAAAAAGCGCAAAAAGTTGGAGGCTGTAATGTCCCTCTACTGCTGCCCTGGGAATATTTTTTCCTCTTTACTTTGATATTAAGAAACGAATTAGCTGATGATGGTGTAAAAGAAACATACAGACCGGAATAAAACTTGTTGTGTCCATGTTTACACAAACGTTTTCAACCCACAGGGGGAACAATTAAAAACAAGTTGCTGAGGAAAACCTAAAAAGTGACTGCGCCACTTTTGAACATTAATTCAGAATAAAACCAAAATGTTCTGAATTCGCTTTTTTTCCTGTTAACTTCCTAATTTGTCATGCTCCCAAAATTAGAAACTATTATGACATTTGTTTAAGGCTGTGTTTCCATAGGTTTCACTCATTATTAAACGATCCGGAAATGAATAGACCAGTTCAAAGGCGTTAATTCAGTTTAAAACGCCGCTAAAAATCATTTGAGTTTCCAAACACAGATTTTCCTGAATTGTTGTTCACAGCCCTCCAAAAACACGCTGGTCCACAGAGTTCAGGTTGTAAATAAAGGCTGAACAGTCAAGCCAATGTGTGGACTGGGGAGGCTGGAATGCAGCAGAGGTTGTGCCAGTGTGCAGAATTAGAAAGGTCATTCTTTCCCTTGTGTTTTAGTGTTTTATTGCGGCCCGTGAGGCAAATCCCCATGCGCGGCTTTTGATGCAGGACGGCAAGAAGCCGTTTGTTCCACTTTTTTCCACGATCTTTAAAGGCATATTATGACCAGCGAAAGGACCAGGGAGGTCCAAAATGAAAATTATAAATTATTAAGAATAAACTCGTACTGTGCACTAACCATTAAAATTAATAATTAGCATTAATAGACCAACAATGAATATTATAGGCCCTTAATTTGTAATTATCCGCAAAATAATGCATGTGCTAAGAAAGCTTAAGGATCACGCGTGAGGCAGGCGTGATAATAATATCGGTGCTGTTAATTATTATTACTTGTTGGTGTTGTGATGTTAGTTATTAACGTGTTGCAACAGCTTTAAATTTACGCTTTAATAAAGGCCCAACTTTAACAGCCCCGCTCCCCTGCAGCATGCCAGGCTCCGTCCACTTCCATGGACCAACATCGCTTCTCCTCCCGCATGTTCCCAGTCGTGCATCAGTATCAAACAGCACGCCATTATTCAGCATTAGTTGTATGGGACCTGTAAAATTTCTACATTATCAGCCGTGATTAAAAACACAGCGAGGGAGGCGAAGTCTGGTCAGCCGCTGATGCTTTTTCCTCTCCCTCGCTTTTAACCTTCCTAATAAGGAGTAATTCACGTACTAACAATGTAAAGCCCTCTATAAGCACTTTACCGTCGCTGGCTGGCCCAATTAATGTCCGGAAGTGTTCGACGTTATGCTCGTTAAGCACTCAGGAAGCTGTTGCCCAACGAGCGCATGTTGATCCACACTTCATAAATTATGACCATTAGAAGGCAAAATTTCGGCCCTGTCGGGATTTGGAAGTGAGCTTCTAAATGTGGTGATGTGGACAGATTCATGACTGCATGGAGTTTTATGCGAACCCGTCTCTCTTGTTTTAAAAACACCGCAGGGCAAAACAATAGACTGTGGTTTCCCCCCTTCTTATTTCAAACCAAGATGTACCTAACAACCCAAACGGCATGTATTAAACGGACTCTCCCTGTCTCTCTCTCTGCAGGCAGAGTACTGGGCAGCGGCGGACACGATCCATTGCAACAGCAATGTTTCATAAGGGAAAAGCAAACACCATGTGTAACAGTAGGTTATAAGACTTTAAAGGCTTCCAGGACGAGGCTGTGCCAATAATTGTGTTTCACAAGATGGAAAGGCAGCACTGCAGCTTCAGCAGGGGACACACACACATGAAACCGGTTTACAACACAAACCATATTTCGTCTCTGCACAGACAATAATAAAATACACAGGGCTCAGCTTTGATAAAACAACCGCTTTCAGCTTGCTGTCTCTCTCTCTCTCTCTCTCTCTCACACACACACACACACACACACGGTGGGAGAGTAGATGCCTTTGCAACACACACTGTAGCTTATTGATAGACACAGTAGTTTATATTGTAATGCCATAATACAGGCCAACACTGTGTCCCCTATGATTCTTGATGTTTTTCTTCTTCACTGTCTTGGTTCATGTCTCTCTCTCTCACACACACACACACACACACACACACACACTCACACACACACTCAGTCTCTTATGTGTGCTCTTTCACAAGCTGAGGAAGAAATTAGTCTTTTATTTTTTTACTTTCTTATCAAATGTTAGCAGGAACTCTGGAGTGTATCTGATTTATTCGATCCACTTTGTTGTCGCCCTGTGCACCGCTGTTAAAACGCCTGTCACTGTTGCTGGTGACCCGGATGATGATGATGATGATGATGATGAAGAAGACTCCTGTGATGGCTTTGGTTCATGGTATGAATAAAAGGACATGCTAACTCCTCATGATGTCGTCAGTGATTATGTCACAGAGCGATGCGTCTGGTACAAATCACAGCATCTCATTGTCTCGCAGCAAAACAACAGAGGAACCTCAGTGTGTCCGACCACAAATCGGACAACACTCCTGTGTGCCACCTCATGCAGTTACTAGCTGGCAGCGGCGGATCCGCGGGGTCAGCTGACATCCGCAGTGAACCGCTGCCGAAAACCAGCAGCCATAAACAACAAGCCTCAACACCCGCCCACTTCCACATGAGCCGCTTCTGATCGCTAGGGGGCACTGTGGGGAGCTGCACTGAGTGTCATTGTGTACATACTGTAGCCTGTGTGTGTGTGTGTGTGTGTGTGTCTGTGTGTGTTATATGCGCGTGCGTGCGCGTGTTAAACAGCCTATAGATTGTTATTCAGGCTCTTGGCACAGACTGGATACAACAAGTGTGGAAACAAGAAATAGCCTAATTAGAGCACATCAGCCAGCTCAGGATGCAATTTGTCACTGCCTGGTCACAGGGGCCTATGACTGATGAGAAAGTTTACTATCAGTGCGCAATTTATTACAACATATTGGCACGGCATCTCTAAACTGCTCGGCTAATGTAGGCTAATGCGCTCAGTGCCCTCGCAGGTGCTACTACAGCAGCCAGTGGAGCATAATGACTGTGGGCATCAGCAGCAGCCCCCCAGGCTACAGGTCAGGTCATAAGCTCACGGAGCAGACACCTCCACCTTCTCGTGCTTTCACACATTCACCGCTCTGCATCATTCACCCCTCCGACCCAGCAATCGTGGCCGACTGCCAAACTCAGCATAAAAACCCAGATAGGGAAACATGCTATCTTACCACAACAGGCTCCCTGTAGTTTTTTTGTTTTTTGCTTCGCTGTGGTCCAACACAGCAGCTGAGGGGTCACGATGGCGAGTGGGAAATATCAACACAGCGCACATCTCCCCCACGCACTGCTGGCTTGTCTTCACATCGCGGTGATAAGGAGCTTATGGAGGCATGGGGGGGAAAGTCTTGTCTAGCAGGCTTGCTTGCTCCTTTTCCCTTTCCAGTCGCGGCTTTATTGCCTCCGGTGGGGGGGATAAACGCAGGCTGAGGTTGGTAGAGGCGGCGACTGTCCCGAAGATCCCACTGTCAGGAAGTCGGAGATCGGATGAATATCACACGAAGCAGCGTCAAAATGACCGTGCAATGTTTTGATATTACAGAGAAAAAAGAGGTTTCTACGCCCCGGCTTAGTCTGCTGCTGATACAAGGGAAGGACCAGAGAATAGACAACAGCATAAAGTTCATGTTCATAGAGCGTGTGCCACGTGGCTCACCGCAGCCAATCGCAGAAGGGATTCAGTCGTAAACTTTTATTACTCAGCTGTAAATTTCTCCCTTTAACAACCAGGAATGTTTGCACCCATCTTTCCCTTTTCTTTTTTCCGATTGCACAAAACTAAAAATGGCTACACTCCATGGACTGCGATGCTGAAAAATTCCCCGTATGTCACAAATTAGACGTGCGTCAAAAAAAACATGACAGTTCCCCTGGTGGAGCAGCTGTGTGCCATGATGTGCCCATGCCAACGGGAAATAGGAAATTAAAGTGTGAGAAAGAGAGAGAGACGTGGGGGTGGTGGAGGGGGGAGAGAGACAGAGGCACAGAGACACGAGGGGAGAGAGAAATATCCAATTATACTTCAATTTGGCGGCATTTGATGAAACTATACTTCCATATTAGGGCCTGCGTCTCACTGACTGAGCCTCAGAATGGATTTCATGACTGTAAGCACATGTCAGATTTTAGTGCTGCACACATCCACCATCAACTAGATGCCCCAAGTGCACGCATGATGTTAAAATTGCGTTTAATTTAACTAATTGGCCACAAAGCATCATATTTTTTAACTTGAAAAGCGGGTGAGGTGGAGCTTGAGCCTGCACACACACACACACACACACACACAGATACACACCAGCTATCAAAACTAATGACATGGAAGCGACATACATTGTAAATCTGGTTGAAACTTTCACCAGGATTTTAAGTACTGCGCACACAGTAGATTTACGCTCAATGTGGAAAATGTGTGCGTAAATATTACGTCCGGGAAAAACGGACAACATAAGGCGGGCACTGGCTTTAAGAGATTTTCCTCCTTTCAACAAAGATACTGCATCTGAAATAGGCCTACATCTAAAAACACGAGAGCTCAGTATGAAGAGAAATCATTTCATTTGAGCCCAACAGGCAGCTTTTATAAATCCCAGCAGAGCGAGGCTTCTCCTTTAAAATATGGCACGCAGCCTCGGTGAGGAATAAAATAAATTTCCGCACAGAAAATAATCAAAGAAATTTGTGCTACATACTAGGAGAAGAGGTGCATCCTGTCCTTGCAGGCCGTGATCTCCACACTGAGCTTCGGCACACTCAGACAAAAGACTCAGACACATCCGAGCCGCGCCTTTACACCGCCAATAAAGTTTACAGCAGGTACACTAAACTTTATTGGTAATGTCAAGCCTCCGGTAAGGACACACACAAAAGGCACAGAATAGCTGGGACCTGGAGACACATCCGGAAATTTCCAAAGCCTACACACACACACACACACACACACACACACACACACACACACACACACACACACACACACAAGAGCAAATAGAGAAGACACTGCGCTTTGATCCAATATTATTTAATCCAGGGAGGGGAGGGATATGACCCACTAAACTGCGAGATCTGCAAGACCTGATCCTATTTGCTTTGATCGTTTTCGCCTGGACCTTCATTAAGAAGAAATAGTGAATTTAGAAAAGGACTTTGAATGCAACACAATTCAATCGAAACTCTTGTAATATTTGTACTTGTGTTTCGATTTAATTCGTTGGACAACAACGCGCAGCTTCACCAGTCAAATATCATAAATGCTGATCAGGTATGTTTGTATTTACTACTTAGTTTTACTGCGTAAAAATGTAAATAGAAATATAAAGAAATAGATATTAAGTGAAGGCGGTTCTGCAGTTTCTCTCTAAAATGCATGAAAATCCTCAAATCCAAAAGAGAATAATTTTACATTGAATTCAAAGCTGAATCTGAAATGATAAGACTCCTCTGAGGAATAACAGTCTCCACGGTGAAGCATTAACATCCACAGTGGCTCATGTACACACACTTCAGCTTAGTCAAATAGTGTGTAACTGTGCGGAGAAAAGGCAGCCAGACTAGACGCACCGGAGCTTTGAGTAATGGAACTGCTTGGCACAGAAACAGCACCACGCAGACACGACGCTGTCAAGGCTAAAAATACATTTACGTTGTCAAACTGTTTAATAGGTGAAACAGTAAAAACGCAGGCTGTTCTGGGCCTTCATGCTAAAAAAAAAACACACGAGCCGTATTTCACAGGGTGAAATTCTGTTTTTAGAAAATAAGTGGAAAAGGAGGAGGAGCAGGTCAAATCACATATTTTTAAAAAGGGGTTCGATTTTCTATAAAATCATCAGGCAGCTCCTGGTATTGGCCTTGAGCACTGGTGCAGGGTTTGTTGTGTATTATACCTCAGTGTTAGTGAGGCTGGACAGCAGCACATCAGACCCAGGGTGTTACCTGCACTTGGCCCTGGTGCTTCCCGGAGGTTTGTCTGGACCCCAGGTTTCACTCAGCACCTTGCAGGGTTTATATAGACAGACAAAGCCTCCCTCGTGCTTTGCCATTACTTAGTCTGATTATCAATATAACATGGTAAATGTTTGTTCGTCTCACCTCAAGCAGCCATCAGTCATCTGAAGATTCATTAAGAAAAGCTTCGTGCCCTCCCTGAAGAGAGCAAGTTCTTATTAAGAGGATGAATCAAACACGACTCAGGCTTTGGAGAGTACACACGCTGCGAGCGGGATTCGCGTCCAATCCTTAAAAGGTAAAAGGAAACATCTGCAAACGCAGGTCTGGCGTTTTTGTTTTGTGTTTTTTTTTTCTTTTCTTTTTTTAATCGAACAAGTTGCAAAGTTTAAATTAGTCAAACTTCAGCCCAGAGTCATTAAATGTGTTAACACCTCCTCTCCCCTCCCTCCCTCCCGCCGCCGCCAGTGGATATTTTGACGCATATGAGCTGAAAATCGAAGCATCATCAGAAGATCAGCATGTTGCGGGTTCAGTCGCGTCTGATTATTGTTTGCAAAGAAGAGTCTCAGTATGAAAACCGAGAGTCACGTTGAGCTCTGAGCCTTTCTAATAATAATAGTAATGATAATAATAATTATAATATAATAATAATAATAATAATAATAATAATAATAATAATGAAGTGTAGCTACGTATTAAACTGGCCCGTGACCTTTCAGGTCACATGTCCAAGCGCGTCATTTTTATATATATATGTGTGTGTGTGTGTGCGCGCGCGAAAAGGAATCGACACTTTAAAATGAATAAAAACCAGAAATGATCGTGAGCCACTTTTGTTTATTCGTGATTTTACATCAACAATGGCGGGGACACACAATTCCGTCTTTCACAGGAGAAAACACCAGGAAACGAGCATATTGTTAACATCAATATATAACAAGACGTACATAAAGATTATATTCAGTGCAAAAACAACTACGCTATATCACCAGCACATTAAAATAAAAACTCCCGGTACTTTTAAAATCGTTGTAATTGTAGCAGGTATCATCATACACAGTAAATGTGCGTTATAGGCAGTTTTAGTTGTTGGGGAAAGAGCTTGCAATCTCATCAGAGCGATGCCACAAGTGTGGAACAGAAATTCTGCAAAGGCAGGGCTCTGATTTTTAGGTAGTGCCGCGGTAACAATCTCAAAATTGTTTGCTTGGCTTGGAGCTAATCGTCTTCCCAAGACTCACAAATTGTCTTCAACAAGTGGATATTGTAATATCGGGTAAATGCTACATACATAACTTAATAATATAAGGTTGATATAGAACACTTTAAAATTAAAACCATATGAAATCTCTATATTCAGAAATCTCTATTGCAATTTCCCCAGGTTTAGGTAGCATCAGAGGATTTCAAACGATTGCATTTCCCTGGTAGTCCTAGAAAACATGTCTGAGGAGCTAATGGCTATCTTTGTCTAGGCCATTCACATGAAAACGAGGAAAACAGTAACAGTAGCAATTAGGAGAATAAAAGTGGTGGTGTACACACACAGGCTGGTGGCCGGTGTGACTGCTGCGATGATGGCTGAACACTTAACACGAAGTCAGAGGCCTACATGTCGCTTACAATTTCGGAAAGGTTACTCAGAAATGACGTCCGTGTTCTTTTTAAATGCAGGCTATAGTCTATGTACAACACAGGGTCGGCGTTGGTCATGTTTTGATCGTATTTGGCTTTTGATACAGGTATTATTCAAAGCATTTTTTTTAATAGCTAAGCCATTTTCCAACTAACATGCGTTTTAAGTGACCCCCCCACCCCACACCCTTTTTTTTGCAAGGTCAACAGTTCTGTTAAAGAAAATCTGCTACAAGCGGCTGTAGCTCCTGCAGGAAACTCCAAATGGCAATGTGAAATGTGCGAAGATAATCGAGAGAAGGGAGAATTTCGTCTATTTATGACAGTAATATTAGTGGGATTCCTGTTCCCTCTTGACAAAATGAAAGGGTGGTCATAAAATTGACGCTCTCTGCCTCCTTGTGACTCTTCCTCTGTTTATGGGACCTCTCTTTTTTCTCTTTTTCAGCCATATAACCATAAAAAGGACCATAAAATCACTCCTTGGTCTCTTCTTTCTCTTCCGCTTCTTTCTCCTCTGCCTCTTCCCCTTCACCGTCCTCGTTTCCCTCTTCCTCGGCTTCGGCTTCAGCCTCTCCCCTCTGACCCGGAAACTTGTCTTTGTTATTCTCTTTTTTCCACTTCATCCTTCTGTTCTGAAACCAAATCTTCACCTGCCGCTCGGTGAGGCTCAGGGCGTGGGACACCTCGATCCTTCTCTTGCGGGTCAGGTAAGGGTTGAAGAGAAACTCCTTCTCCAGTTCCAGAGTTTGGTAGCGACTGTACGTTTGCCTCCCATTCCTTCTTCCTGGGGCTTGAATGAAATAAAACCAGAGGTTAGCACTCATTAAAAAAAGCATTTAGATAACTCAGAATTAATTCTGCACTGACTTTTCTCCTCTGCCTGAATACGAATCATCTGTCTCCTTAATTTGGCTTTGCCCACCAATTCATATTCACTGATTAAAAAGCTGGGACAGCCCTTAGTCCAAGTGGAAGTTGTGCACATTAGAGTTAGCATTAAAAGTAATATCTGCTGGGCTGCACGTAGTATCCCAAACACAAAGCAACAGCGCCCATATTACGTGTGGAATTTCAAAATAATAGTCTTTAAGTATAATAATAAATACATTCTGTCTGCAGCAGTGACCAACTTTTGCTTTGCTTTTTTTTTTTTTTTTTTTTTACAGCCATCTGACTAAAGAGTTACCGAGTGAGTAGAAAACAATATGTGCTGACTATTAACTGTGAGTCTTGATTACTATTTAAATTCCCATCAGTTCATTCATGACAAAATCCCACAGAAAAAAACAAAAACAAAAAATAGAGTTGTGTTTAAACCACAGAAGCCTGGTTATAGAAATTAGGGTGGTTTTCCTCAGTAGCAACAGGGCCTGTAAAAGCCTGGTTGACAGTTTCAGTCACACACACACACACACACACACACACAGAAGAGAAAAAGAAGAGAGACATGGAGTAAATAGTTGAGGTGAAGCTGCACTGTAACAAAACATGGGGACAGGCTAATGATAAATCTCTGAGCAGATAAAATTGAAGCTAACACCTGTGTGTAGCCTGATAGCCTGAACAGAATGATCCCTGAATGGAAGAGGTAACATCTACAAAGCCCTTATGATTATGTCTGCATGAATCTGATCCACACTGGCCCTTTGGGTCAAATTACGCCCCAAAACCCCTAAAACCTGGATTCTGGATAATCGAGACATGTTGTGTTTCAGCTAACCCTCCTGTCACTCTGCATGCCACTAGTGTGTGTGTGTGTGTGTGTGTGGTAGCATCATATTTTATGCTGTGACTTATTCATCGTTCCCTCTAGTGTGTTTGGAGTTTCTGAAATATCTTACATGAACTGGCTTCAAAGAGCTGGTGCCATGAGCTGTGATCAGCAATCCGGTGTGTAAAGGCACTTTGAAAGCAACAGTTCAGCCCTGTATGGACATGTGCTGCACAGTAACATCAGCCTGCAGGACAGGTTGTATGTGCCCCATCATGTTCCCTCACTTATTTCGTTTTATAGTTTATAGACACACTCATCTATTCTCAGGCTTATGTAGCACACATGCACGCCAGCACATATACACAACACACACAGACAGGCACACACACACACACACATGCGCGATCACAGAGCAACACAGAAAGAATAGGAAATAATTGTATGATTCTGACCGTGGGGTCGCATCCAAGGAAACATAAGACTGGGCGAGGAGTTTTGATTTAAGTGGCCTTGTCCTTCTCCGGGGTTAGAGCTGCTCGACGATTTACAGTCTGGGTATTGCGCTAGGCTTGCGTCTTGCTGGGTACCATAAAGCGTTTGCCTCGGAAGGGCTTCATATCCATAAAATTTCGTTGCGTCTCCGTGGCAAGCCAAAGCACAGGGGTTTTGCTGGTATCCGGGATTGGAGATCCCCGTGGTTCCGTGGTGGAAAAAGTCCTGCACATGATGGGACGGGTGCTGAAAGCCCGGTGCGGCTGCTCCGGGTCCGTAAACCAGCGTGTGGCTGCGGGCAACGCTTTGTGGAAACCTGCAGTCGTAGTAAGTTGGCTCCAGTGACTCGCCGCCTTTGTACTTGGAAAAAAGAGGGTTAACAAAATAAGAGCTCATGTTTGGTTCGCATCAAGCAGACGGGCTCTCTCGCTGTAGAATATCTCCTTTAGGATGATGGCAGCCTTTTGTTTAGGGTCCCAACTCGCACAGCGCACACAGGCAGACAAACCGGAACTAGGAGAAACGCTGCCCCTTTGGACAATCTACGGCAGCTCTCTGTGAGCCGATCCTCTCATCGGATTATTCTCGCAGGCGTGTGTAGTCTTTTTTTTCCAGGCTCAAACCCGGCTCATGGCTCATGTGCTTTGGATGTGCGATAGCTAAGGGTAAAGCTGCCTTGCTCGACCGGCACAGTCACAGACGCTGCTCTTTTCTTTCTTTTTCCTTTTTTTTTTAAGCTTCCCACCCAACCACCCCCACCACGAGCGCCCCACACCCCCCCACCTCCTCCTCCTCCTCCTCCACCTCCACCCCCCCCCCCCACCCCACCCCTTCATCTTCCTGCGACCGGTCAGACGTGGGCCCTACGTATATCCACCTTGAGAGGAGCTGCACTAATCATAAGCCAACAGGCTTTAAAAATATGATCGGCGTTATGTTTATCGCCAAAAGGCGATATGAGAACCCGATCAGCAGAGCAGTGAAACGGGCAGAAATGCAAAGACTGAGATGCACGATGCTTTTTTTTTTTGCAGTACAGTCTGAATTTATAGTTTAGCTTGATGACTTTGCGTTGAGGTTACGAGGTGTGTAAAGCCAGGACGGTTTCCACTTTAAGACGGATCAACTTGATATGAGTTGGTGTTTGCCCTCTCGGGCCCTGCGCTGAAGGTGACACACTCATTTCTGCACAACAGTTGACCTTTTATGGGCTTCAGAGGGTCAACAGAGCATTTGGGAGACAGAAAAACGTTACACACAACAGTGTTAAAACAGCAGCAACAATAAAACGCCTAAAGATATGTCGCACAGGGCGGGGGGAACACAGGAATACGAGCTTAAGACAGAAAACAATCCATTTCTGTGCAGTCGAGTAAAGGCCAGAGCGACACACTTGCACCATGCGCTGTAAAACATCCACACACGCAAATATAAACACGACCTATGAATACTAGGTGCCACTTACTGACCCTATAAAACAGACGAGGATGAGCAGTAAATCTCCCACATGGTGGAGTTCATAAAATTTTACATGGGATGTTTAGTTACAATCAGAGCGCGCACAATTCCCAGCTCAATAGTTGCACGGGCTCTCTCTCCAAATATGCCAGTCTGGTTTTTGTGGAGTTACTGATGTTTTATACACATCATCGTAAAATATGAAAGGCGCACTGGGCAAATTTATAGACCTTTCACACTCTATAAATATGCAGATTGCCAATCACTTTTTCGGGACTTTGGACTGATGGTACAGGCAGTGAAAATATTCAGGATATACAAATAAGTAGGTCGCTCCTTTGATTTGTAATCACATCATCATCATCATCATCACCACCATTATTATTATTATTATTACTATTATTGTTGTTGTTGTGCTGTGTGATGTAGGTTTGTCTCTAATGTTCTTTCTGTTGCTATTTATTGTATTGATGGAACAGTTTATTAGCTCTTATTAAAACAGTCTCTTTACATTCCGGCTGTTCATTAATTGTGTCTTTTTGTGTGTGTGTTAAATGTTTGAATGGATTTATTGTTTGCAATTTACACCATTAAAAATAAAACTGACAAATACAAACGATCCGGACCCACAAGCTGCAGCCCATGATGTCGTATTAGTCCATCTAAATGCAGAAAACTAAAACCTTTCTGCTCCTGTATTTAATGTAGACGCAATCTGACGCATCTGTTAAGAAATACCGTATTAACCCTTGAATTAAGGGGCAGTGAAGATGTTTTTATTAAAACAAACAAAAGAGTGTCAAACAAACACGTAAATAATAAGCTGTAAATAATAGAATTTAAATCAAAACAGAGAATACAAAAATCTTGCTTGTGCGTTTCTTCTGTGCGCAACACAACAACCGGTTTTGGTGCTGCTCTGCGACCGATTACACAAAATGCGGTGTGTGACCATATCTGTCATTTTGTCGGCGATAGGTTATTCTTCATTCCTCAGAAAAGCCACAGAGCTGTAAAAAAAAAAGCCCCTCAACACTCTGACCTTGCTCAAAACGTGGACCAACAGCGCCATCTAGTGTTGAGACATGCCCCTGACCCTGCACGAATCCACCAATCAGAACCGACACTGATGTGGACAGAAAGGTTCTCCCCATTTGTTCTATGCGTCTCGTCCTTTTTCTTCAGTGAAGCAGAGTCAAAGCAGCAGTTTAAGGCCGAAGCTGGAGCTACGTGTCTTCAGCCTCCTCTGTTTTTCCAACAAGCGTGAGGCGGTTTGTGTGTTTTCCCTGCCATGGCCGCTACCTGCTCTTATGAAGGAGATAGCAGCACTCTCATGTTTATGCACAATAATTATTGACTTTTCTAACTGGAGGCTAATAGCTCACCCCTGTGATAAGGAGCCGGGGGCCTGCGGCTTGACCCATCAGGGAGGAACAGTGCGCATGAGTCCCCTTTGAACGCGTCCACCTCCACCGTCCATTAAAACCATAAAGTAATTTAGCCCAGACGTCTAGCCAGTTAGTCGAGTTTGCTTTGTTCGTCTGCATTTGAGACAAACAGCCGAGCTCCAACAGGGGCTGTAAAACTGAGCGGAAATGCACTGGATTGGGCTTTGAAATTACAGCATCCTGTCCGTATTGTTTGCCACCACAAAAAGGCAATTTAGGCCTATCCCAGGAAACAAATGCGAGAGCTGGGAAACTGTTTCTTACTTAAAACTCCACCGTTCAAATGTGGTCTCACATGAAGTGATCCCCCAGTGGACTTGGCAAACGTTAAAGTTAATTGGTGCAAGTTAATTCAGACGGTAATTTATTTAGATGAACGGCAGCAGTGGTTCATATTTTCTAACAAATGACATCTGCCTAAATAAAATAAACAGGCTGCTGCACATCTCATGCATTTACCGTTGAGGTTTTTGTGCACAATGGTAGCTCACTATAAACACCACAGCAAATACGGTGATTATTCTTTTTTTGGGGGGGGGGCGGAATTTACCTTTTTCCTTGTGTTTATTTGGGCTGTGTGTGTTCGAACACACGTTTTAGTAGCCTAACTGCAAATATGTGTGGTTGAGGCAAATTCAGGTCCCAAGTTAAAGAAGCGACGCAAAGGAAAATGCAAATAGTTTTCGTGCTAAAGCCACCGCTGCGCCGACTATGTGAAATTTTCCACCTCGCCAGTATTTACAGTGGCGGAGCTGATTCAGGCCTTGGCTGGACTTGAAGGAATGTTCCTCGGCTAAATCATTTTAGGTAGAGAACAGTGCAGGCATAATTAAAATAACACGCACGTCTTCGTAATATGTGGCCTCGCCAGTGAAGGATTGGTAACTTCGCTTTCCTGCAGGCTCTGCATCAGCACAAATGATCTTGGGCCCTCTGAGCTCATTTTTCCTCAACGCGTTTGTTCCAATAAATACAGAATTCAAGCACTTTGTGGTTATATTTATATTTGCAGAGGTCTATATCTACACTTCATAATTAAACTACAGTCGAAAAAGAGATGCACAAATACAGCGACAACTATCACAAAAATACAAGACAGACGAGTCCTATCGCAGATGTTGGTTCTGTACAAAATACTACACCTGCACAACAAGGTACAAAGGAAACCATGAGAGAAAACACATTCACATCATAAATTATGCTTTTTGTGAAATTCATAAGAATTCAAGTATTCTCTTTCTTGGGACAGTTTTGACGTATCCAAACGCTTGTATAGTTTCTCTTAAAAATAAAAATAAAAACAAGAAGGTAATTTGAAATAGAAGCAGAGTGTGTTTGTCTACTCTGTAGTATTTTCTTTTTCTTTGACGCTGAACAGATACACAGGAAAATAACAAGCAGCTTCAAACAATGGCGAAGTTAAGGTTAATACAAAATCCAAGAAAGTGATACATATGAAGAGGAGCGGGGTCGTGGTGTGTTGTGGCGCATCTGTGTGTTGTCCATGTCACTAGTGGTTTTTGTTTTTCTGACCGCAGTCCGTATTATTGTTCTTTGCTGTCGGTCTTTTCTTTGTTCATTTTCTTCATCTTCATTCGCCGGTTCTGAAACCAGATTTTGACCTGCCTCTCGGTCAGATTCAGGACTCTAGCGACCTCGTATCGGCGGTCTCTAGTAAGGTACATATTAAACAAAAACTCCTTTTCCAGTTCGAGAGTCTGGTACTTTGTGTAAGGGCATCGCTTCTTCCTTGTGGAGCGGGCATGTATCCAATTTGCCACAGGGTTATCTGCAAATAAAAACCATAATAATGAAATAATAATAATGATGATTATGGTAAAAGACAGAATAGGAAAAGGGGCAAACACAGTGACATTTCCAAAAACTGAGACCATGACAAATAACTATCACACAAGTGTTTTAAAAATTGTGCAACAATTCTGTGTGTGTCAGACCATACACAGTTTGGTGTTTCCCATTAAAGCGGGGCTGATAGTAAACAGTTTGAAGAAAGATTTCTATCCAAAGACTATCCAAGCCTACGCTGATTTGCTTCCTTGTCCCTTTAACTTGTGAGTAACACCGTCGTAAAATACTCAATGCGCTTATTCACTTTATTGGCCCATAAAATGGCCCGTGGTTCAAGCCTTTACAGGTCCGTGGTGAAAGTCCTCGGGTATGTCCCCTACATTCCTCAAGTTGGCTGAAAGAGTCATATGCATTTATTGAATTTACTTTAGACCCAGAGGGGAGACCGGGTCTAATTTGTAGCTATATGTAATATCGTCTCATTATTCTGTGGGTGAGTCGTGTGTTGTATTATTGGGGATCAATTATCGAGCCAAAATGTGGCTTTTTCCTCCCAAGACGGGCCTAAATAAAAGACCCAGGGCTTGATGCGTCGTATATGTGATGGCACGGGGTCAAAATATGGTCGTAAAAATGCATTTACCGATGAATATTGATTCAGATGTTCTTTTAGCCCGCTCGTCTAAAACAGAGCGCCCTGTATGTTTTTAACATTATGCTACATCCTTCCAAATTCAACGTCTTCCTGAAGGTTTGAGTCCATGTTTACAACCCTGTCTGGTTTTATAGCCCCAGTATTAGCCCAGAAGCGTTTGTCCTTTATAGTTCCTAAAGCTTTGCCCCTAGCACAGGCGACTCGGAGCTGAGCAGAAAAGGGACGTGGAACATCTCATAATTTCACTTTATGCAGGACCTTAAAATGGCTCTAAGCAAAAGCAGTTTTACAGAATCCCAAAGCAAGACTTCCCCCGACTGTAAGAGACCATAAGGCGAACTTACTGGGATCTAGCTCCGGCTTCTCGTCTTTATGTTTCCCTGAAGCCAGGAGCTCCGATTCGGGGGAGGGGATATTTTGCTGCGTCTTGTCTCGCATATCAGTGGATGAGCAATACAGATAATCCGTGTAGGTTCGTCCGCTGGAGCCGAGACACTCGCCGGCTCTGTGCTCTTGAAAGGCGTCGGGCTTCAGCCCATAGTGCCTGCTGTTCCCCGGATAGCCATGGAAAGGCACGGCGCCTGATATCGGCTCCAGCCATGACCGCATATACCTCGAGTCTGTGCCTAAGTGAGGTTGGTGACTGTATGGATGGTAAACCACTGATGACTGAGAGTGTACAGGGGCCCAGGAGGTGGAGAAGACGGGTGGCTTGGGTGCGAAGCTGCAGGAAGGATAGTCAGCACACTCCGGTACTAGAGACGTCGGACGAGGGCCGGCTGGGTGCGAAACGGGCGCCGAAAACCGAGTTGCAGCAAGGACATCTTCGTTTTCATGGTTGATCAAGGAGTCCACATAATAATTACTTATGGGACCCGTGGTCGACATGTCGAAGCCTCCCCGACTCTTTTACATGCATCCGATTATTATATGGAGTGTATGTGTACTTTTTTATCTAGCCATAGAACAATCAAGGCAGGTAATTATTTCTCAGCGCTTCCCTGGCTGCTATTGGCTGCCACACCGACACGTGATTATATTTACCCCCACAAAAATTGTACAGTGGATCAATGCGCCACTTATCCTGGGATACCAATGCACATAAATCGGATTAAAGAACGCGCTCTTTTGCCTTTTCTCGGACGTATTAGAGGTAACTCCAACAACCATGTTTCTTTGTGACAAATATCTGCCGCTGTAGTGCCGCTGCCGGGTCGCTGTCTTGTCGCAGAACAGACCTGCGCGCATTACGTCTGAAACCGAGCAGGGCACTATTTAATGGTGTAATCAATCTCTGTCTGGCAAAATCTACCGTATCCCTCGTGTTATTGCGAGGGATAGTATTACAGCATTAAAGTGTT
Source organism: Mastacembelus armatus (assembly GCF_900324485.2). Taxonomy (NCBI): domain Eukaryota; kingdom Metazoa; phylum Chordata; class Actinopteri; order Synbranchiformes; family Mastacembelidae; genus Mastacembelus; species Mastacembelus armatus. The sequence goes on along the minus strand of NC_046639.1, from coordinate 1,127,016 downwards.
TATTGAATAGTTGACGCGTTTTCTCCTTATCAAAGCAGCAGCAGCAGCATATTTGATAAAGTGAAAGGTTTATAACTTCATGTGGGACTCAGGGCAGCACGGGCTGGAGAGGGGCGCAGGACACAACAACAATAAAGTTTGCACCGATTTAACGAGGCAGCAACAGACCAAACATTTCCTAAACGGTATCTGCGGTGATAGGACAGGATGAGAATCAGATTCTTGACAAGCAGCCCACTACAGCGGGCTATATTCGGCGAGTGACCGTTCGTGATTTTATGCCCATCAATAAATTTTAACGAGGACCATTTGATTGTTCATAAACGTGTCGTTAATAAGACTGCATCCGAGTTCCTCGCTCGACATAAAACCACAACCACTGCGTGCATGTGCGCACGTTTCTATCAAACAGGAAAGGCCGAAGACGAGGAAGAGGAGATGCACAGCGAGAATGTAAAAAGGTTCGTTAAAGTGTAGTTAGCCCTTTAATGAAAGCTTTCATTATTATGTTACCGTGCTATCTAATGGCAGGAGTTTACTGCTTTGGCCTGTAACACAGCAGTGAGGCTGGACACAGAGCAGGCTGGGAAATAATCCCTGAACTCTTCTGCAGGGCTGCAGCGACACACTATACCACTGTATATAACAGCTTAAGGAGTAACCGAAGAAGTCACCAAGGGTCACGAAGAGCACATTAGACTATGGGTCACATAAATACCGAGAGCTCGGTGCATACATGCATATTCTACTAAAAGCAGCATATGACCTGTTTGCGTGATGTGGCGACTTTTGGTGCAGCAGTATATCAGACTATTTGTGCGTGTTGATAAACGGTGACGCTGCCCGGCGCTGTTGTGATGGATTTTAGTCTAATGCGTGTTTCATGGTTGGTTTTGGTGTGTTGGAGGCTGTTTATTCTGTGTGAGAGCTATGACAGTATGCGTAATTACTGCTTGGCTGTTTGACAGGTTAGAGCTGATTTCTTTTACTGTGGTCCAGTGGTTTGGAGAAAGAAAAAAAAAAGGGAGCGGGGAAAAAAGCCAGAATTGAATTATTGATGAAAATTTTAAAGCGAATGAGCTAAAGATAACGATGTGTAGACAGTCCTTGTGCGCAAAAGTGAAATTATAGTAGTGTAGCCGAACAAACCGCACTCCACTGTGCTGAAATAATCTTAAACAGGGCGGACTCTGTTCCATAAATTGAAAAATATGAAATGACAGTTTAATCAGAGAGACCAAAAAGACCAATTTAAAAATAAATTCCAATTTACACCTGATAATTAATTTCCGCTTTGGTCAAAATGATTCCTCACACATACAGAATTAGCTGAGCCTCAAGACTGAACCGCATACAGCAAAATAAAATACACACTATATGTTTGTCACGACTGCTGAGGTCAGATTCAACCATGAAATTTAAAAGGCCGTCTAGCAGACCTTAACCCGGATAACGCCAAACCGGATCCTGGTGCGTGTTGACGAAAGTCTGAGACTGAGACTCAAATATTTGCTCACGTGTTTCCAGAAGTGAAGCCGCTCAGTCTGTAAAATGTACCTCATCTTAAATCAGATCGCTTTACAGCTGTGTGTTTTACTGGCTGTCGAAGGTCCAAGTGCATTTATCATTTATTCCACTGCTGCCATTAAAGGTGAATGGGGAAAAAACGCACAGCGGTCATTTATTAGCACGTGGTCATATTATCATATTATAGTCTGTATATGTTCAGGGCAATTCAGTCTGTGTGTGTGTGTGTGTGTGTGTATACATTAATGACAAATGAGTGATTTCTTTTTTCAGCGTCTCTATTCCAATAATAATAAAAAGGATCACGTCATTAAATATTCCTTTGTTGTTCTTCTTTCTTTTTTCTGCATTTTACATCTGTTCAACTCGCTCATCCAAAAACTATCCCGACCCAGAGATGGGCCTTTGTTTATTTATTTATTTATTTATTTTTTTCTTCTTCTACGTTTTCCCATCCAGTACAAAGTAGTGGTCATCGGTTTCCTTTTCAACATTTACGCAGCAGCATAGGCAACAAATGCGTTTCTATATATAAGTCGGTTTAATTTGCTTTTAGTTGGGCTCCAGTTTCGTCAGGTCAAGTCAGTTATATTTAGCTTATTAGGAGTTAGTGATATTTTAGCGTAATGTTTATTTATAATAATATACAATAGTTTTTTTATGACGTCCAACATCTAATTTAATCTCTAAAGACTTTATAGTCTGAAGCTAAATGGAGCCGGGCAGATGCGGACACACTATGTCCTACATGTTACACAGAAAGTCGTGTCATTGTGCACAGGGACCTAACCAATCATTAATGATAACAACATGATATCATGGCAGCATGAGTCTGTCTGTCTGTGACACTTCTCTATTAGTCTACATGATACATTCATAAAAACCGAACAAACAGCCTTTGGACTGCAGGCTAATGCTCGCATGTACCACGATACTTCATATTAATTTGAAATCATCGGCAGAAGGATTGTTTAAGGCCATCCAGTGGCTACAGATCACTTTGGAAAAAGCAGTTTTAGGATAAAATGCCTGTAGAGATGAGTATCGACTGAGCAGTTACAGTCAAGATTATGAATGAGCCTGATTGTAAATAAGAGACTAGAGAGAAAAGGCTAAAGTGTAACTGTATATATGAGCTGGAGACGAGCGCACATTACTCTGTTTGTATCCTTATAACAGTAAAGAGCTGCACGGCTGGTTATGGAGCCTGGAGCTCCTGTGCATGTTAGGGTAAAGATGACTGAAGTGAATGTGAACTTTATATTCGCTTCCATCAGCCCAGCCAATTTGTATCAGCGCCGAGATGATGAATAATTCAAGAAACCATTTAAACTGTGCATTGCAACGTGACTTCCTTTTATTAGACACGTCACGTTTTCTGGTTTAACAACAGCGTGAAAGACACGTTATCTGTTCTGCCCATAACAGCGACACTGAATGGACTTCTTTCCAAGAAACTGTCACCACAATTAAACACAGCAAACCTGCCCATTTATCCATATGCGTAATTTGGTGCATATATGCGCGTATGGAAAATTTAAAGTGGAAATCATGAATTATTTGTAATGTCCCATGTGCTGAACACAATGCACCCTCATCGTGTGATCGTCTCAAACACAGTTATTTGCATTACAGTAAAATGCTCTGCAGCCAAGAAACTCGCCTAAAGCATCAGAGGGTCCAAAATCCAAATAGTTTCAAAAGCAACTTCTTTAAAAAAAAATCTAAACACTTGATCGAATCTCTGTTTTCAGCTAAATGAGTCCTCAGACTGATCAATATCAATATACAGTAAATTTTCTCGTATCGGCCTGTCGCAAACGCATATTTTTTATATTCCCATCCTGCAGAACAGGTATTTAGTTGTTTAAAAAAGACGGAGTCATTTCTGTGGGGTGATACACGTGATTCCTTCATTTAAAAAAAATAACACCTTCGTGGGGTTTTAGAGCCGGATATATCCTACAGATTTGGTTGCAAATTAAAAAACACGCAATGTGGAGTGAAATTATTCTGACATTCAAAAAAAAACAAAAGTAAAATTAAAATAAAAAAAAACGTGCTCAAACTAATAATCCACAACAGGAACCTTTTCCAGTGAGAGTTAAAAAAAGGTTGATGCCTCGTCCTCTGAATTTATTAGCCTGAATGGTCCGAGCTGTTTATTTTTCCTATATATGACAAGAAAAGCATAAAGTACGTCTAAAAACGACAAAAAGGAACCTGGTATGCGTTTTTGGATCACGTCTGATGACGCCAGTGGCGGTAACACAACTGTCGGTGTCCCTGGGAAGTGAGTGCGTAAAGGCTCCGGTTCCTGCGGGCCAGTACACAGTAAAATAAATTGCTTTATGTGTATATGGTTTTAGGGTGAATCTCTGCGGTTCGCAGCGCTGTAAAGTCTTTGTCAGAGATGCATTCCAGGGGAGACACCCATTCACTGAGCTGAATGAAAGTGACTTTGGATTCCAGACTGTCTCTTCCAGTTGCACTACGGCCAATGGGGAGGTGGGGGGGGGGAAACAAGGAAATACTGACCAGCACAAACATTGGACTCCCCTGCAGGAAAAAGTGCTGACTGGGCCACAACAGTAAACTACTCCATAAATAAGTTATTCCATTTGTTTTAGATCAACACAAGATCTCTGCATTAAGGGTTACGTTTACGTCTGATACAAAGGTTCATTTAGGCCTGCGCTCAATCACTGCCGTGCTGTGGTCGTGTCCATCATAGAGTAAACACATCTGCCCATGTGCGCTTCAAATCCGTGAAATACCTCGGTGATAAATATCATTTCACTGAAACCGCTGTATTTTGGTTAAAACCAGAGAAGACAGAAATAAAATGTGTCTGAATTGATGAAATGAGGAGGTGAAGGCGAAAAAAATCTCCTGAACAGGCCGAAGGGAAGGAAACAACGAAGAAGAACTAAAGTAGAAACGTCTCGATGTTTAAAATAAAAAATAAAGTTTTCAGAAATTTCTCTGCAAAATAAATTTAAAAAATCCAAATGTGACTTATGCTGATATATCAGAAGCAGCCTGTACTAATATGTTCGTGTGTGTGTGCGTGTGTGAGAGAGAGAGAGAGAGAGAGAGAGAGAGAGAGTGTGTGTGTGTGTGTGTGTGTGTGTGTGTGTGTGTGTGTGTGTGTGCGTGTGTGTGAAGTCAGTGTAAAACGTTTGCTTTCACAGTTGTTGTCGTATATTTTGATACAGGCTCCTTCTGAGTGTAAAAATGTCCAGCAAATAGGAAGGTGAATAAACATTTCAGGCAGTCGAGCTTTAGCTGCAGCAACAACAACAACAACAGCGACTGATCATATTGTGAAAAAAACATCCAGGCTCCTGTTACATTTGTCAGAGAAATGAATGAGAGTCAGATATGTGACATCTATGGATCTGTGTCTATTCAGATCATCATAAAGCAGCTGAAACCCCTAAAACTGAGCACACAGCCAGCGATAACACACACAGTCTCAAACTTTACCCCATGTTGTTTACAACCTATTCTCCTTCTGAGAGCCTCGGAGGGTTTTACAGCCCATCACAAAATAACAGCAAAGAAAGAAAGTGTCTCTGTCCAAGGTATTGCAGCTCAGTTCATTTACAATGCCATTTGCGGGGACCTGGGTGACTATAGGGGGGTAATTCAGCGGAAATTGTGCCCTTGATGAAGACGAACTGACGTAATCAAGGCAGTTTCTTGTTGCCGAGCCAGGAAGCCAACCCCAACAACATGAAACTACCTAAACCACGCTTCAGCTTCGCGC